>NC_091394.1:49646695-50312945 GCF_032191515.1 Phaenicophaeus curvirostris | reverse complement strand
CTTCTACGTGCAGCTGAAGAAACTTGGACTGAAGTGAATGTGTTTGTCATCTGTTGGAATGCTAGTTTTATTGCAAACAAATGATGATGCCTGGGAACCAGGAGGCTGTTACAGAACCTTTGTAGAATGTTAATAGTCATGAAATGCCCATACTTGCTCATGTGAAAGTTCTTTATTAGGGCTCTGGGAGCTCTGACCTGAGGTTAAATTTCTTTTCGAACAGAATGCTTAGCAGAAGTAGGAATACACTTATTGAAACTCTGGGGATGTACTGAAGATGGTCACTAAGCTATGCTGGGGGCAGGAGGGAACAGCCTTGATTTAAGGTTATGTTGCTATTGCTTTGTAAAGTATTTAGGAAAGTCCTATTTTAAAATATAGAGCACTTTTGTTTTAAACACATTACAAATGCCCCCCAAACCAAGAACAACAACAACAGGAAACCAAAGCCACACCATAAGAACCCCAACCCTGTGTTAGTCTTGGGGAGTATCTTGCCTTGTTTAGAAGGCAGTTAGATTCAACACAGAATTTCTCTGTTAATTCTGGGGATACAAGAGCTTTCACTCATTTAAGATGATTATTCACCTGAATCTTAAGTGACTTGAAAGTCTGATTTTACAAGCTGTAGCTCTGTTGACTGTGGCTTATTTACAACCATGCTTACTTACCTCTATCGCTTCCTACCAGCGTAGGAATGTTCTTCTGAAAGAATAGAAAGAGCAAAGTACTTGCCTTATTCTGTAATTTAATCTAGGTCTTACTAGGGCATTTTGGGGGGAAGAACTCCCAGCTGTATCATCTTATCAGTAGTAACAGAGCAGTCACTTAGTTACTTTTAGTATCCCTGAATAGAGTCTGAGCCCTAGCAGACCCGCCCTCTCCCATACTTTGTGGGTGACTCAGTAATGAGCATATTATTGACCTATTAAGATGAGAGCTATGTTGGTGACTTTAGGCTGTTCTCTTTGAATGATTTGGTGTTTTTTAGGCTTATTGACTTGGTTCCACTACTGTAAATCAAGGATCATCAAAGCTTGCTGGTTCAGGGAACAAATTCAGACTTTTATTGACGAGGTCCTACTAGGTCATAAATATCTAATCTTGGATTGTCTCTGAAACTGAATTCTTGGTGTTAATACTGAAATAGAGTAGTCAAACTTGCACTTCTAGGTCTAAGTGCTCTTATAACTAGTTAAAAGGAACTGATCTGTTTAACTTTTCAAAACAGGTTGAACGTTTGAGTGATAAAGATGTTGGTCCTTCCATTGTAGCTTTTAATGATGTAGAACCTCAGTAATATTGTTCTAAATGCTTTATACAAATTAAAAGTATAAACTTGCACTAGGCTGAAACATCTCATCTTGCCTTATTTTCTTGTATTTAGCCACATACTTTTGGTGCATGACCAAATGTCACATGCAAGCAAGTTGTTTTCTGTTCTGTCTGAAGATGAAGTAAAAAGGCCTTGTAGATAAATTTGTAAACATAATACAGCTTGGGGGGTTTTATACCTATGTAGTTATAATGAAGAAAATACTACCTTGAAGTAAACATATCATTCTTAAAATAATAGAACTGTCAGTCAGCCTAATGTAGCTGAAATTTAATTGAAGTTTTTCTATGTAAGAAGTGCCCTGATAAGTGTGGTTGGTTTTTTGTTTTTTTTTTAACTGGTATATGGCATTACCAGTTTTACCATGCTTTCCACTCTGGAAGAACCACCTTTCTGAAAGGAACAAGTTGATCATTTTATGGGTTTTAAAAATGAAGTATTAGATAATGAGACTGACTGAAGCATAGAAAGTGTTTTTTTCAGAAAGAGTTTGTGAAGTATGATCACAAACCGTTCTAGACTAAACATGGGAGCCAGCCTGATATTGAAGAAATACCAGATTCTGTTCTCACAGGCAGTAGTAAGCAGCTCAAAATTCTCGGCCCTTTTGCAAGGGTTAGGGTAAGAAGCAGCAGTATATCTATGCTGCTTCTTGAAGAGATGATTGACTAGGTTCTGATGCTGGTGTACACAAACACCTAAGCTGACTTCTTTCCCTATGAATAGATTGTTTGCTGGTTTATACAGGTGTGGGGAGGCAGAAGTGAAGATAATGGCTTCTAAACTTACATCTAGACTTCTTAGACAAGTTTGTGGCATAAACAAATTTACAATGTAGTTTCTGTACATAGCCTCCAAGTTACACGTATTTGGTTTTTTGGCTTATATTGGTGTTAAACATTCAGGATTTACAAATGCAGTCTTAATGAGTGCTTTCCAAATCATATGTAGAGAATAGGGTGATGCTTAGCATCTAGTTACAGGTTTAGCTAGCAGACGTGCTAGGGTAAGCAAATGAAATGGTGATCTGGATGAGAGGTAAAGTGAGTGACTTTGAACAGGGCTGTGTTGCCTAGGTTAAGTTAAAGGGAAAACAGTTCTAATGAAGTCAGGTGAATTGATGATGGTGGTTGGTGGTTGTCCCTGATGTAAAAAAAACAATTACTGACATACTTTTTGAGGAACTGTCAGTATTGTTCAGCAAAAAAATGGGTGTTGTGAAGGCATTGTAATTCTGGATGACTCTAGGGTATTATGAATACAGCCTTTCAGGGGCCTCTCTGGTCAGTAAATAATATTATTCATGGTCAAGCACAAAGCACAGCAGTCCGTCCTTGCAGAGTATGCATATGGTGTTTCTACAAATGCTAGGTCAAGGTTGCTCAAGTGAGAAAAATAGGTCAGTTATCTCTCAGACTTTACTGTGTAAACTTCTGATCAGAGCTGGCAAAAGTGTAGGAAATGTTTGTGCAATCTGCTTTCTGCTTGCTGCCCAGGTGCACGGGAAAACCATGGGGCTGAGGTAAAGCTTCTGGTGCAAATAACTTGTTATTGCATTAAATATTTTCATTTTCAGAATAAATATTTTGGTTTAGCATTTGAGATGTCTCTGTGTCAATGCTGCTCAAGAAAAACAGAAGGCTTGCAAGGAGCCATTGTCCTTTTTCAATTTCCCTTATTTTATGCATATAATTAAGAAATTGGTTCTTTATTTTTCTGTAGTCTTTTAGATTGGAGCATTTTTAAAATGAGACATAATTTTTTTTTCTTTTTACTTGCACTGTGAGCCCATTTAAGTGTTGCATGCTTAGGCCTGAAAGTGGTGACTGAGAGCAGCCTTTGAGATTGATGATTCATGGCATTCTATGGAGCATGCAGAGCTGTGAAATTCTGTTTTAGAATCCTCTTCATGCTACCGCTTCTCCCAAATCTGTCACTGTAAGTGAATACGTTTGTGAGGAGGGCTAAAAGGGAGCAGGAGGAACTGAAACATTGCATATAAGCAATATGCCTCTCCCCATGTGCTTAACTCTAGACACTGCGTGTCCTATTCCTAGGCTGGGCAAGGAAGGGTGAGGAGCTGAGCTGGACATCAGTGTTGATGTGCACTGTGTCAAAAACGCATACTTTGTTAATAGGTGTTTTATGTAGTACATGCTGATGCTTAAATTAGCAGGAAATTGTCTAATCTGGATTGTAAATGCCTTTTGGAGAGGTAGCACACAAACTCTGTAAGAGCTCATGAACTTGGCTGCTATTCCTTGCAGTTAATCACTCATCTCATGTTGATTAGGTACTTCCACAGTCGTGTATCTGGTATGGGGAGTGTGGAGTTGCATCTGGAGATAAGAGATACAACTGTGCTTATGATGGACCACCAATTGCATTACCAGAGGACGGCTATGACTTAATGCAGGTGAGCTTCTCTTGTAGGTCTGTTGTTTAAAAGTAGTTCTTCTACACTTTAGAGTTCTCTATAGTGTTCTGTTGGATCTGCTTTATGGCTTTAGCTTTTTTATCTTGACTCAATAAGAAAGTCAACAGATTATCTTTGATTCCTCAGGTAAAGCTTGTAGCCCCACCTGTGTGAAGGTGATATATCTTGGTTTCTTTTCAGATAAGTCTCCAAAACACGTAATCTACAGGCTTTCATGAACATAACTGTAAAAATAGGATTGCTGCACTTCCTTGCATGTTTTCTTCACTGCTTGGAGCACTTCTCAGTCAAACTGTTTTCTTGGGACTCTTAAACTGCGGTACGTTCTGCAGTGATGCCCGTCTGATCTCTAAAGGACAAGACCAAACTATGTTTTCCATCAGATGGTTGTTCCTGATCTCTTCCTTAAACAGGAAGGCAGTAACTGGCACCCATTCAAATGGAGTGAACTTGAACAAAGTTCAGTCTCCTTAGCTGTGCCTAGTGTGAGAACATATTTCCTTATCTGGTTTTTAGATGTCAAAGAAGTGACCAAAACCAAAGTCAAAATAGAGTTTGTATTTCATGCACGATATAGGATGATATTGCCAGACTTGCCTTCTGGCAGACGATAGTTCAAAGCTTCAAAGTGTGAAATAGCTATGGAGTTAAATAATGGTTTGGCTGTTGGCAGGAGTGCCTTAAACATGTGTATGAGCTAGCTACTGTTTTGTACTGTTTCTGACGACCCAATGCAGTTCTTTGTATGTTGTTACCAGTTGTACTTGTATTAAATGCGTTTGTCTCTTCTATGAAACGGGCATGAAATAATTCTTCCAGGTAATCAATGATTTTGTGGTTAGTGGCATTTTGATACTATCTGGAAGATATACTAGAGGATAAGCTGCAGGAATACTTTCAACTTGGATGAACATGTATTGTGCTCTTACTAACAGACCATGAAATACCATTATTCTATATATGGACCCTGGTGACTAAAGATCATCTGAAGGAGCTTTTAGAAGGAAGTGGTGCCTTGAATAAGAAAAATTATTCTTCTCCTTATTTTGTAAAGAATCTCATTGGTTGGGCTGATTTTTTTTTTTCTATGCATCTCCCAGAGCAACAGCTACTGTTTTCTGAAATATGCTGAAGCAGAACTCATGACTATAATGAGTTCTGAAGTCTTAAACATACATTTCCTTCCCCTCTGATCTCAATACTGTTTTTATTTAAGGAACTCTGTCCAGGTTTATTCTTTGGCAATGTCAGCGCTTGCTGTGATGTTCACCAGCTTCAGACTTTGAAAAACAACTTGCAGCTGCCTCTGCAGTTTCTCTCCAGGTATGATGATGAATGGCAAAGCAACCAGAGCTTTGTAACATAAAAAAGCACATTAAAGTGTCTTCTGTTCAAGTAAACTATAGACAAAGTGGTGATTTCATTTAAAGGCTTATTGAAGCACATTCTTGGAGAGACTTTATCAGGAAGCCTTAGAAGTGTGAAATAACTACTTGCAGTCTGCTTTGACTTGTTTGGTAGGATAAATATTACTTTATTTTGTCTCAAGCTATTGTATTTGTAATGAAGCCTTCAGAAGAGGGTGACATAAAGTACTGTTCAGTCTTCTTGTTCCAAAAGAAGTTGTCCTGCTAGCAGCAGTTAAGTTTTTCTCTAAATTCTAGTCAAATTCTACATGTATCTGCTATATGAGGTAGGCAATTTTGCTAGTGAATGGTGTTGAGCTACTGATGAGTATTAAGCAATTTTAAGCACCAACAAATGTTGCATTGCTAATTAAACATTTGCAGAGCTTAAATATTTAGTTCTATCACTCTGAGCAGAATGTTTCTGCTTGCTGTGTAGGTCAAATCAGATGTGTCTTGCATCTTTACCTCTTAATCTGATTACTGTTCATTGACTTTCCTACCCAGATGTCCATCATGTTTTTACAACTTGGTAAATCTCTTCTGTGAACTGACTTGCAGTCCAAAACAGTCTGAATTTTTAAATGTTACAAGCACCATACCTTATTATGATCCAATTTTAAAAGAGAACAAAAGTAGCATTACAGAGTTGCAGTACTTTATTGGAGAACGATTTGCAAATGGTGAGTAAACAGTGTGTTAATTTACTCAGGTTTTTGTCAAAGTAGCAAGACCTATGCTTTCCCAGGAGGAACTGGGACGGGGGCGGGGGGAACATCTTTGACTGTCTTTTGAAGTTTGAGGCATTAAATAGGTACCAGTAGGTCCCTTTGAAGCTACTGGAACTTCTGCCTAGGTGGGAGATGTTATACTGACAGTGTTAATAACAACGGTTTTGAAGACTCAGCTAAGACTGGGCGTCTGTACAAGTGGTTAATAGCTGCTAACCTTGACGACTTTAAATTGAGAAAAACAATGTTGTTGCCAGATACTGAATGTCTAAAGCCTACCTGGTATTGAAACTGTCTAGTAAGTATGATAGCGAGGTTTGTACATGGTACACTACAATGGTTCTTCACGAGGCACTTATTCCTCTTGAAATGGACTGATCTAGTCCTTTGTCAAATTCAAAGCTTGTTTTTTCTAAGAACAAACAAATTTAGACTATTTTGGTTATAGAGCAAGCTTGAAGTACTAATTCTGTCTTCGTACACTTTGTGCAATAACCTTTAATCAAGTAATGAGACACTTAAGTAATTTGTGGCCTACAGGTCAAAGGTACCTTAAATATTCATCATAACTTTCCCTGAAAGGAACTTTAAGTACTGTTCCCTCCCAAACAACACTGAAACCTACCTTACTCAAACAGTAAGGTAAGTTCCAGTGTAATGCAGATTCAAATGGCCTACTTGGAGTAGTTTCTAACAAAGCATGCAACCTTGAATATCGTAAATCAAACTGAAAACATTTATTTCACTATCTTAAGATGAAAGCTATAAGCATGTTAGTTGAACTTGGGTCTTTAATTATTAGAAATACTTGGAATACTCACTCAGATAATGTTAGTTTAATGACTCTTCGGTCTTCATGCACTCTTCCTAGCAATGTATAATGCCTGCAAAGACGTGGAGGCTCCATCAAGTAACGTTAAAGCACTGGGGCTCCTGTGTGGGAAGGATGCCAAGGACTGCAATGCAACCAACTGGATTGAGTACATGTTTAGTAAAGATAATGGACAAACTCCTTTCAGCATTATTCCTATCTTTTCAGGTAAGAAACTGGATAGTCCTTGCCTTGCAAAGCTTCTGTCAAAGGCTATGTGCTGTAGCTGGTATACGGATTTGTTAAAAGGCTGCTCAGCAATGAGTCAGAGGCTTTCAAAGCAATGTAAGATAATCAGTATCACTTTTGATATTTGTTAGGAAGTCACACTTGATGCTTGTTTTGTATGCAGCTTTTTGCTGTATGGACCTCAAACTCATTAAGGAATGGACTGAGCTTAGGCAGCTGGGTAGCTGGTATTCCTTGAGAAACTAGAGCAGTATCCTGATCCTTTAAGATCTGTTCGTAAGGTAATTATTACACATTTGACAATCTGAACAGATAAGGGTGATGATGACAAGTCCTCACTGGGGTGATAGAAGTATGAGCTTATTAGTTTTACAGACTGGAGTGTTCTAAAACATGACTAGTCATTTAGTTAGTAGAGAATGGTAAATAGTCGGTGTCTGCTGTGAAAAAGGCAGTGGCTGCTTTGGCTGTAAGACCGAGAAAAGCTACTATTTATAGATGCTAGATGCTTTCATAGAAAGGGTTAATTTATTTAACTGGGAAGCTTGTGTTGTGAAGG
This sequence comes from Phaenicophaeus curvirostris, assembly GCF_032191515.1. Taxonomy (NCBI): domain Eukaryota; kingdom Metazoa; phylum Chordata; class Aves; order Cuculiformes; family Cuculidae; genus Phaenicophaeus; species Phaenicophaeus curvirostris. The sequence goes on along the minus strand of NC_091394.1, from coordinate 50,305,416 downwards.
TCTGAATTTTTACTTGGCTGTAAACTGGTTCTGCAACTTGTGATTTGTCATAGATGTTCCTGTCCATGGAATGGATCCTATGAACAATGCTACGAAAGGCTGTAATGAGTCCATGGATGATTCAACAGGACCATGCAGCTGTCAGGACTGTTCAGTCGTTTGTGGTCCAAAACCTCAACCCCCTCCATTGCCCGCACCTTGGCTTTTGTTTGGTTTGGATGCTCTATATGTCATCATGTGGATCTCCTACATGGGATTTCTACTCATATTTTTTGCACTGGTTTTTGGAATCTGGTGTTACAGGTAAAACATTCAAAATACTCAGCTCTGAAAGTCACTTGCCTTCAAAACTTCATTTGCCCAGGACAGAATTCTCATGTCTTTACTTCTTCACCCAGCCAAAGGTCATGTTCTGTGGTAGATGCTTATGTGTAGAAGGACTGTTCTGATACCTAAAAACCATGTGGCAGGAAGTGAGTGCAGAAGTCAGTTTTTAACTGTAGCTGCAAGATGCAAACTGAAAACTGTCATAACCAGGAACTTGAAAAGTGTGAGGAAATGCATGTATCCACTTAATCTGATTATTCTTTACCACAAGTTTTAATATCAAAGTCTCAGTTCAGCTGTATCTGTTCTTAGATGGTATGTGTTACGATACCAGAACACTGCTTTTCAGGAACAGTGAACTGCCTTCATACTCAGATGTCAAGCTTCTCTGGAAGCTGTGGGGTTCTGAAATGCTTAAGACCAGATCAGTGCATTAAAATTAGTATCTTGGAGAACCCATATGACCAAAAACGCAGTCCTGTTCTCTTCCTCAAATCACTTGTTCCTTAAGTTGTAATTGGAGTGAGCTGGAAAATTGTGAATGAGGGGCCTGTTTACCACATGCAGTGTCTCATGAAAGCCTCCATTACTTCTGGCTGCTACACATGCAAGCGTGAAATCATATTTTGTCAGGACATGTGGCTGATGGGAGAAGAATCATTGTAAGTTTGACTTGGTTGGATTGTAGGAATTTGATTCAGGATCAGTGGGAGAGTTCAAGATCACATGTGGTCATAACTTAGTTTTCCTGCAGACCAATACTCAACAAAACAATTACCACCCTATTGCAAATTAAGTCGTGAAGACTTTTCCATAGTTTCCTGTGCTGAAGAAAAAACCAAACAAGTGAAAGCTGAGCCTTCAGTGATCATAGCATTTTGTAAAGTAAGGGTCAATACACAAGCTTCTCTGTGCTTTCTGATACTTGCTGGTAAAGCACATAAGTAGTTGTAGGTGTAAATGCTTTGATGTGGGTGCGCTAGCACTGAAGACCTACTAATATTTCTTTTTCACCAGGTTCCACTATCTGATAACCTTAAGTATAGTTGTACTTTTCAGTGCAACTTTAAATATTTAGTTATGACCAGGAATCTGAAATTCTTATGTAATAAGAATTAAATCTGTGTGGAAAAGGGTAGTGGATACAGCAAGCTTACACCTTATGCTTATTTATGCTTAGCCTTATGTTACTAGGCAACATGCATGATAGACTACAGGAAATAACAAGGGTATTGGAGATGTCTAGTTCATAGCCCAAAACACCCTTCCGTAATTGGAGGTCTGATTAGATTAGCATGAGGAGGCTATTGAACTTATCTCCTGCTCTGGGTATCGGGAATGAATAAAGCAATAAAAGTGTATCATAATTGTTCTGTGCTTTAGCTTGCCTGTCTTCAGGACAGGAAGAAAGTACCTTACTTATTCCTCGCTTCCCCATTTCTTCAGGCTAAGTAGGTATAACTTAAGCAGTTTGACTAATGAAGTCAAATACTTCTTAGGTAGAAATATCTTGCAAATGTTATTACTTTTACAATTGTTGTTATGTTAAGTTGTGATCAATTTAAAGAGATTCTGTGCTGTTAATGATACTGGTAGTCTAAATAGGCATAAAGACTGTGCTTGATCCAAGCTGGAAAGCTTAAGGCAGCCAACATGGCTTTAAGCTGTTCCAAAGGATTATGAAGCTGGCGATCGCTGTTCTTGAGTGAGTGGGTGTAGGGAGAACACGGTCCCTATAGATTTTGGAGGATTCAAATATCAAAGTCATTACTAGCATTGTGCTCTATCCTTACTGTCCAAACCCCGAAAGATACCTTTTGTGGGGAGCAGGGTAACATAGCTTTTTGTCTTGCAGGAGGCGGCACTTTGTCTCAGAATACACACCAATCGACAGCAATGCAACTTTTCCTGTGAATTCCCATCATGACAATGGTATGTCTTGGATAAGAGTAATAGATTCATTAGAATCTGTCAATGGGCTCTGGAATTTTAGCTTTCTTAAGCCGTATAATCCATTCTCAGAGGGCTCTATTTCAGCCTCTGAAATGGCCAGTTATGGCCAGTAACTCTTTTTGAGTAGGACTTAATCCTGTTTTGCTGGATTGAAAGCTCTGGTTGGAATTGTTTGGTCTAGCTACACTAATGGGAAATTCTGGAATGCTTTGTAACTTGGGGGTGAATGGGGCAGCATCATGGTAAAATTAATTTGATCATGTTCTGACCCATCAATGTATTCATTCAAAACACACCATGAAAGAGCTGTAGTTTAATTTACGTAGCAACTGAGTTGGCTCATTCTAATGCTTATGTATCTTCTAGTTGTTTTCTGCCTTTATTTGCTGTACCTACTGCTGTCAAAGTCAAGTTTGCATTAGAAGGGGCAGTGTTAGGCACAAGGTGGTTTCTGCCCCCTTGACCTCAGTCAAAGATTGGTTCCTGGATCTGACTGTCAGTGTTAGCTGTAGCTTCCGGTGCTTACTATAAACAGAGCTAGAATAAAATTTCATCTTCACTAGCAGACTTAAAGAAAATGCTGCTTAACTGACTTCTCAAGCATTTACTTCTATGTCTTGTTCTTACAGGGAAAATTACCTGTGGTGAAAGGCTTGGTGCAAGATTTGAGGATGGTCTAAAGATGACATTCACATCGTGGGGGGCTTTCTGTGTCAGAAATCCACGTCCTGTTATCCTCTTCTCTGTGGTCTTCATTGCAATGTGCTGCTCAGGCTTCGTGTATGTTAAAGCAACTACAAACCCTGTAGAGCTCTGGTCAGCCCCAAGCAGCCAAGCTCGCAAGGAGAAGGAGTACTTTGATGCACACTTTGGGCCTTTCTTTCGTACTGAACAACTTATAATTCAAGCACCAAACAGCCATCCAGACATCTATTCACCTTACCCATCTGGAGCAGATGTACCTTTTGGGCCTCCACTTACCAAAGAGATTCTCCATCAGGTAATTGGGAATTCAAGATCAAAGATGTAAACGTACTTAACGGGTATAATCATGTGGAGTTAGCTTTCATCTGTAATGCCATGTCTATCAAAACAATCTCTAGATAGTCATATTAAAAATCCTAGTCTTTATCTTAAAGTTTTTATGCTGAAAACCTTGTTTTCTGACCTCTTCAGTTATGTGTAGACTTGCAAGCTATGTCCCAGTAAGCATTTTTAGTGTGAACACAGAAATAATTAGATTTAGTTGTGTGCTTCTGTTGTTGTGTGCCACTGCCTGTGGGAATTTACAGGAACATAGTGTGCACTTGAGTCTTGTCTTGCAAGGGAAATGCTTTATTGTGCTCTTAAACTATAGTTTGCTTTGTTTTTCTTCAAGGTGCTGGATTTGCAAGATGCTATTGTCAATATAACTGCTTCTTTTGAGAATGAGACTGTAATGCTGAAAGACATTTGCCTGGCTCCTCTTGCTCCCTACAACAACAACTGCACTATACTGAGCGTACTCAACTACTTTCAGAACAGTCATTCTGTTCTAGATCACACTGTTGGGGATGAGTTCTTTGTCTATGCTGACTACCACACTCACTTCTTGTACTGTGTTCGGTAAGCAGTACGATTATATGTTTTTTCCAAAATATAGGTATTTGTGCTGGCAAACAAAACTAGCTAGTTCACGGCTCCCTTGAAGTTTTTCTTACCTATTTTAAAGCTTGCAGTGCCATGTGGAACTATAGATTACTATAGGTTGCTTGTGTTTGTGTCTTAGTACTTCATCAGGAATTACATTTTAATCAGGTTTCCAGTTAAGCTTGGTTTGGTGCAGATCTGGTTCTTGTTTACCTTAGATGTGCTTCAGACACTTCTGAGAAGTAGAGCTCTGTAAGAGAAGACAGTTTCGAAGCTTCCGTTTAGTTTATAGTGCAGTTGTCTTAGAAGCTATAGGGAAGATACTTTAAAATGTATTTAAATTCAAAGCAAATATAGCAGAAGGGCAAAATATCACTAGCAATCCTACCTGATTTCTCTCTTCGTAATCCATTATAGCATGAGAGCTTTTTACTTTTGTCCTGCTATGCCTCAGTTGTCAACCAGAAGCTAACAGTTATTGCTGATGGTCTCTTTAGGGCTCCAGCATCACTGAATGACACGAGCATGCTTCATGATCCCTGCTTAGGAACATTTGGTGGACCTGTATTTCCATGGCTGGTGTTGGGAGGATATGATGGTAGGTGGCAAAACAGTATTACTTTTTGAAGTCTAGAGAGTACATACTTGTGTGCTGTCTTTAGCACTAAAGGTGCTTTCTCATTTAACACAGATGTTTAAATACACTCTAGAGAAACTGAAGTTTGTTACACTTTAAGGATTTTAGAAATAACTTTATTTTTAAAATGACTTTTCACTAGATCAGTGCTTAGATTGAGGGCACACTTTTCTGGAAGTGCAAAATGCAAGCATGTTGCATGTCACATTGACAAGTACGCAAATGTTCAGTCTGCTTTGGGTCTGCTAGAGGATCTCTAGTTTCTGGAGACTAGATAAAGTCAATTTGAGATACTTTGTGTCATCTGGGATGGGCACATGTCTTGCTTTTGAGTTAGGATAAAGTTTTGTCACTGATCTGACAAAGCAGTTAAGAATAAATTAAGGTGTTCATAAAGGATATAATTCTATAATTATTCTGAAGCTAGAGTTCAGGCAATTTATCCCATTAAACATAACTTGATAGTACATTTGTGTTTGATATATCTAAACTAGCCTTTGAAGGCAAGCACTTGTAGATTGAACTAGGGGGTTTGTACTTGCTTTAGGTAAAATCTGACTATGCAAGAGGTGCATGGTGTTTAGGAAACCGCATCCTATTTCTCATTAGATGGGAAGTCATAACCAGTGGTTATATAGTTGCCCCTCGTCTAACCATGCAACAATTTAATGTTGGGTGCAGTGAACATGGTAAATAACGAATACTTACTTTTGAAGACAATCTGGAGTGCTTATCAGTTTCTGTTGTTATTTCAGTAGTGTGTTTGAGAACTCAGTGTTGTTAAGCAGATTGCATTTAATAGAATTATAGGGATGGGATTGCTTTGGACAGTACTCATTTTAAGCTTAATTGTACAAGCCTGTACTGGAATGTAAGCTTCATAGTGTGCCTCACTTTTTTTTTTTCTTACTCTATAGATGATAATTATAATAATGCTACAGCTCTTGTCATTACTTTTCCTGTCAACAACTACTACAATGACTCGAGAAAGCTAATGAAAGCCTTGGCATGGGAAAAAGAGTAAGTAGGTTTCCTATATTCTGAAATGCATATATTACTTAGAGCAGCTTTAAATGTATATGAAAAACGCTTGTAAGGTACTGACAGTTTCTCAAGTATAACTACAGGGATGTTTTGAGAGGCACCAAAACCAGTTAGGGGCGGACTGTACTGGTCATAAGACTTCCGTTTTATCTGGTATAGTTCACTTGCTTTGAGGGCATAGGTTCTAGTCATTGTAGTAACCATCTAGTCCAGTAGTACTTGTTGATAAGTAACTTTAGAGAGGATTTGATAGATTTTATTTTGGCTAGAATAACACAGGTAAACTCTTGAATCCACTGGATCATTAACCACCAGTGGAAAGGTCCAGCATTATCCTGTAATTCTTAAATGTTAGTTTTTAGCCTCCTCTTCCAGATGAGGCTTTAAATCTTTCATCCCCGTCACCGTTTTGAAGAGCTGATGTTGGCTTACGCAGGCCAACTGCTCTGGCCAACAGTTCAGATAAAAAATACCGCTATAGAAACTGAGACTAAGTACAACTAACGTCTACATGTGTCACAAGCACCTGTCCAGTCAGGGGAACTGGAATAAGGGCTAATAAATGGTTCAAGTACTGTAAGCAAACTGCAGTATCTTTTTATGTGTGTACTTCTAAGTCTAGCCTTGAGGAAAACTGCATTTACACTTTGAAGTAGCTTAGACTTAAGCAAGATATCTGGTTGTCCTCATATTTCAGCATAGTGCATTTCTAGTGCTTGGAGTAGAGTTTTAGGAATGTGTAGCCAGTACACCTCTTCTGAAAATGAGGAAGGTTCCTCAAAGTACTACCTGGCCACAGTGCGGTCTTTGTACCACATGAATGATTGAAATTTGCATTCAACAGACTTCCAAGTATATCTAATATGAAATGTCTTATCCTTTAAAGTGTGACTGACACTCTCTTTTTTTTCCTTTTAGGTTTATTAACTTTTTGAAGAACTACAGTAATCCAAACTTAACTATATCATTTTCTGCTGAACGGAGTATTGAAGATGAAATCAATCGTGAAAGTCAGGGGGATGTTGGCACTGTGTTGATAAGCTATATTGTAATGTTTGTGTACATCTCCATAGCTTTGGGACATATCCAGAGCTGTAGAAGACTGCTGGTATGTGTATATTTCTCTTTGCTATAAACACTGAAGCTATAGCTTGCTGAGTAGTTCTTAGCTTTGAGTGGATTAAATATTTTTGCAGAATGCTCACTTTCAATCTTGTCTTAAAGCACTGGGGAGCTGCTAGGGGAAGCATTGTCCTTCCTGTAATACCTGACAATTCATGTGTTTTATAGCCTCAACTAAGTCTATTTTGACTTGAAACATGCAGTTAACTTAAGCTTTAATGCGTAAACTTCAAGGGTTGTTTTAAATATCTGGATCTTCGAAAGAACCAGAGAAGTAAACTTTATTAACTGAACTAAGAATATTACTTTTATCTTTGGTATAATCTGTCCTGTGAGATGATGCTGGTTTGGTTGACAGTCATTACAACTTTTCTAGGTGGATTCAAAGATCTCCCTGGGCATTGCAGGCATCCTGATTGTACTGAGCTCAGTGGCTTGTTCTGTAGGCGTTTTCAGCTACTTCGGAATCCCACTGACACTGATTGTGATAGAAGTAATTCCATTCTTGGTGCTGGCTATTGGAGTGGACAACATTTTCATTCTAGTCCAGACACTTCAGGTATGTATTCTTTCATACAGACTCATGCCTGTTATCTTTGAAGGCTATAACTTGGAGTAGAAGGTCTTCTGCATTCCAATTCTCAGCCCAGTCTGAGCAGCTCTGGACTCTCACAGGACTATCTGATGGTCTTGAAAAGAGCTGATATTTTAGAATCATAGAATCGTAGAATAGTTTGGGTTGGAAGGAACCTTAAAGATTATCTAGTTCCAGGGATGGGGCATCCACAACTTCCCTGGGCAACCTGTGCCAGTTCCTCACCACCCTCGTGGTGAAAAAATTCTTCCTTATGTCTTGTATGTACATTCCACACCGATACCCTCTGCCTCCAAAAAAGTATTAAACATTTGCTTTTTCTTACTGCTGGTAGATACCAAGTTCATTTAAAATAGTAACTGGTCCACATACTAATGATTTACAAACAAATAGTATCTTTTACATCCTTTTCTGGTAGTTGTAGAGCTTGACTACTGTTTTGGTCACTTGTCATTTTAAGTATATTGTGAGCAGTAATCATGGATTACCAGGGACTTCTGACAATAAGTCTTAGTGGGTAATTGGCTTTCTAATTTGACAGACTTGATAACACACTGAGACAGGCACTGCCTCCAGCAAGTGTGTGGTTTTGGCTGAAGTACTGAATTTACTTCAAACTTAACTTAAAATACAATTTTAAGGCAACAGGGGGTGTTCATGCTGCTTTTGTATTTAAAAAAAAACCCAGACATTCTGTATCTAACTGTTAATGCAGTGAAAACAATTAAAAGGTAGTTTTGGATGTATTGAAAGTGTGGGTTTTTTGAGCCAGATGAAAGCACTTCCAGTTGCGTGACTCCTGATTATAATAAATTATTGCTTTAAAACAGAGAGATGAGCGCCTTCAAGGTGAAACTCTGGATAAACAGATTGGCAGAGTCTTGGGAGATGTGGCACCCAGTATGTTTCTCTCATCTTTTTCGGAGACTGTGGCATTCTTTCTTGGTAAGACATCTATAATATTTGAAGCTAAGGGCCTTATCAAAACTGCGTGTGGCAAGAATAAGTAGAAAACTAAAATATGAAAACAAAACAAGAATTTGTAGGGGAGGTTTATCTTAGTTGTTCATTGCTATAATCAAGTTTAATTTTACTTCTGCTTAGGATAAGCATTGCAGTACTTGAACTGGCACCTTTAAAAAAAAAAAAAAGATGCAATTCTGAATCTGTCAAGCTCTTCTGCTTGAAAGGCTGGAACTTTTTACTGATTTGTAGTGACTGACAAGTCTAGATTTGACCTGAGTGGTATATCAAGTTTCGGGTTGTACTAGCTCTTACATCTTACTACTGCTTGGAAAAATGCCCCTGTGGTAGATGTTTGAGGTTCACTCTTACAGTATGTTAAAGGCATAGATCAGTATGTTAAAGGCATAGATTACATTGTTACCCTTCAGGTATTAAGTGTTGGCCTTTCATAATGAGCTTGTTTACTTGGAGTGTAATTTGCCATTGGTTTAACTTGCGTTGAGTGGTTTAAGATTGAAACAGGATCTTGCTTGACAGTACCCCTTGAACTATACTCTGTTATGCAGCCTGCACAAAGCTAGTAACTTCAGAGCCGAGAAACTTCTTAAAACTTCGCACCACTGTGATGCTGTTAAACAGGTCCAAGACAACAGTTGTAGTCTGGCTCATATCAGCTGTTTTCTTTACTCAGGAGAGAAATGCATTTTGTTCTGCTAAGTCTTAGATTAGGTATCTCTTTAGAAAATGTTCATACGTTTCTAAGAAAAGGGAGCTTGCTTGTTTAACAAACTGGGTCACTTCCTTCAGGGACACTGTCTACGATGCCAGCGGTTCGCACATTCTCTCTTTTTGCTGGAATGGCTGTGCTCATAGACTTTATTCTTCAAGTCACTTGCTTTGTAAGTCTCCTAGGCTTGGATATTAAGCGTCAAGAGGTGAGTATAAATGCATCTGTAACTGCAGTGTAATACAGATGGCATTTTCAGCAGAACTGTACTAAACTTCTTGCATTTAATCAATTTTCAGAGGAATAGACTGGATATTCTGTGTTGCATCAAAAGTAGTGAAGAAATGAGTGGAATCCAACGTTCTGAGAGCATCTTATTTTTGTTCTTCAAAAATCTGTTTTCTCCATATCTTCTGAAGGACTGGATGAGACCAATAGTAGTATGTATACATGGTTTTCACAGTAAGCAGTCATCTAAACTTGAGTAAAAACGTAGTGAGCCTGAAAGTCTCGTACTGAAGAATAATCTTCAGCATAATGAAATAAAGCTTCTAGTATTTTTTGCTTTTGGCATTAGTAGTGGAATAAACTTTTGTAACAGCAAGAGTATTTCTAGTAAGTAAGACACATAGCCTTGGGTTGTCCAAAGCGCAGATTTAAGAGTTGCATTACTGATAGTCAAATCACTTTTTTGCATATGCCAAAAATCGGCACTTGTTGGCTTCTACACTGCATTAATCTAGAGTGGTGTTGCTGAACCTGTGATTCAGTTTAAGGTTACTGTGGTTATTTGCAGCAGGTGTTCAGCATATCTTTTACTGCTGCCTTCCAAGTATAAATTTTCCCTTACAACTCCAAAGCAAACTCTGAGTAGCTAGGTTTTACTGCCAGTGTTGTACTAAGCCTGGATAGTAAATCTAAACTAGAGGTTCTTTGCATGGTTCCTATTAACTTGGTGAATTACTTCCAGTACTTGTTATTTCTGTACAGTTCTCGCTTCCATGAATTTTTTTTTTTTGCAGATAGCAGTGTTTGTGGGTGTTCTGTCATTCAGCACAGCAGTTATGCACAATGTAGAGATTGGACTGGATCAGACTCTCTCAGTGCCAGATGTAAGTCTTAAGCTTGTGTTGTTCTTCAGCAATTTGTGGCTGAATTGAAACCTTGCTATCTCGTTGTGCTATCTCAACATTATGTAATAGTAACTCAAAACTTTCCATGTAAGGATTCCTACGTAATGGATTACTTCAGCCAGCTCAGCAAGTACCTGCATGCAGGTCCTCCTGTCTACTTTGTCCTGGAGGAAGGGCACAACTACACCTCTTTGGAAGGGCAGAACATGGTGTGTGGTGGAACGGGATGTAATAATGATTCACTTGTTCAGCAAGTCTTCGATGCTGCAGAAATTGGTAGCTAGTAAGTCTTTGATTTTCTCTGTGTAGTCACATGGAAGAGACGTAGCTGACCAGTGCATCCTTTCAATTTGAGCTCAGCTGTTGATTTTACAACTGACACTCCATCATACTTGATTTATACTGTGGTTTCAGGAGGGGATGGAAGGGAAGAAACTGTGGCGATCTCCTAAAACAAGGATAAAAACTGACCGTGGGATATATTGATGTATATATTGATATATATATCCGATGGGATATATATTTGGAAGAGGGGCTTGATCCTTTGAGGAATCTGGGAATGGTAGGAAGAAAAACTCAGGAAAACCTCTCAGTATGGTTAAGCTCTCCTGGAAAACAACTTGCATGCTCAGCTTCTAAACTTATTGGATAAACCAGCCTAGCAAGATTAAACAGGAATTGTATCTGGGATTCAGTAGCTAACAACTGAAGAAAGCCTTTTCCTGATTCCTTCCACTCTAGTTCAAGTCATTTTACTTCCGCCATACGGAAGGAGGAGCCTTGCTTGAAAACTGAGGCAGCAATATCTGGATGAGGATGGGGCATAGAGTGAACGGGGAATGGAAAGCTGAGCTTGGCAGTGGAACTGGAATGCAGGGAAGTTCCTGCTCTTTTCTCACTGCAGTATTACGAGTAAGGCTGGCTCTTGGATAGGGTACTGGAGCAGGGACTAGGTAGGTTGGGCCAGAGTGAGTTGACATGGTGTAAGTAGACACTGGAGAGATTAAGGGCTGTGTTCTGGAATGAAGCATAAAATTACTGATGATGGATATGTTACGTTATTTTATTAGCACGAGGATAGGCTATGCCCCATCATCCTGGATTGATGACTACTTTGACTGGGTGAAGCCACAGTCATCCTGTTGCAGAGTCTACAATACCACCGGACAGTTTTGCAATGCATCAGGTATTAGCATCTTGTTGCTAAGGGATTGGCTTGGTTTATAAGTTTCACAGCCAAAACATTGTATCATGGTATAAGGCACCTCTTGAGTTGCCCTTTAATTTGTTTGAACTGCTGTTTGAGTGAACTTAAATATTCTGCTGGAATGTTGCAGGTTGAAGACAACCTACATAGACAGCCAATGTAATTATTATTCAAAAAATAACTTGTTATAAAAGCTTTTATGCTTCTGCTGCTTTCTTTAAGGCACACAAACTTGGTGCTCTGTTTTTGTTCAGATCCTTCAGTTTGATATAATTCTCATCAGGTCTCATGTAGATAGTGCACAACTGAGTTCTCTGGTAGCCCTTGCCTTAGTAGTAATAAAAAGGCTACAGATTTTATGGAGATGGCTGATAGTTATTTCATCACTGAAAATGCTTTTTATGGAATTGTATCCTGTAGTAATTCAAGTCAGAAGTTACTAGTGCTATGACAAAGAATATTCAATTCTGTAGCTGACCTTCCTGTATTTCTTCAGTCACTGATCCATCTTGCACTCGTTGTCGGCCGCTGACTCAAGAAGGCAAGCAGAGACCACAGGGCAAAGATTTCATGACATTTTTGCCGATGTTCCTATCAGACAACCCTAATCCTAAATGTGGCAAAGGGTAAGAGCTGTGTTCTATGTATCTTGCTTAGCCCATTATGTCAAATAAACTTGCTCTGAAGTGTGACTTTGCACGGTTCGGTATCTAATGTCCTAAAAGTCATACAGACATTGACTTCTCACCTGCTTTATAGTATTTTCTGAAAAAGAAAACCTAGAAAAACAAATGCATCAACTAAACAGAACAGCAGCTTTCCTCTGTACGAAGAAAAACAACTTCCGTAGTCTCTGTTCTATGATATCCTGTGAAATCTTGACATATATTGTGTTCTGAAGCTTTTATTCATTTTGGAAACTGTTAGAAACAAGATTCTAAGTTATAGAAGCTTATAAATTTGAATGGTACTCACTGACATTGGCATCTAAAATGTTACTATGTTTATGTAGAGGACATGCTGCCTATAACTCCGCTGTCAACTTTATAAACAACAAAACTGATATTGGAGCTACTTATTTTATGACTTACCACACTGTACTGAAAACGTCGTCTGATTTCATTGATGCTATGAAGAAAGCTCGGATTATAGCAGATAATATTACTGAAACCATGGGCATCAAAGAGAAGAACTACCGGGTGTTTCCTTACAGGTATGCTTAAATCTTCCTTGCCTTAGTGACAAATGCTCAACTTGAGGAACTGTGAGAAGGTACTGTTTAATAACCTCTTGGAGACTTGAGTCTCAGATTTTGTCTAACGGGAAGCAATATAAAAACTCTGGGATGTCTAGTAAAACCATGAAAATGCAACTTGCATCCACAGCACTAACTTCTCTTTGCTGTGGTTGATAACTAAAATCGAGAAACCTGTCTGTCCTGCACTACATAGGTAGCTCTGGCTTTGGCTTGGGCATGTTCTAGCTTTCATAGTAGAGCTTCATATTTCTTACTTAAGCAGGTATGTTGGCCTGGGTTGTTGCAAGCTGTAATGTGACTGTATTGACTTCAAATTAAAGTTATTTAAACCTAAAGCAAAGCCAGCAGTGATGTCAAGCTTGTCTAATGCTTGCATGGTTAGTGTACTAAAGACTCTTCTATAGAGGAGTACCACAATGAAATAGGGTTGGAATTAGCATTTCAGCTGTACGGATACTAATTGCTTTGCTTCCAAAAACCCTATCCATCCTGGTGCTCTCGCTGCATAAAGAAACCAGTTCAGACCCTCTGCAGTTCCCTCTAAGGTATAGCCACTTATATTGAAGTATAGGAATTACCCTGACTTTCAGATAAAACCTTCACTTGAAGTTAGTCCAGTGTTCTGTAGGAGTCATTCCACTGATGATAGGACTCCTATAAGGAAGGAACTACTTAGGTTAGCTTCTGTGCCAAGGATAAATATTAGCATATAACAAGGAAGGTGGCTAACTACAACTTCTCTTCTTTCCACAGTGTGTTTTATGTCTTCTATGAACAATACTTGACAATTGTGCACGATGCTGTCTTTAACCTCTGCATCTCCTTGGGATCAATATTTTTGGTGACAACTGTGCTGCTTGGTTTTGAAGTATGGGCTGCTGTTGTAGTTTCAGTAACTATTGCTATGATCATCATCAACATGTTTGGAGTGATGTGGCTCTGGGGCATCAGCTTGAATGCAGTTTCATTAGTAAATCTTGTCATGGTAAGTTAACAAGAAATCCCCCTGCTTCTGTTTCAAAGTCTTGAGCAATTCTGTCTCATATTCACGATACTGAGCAGTATCTTCTACTAAACTCTGACAGGCATTTGAACAGTAGTGGAACTACCTGAATACATCTACGTGGTGTGTTAACAGGTTTATTCTGACAGCTAGTCCCAGTACTGATAACAGCAATTGAACTGTAAGCTCTGCTGCAGCTGGTGGTGCTCTCTTCTGTTCTGCAGCAGTGGTTGTATTGCTGCTCTATAGGCTAGGTGCTGCTGCACATCAGCGGAGGCCGTTCGTGCTAATGTAAGGATCCGTACGTTGGTGTGAAGGCTTCTGCTGTACTTATACTCTACAGTAGATGCGTGATGTGCTAGCACCAGTATTCTCCCTGTGTTGATGGATGAAACCACCTGGGCAGAGAGCGCCTTGCTGAAATGCTCCAGCACTTAGTTACTAAGGGGTGAGTGCTGGAGCTCTGGCTTACCTTAGATCTGCAATGAATCTCTAGAGTGTGAGAAAGTTATGAGAGTAAACCACTTCACCACGTTACAAACTAGGCCTATGCTCATGCAAGTCTATCTGCTAGACAAGTCTAAGATTTGCCAGCTGTTAGTCAGTATTGTAAATTACTATTAAAACATCTTGGGTTTAGGATTAAACCAAAATGTTAAACTCTGCTGATTTCTTACAGTATCAAATCGGTGTGTATACTCAGTGCTCCTCTAAAGCTATGGTTTTGCAGCTAATATCTGTAAATTTACTTTACCATTTGGAGTTCACACATTGTATTGAAGCCAGCTTTCTTCAACATCAAGAAACTTTTGTCCTCCAAAATAGTGGCATTCTGCTTCCTGATTAATCTGATTAATTGTCCAGTACTAAACAACTGGTGGTAAAATGCCATACAGTACCTGTAATGGCCTCTGTTAACCAAGTAATGCTGAGCTTGTAACTTCCAATAAAATTTTAACCCCGCGAACTGAACTCAGCTGCTAAAACATCTAAGCCTGGCTACAGCTATGAGTAGAGACCTTACCATCAAAGTGTCCATCTAACTGATTTTTTTCCATGTATTTTTCTTTTCACTCTCTAGAGCTGCGGTATTGCTGTGGAATTTTGTAGTCACGTGACGAGAGCATTCACTGTTAGTACTAAGGGCAGTAGAGTAGAGCGTGCCGAAGAAGCTTTGTCTCACATGGGCAGTTCAGTAAGTACCTACTGGATGTGGGGAGAAAAGAAGTAGCTAAGATCCAGCTTTACAGACTATGCCAATATCCTCAAGTCATAAGGATGGCCTTGCCTTTTCTTTTCGGAATACTGGATTAAAACTCTGAGATCAGCCTAGGCTTCTACTAGGAATAAGGGTGATACAGACTTAAAATCGTCTGGTGTTACTACTACCTATTAGTAGAGAACAGAGCTAAGAGATTAACCTTGAATTGTCTCATTCAAACTTTAAAGTGCTTCCCTCTCTTCCAAATACTCAAAGGTGACTAAGAAAAGTGTTCTGACTATGGGATACAATTGAAGATGTGGGAATGCAAACAGGGGTCAGTATTTAGGCGGTACTGGTATGTCCCTTAGTCAAAATAAGCAACCTGGACGAGGTTGGAATACTGTTCTGGTGATACATGTACTGGATCCTGGTAAGGATCCACACTGGAATACGAGTTACTTCAAGAATGGTTTTCCTCTGTATCTACCTGAAGTAAAAACTAAACTAAAATGAGGTGGCTGTACAAGATTAGGGTGGATTTTTCATTGTACTGAGCCTGGCCTGTGGTGTCAGGTTCTAGTGAGACTAAACTTCTTCTGAGTAGGTCTTGCATTTGGTTCTGAGGACTAACAAGTAAGGAGGGGAGGGTACACAGCACACAGGAGCCTCAAATTATGGAAGAATTTTAGCAAATGTTAAATACTCAGATAGGGCTTTATGTAATCCATTTATCACTTAAACCCACTTTTTATTGACAGGTTTTCAGTGGTATCACACTAACCAAATTTGGAGGAATTGTAGTACTGGCATTTTCCAAATCTCAGATCTTCAAGGTGTTTTACTTCAGGATGTATCTAGCTATGGTTCTTCTGGGAGCAACACACGGACTAATATTTCTTCCAGTTCTGCTCAGTTACATAGGTAAGATGTGACCTGTCTGCTCTGCAACACACTTCAGACAAAAATAGCTGGCTACCTGGAGGCACTTTCTCACCATAAAATGGACATGTCTCCAAACCTGGGGCCGGGGTGGTGGGTGGAAGCAATGGACCTGCTGTGGGGATGCTGTTCTCCCACGTTTTCAGAAGTGATATTCCTTTACAGTAAGGATGGTCCCAATGCTGTCCCCTTCAATGTGGAAATCCATGCGTGTAGTGTAGTTTTGCCAGGGGAGGGTCAGAATTAGACATTAGGAAAAACTTCCTCACCGAAAGGTTTATCAGGCACTGGCAGAGGCTGCCAAGGGAGGTGGTGGAGTCCCCATCCCGGGAGGTATTTAAAAGACAGGTAGACGAAGTGTTTAGGGGGTATGATTTAGTAGTGGACAGGTACGGTTGGACTCTATGATCTCAGAGGTCTTTTCCAACCTAGCAATTCTATGATTCCAGTTCTTAAGCAGGTTAAAACCTGCTTTTACTTAAGGGGGTTAAGGCTGATGGGGATTCACCTATTGCCCTTGCTGCTGCTGACAGCTATTAACAGCTGTGAGCAGAAGCTTGTTTCTAGAGGGTCATCAATGTTAAGCTGGACCTAGACATCTGGGATCATGTGTGCTTCTTGATGACTGACTGATCAGCTGTAATGCTGAAACTGGAATAACTGTTTTCTCTCTCAGGCCCATCAGTGAATAAAGCTAAAACTCAAGCTGCACAAGAGAGGACCAGAGGTACAGAACGGGAGAGACTCCTCTACTTCTAGTTTTTAACAGTGTTCAGTGGACTCAATGAACTGTGGCTTAGGCCCAACTCTTAAGAACTGAGGCGCAGCGATGTTCTATGACTATCACACTGTAACCACCACTGACTTGATGACTCCCATACAGACACAAGTAGAAGATAGCAGCTGCAGCTTTGGATGTAGCTTTAAACTCAGGAGCCGTTACTGCGTGTGGCTTGTGTAACAGTATTACTAAGACTAAATGTGTTAACAAGATTACAAAAACACTTCTGTTTTCAAGAGGTCTCATCTTTTTCTTCTAGAAACCTAAACCAGCTGCACTGCAAATTGAATAGCTTTTCTGTCAATGAAAGTGAGGTGATATGTACGAGAATGGGCTGCTAAACCACTGACACTAATTTTAAATGCAGGTCAATGCAATTTTTGTGTCTATTTTTAGGGGGAAGCCATCACAAGTTGTAATATTTTTAGTACTATTTGCCAAAATGTCTTGTATATACTTTATTATAAAATAGCAATTTTGTAGTTCAAAAATCTACTTAAATGCAATAAATTAAGTTTATACATTTCAGTGGAAGAGTCTTTCAGAATGTTGTGGGCTTCATGAGAGCTTGTTCTCCAAAAACTTGTTTGAAGAAGGTGACATGTTCTTCACAGTGCTCACCTAAGGAGGAGCAAAATAAAAGTGAACATTTATCTTTAAAACTCAAACCGAGAAGCAAGATCATGTAGTTCGATTTACCTGTTTATAAGGACTAATTCTTATCTTTAATGCCTTTGAGTCAGGAAATTTAACAACTTTAAATCAGTAGGATATTAAGGCATCTCCAGTCCTGTGACAATTATTCATGTGGTGCAGGAGATTTTTGACCTAGTTCCTGTATCAAACCAGCAGGTTCATATGCATTATGGTTTTTACTGCTAAGATATAAGATGTTGTAATGGGATTCTGTGCCTACAGCTGATGTGGGAATTATGAGCATGTGTCTGGTTCAAACAGTCTAGCCTGGTTTTTAAAGAGGAACTGTTGTATACAACAGGCCTTAAAGTTTGTAACCTGTGCAAGCAGACAACTGAACTCAAAGGTTTCTTGACCCAGTTTCTGGCTTCAGGAGAAAGCACTAATTGGAGATTAATGCCTCTGCTAAACTAAGCAGTGAAAGCAACTGCAAGTTAAACAGGTTAGGTTTATCTATCTGCAAGTTCCTCTTTTGGCTCAGTCTCTTTGCTCCTGGGTGCAGCACACAAAGGGGGTAAGAGAAGTTACCTTTAAGCATAGTTCTGAAGTTAAGTCTAAAATACAGGCTGAAGTGCACCAGGAGTTTTAGCTTTATAATACAGAGTAAACTGATTGGAAGCGAAAGAAGTCTTAGTTCTGTTTGCGTAACTGAGTATCTTGGTCTGACTGCTCATTGCTTACCTGGTGTGAAACTTGGGTTTCCTCGTAACCGCTGATTTCTTTGTTCAAAAAATCGGAATATAGTATAGAAAAGCATGTCATCTTCTGCTTGTTTTGCTGCATCAAGGAATTTGCGGGCTGAAATGCTGTCGTGTCCTCCAATACCCCTGATGAATCTCAAGGCAGCCAAAACTTGGTGTTTGGACAACAGAACTTCCACTATTTCATCGTTTGCTGTGGAAAGTCTCTGTGAAGTCAATCACAGTTGTAAGACTATGCTGCTAACAAATGGCTTAGATGCTAGCTTGTCACTTCAAGCTTGGTCAGGTAAGCTGTTTGACAAGTCTAACCCACATGTCACATGGAGTTACTATAGTCTGAAATGCTTACTTTTAACATGTCCAGAGAGAGCTGATGGGCAGGAGGGTAAATGCTTTCCAGGGATAGCAGCAGACAAGCCTAGGGCAAAAGTAGAAATAACCTTAAAATTCAGGAGACTTGCCACCTCCCTCAGTAGTTTATTGAAGCAACTTGTCTTACATACCAAAGGTTTGGAGTCACTGAGCACATGGTACTGCAGAAACTGATGGAGCATGTAGAACAAGTTGTGCTGAACAAGTGTTTTGATGACCAGCTCGTACAAGTAGTGCTGCGAATGCAGAAAGATGACCATCAAAGGTATGTCTCAATGCCAGTTTTTACAATCTAGAAGGTAGTATTGTACAGGACTTAAGAACATAACATGATCAAGACTGGTCTGAACTCCATGCAGCTTCATGGAGTGAGGTGCTATACTTGGCATCTAAGTACTTTACCTGAACTGCAATCTGGAATTGGTTAAGAGAGCGAATGTATTCCATCAAGACCGCTATAGTGAACTTATGAGGTGCTTCCTGGACAAGAGAAAAAAAATGTTAGGTGGAACTTGCATAGCTTTCCCTGGTAATGACAACTCCATAAAAATCAGCATCAAAAATAACCTAACCCCAACAATAAAGCCTTCTGCAGGCTATTTCACTCAAGTTTGCTGCTGTGAGACTGCTGCCAAACTAGCATTTGAACTTACCTTCTTCTCTGTAAATACAGATAAAACGTGCGTGTACATGTCAGACTGGTCAATAACTGCTTGAGTGCGGACTGGACGTTTCAAGAGTGGATTACTTCTACTCAGGCCTGCTTCTACTACCTACAAGGAGAAAGCTTTTTTGAAAGAGAACTAGTGTTGCAGTACAGTTTTAGTCAGTTAAAGAGCAAATTCACATCTGTGGTCGTATTAGACTGGATGCTTTCTGTTCATTGTGGGCTTCAGTACAATATTTAAAACTGCTTTTAAAATGAAGCTACTACTATCTGCCTCAAAGCCAGATGAATCAAACTTAGTATGCTGACACAGGCACTTGGCTTCAGGAAGCTTTTTGGTACATGGCTGTACTATGTCTGTTAGTGCTTGAACTTAGTATTTTAACCAAAGTAATTCTGAGATGCATCTGGTCTACATATGTTGTGCAGTGGTACAGTGTGCCGTCAGATCAGTGGTTTGGAAACTATTTTCATAGTTATGAGTTCCAAGTTGCTTTTTGTGCTTCTACCCTCTTCCTGCTTTCAAGCACCAAAGTATGTTACTTGTCATGCTGGAGATGAGTTATGCAGCATCTGCCACAAGAGTCCTATGTGGGTGTCTTAGTGCACCTTGTGCAGTACTGGGAGCCTGGGGCAGCCCTACATTTCTTAAGCAGGAAGAAGCAGGTATTCTGCCTTCACCACGATGCAATCTGAAATGCAAATAGCATCATCCTGGCTTTGTAAGGTGCTGTAGCCAACATTGTTTACCATAGTGTAGCTTTGCTCAGCTTCCAAGTATTTCTTATATTCATGATTCAGTTTGTCAAAAACAGTTGCAATCACAGACAATGATCCCCTTTCTGGTTCACTGAGCACTGAAAAGATAAAAAGAAAACAGAACTATTAAGAAATAATCAGGGGCTTAATGTTGCCTTTTTCAAAAGGTCATCTCTATTCTAAAATTGATTCTAAGCTTTAAAGAAACACTTTCAGTCATGTCAGATGTATTTTAACTAAAGGAGGGGGGCAGCTGAATTCTTCCATGTGATTAAGTCATTTCTTCTTGAATGATAACAGAGTAGCCTAGGCAAGTGACCTTTTACAGGACCAAGCTAGCTTCAGAGCTGATCTCAAATCCAGGAACAGTCCAGCTAACTTGTGTGAGCATTTCTGAATAAGCACTATTGTACGTTCAAGGCGCATACAAAGCATGTGAACTTACTTTGTGAGCATACAGACAGGATAACCATTTTGCATTCTTTTCTTTGAAGAAGGAAATCCATTAGTTTTCCTTTATCTGGCAAGAGGTTTACTACAGGCTCAAGTTTCACTTGAAGACTCCAGAGGTAACCTTGATTTGGAGAAGTAGAACAAATGTGTGTAGTATAGCCTAGACATCCATCTTTTCCACATGAACTGAGGACACATCTCAATTATGATTTATTTGCCTTTCTCAGTCTGTTTTAGAGCAGCATTTCTTCTAAAAGGTTGTAGTAAAGATGTGTTCATCCACATTTATCACTGTGAAGAGCACTCATCTTACTCTGCTTAATCCATTAGCTGCTTTATGCACTGAAGATCCCAGTTAACCACCTTTTGAGTTTAGTAGTCAAACACCTCATGACTTACCTTCACTCGCACTGATGATAATATCAGGTTGAAAAACAATCCAAGAAGAAGAATCTAAATGTTAAAGTTTTTAACATCCATATTAACATTGTTTCTAAAATGTTCCTACTAAATTCACATTACTGTATGGAAGCAGATCTCATTAACATACTTTCATTTACTCGTCACTGTTTCTTGTAAGGCCTTGAACTATATTCTTGGAATTATATTTTCAATTTCATGGTGTACCTATTGAGTAATTTGCATCTCAAATGACCAAGAAGTGTGGTATTGTGTTATAACAAATTTCCATATTTACAACTTCATAAAAGCATTACTCTTATGAAGCATACTATTTTGTCTTGAAGGAAATATGCATAATCAGCTAAAGCAGGACTTAATAAGTAAAGGTAACAACTGTGTCTTTCTTCCATCCTCGGTACATAGAATGAGGCTTCAGTAAGGCTTGCACACTTGTAAAGTACTTAAAGGATACAGAGTTTACATGGAACAGGAGACTGACTTGTCACAGAGGCTGGACCTGCAGAAAAATTAACATCAGCTAAAGAATAGTAGTGCTCTGGCTCTCCTATGCTAACAAAATACAAACTGCAATCTTACACTGAAAGGCATGTATGGATAGTAGCGTATCTAGCAGTCATAGCCGTTTGTGTAGCCAGATTGTCTACAAAGAAAATCTTGACACTGAAGGCAAAAAAACCCCACGATTGTTTTGGTTTTTAGCCAAGTGAAATCATGCATGCAGAGGTGTTCCATCTCCAGTACTATAATTCTAAATACAGACTGCATCTACCATATGTATATGCAATTACTTTAGTTTCCTAAAAAGCAAGACTCATTTTTACTTTCTGATGTCTCACAGATTTATCAGTCATACTGGCTGTTAGTGCCTTCAAAATTCAGATGTTAAACATCTAAGATGCAATCATTCCTATGGAAGCATCTTCCTCTTCCATAAAGAAAACTACACTGCTTTGCTATACACTAGTGGAACTATGCTTAGACTATTTCTAGCTTGACGGTAATTATCTGCTACACTTCTAGGACAGGAGAACAAAAAGATAATCCAAGAAGAAAATCTAAGTGTTGAAGTTCTAACATTAATCTTATCATTGCTTCTAATCCGGTTCTAAGCTTGTATTGTTTTTCAGCCTTGTTATGTGACTGAAGAAGTTAAATACTCGTGACTTGGCCAGAAAAGCATGAAGCATTTTTGACTACATACACAAGCATTTGTTGCTGTGGCCAAAAAAACCCTCCAACTTAAATGTGAAAGCAATGTACTATGGGAAGTGTGCACCTTAAACAGCAGCTCTGGTTTGGAACACGTTTATGGTCATTTCCATGTTGCCTTTTTTCCTCCCTCACCCTCTCTTACATATGTCTAACAAATGCTTGCAACCAGCATCCTAAAAACTGAACCACTCTTGTATGCCAGCTGTTACTTTCAGATAATCTTGATAACAGAGTTAGGATATTTATGATATAGTTGTTCTACCTGCTACAGGTATTTGATAGGGTTGGATTGATCGAGGTGGAAGTACAAATTGATGGATGGTAGTAGACCCATCAAATTCTCCTTTTAGCTTGATGTCAAATATAACTGAAGTCTGCAACGGAGAAGAGGAAATCAGTATTCACAAATATGAATTACCACGCACTTACAGGTGTTCAGGCTGCTTTTTTGTATTTCCATCTTGTGCTCTCCCTTAGAATCAGAGAATGGTTTGGGTTGGAAGGGAGGTACTGTAGGCAGGGACATTTTTCATGAGATCAGGCTCCTCAAAGCCCTGTCCAACCTGACCTTGTGTACTTCCAGTGATGGGGCATCCACAACTTCCCTGGGCAGCCTGTTCAGAGTCTTGCCACCCTCACTGCAAAACATTTCTTTCTCATCTCTAATCTAAATCTACCTTCTGTTTAAAACAATACTCCCTTGAATTGTCACTACAGCCCCTGGTAAAAATTCTCTCTCAGCCTGTCTTTTGTACAGCCCCTTATAAGAGATTCACATCAAATTAATTGCTTAGTTAGGGACATAAGAAACTGAGGGAAATTCTGCCTCTTCCTACGATATTCCTCATACATCTACCATTCAGTCTTGTTCAGCTCAGGTTACTAATGCTTCCATGCAGTATGGGCTGCATTCTTAGCCTTGCACAGTAGACTTGTACTCTTCATGCTAATGAAACACGACTTCAGTTACTGGCATATGCCCTATTCAGTCTGATTTCTGTGTTTCCATAGCCACTTTTATGGCTTGACCAAAATGCTGGAGAGAAAGGCTCCAAGTTAAATGTTAATTACATAAAATTAACATGCATTAAAACTGAAGCATGAACAAATCATCCTAATAAGATAACGTGTCCCAATTCTTGAAGCAGCCCAAGAGAAGATCATACAAGAAGCCAAAGCCTTTCCACAATTTAAAAGCAAAGTACCACTTCAGCTTTACTATGAAGCCTTGCTACTGAGACAGCAGACAAGCAAGTTTTACCTATGCTACCATATGCATAAGATCACTGTGTTCACAAAAGTCTTTGCAGAGCAGACCTTCAAACTGAAGGAGCATAAGTTTGTGTCATAGAAACGCATCATTCAAATGGGCGGGATATGAGAAGTTCCCAGGATTCATAACTTAGTATCTAATTTAACTCTACCTCTTCGTTTAATGCCTTAAAAGCCTATGCACTGCAGCAGCAGAGTATCATAGGAAACTAACAAGGAAAAAAGTGAATAAGAAACAGCATTAGCAACAGCTCCGATTAAATGTTAGCCCAACAAAGCAAAAGGAAAACTCTGAATCTCTTATACCCTCATGGTTTTGTTCCTGCAAATATTCTGGCTTTTGGAAAAGCTGAGTACAAGCAAAAACATTTTCTAGAGCTAATAGGCATCATGATTAAAATTTGCCCATAACTTTAAAAGTTAAGGCAAAGCATAATATAAATAAATCACACCTCAGTATCCTGATGATGTACTACCACTAAGTTATCCACAACATTCAGTGCAAACTTTCCAGTTCTGTTCAGCTTTAAAATATGTGTCTTCTTACAGGAGCCCTCTCTATGGAAATAGAGATGAGAAGAACTGGTCAGTACGCCTGTTTAAACTAGAAAATCAGATGTCTCTTACACATGTGCGAATTGCCAGTGATGTTCTTCATTCTGCTCTTACCTTGGTAGGTGATAGAGGACTACTTCTGCTCCTGTACTATTGGAAGTCCTTGAGTGGTGCCTCAAAAAGAGAACATAAAGCTGCCCGTATCTAACAGGACAACAAGATTATAGCATTAGTTTCAAATAACAGCTCTGCTGGTCGGTTAAAGGCATACATTTTATCCTAAAAGAACAGACATGAGACTACTTAAGTCAATTAATTAAAGACTAAAACAGCATTTGATAAATCACAATGCACAGTTTATACTCATGCAAGTTAAGCATCTAAGAACAATTCTACCACTACTTTGGTTCAAAAATAAAGCATTCTCAAAATTTCGGTACTAAGAACAATTTCAAGACTTCTCAGTCAGCTTTGCCTCCCCCACCTTGCCCCAAGCTGTTCAGCTGTTTGTTCAGTGCAGTAGCTGAGGCACTGTTAATGTTCCTGTCTCTTCTCAGCATCCCGAAACTGTCATACTTTCCCAAGAAAGACTTGATTAGTTAGATACGTACATTGTAGCCATAGCAATATCTCTTTCAGAAAGGCTGAGTTTGGAGGACTTGGGTGCTGCAGGTAACTCGATTTCAAATTTGGATAGTTTTGACATTGTTCCACTCTATTAAAACAGAAAAAAAAACCACAAAGAAGTCCAGTGTTAAGCCTTGAAACAGAAAGGTCCCAAATAACCTGTAATCAAACGCTGCATCAAGAGCACCCCCAAGAGGTGAAGAACGGTGACAGCCAAAAAGAAACAGGATCTGACACAGCTTTTCCCTACTATGATCCTAAACACATACTTCTGATACAGCAGATAATATTAGCAGCTAATTGTAGCAGCTTTATCATCTTGATTTTATAACATCAGCATCAGCTAGAAAAACGTTTCTATTTTAATTAAGTCAAGACAAATTTGTATGCAGATAACATTTATGATTGGCCTGGAGATCTCAAGCAGCAATTCTCTTAACTTCCTTTTTCTCTTCCAGCAAAATGTATGTTCCAACTCTATGAAGGGGAAAACATCACTATCTCCTACCAGTCACAGGTGCCTTTTGTTCCAACTAAGTCTAGAATCTGGCCTATACTCAGAGCATATTCCTGCTCTTTCCTCTCTCCATCCTCTTCCTCTTTCCCTACAGAATTTATATTTAAGCAGGTTTTCAGAGTTTCCAAAGCCTCTACTGAAATTTATTTCCCATTCTCATTAACTCATTCTTGAGTGTGAACGCTACAGAAATAGATCCTTTGCCACAGCTCTATTTTCAAAGATTATTTCAATACAGTACCTTTCTCGGAAAATCTTTAAAAGAACCCCTTCTGAACACAAAATCAGAATTATTTCGCTTCAAGCTACAACTTGACACAAAATGTTAAACGGGGAGGGGACAGGAGGCACAACCTAAGTCCTTAAAAAGAGCTGTGAGGCCAGTAAGTTCCACCTAGGAGAATGTTATTTCAGGAGCCAGTACAGACCCTACACAAGATTAAACCAGGAAACCTATTTGGATAAGCTTCTTTTTAATCTCTTCCCTTAGACTGACTACTAGAGAAATCTTCCTAATCCCTTGAGAGAAGCAAGATGAACTCTGTAGTTCTTTTTGTCATTTTTAAAATCATATCACATTGACTAAAAACAGATTGTAGTTTTTACTGCACACATTTTCCAAGCCAAAAAGAAAAATATTTTCCCAGTAACCTTAAGTGTTGTCCACATGGAAGAATGCTTAAGAAATACATACTGCAAACAAAGCCCTCTTGTGCTTGGGGCAATCATTGTTTATTAAGCACTAACTTTCTTCTCTCTTTTTTGAATTCATCTACTCACATCTGGAAAGCTGTAGTTACAATCAAAAGTGAAAGGCCCTATTTTTGCTTTATTACTGCACTACAAAGTGCAAATGCCCATAGTAAAAGTAAACAATATGTACTTATTTAAGCGAAGAAAAGATTTCCTGAAAGATACTTTAGTTGTCAAATACTAATTTTGATTTTCCTTTCTCAAGGACAACTGTCCAACAGCAGCGGGACCTCTTTACAAAGAGGACATAAGAAAGAATGAATTACTTAATTTTAAGCCATTGCCTAGGAACTGCCTTATAGGTTTTTGCTTTGTCCTTTGCTTATCGTCAGATAAAGATGTGAACATATGCACCTCTTGGAAGAAATCCAGGAAAAGCAATAGAATATTTGAGTGAAAAAGCAGCCTAAAAACCCCAGAAGCATGCAAAATTAAACGTTCAGAACATATCCCCTTACCTTGAAATAGAACGGCTGTAGGACGTTGCCAAGGACAGTGGTTGACAGAAGAATAACAGAGCTCTCCGGACAATACATGTACCAATTGACATTAATACTCTGATTCTTCAGAAGTTTTAAACTTCGTTTCTCTGGTAATACCTGGAAACACAGGATATCGCCATTTTATTACCATCAGCATTCCAAAAGCATAAATGGTACTACACATTAGCTAGAAATGTTAAATGAGGAACAGTTAAGTGTAAGGGCATTTACAGCAGGAGAACTAAAAATCAGAAACCTGGCAATTACAGCTTAGGCCCCAATTTACTGTAGCAAGGGAAATGTGCATCAAATCCTCCTCAAATTCTAATGAGCTGAAAGGTGCTGTCTCTTTTCCCTCATCTAGATCTGGCTATAAGTTCTGTCTGTAATGGAGAAAACACCTCATTTGACACAACTAATGAAGTTCTATTAAAAAGTTATTACAGTATCTTTGCTGCCTTCACTCCCCAGCTTCCTTATTTGTTTATGTTAAGAACTAAGACAGTATATAAATAGATTCTTTTCATTTTAAGGGCTTATAGAACTTCTCCTCTTCTACTTGATTTGGTCCTTTTACCTGCAGGTTTGACATTCATAATCCATTAGGTGCCAAATATATTTTTCTCCCTCTACCAGCAGGAAAGAATGCTGCTTTTTCAGTTACTTACTTTACTACTAGCTATTAGTAATAGTAATTCTGTGAAACACTGTGCCTTAGCACCAGGACTGGAACTATTGGCAAGTGCACAACTTTGGAGGAAGTTTATGATATCCCTTCAGGAATGCCAGAAAGGGCTACTTATTCATTAGTTTTCTCCAAAACCATATGCTAAGCCAATCGCACATAACACAGACAGTAAGATCAACACAGGAGGAAGCTGTCAATTTGCAGGAGGATATCACACAGTCAGTTATTTGTTCTTTGCTGCATTTTACGCATGCACACATCCTCCACAATGCTGATTTGTTTTGCATGAAGTGGTAGTTCTCATTAGATTTAGATACTGATTTCCAAACAAGCCAAGAGCATCTATTAATCTAGAGTGCTGAAAGTTTAATTCAGCACTCCTTTATACAAGTGCTTTTGTCAGCTGTGCCAAATAACCTGTTTGTTAGTGCTACGTTCCCCCTGCCCCAAAAAGCATTCCTCTCAAAAATAATCATAATCTGCAAACGAAACAGCAGAATTTCTTTTTTTAGTAGTGTCCCCTCAATCAGAAAGCTAGAAGAAAGGAATTAAGATACTAACACAGATTTATACTGTCAAATCTCTAAATACATCTGCCCTACTGGAGTTATTTGTATTACCTGATAGAATTCAATTCCTTGATCTGTGATGAAGACTATTTCTGTAGAACTTGTCCAGCAGAATCCTAGAATATTGGCATTCTTCGTCTTTTAACAAACAAGCAGACAAACACTCTTTTACTTAGAAAAATTAACTGTTCAGATAAGCTAATACTAGTAAATGAAGAGACCAAAGGCAATTTACTTATCCAATCACTGGAGTTAATACTTTTGGCAAACGAGGCATCCAGATTGCATCAGCTACTTTTGTAAAGACTTTCAAAACTATGTGTGAACACAACCACTGTAGGACTTGAACTTTTGTCTGGATCTAAGATTTACAAGTTTATTATACAGTCAAATTTTCTTTTCACCTTAAGTACAACCAAATCCTTCTTGTTCAAGCTATACTGCCAGTTTAACCCATTCCTGACAGGAAAAGCAGGATCCTTTTATGTACAAAAATAAAGAACTAAGTGGAAATATCTGCCATGACTCCATTCAGAACACTACCATAAATGCTTTGCTAGAATGGTTCACTCAAACACATAATCCTAAATAATGAAGCAGAAAGTGCTTCTGCTTTAAAGTCTGCAGGAATAAAGAGATTGGCGCAAAACAGATGTTTAAAAACTTACTTTAGTGTTCTACAACCTCAAAATGTAATTCATCTTAGTTAAAAGTTGGAAAATACCAAATGATGATAATTGTCCTTGTTTCTGGTAAAATATTCATCAAAAAATCATAAGGGTTGTTTAAAAATACCAAACACAGTATGCAAACTAGTAATAGCTTCCTATTGCTGATCAGTGAAATTAGGGTAAAACATCCACATTAACATATCAGGAATTAGTGTAATTAACCATCCACGGTTTCTACATCATGAGCCCTTTGTCTCTTCTCTTTCCCAAACCTTGACGTTTGTTGCCTCCGCAGAATTTCTAGTCCTTTCTAGGAAATAATTTAAGTGACTGGAACAGGAAGTTTTTCATGTTACCATTGACACCTGTTCATTTATTTCGATTCGGAGAAACAGTAGTGTCTACATAGCTCATTAATTCATGTTAGTATTTTGCAAGGTATCTCAATTACTTTTTTTGCAAAATAGAGGCCACCAGCGTAACTAATATTAGAATCTCACCAAAGCATATAATCTTTGGACATCTACTTAACTTACCTTACATTCCTGTGTATATTCTAGCTGAGGGCTATCAGGAATAAAATTCAAAAAATCCTGCAAAAAACACCCATGAAATCTGTTAGCAATACAAAATATATCCATAGATACCACAGAACAGTTACTAGTTTATCAAGTTATTTTGGATAAAATGTACAGAAAAAAAAAAACTTGACTTCATCCCTGCCTGGGATTTTTTTGTAGGAGTCTGGTCCCCCCAACACTTTTACTTAAAGGGTGATACTAGCAAGACAACAACGCCGCCCGTTTAGCCTCTTGGGTTGACAGAAGGACACTATAGCTGTTGTTAGCCAACAGACTTTTGTCTCAGAGGTTTCTACTCTGATACTAAAAATAGGTTTCCAGCTCCAATTCCCTATCTGCAGGGTACAGGTTTCTTACCACACTCTTCAAAGTTCTCTGCACAGCCAGTATCTTGTTCCCCAAGGAAAACTTGATGCACTTCACTTCTCCTTTGTCTTCCATCCTATAGAGAAGGAAAAAGAAGTTATGGAAATATAATCTAAAATAGTTTCTTACAGAACTCTGCAATACACCCTCAAAAAGACAATGAGAGAAGGGAAAAAGTGTGATGCAAATGCTTTTGAATGCAACTTATGAGTGTTACTGGACAAGAACAGGATTTAAAATTCAGACTGGAAGATAACAGCAGTTCAGTCTCCAGAAGTCCTGGACACATCCATTACAGAAATACAGTGAAGATTGCAAAAATTAGCACCTGAAGTTACCACATATGCTCAACTTCATCTGCCTGTGATGTGGAACTGGAAGACTGTGGAACTATTCAAACCTGCATTCTCAGTTCTGTCCCAGTGAGTCTGGAGTTCTGTGACACTCACTAACATCCTGCCATCAGCTCCTTTACTTCCAGAACTACTGCTAAGTGACCCAAGCCTACTCACTTCCACCCATTACGACACACACATTCTCTAGAAGAATTTCTGATGTTAAAGGGAGGGTGAGGCTGTTCACATAAATTGAAAAAAATAAATGTATTCTTACCAAAGAAGCACCAGTACAATTGACATGAATAAGGTAGTTCTACTTCCAGCATGCATTATTAAGTCCAGATAAAGAAAGAGCTAGATAATCAAGGAGGAAAACTGTGGAACCTCACGAAGTTCACCGAGTATTTTCAGCTCTCACAGGATTTGTGACAAGGGTAGACAAATTAAAAAGTCAAATAAAAATAGCCACTATCAGGACAGGCCCTATGTAATACCTGACAGACCACAGTAAACACACCTCAACTACAAATTGTTTCATCTGTATAGGGATTGAAGGAACCTTCAAGCAAAAGAATACTTCTTTACATACGGACAGCAGAGTACAAACAGCCATTGCTCTTAACAGAGGCATATATAGAAATTTTCTAAAGACAAAGTAGTTTAATTGAAAGTACTGTTGTCAGCTTTTGGAAAAGAAACATTTCAACAAAAAACAGAAGATAGAAAAGAAGCCAATTTAGATTAAACAAGAAACAGAATGCAAGAAACCTACATGTCGAAAACACTGCACTTGAATCACAGGCACGAAATCCAGAAATTACAGTTCTCTAAACTTTTAAGTTTACTTCATTTTGTTTAACTTGCTAAACTGCATCCTCGGATAAGCCACTGCTGCTGTAGGGATCACAAGTTTGAATCTCTAGACTCTCTCACATATATAGCGTGTTTTCATTAACACATAGCTGTTTAAAAGAAAAAAAACAAACCACAGTCTACTAACTTTTTTTTGCCCCCATGAGGACAAAGTGTACCGTCCTAATTGCAAGATTACATCTAAGAACAAAATCAAAAGATGATCACAACTACTTGTAAGTTTTATGCCTGAATTTGTAGATCAGGACTAAGTACCACGCAGTTTTAAGACTGCAGAATTCTATCCCAAGACAACAAAGATGAAGGTGCCTTACCTGAAGGAAATGGGATTTCTATCCTCCAAACCTTTAACAACAACTCCTGTAGCTCCACCAGATCGAACAGCAAAAACCTATTAGAAAGTTTTAAACATATTTGAGCTTATTCAAAATCATAACTTTAGTGTGCTTTCTTTTCTGTAAAATATATCTTTAATTTTTTTACTAGACACAGCTTTTGTTCTTACACAGATCACCCTGAGATTCAGTAAATAATGAATTCCTTTCTCTGCAGCTCCAAGTTTGCTTGGAGTTGACAGGTTTTCACCGGCATGGTAACAGTCTTCTAGGCATACTCTGAACTACTAGGCAAAGTGAAATGGTAAAAGCCTATATAAGCTTTTCTTTTT
This sequence comes from Phaenicophaeus curvirostris, assembly GCF_032191515.1. Taxonomy (NCBI): domain Eukaryota; kingdom Metazoa; phylum Chordata; class Aves; order Cuculiformes; family Cuculidae; genus Phaenicophaeus; species Phaenicophaeus curvirostris. The sequence goes on along the minus strand of NC_091394.1, from coordinate 50,274,649 downwards.
TTTTATTTCTTTTTCTTCCTAAGTCAGGTACTTATGAAAGTACGTTAGACATCAGGGCATTGTTGAAAACAAAAAGGAGATCAGCTTGGGGATTGGGAAGAGTTGCAACTCAACAACCTAGAACTTTGATCTTGTCAGAACACATTATTAGAGAGGAACAGTTTAATAGTAATCTGCAGTTTTGCATGTACCCAAGCAGTTTCAGATGACCTACACTGACAACTTAAAGAATTCCTTTAGCACAACTGCACATATACGAATTTGAAACCTGCTAGAGCTATATTGCTTGTTGAGCTGGAATAAAATTACATTAACAGAAAAAAAAAAGTCACGCTGTTACAAATTTTAACTAGTTTAGAAAAATAAAGGCAGGCAGGCGCCTTATTTGTAATTGTTGTTTTAGCCATGCTAATGCTGCAGTATGCTCATGCAGAAATACAAGTGTCAAGACTATAAATTGCATGCAAGTCCACAGCCCTACTGGAATGATAAATACTTAGTTTAACTACTTTTAACACTGATATAGATAGAAAAGGCAAGACTCTAAATCTTCACGAGATGAGAAGACAGTAAGGACAGATCTCTCGCAAGGCCATACATATGGGCAACTGTCATTGAAATGCTGGCTACAAATTATTTTGAGAAACATCAGAAATTAAACAATTTTAGAGTATCAAGAAAACAGGGAGAATTAAATTTACAGTTGAAAATAAATTTGTTTCAAGCGTGCTCTTAAAAAAAGTTTCTGTGTAATTATACCACATGCACGCTGTGACACTGTGTCTCCTGACAAGCTCGTTTAAGTAATCTTATTTTAGCTCGCCCTCATAATGTAAGTAAAGGATTATGATTTGTAAAGAGAAACGACACCAATAATTCTAAACAGAGTGCAATAGCAAAAAACACATCCCAGAAATATTCCACACCCCCCCCAGATACAGCACTAATCATGTCCACATCACACATGGCAACCCCTGCCATTCATATGGGTAAGAAAGCTTGTGTGTTTCCATTCAGTGAAAGCTGAGGTCAGAGAACAGTGACAGGAATTAGACAGCAGAATGTACCCACATCTATAAACCCCATGTCAGACCATGGGCCTTTTAGCTATACTGAGTTGAATTATCAGGAGCCCACAGAGATACTAAGGGGAAACATACTAAACTAAAGCCAAGAAATGAAAAGCAAAGCGTCCACTCAGGTCAGAGCCTCAAGTAAGGCTACATATATTAATTTTTATGGATGTACTGAACTCTAGGAATTAAAAATAAAAACACAAGCATAAGTTAAGCTAACAGTGAGGTGGCAAAGTTTTCCAATAGGACATTTGGCATAGAAACTCCAGAAAGACATCAGAGCAGTGAGAGTCAAGGTAGGTGAAATTTAACCCAATAAATCCACGTTGAGGCATTTAAGAAAAAAAGAAATCTGTTTCTAGTAAGATGACAGGTTCAGAGCCAGCCACCCAGCAGCAAGAACGCAGGGGCAGGGGGGAGAAGAAGGGAGGCAGGGAGTAGGGGAGGCAGACAGGGAGGGAGGGAAGCAGAGAGAAGGAGAGAGATAGAGGGAGGAAGAGTGGGAAGCAGAAGGGGAGGCAGGCAGAGGGGGAGGCCCCGCCGCGCCCACCTGCTTGTTGGCCTCGTCGAAGAAGACGCAGTTGACGGGGTTGGCCTTCTCGAAGTGCACGGGCCGCGCGCACAGCGCCAGGTAGCGGCCGTCCTGCCCGGCCCCTCCTCCCGCTGTCGGCGCCTCTTCCTGCTGCCCCGGCGGCGGCGGCGGCTCGCGGCTCATGGCGGCGGCGGCGCGCGACCCCCGCCCGGCCGCTTCCTGTTTACGCTCCCCTCGCGCGTCACGCGCCGCCGGCCCCGCCCGGAATCGCGCCGCGGCCGCGCGCGCTGCCGGACCAACCGCCGCCGCCGCCGCCGCCGCGGGGCCAAGCGAGAGGAGCGGCGGCGCCGGGCTGCGAGGGGAGGGGCGACGAGAGGATGCCCCGCCCCTCCCCGGGGAGGGGGCGTGGCCTAGGCATACCACGCACCTTCTCGATGGGGACTCCGGTGTCCCTCCCACAGAGAGGCGTGGCCTGTTGATGCCCCGCCCCTTTTCAAGTGAGGGGACCGGCAATGCCCCGCCCCTTCTCGGCGTGGGATGCTCCGCCCGCCCCACGGGGGAGGGGGCGTGGCCTGGATATGCCCAGCCTACTCAATCAAAGGCGGGGTGGTGCCGGGATGTCCCGTCTCTACCCAGCAGCACGGGGGGCGTGGCCTGAGGATGCCCCGCCCCTTCTGGCTGGGAGGGTCCGGGGGGCCAAGCGTGGGGAGCGGCGGCGCGGGGCTGGGAGGGGAGGGGCAACGAGAGGATGCCCCGCCCCTTCTCGACAGAGAAGGGCGTGGCCTATGTATACCCCGCCCCTTCTCGTCTGGGGCTCGGGATGCCCCGCCCACCTCGACAGATGGGGCGTGGCCTAGGGATACCGCGCCCCTCCTTGGCGAGCGGACTACTGATGCGCCGCCCATGGGGGCGTGGCCTGTGGGTGCCCCGCCCCGTCTCGAACGAGGAGCCTCGGTAGGCCCCGCCCCTTCTCGACGTGGGGCTCGGGATGCTCCGCCTGCCCCACGGGGGGGCGTGGCCTGGTGATGCCCCGCCCCTTCTGGCGGGGGGTCGAGGTGTCCTGGCCCAGCAGGCGGGGGCGTGGCCTGGGGAAAATGGAAAGGGAAAGGCAGGCGGCAGCGGGCACACAGGAGATATTTCTCGTTTGGCGCAACCTTCTACCGTGCTTTCTCAAACAAAAACACAAGCCCGACACCAAACGGCCCTCCCTTCCCCCCTAAAATAAAAAAAGAACCATAACATGCCCTGAGTTGGAAGGGACGCACAAGGAGCATCGAGTCCGTCTGCTGTCCGCGCACAGGACAGCCCCAACATTCACCCTCTGTGTCTGAGGGTGTTGTCCAAACGCATCTTGGATATTGTCAGGCTTGGCGCCATTACTGCTGCCCTGAGGAGCAGTCCCAGTGCTGTGCCACCCTCTGGGTGAAGAACTTTTTCCTAATGTTCAACTTAAACCCAGGCACATCTTCCTGCCGTGTCCACAGGTTCTGTCATCAGTTGCCAGAGAGAAGATACCAGCGCCTGCTCCTCCTCCTCCTCTTGTAAGGAAGCTCTAGACTATAATGAGGCATCCCCTTAACTCGTCTCTTCTCCAGGCTGAACGGATCAAGTGACTTCAGCCACTCTTCACGCAGATTCCCCTCTAAGCCCTTCACCAACTCACGGCCCTCCTCTGGACCACAGGTCCTCAAGGAACCACTGATCCACAGCTCTGCCTTAGTCTCCCCTACGGCTAAAAGGCAGTCATTGGTGGTACTGCTTTTGTGCATGAAGTTTTTAGTGCCTAGAAAAGGAAATTAAACTCATACTAGGAAAATTGGCCGTATGCCAGGAATGATGTTGATAAAGCATTATCAAAGTTAAGGTCTGGGGTGCTTCTCAGCATTTATGCTTATTTACAGCTTCTTCACGGGGAGGGGAGGAGGAGCAAGCGTCGATTTCTTTCTGGCAACCAATGATAGGACCTGAAAGAACGGCATGAAGATGTGCCAGGGGAGATTTAGGCCGGATGTTAGGAGAAGGTTGTTCATCCAGAGGGTGGTGGAGGGCTGGAACAGGCTCTCCAGGGCACCAACCCTGCCAATATTCAAGAAGCATTTGGACAACACCCTCAGACACATGGAATGAACGTTGGGGCTGTCCTATGCAGGGACATATTTGCTTATTGACCATCAGGTTCAGAAAGCAATATAAAGGAAATAAACAGAGGACAGACAAAAAAAAAAGGCAGATCATACCAAATCAAATGTTTTAGATTCAACCAGAGTGCTACAACTTTGTACAGAAGTAATAAAAACGTAATTACCAGATACCAACACAGTATCACACAAACAACTGCTTGCTGACTTGTGTGTGACTCAGCTAGTCCAACTGCGATGGTTTCACATCACACTAGAGAAACTGAAGTCACAGAGAGGAATTACAAGAAGCTACTTGTTCTGCAGAACCCTCCCATGTGATCAAACAATTCCGTGCCAGCTAGAGAGAGCAAGTGTTTCGAGAGCAATTAGAATACCTTAGAGATCATAATTTTTTATAAAATAAAAAGTTCATTGTATGTTAACCAAAAATTTAATTAATCCAAGGTCAAAATGTAAGAAATTCTACTGATGTTCTGTCTTAACTACAGGACAGCAAGGACTTTCTCTAATTGCAATAGGAATACTAAGATAGTAGAAAATTGAGGTACAAGGCAAGGGAGAGGGGAGAAATCAGCAGACAAGTAAATAAACACACTACTTGAAACTACTGTGACAGTTTTAGAATTGGCCATTAGAATAAACATGTCAGAAAAGTTATCAGCTTAATCAACATTAAAATAAAAATCTAGTCTAAGACATTCTCTTTGCTTAATAATAAACCTAGAACCTTTTATTTCATATAAGTCAAAGAAAATGCTTACTTTAGCAAATTTTTCCTTTTTTTCAACTACTTGCTGAAGTGCCAAGATGTCTCAAAAACCTCAAAGCAAATTCCTAAGCCAATTTTACTGCTAGAATAGAAAAGATGTTTAGGCAATGTAAACAGGCCCAGTAGATTTAAATCACAGGCTTGGACCATTCCTTCATTTATTCGGGGGGAGGGAAGGTGTTTGGTCTTTTTTTCCAGTCTGTGCTAGACAATTTAGAAAGAAATTAAAAATTACAGTAACAACTAAGGCTTCCATTCAAGCAAAACCATGCAAACAAGCTCTTGTTTCAAATGACATCTCAAAAACCACCCTCTTGTCACTTCCCCTTATTTTTGTTCTTTCTTCCTCTCACTTGATGTAAATATCTTCAACAGTCAAAATCATTCCTAGACGAGCACATTGTAAAGCATTAGCAACTGCTTTGAGATCATTTTCTCTCTAAGAAATGTTAAGTATTGAAATCTGTAATAAGCCTAGCATAGGGCTATGCTGTTCTTTTTAAAAGCCTTCTCCTCTGAATGCTTTGAAGAAGATTGGTTTATATTTGACAACAGCAACTTTCAGTCTTCCTGAAGCGGTTAGGTAGCTGTAGCACCAGCCTCCTAGCACCTAATCTGTGACCCCGTCCCCCCCATATCGTTGTTTAACTCTTTCACTGAGCAACTAGAAACAGACTTAAGTCTCCAAAAGATGTTAAGTTCCTTTATTTCAAAAGTAAGGGGTAAATGCAAGACAATTGTCTAATTTAGAAAAGAGAAGAGGATCCAAATACTGGGATGAAACTGGCAAAAATATCAAGGTTGTTTATTGTTTATGCAGTAAAACCAAAATAGTAATTTTTCTATTGCTATAATGAATTACCCTAACACTGTTTTAATGCAGCATTGAATATCAATGAAGGCCTGTACAATGCAAAGAACCACACAAAAATGCCACCACAAGATCTTAAGTTTTTACTTCACCACCAGTTTTCCAGCAACAAAAAAAAAAGTCACTTTCACAGCACACTGTGAGGACGTCCCATGTTCCCATGTAGCAACACTGTATTCGGCTTGATAAAAAGCAGCACCAGAAACACCAATCAGTTAAAAAAAAAAAAAAGCTGATCAGAACCATCCCACTACATCAGTTCATTTTTATATGTGCTGTTTTGGAGAGAAACATAGTTAGATTTCTAGAATCTGGTAAAATAAAAAGACTGACGTTAAGAATAAAAGTGTAAGAAACCAAATTTGAGTATTGTTTTTGCATTTGTCAACAAAAGCCTTTGTTTAAAAATACCGATGATAAATAATTAGTTTTCATAGTCTATGATTAGCTTTGGGTTGAATGCAAACGTTTGATGCTCTAGCTAGAATTTCAGTTTAGAGACAGGATTATTATAGAGAAATTGGTTTTGCTTCCACCTAGTTCTTGGAACCATTTATATATTAAGGATGAAGCTAACTGAACTTACTCCTTGTTATGCAACTTGAACGCAGCCCTTGGAATCTCCTGGAACCTCACCAAAGAAGTTATCTGCTGGTTGGATTCAAATCTGTTTCTCATATAATACCCAACTGTATTTACAAAGATAGTTAAGGCCATATTCCCTGTACTCAAATCCAAGTGTCCAGACTTTTGCATACATAAAGACATTGGTTTGTTAAATGATCATTTTCAAATGATTGCAGCGCATGGTTTGACATATCATTTTGCCTTTGGTGGAGAAGGATGAAAGTTTCATTGATATTGTGTCTATACACACAATTTCAAATGATTTTTTAAGCAGCAATAGGAAAAAAAGAGGGACTCTCCTAGTGTACTTTCCCAGTAAATACTTTAGATTATCTAGATTACTTTCAATTTTTTTTTTAATTAAAACATATAAACTCCAAATCATGCAAAATATGACCACCTCAGCTAACGTAACTGGGCAATTGGTGAAGTTTTCAGACCATCCAAAGAGGTAGTGACAGTCCATTCTCACAGTGCCAACCTGATGTGTGGGCTAAGTTAAAAAAACCAAACAACTGAGGCATCACCGTATGCTTATTGTGTTTTCCATTCTGGTATTCACAGTCAACCACTCTCTCTTGACATTGGCAGTTGACATTTACCACTGCACCAATGTGGTTAGAAGCAGTAAATTTGTGTCTCGTTTTGTTAGCAGCTATACAGTCAGTACTATTCATCATATATAGGTGGGTCTCCGTCGCTTGAAAACATAGACAGTTTCTTTCCATGATTCTGCACATGATCTTCATTCATCTTCTCTAAAGCTTCAATCTAGAGAGTCAAAAACAAACCCAGGCTGAAACCACTACTGCACCAGAACATTACTAAACAGGGTTCAAAGGAAGCTTCAGGTGACTGATCAGGTATACACAACATTGCTAGTTCAACCACACAGTCAACCATACACATATGGAGCAACACACTTTGGAAGTACAGCTTTAAACATCTGTTCTCAACAAGCAGTAAAAGGAATAGTGCTCCTGTATAGTCCTGTACTATGTAACTGAAATGCATAAGGTGCAGGGAGGACTGGATGATTCTTAATACTTCAGCTGTATTCCCTGAAATACTGAAGTGTCCCTTTCTCAAACTCTGAACACCTCTACCGTGACTCTGTCAACTGATCAGCAGTGGAGAAATTCCAAGTAATACTGACATTACGAATCCACTGCAACCATTTTCAACGGTGAAAGTTGAAGATAATTTTAGTTCAGTGTTTTGCGCGATCAGACTAACAGCATACAGCAGCTTATTTTGATCTTCAGACTGTTATGTTTGGATTACTTCCTCTGGTACTCCAGGGGAGATAATTTTAGTTACTCACAGCTGAAGTCAAAGTCTGAAGTTTAAGGATGGGCTGCTCATATTCACCTCTTACATAAACAGCAATTGAAGTCTCTCCCACAAAAGATGACATAAAACAACGATAAAACCCAACCCCCACACCAATGCTCAAAACACGGCCAGTGAGGGAATTGGTTTTTGCTTGATTAACTGATACATAAGGATCTTGTAACAGTGACATCGTGCTCCTTTTTACCTCTTCCTCAATTTGAGGATGTAACCCAGGAGTTAACTGCTTTCAAGCTCTGACCCACTACATGTTGGACTAGCATAAACCTACACTGTCATTAGGAATTGAGTATAGTAGAATGGCCATGTAGCCCCTACTTTAATTAGTAAATATGGAATGTTTTAACAACTTATTTTATAAGTTTCTGGTATCAGGATGCATGTCTTGCAGAATTACAGCTAAAATTAAATCATTAAAAGCCAAAGGTGACCAAAGATTCCTAGGCCATATTTACATTTACATGATTTTAGGCTTGAAAATTGAAAATGCTAGCCTAAACTTTAAATTCAGCCAAGTTAAAACCTAAACCATGGAAAATAAGCAGTAGAACAATTATTTGGTTTAACCCAGCTTCCGTTTCTCTGCACGCCTTTAACATATGTAAGTAAAGACAACAAAACTAGCTTTTAAACTAAAACAGAACACTAAATTTCCCTTAACACTGAAAGAAGCAATTACATGCAACATGAAACTTTTTATACTTGGGAACAGGAGTATCAGGAAAGGGGGTGGAGAGGTCTGTCAGTCTGAGTTCCTGAGAACATTTGTACTAGGCTGAAGCAACCGAGTTGAGAAAAAGAGATGCAGAACAATTGCTGAAATTGTACTAACGCACACTAATCATACACACTAAATGGGTAAAGTTAAGGTATTACAATAGGTACTATAGCTAACCAAATTAAAATGCTAGATAGAAAAAACCTGTACCTCTTCTTGGAAGTCTACTTCATTGTCAGCTGTAATATTTAAACCTGAGACAGCATTGAAGAGTTCGCGCTCATTAAGTGCTTCTGCCACACCTCCTTTCTGGAAGAACTGGACAACATAAAGAGCACACACTAAGTACTTTAATACCCAAACCAAGATATTCCTTTTCCTTCCCCAAGTTACAATTAGACTATTAAGTGAAAATGACATTCTTGCTTTTGTTGACCTATAGATAAAAATAAACTGAAAGAAGTTTTAAGTTCCAGTGGTACTGTTTTATTCTTCCACACTTTTTGTCCTGTCAAAGAAGAACACCACCAGTATGAACAACATGCAAGCACAGCACAATCTTACACATAGGTGGTGAGGATCACTGATTACAGAGCTGTATTAACTGACTTCTAGTTAGCTCTGAATTGATTTGACGCTGTTTTATCTTGGGAAGCATTCAGCATAATAGAGGATTGTCAGATGACGAGGTCCTACCTGTGAAACATTCCTGCAGTCTCTGAACAAAAACTCAAGTCCATGAGGATGAGTTGGCTCCACAGACTGACTGACATCAATAAGCCAGACCTGTAGTCACAGAGAGCATGCAATTCACTTTGTATTGACATTTCACATTAGATGAAACCCTCCCTTCCCACATGAAGAATATGCTCACCTTCCCATCATGCCAAAGCATGTTATATTCACTCAGATCTGCATGGACCAGGTTGCACTCCTTATACAACTGTTGCATCATCTGCAAGGATCCAAATTAATGAATGAATATACTCCAAATAAATATCCTTTGCATTACTACAGCAGAATAAAGCCCTTCCCATTCACCCACCCAATTTACATATTTTTTCTCCTGAGTCTTCAATAAAGTTTCATACAGGGAATCACAATCAGTCTGGTAAACTCATATCAGCTCTGCCAACCAGTCCAAGTGCATGAGACAGATAAACACATTCTCCAAATATGCCTGTCATTCCTTCCTGTGTGATAGGTGTAAGCAGTCTCACAGTTTTAGATAACGAATCCTAACTAGTATGTATATTCACTTTAAAACACAGTTGTGTTCCTCTACTGGTCTCAGGATCTGAGGCACAGACCCTTTATATTATCTAGCTGCTGGGTTGGTTGTTTGGGGTTTTTTAAAGTCTATAGGGAGCTAAAAACGAGTGGACAGTTAGCAGGTACATATTTAAACCAATTTCAGCAGATAACAGGAAAGCAAAATATTCACCATGCAATATTCCAACTAATTCTCCGATTTCTAGATTTCATAAAAAGGGGGGTGGGGAGGCAGTTATCCACTGGACAGTGCTTACACATTGTAGATTAAGTATTCAGTAAGCTCAAAAAGACTTCAGAGAACTCGCAAAACCACATATTGCTTCTAGAAAAGGAGGACTACCTGCTCGTAATTTCTCTGCTGCTAAATATATTTGTCCAGCATATGTTCTTCTCAGATTAAGACTCAATTTCTTATTTATTTTAAGTCACACATTAAACAACAGCAAAATCAGCCTTCGGACTCTATATCCTGAAAGTGATGCAAGAATCCAAAAAAGTAAATAAGTGCTGATTTGTCCTTTAAATTACTCCCCTAAAAGAAAACACAACCCAGAATTGGAGGAGAAATCAGCATTGCCTTACATTAAGAACCTGATAGTAGGCCTTTTTCATATCTTCACTACTAAGTGTTACATCCTTTAGTTTAGGAGCTGGAACTTGATCCTGGCCAATGAAAGACATAACCAAGATGTGTTTCTTAAGGATAACCACTTCAGGACAAGGAATTCCTGCATTTTGCATTCTGTGAATCAGAGAATAGATACCCATTAAGCAAAATAAAACACTTGCCCCAAAACCCTACAGTTCTAGTTCCTGCTTGCTCATCTTCAAAGTCAGAGACCCCTGTGCAAGAAACCTGATCCAGAGTCAAAAAGTCTTTGAAGCTAAATATAATAATATATATTATATATATTATCATGCATAATATGTTAATATACAAAATACATAAATATAAAAAGATCTATGTTTCACAGAGGAAAAACAAGAAAAACGAGATCTTGAAATCGTAATGCTCACTGAAAAATAATCACGTTTTACAGCTAGATCCTGTTAATTTCATTGGCTTGTAAATTCTGCTGCTGAATCACTGAAGATGATGACAATTCATTAAACTGTAAGAAACCACGGGCTTGTTCAATCAGGTTGTGTATTGCTTAACCTAAAAATCAAATTTCAACTTCTACTCAGGCATAATGTAACTGCCCTAAACAGAGAATAAGAAAACAACAGGCATTTAGGAACTACAGTGGTTTTCTTTTTAATTTACCTTGTTAAGTTATGCATTTCTTTCTCAGCCCACATACGAATAATCTTTCGTGGATTCAATTTACTGAAGCGGTCTTTAAATCTGTAGTCATCCTTAATGTATTTGTCACGGTTCTTGAATTCATTAAGAGTTGTTTTAAAGACTTTGATGGCACATTCTGGAGGTATAACTTTATCTTCAGTTGTGCTTCTCACGGAAAAAGTCAAACGCGTAACAAAGTTAACTATTCACATCTTTACAAACAAATGCATAGGTTTACTTTTTATTTTTTTTAAACATTGCAAGAGATAACAATTTTTAATATAAAAGAGAAGAAGATCTGACTTTTTATCGAATTTGGAAGCCCATCCAAGTTAAGTTTTTAAAAGTTGTATGATTGAGCTTATATACAAATGTTTGGGTGTTGGCATTTTGATTTCATGTTGGTTACCAAATAGGTTCCATCTCCTAGTTTGTTAATATTTTACTTAAATGTCATAGCTAATAACAGCCCTGCTAAACGATGTATTTACTTCAAGAAAATGCAAGTGAAAAAAGTCTTACATTAGTACAATAATGGTATCATGACAACTTTTCCTTAAGCATCACGGAGATATTTCCCATTGAAAAATGCTAAGCAAAAGAACACTCCCGGATTCCATTAAAGCAAAGTTCCATTAAAACAAACAAAAAAAAAAGGCATTTTCTCCCCACCCCTCTCTCTCAAGGTCTCTAAATTGGTTACTTGTATTTGGGGTTGGCTAGTTCTTTCTTGGCTCACTTTTAAACTAGTGGTGTTTCAATGCATTACCATCCCTGCCAATGTGCTACAATCCTTCCAGCATGTCAGTATTTAAAACTAGACTTTTGCATGACTTGAAAACTGAACAGCATCCCAATGTTACTCTTAAGGTAAATGAATAGCACCTCCACTGAACTGCACAGATGGATCTAATACAGCAGTCTTCAGGTAGTCCAACATCATGACAGCTCTGTAGTCTTGGTCAGGTCAGTGGAAAGAGTTCCTCAAAACTTTTTTTGGTTGTGTTTTTTTTTTTTTATAAAAGGAGTACATATTTTTCCACAGAAATTTATAGAGGATTTGTCCCCATTCATTAAATGACCTCCAAGGAATAAGGTGCTTTTGGTTTTTTTTTTTTACTTTATGGTGGGTATCATCCATTTTTCAGATTTTATTATTATCTGCATGTACATGAATACGAAGTTTAGGTCTTTGGAAAGAAAAAAAAAAGTGCAGATTGTTTAAATATTTTGTGGTTTCTACTTTTTAAACCATCTCTGGTATTTAAAGCTTCTGTCAGTAACAAACAATACACTTACTTTCCTCCATATGCATGAAAAACAACAGACTCTTTTCCTGTACTGATGCAGCCTGTGATGGTCTCCAGCGTCCCAGCATTGACCATCTTGTACAGAAGTAAACGTGTTTTAGGGTCCACTGCTTTCTCCTACAGGTCAGAAATGAATACTCAGTTCATTAAAACAATTATTTGTTTTACAGTAAGTTCAGATGTTTCATATATCTCAAGCGTTCAACTAGGTGGAACGAATACGTTAGGAGCATTCTCTCAATAGATAGAGAGGAAAAGCAAAACTAAACCAAACAAACAAATGAAGCAAAGCTAAACTATTTCAGCACTGTCCTCTTTGGTCCTTAAGACTTAATAGTCCAAGGAACCTTATCAGCTGTGCAGCATATACAGTATTTCACCAATCACACAAAGTACAGACTGTGGCTAGAGATAGTGTTTTCAAGAAGTCTTTACAAATCATGACTCAAAATATCTCAAACATTATATTATTTTCCTTTTATATTAGTAACAATAAAATAAAGCAAAACACCTGAACTTCAAGAAGTCCTCCACAGGAATTATCGGAGGCCCTGCTCAAAACTCACCCATAATGCATAACAGCTAACTTCCCAAATGATTAAGTCCAAGTTTACTTGGTCACCTCATCTTCCCAAAACTTGCCATGAAGACAGATATTTGGAGTCATATGATTCAGCTGCAGAGGATTAGTCCTCTGGAGGGTTTCTAAAATCATTTCTAGGCAGTTTATTCAGTCCAGCTCATGAAGAGGTAAGTTTAGAAAGACAAAGAGAAAAAAATGCAAGCTGCTTGCTCTTACTTTCACATGGCTCTCACAATAATGCAGCTGAAATAAAGACAGCCTTTTTCTAGTAGAGGTTGCTGCTATCATCTCCTTCAACAATGTTAACATAATATTGCTTTACAGTTTTACTAAAAAACTAATGTTTCAAGGAATTACCAAAACAGTGTTCACCTATTACACAGGATAAAAAGTCTAAAGAAAGACTTTGTTAAAAACATACAGCAGTGGAGTGCTCCTTCTTTTCGTGAAGCCTTGCACTTCGACGTTCCTCAGAGTACGCGTGCTGCTTTAAGGCATTGAAGACTTGATTTGACAGCTTTAAATCCATTCCAATTCCATCTCCAACTTGGAATTCAGGTGCAAACTACAAATAGAAATAAAGCACATTTAAACATTGTTACTAGCAGACACCAAAAGTTGCCACTAGCAGAAATTTCTCATTCAGATTTGCAAAAACATAGGGTAAATAAGGGTACAGGTTAAACCCACTTTGTGTAATGTTGTCACTATCTTAAAGAACATACTGCTTTAAACTAGGAAGTTGAAGGTCTGCACAAATTGATTTGAGATTACCTAACACTCTGTAAAAACAGCACTTGGAGCATTTCCTAATTTGCAGAAGTTGTACCAGTTACATTAAAGAAAAGGGCAAGTATGTATTATGGATAAACAGACTGAAAAGCTGTAAATCAGACAAAATGACTGAAAATAAGTTCACTGGCTTATCAGCCAAAATTAATTAAAAAAAAATATTGGTTACCCAATAGCTATGCTTTTCAAAAATAGCCTTAGTGTTTTATTTACCCAAGTATCCAACTCTTTGATGGTTTTGTTTTGCCCAAACAGTCCCGTGTAAATTCTTAAATCATGGTCACAGACTGTTACTGAACAAAAAAACCTGCACAACTCATACTGCTAATTTGAATAATTAATCCAGAAACTGCATCACCTTCATCTGTGCAAAAAAAAAGATATCAGCACTGTGTACAGTAGCACAGATGGACAAGCATTAGTTCTTTGGTTGAATTACAGCATTCCAGTGTTACACACAAACTTAAGTTTTCACTTACATTTTCCATGCGAGCAGTGTTCTTTCTTCCACATACCACTTCATCATGTTTAGTAGTAATGTCTTTTCCTTTTCCTACAAAGCCTCTTCTTGGTGTAGTAGTAGGTTTATCTGCAAGCAGTGAGAAAAAAAAAAAAATCTAACTTGATATCTAAACAATTATAACTGATGCTCATAAAGGTTCCACAACACCCACAGAAGTTAGATAATTTTATTTACTAAATAGAATAAAATACATCAATTGTATGATCTTAAAGCAGTCTTCTACTATTCCAGCCACGACAGTTCCTTTTGCTATGTCATGACTTACTTCTCTGGTGTGTCAGACATACTTTTGGCATATTAAAGACAGGAATATTCAGTACCATAGGCAGATGTCACTAGATGAATCCAGATGACAGATACGCATGTCCCACAATATTTTCCATGTACAATAGTAGTTTTACCAAACCCAGCCATTGAAATCAAGATACTGAGAGAAGTTAACTGCTCAGCTTCCTGCATAGCACCTCCCAATCAGGTGAGCTGATTTACAACTGGTATATCTCCTTATGTTCAAAACCCACCTAGTTTAACTATGCCATATTCTTAGGCGTATTAACCAAAGAAATTGTATGTTTAAAACTACCCCATACCTGCTCTGTAAGGATCATGACGGGTATCTTGCCAATCAACCTCATCCTCTGAGCTGTCACTGTCATAGGGATGTACCTTCCGATAATTTTCAAACGATATGGAGACTTGAGAAACAAAACAAATAAACATGTCTTTGATTATCAGGGATTTGCTACTTCCTTGCAGCTCTGTAACTTAAGCAGGGTGCCAAGAATATTTCCAAAGTAGAAATATTTATTCCAATGAGGGTACCTTTGCTATCTCCATTGATCTTCTTCTCTTCACGACGAAGTTGTGCATCATATTCCCTGTCAAATTCCATCTGCAGCATCTGAGCTAGCATTAGGTCACTAGAAGTGTCAATATTTTCTCCTGTAATAAATGGTCCTTCAGCAACACTATGCAAAATGAAAATAGAAATTTAAAAAACTAAACACACTAATCTAAACAGAAACATCACTTTATATCACTTCATCACTCTACACAAAAGACCTCACGCAGAGCTGCATAGAAACTCATGGATCTCAACTGTCCACACCCCCAGCTCCAAGCCAATGTTAAATATTAATCGAGCATGACTTCATTTATCTTTGCCACTCCTTTACAATGTAAGTAGTACTTAAAACTTTTACTTGTTTACTATTCTGTAAGAAACGCTAGGCTCTATTTTTAAGATGCCCTTCATGAAAGGGAAAGAAGCCATACAGGTATATGGGTATATATTTTAATAAATAAATAGATAAACAAACCCCCAATTTTAAAATAAAACAAAACAAAATAAAAAAAAACTAACACAAAAAAAACCCCAAAACCCCCAGAAAAGAGTGTCATTTTGCTCTGCTTGACAGAAAATAATGCAGATGAAATTTGTATGAGTTTAGAACAACTAAGCTCTTGGCCTATGTTTAGAGCTTCCAAGTATTAGGAAGATACAGGTGATACATCTGATAGTTCTTGAAATAACATTGTACACTGTTAGCAAGAGTCTCTGAAAGGGAAGAAAAAACTCCTTTCTGACAATATTACTCAAAATATAGCTTACAGACTGGCTTAAAGCACCCAAAACAGCACACAAAAAAAACCACCAAGAAAGAAAGAAAGAAAGGTGACAGAGACTATAAGGAATAGTTTTAACTGTGGAAGCCATCTTCACCAGAAAAAAAGATCTGAAGAAGAGTGGAGTTATGAGATAACAGGCAGAGCATTTACTATATCACTACGCACTAAGCATGTTGTAAGAAAATGCACAAGAGACAAAACCTAGCTTAACAATTATGGAGATCACTAATCCAGGATTTAAACTTACGCAACCACTTCAGGAAAAGCAGCATTTTCCTCTTCCAGCTGCAGCTCTTTTGCCAGCTGCTCACTCATGACATCAGCAAGGGAACATGATATTGATGTCGTATTAGGGGCTCCCCATGGACACTGTAAATAAACGTTTTATTCAAGTCAGCAAGACATGCAGTGGCAACACAATAATCAGGATAATTGGCTGTCACTGGCTCTAAAATAAGCTCATGTAATCTTATAAGAGCTTGCTACTGACAGAATTATGATGAACTAAATTAGAGAAAACACCTCAAGGAGTAGATTCAGAAACTGAATAGGGAGAACTGTGACTGAAAGGTTGTTGATAGTCACTTGCCAAGAGTCAGTCTGTCAGTGTCGATACTCTCTGACAAGAGCAAAGGCTTCCCAAAAGCCTGCTTACAAGTGTACACACAGTCTATGTAAAACTTCTTTTGGAATAATACAACATGGATGGCTTAAGCACAGCTTTCTCAGTCATTTCTAGAGGCCTGAAAGGACAGTCATCACAAACACCCCTTCAAATGCAGAGAGACATGCACACAGCCTTGCTTGGGAAGGTGAGGGTTAAGGAATGACGAATTCAACCAAGTTGTGACTCACTGCCTCAATAACCAAACACACTGAGATCCACTTCCCTGCTCACTAGTAGAGAACTGACTCATTTACCAGGGTCTAACAGCAGCTCCCTCCACCAAGGTGGTCACTGCTAGCAGCAGCAAACCATGCCATACCCCAGCCCAAGTAAGCTTTTGACCTGTGTTTAGCGCTTCCAAGTGTTAAAGGATACAGGTGATACACCTGAGAGCTCTTGAAGTAACATTGTATACTGCTAACAAGAGTCTAAGCCAGAAGAAAAGAAACACTTCTGATAATATTTCTCAAAAGGTAAGAAAGCGAGCTTGCTGCTCACTACTCACTCAGGCAGCACCGCCAAGTGCTCCACTTGCCAAACCACCCTGACCCTTGCACCGTTGACACCACCTCACAGCATTGTCTTGATTCCTGTGCTTGGAAGGAGGCGGGTGGAAGGAAGGAGGAAGGGATTTACCTTCATGTCTGCCTGTCTGCTGTGAGCGAGGGTGCCCAAACATGCCATTCATATAATCATAGAATCACAAAATCACTAGGTTGGAAAAGACCTTAGAGATCATCAACTCCAACTGTACTTGTCCAGTACTAAATTATATCCCTAAGCACTTCACCTACTTGTCTCTTAAACATCTCCAGGACCGGTGATTCCACCACCTCCCTGGGCAGCCCCTTACAGTGCCTGATAACCCTTTCAGTGAAGAAGTTTTTTCTAGTGTCCAGTCTGAACCTTCCCTGACAAAACTTGAGGCCATTGTCACACTCTGCCTCCCAGGGGCCAGGTGAGCACTAGCTGCACTTCTGTGGCTCAGGAGGGTCAAGGTGGCCCCGGAAGCAACGCCGGGGGAGACTGGAAATCATAGCTTCATAGAATAATTTGGGTTGGAAGGGACCTTAAAGATCATTTGGTTCCAACCCCCCTGCCATGGGCAGAGACACATCCCACTAGATCAAGTTGTTCAAGGCCCCATCCAACCTGGCTTTGAACGCCTCCAGGGATGGGGCAGCCACAGCTTCCCTGGGCAACCGGTGCCAGTGCTTCACCACTCTCATGGTGAAGAAATTCTTCATTGTGCCTAGTCTAAATCTGCCCCTCTCCAGTTTATAACCATTGCCCCTCATCCTATCACTCTGTGCCTTTGTAAACAGTCCCTCTCCAGCTTTCCTGTAGCCCCTTCAGGTACTGGAAGGTCGTTATAAGGTCTCCTCGGAGCCTTCTCTTCTCCAGGCTGAACAACCCCAACTCTCTCAGCCTGTCCTCGTATGGAAGGTGCTCCAGCCCTCTGATCATCCTTGTAGCCCTCCTCTGGACCCGTTCCAACAGTTCCATATCCTCCTTATGTTGAGGATTCCAGAACCGGACACAGTACTCCAGGTGGGGTCTCACAGGAGAGGCACAGAGGGGCAGAATTCCCTCCCTCGCCTGCTCGCCGCGCTTCTGTCGATGCAGCCGAGAACACGGTCGGCCTTTGGGCCAAGGGGAACGAAACAACGCCGGACATACTGAGAAGGGAAAGGAACCCGCGCCGGGAGCCGCCCCGGGCCCGGCCCCAGCGCTCACCTTGCCCCGCCAGGCGCTGCCCGGGCCGGGATCGGGGGCGGCGGCGACTCCCACCGGGTCCATGGCGGCTCGGGGGCGGCGGTGCTGGCAGCGAGAAACCTTCCGGGTCCTCTCGGCTTCCCCGAGCCCGTCAGCGCCTGCCGGGCTCCCATTGGCCGCGGGCGGAGCCTTTCCGGGGCGTCACCGGGACAGAGCGGGCGGTGCTGGGCGGGGACGGTTGCTGCAGTGTAAGGAAACGCGACGAGGGCGAGAGCCGGGGAGTGGGTGCGGGATGGCGATGATGTGACCGGGAGCTGCCCTGCGGAGAAGGGCCTGGGGCGCTGGTCCCTGAGGAGCTCGGCGCGAGCCCGCAGCGTCCGCCCAAAGGCCGACAGCAGCCCGGGCTGCATCGGCAGAAGCGCGGCCAGCAGGGGAGGGAGGGGGTGTGCCCCTCTGTGCCTCTCCTGTGAGACCCCACCTGGAGTACAGGTCCAGTGCTGGAATCCTCAGCGTAAGAAGGACATGGAACTGTTGGGACGGGTCCAGAGGAGGGCTACAAGGATGATCAGAGGGCTGGAGCACCTCCCATACGAGGACAGGCTGAGAGAGTTGGGCTTGTTCAGCCTGGAGAAGAGAAGGCTCCGAGGAGACCTTATAGTCACCTTCCAGTACCTGAAAGGTCCCTCCAAGAAAGCTGGGGAGGGACTGTTCACAAAGACTTGTAGCAATAGGATGAGGGGGAACAGCTTTAAATTGAAAGGGTGAGATTTAGATTAGACATTAGGAAGAATTTCTTCACCATGGGAGTGGTGAGGCCCTGGCACAGGTTGTCCAGGGAAGCTGTGGATGCCCCGTCCCTGGAGGTGTTCAAAGCCAGGTGGGATGGGGCCTTGAACAACTTGATCTAGTGGGATGTGTCTCTTCCCATGGCAGGAGGTTCAAGCTGGATGATCTTTAAGGTCCCTTCCAACCCAAATCATTTTATACTTTTGGGAAGTAACCAATGGAAGGGAGTGGGAGGGACACACCCCATAAGTAAACAAATTAATTTGATCCTAATCCCATCACTCACTGTGAATCATACAATGGTTTGTGTTGGAAGGGGCCATGAAGGTCATCTAGTCTACCCCTCGCTGCAGTAAGCAGGAACATCTTCAACTGCACCAGGTTGCTCAGAGCCCCCTCCAACCTGACCTTGAATGTTTCCAGGGATGGGGCATCTACCATCTCTCTGGGCAACCTGTACCAGTATTTCACCACCCTCAGTGTGAAAAATTTCTTCCTAATATCTAGTCTAAACCTTTTGCCTTTTAGTTTAAAACCATTACACCTTGTCCTATCACTTCAGGCCCGACTAAAAAGTTTTTGCCATCTTTCTTATAAACCCACTTTAAGTGGTGAGAGGCTGCAATATGGTCCCCCCAAAGCCTTCTCTTCTCCAGGCTGAACAACAATAATCCTCAGCCTGTCTTCATAGGAGAGGTGCTCCAGCCCTCTGATCATCTTTGTGGCCCTCTGGACTTCTCCAACAGGTCCGTGTCTTTACTGTACTGAGGGCTCCAGAGCTGGATGCAGCATTCCAGATGTGGTCTCACCAGAGCAGAATAAAGGGGCAGAATCACCTCCCTTGACCTGCTGGTCACACTTCTTTTGACTACAAAGCGAAATAGTTTGTATGTGATCTGAATCACAGAATCACTAGGTTGGAAAAGACCCACAGGATCATTGAGTCCAACCATTCTTATCAACCACTAAACCATGGCGCTCAGTATGTCATCCACCTATCTTTTAAATACCTTTAGGGATGGTGACTCAGCCACCTCCCTGGGCAGCCTGTTCCAGTGCCCAATGACCCTTTCTGTGAAAATTTTTATTTTCCAGGCAGCTTTCTAGCCAGACTTCTAGTCTGTAGCACTGCAAGGGTTGTTGTGCCCCAAGTGCAGGACCCAGCACCTAAAGTGCAAGACCTCTTACACCTAAATTTAAACATTTATAATGTTTATCTGGAAAAATAGCATTGTGATTAGAATGCCCTGTTTCCAGGATAGGGGCAACTGGATGGGCTTTTGCTAAAACACAGTCTGACATCTGCTCAAGCATGTTCCCCAACAGGAAGAAAATGATGTCTAGAAACCTCCCCACCCTTGGCTCACCACCCACCAGCTGTCAGGTATCTGCAAACATCCACAAACATGCTGCTATCGCAGCCCCTGTTGGTATCTGGAAAACCAGCCTAGCAGAGCTGGCTGGCTCCAAGACCAGGAGGGGTTGCACAGCCCCAAACACCCTGGCTTGTAAGTTCCGTGTTAAACATCTAGCAAAGCCCATGGTGCCAGGGCAGGCACAGCAAAAGCCACTCTCAGCAACTCAGGCATGCAAAAATCAGGTTGGTCGGCCAAAGTTCACCCAATTTGTCCTTAACAACCAGCAATGACGTTAAGACATTATAGTCTCTTATGACAATATATTCCAGTGTTCATTACTGCAGAAAGTCTCCACTTAAAGGGCAGATGGTTTGGAAAAGAGTAGAGACGCAGGTTGTAATGCCTGCCTCTGCTATGCACCACCTGCAGACACAATACAGGCGTTAGTATGGCCGAGCTTGGTACCCCAAGGAAATCATTACTCTAGCACAGCTGTACAACCACTGATTAAGAAACCTGGGTTTGGTCATTTTTGATTCAAAAAGACATTAACAATGACTTAATATTCTTAGTCTTCATAAATAAATTTTACATGAATCTCTTCAATATTACCTGATTAGGCCTTGACCCCATGACCTCTTATATGAATGGATCAAGCTTTGAACTTAGTTATAATAAGAAGACACATTCTATAAAACGACATGTAAACAAAATCACTTGCCACACATTCCCAGCTCCTAATAAAAATAGTTAAAAATCTAGACAGAGCAGAAACTTCCATTCATATTACTCAAAGTAATTTCAGCAGTATATAGAGATTACTTAATATGTAATTCAAGTTAGTAATGATAAACAACATAAGCATAAATTTCAATCTTCATTCTTAATCCCTTACTGCAAGTGATTTACAAGAATTCACATCTGCTTCTGCCTTTTGCTGTAGAGGATATATCACCTTCACTCAAGTACCTCACTTTTAATAAATACTTAAAGAAACACAGAAAGATCTCACTGTAATACTTTGCATGAAAATGATACTCCACTAAAAAAAAGAAGTCAGAAGTATTCTTATCGCATACTTACATTAGTCTTTGTAAATACCTGTAAACTTATATTATTTTTTTTAAAAGCTTTACAGGCTGAATTTTTGCCACAATGCAAAGTATTCCTTTGTTTGCAAAACATGTATTTGACATGCTTATAGAGACATATGCTCTGCAAAGTAGAAATGCTCTATCAACCACCCTGCCACCTCTACTGCATTCGTTACAGCGGCACATCAGTGATCTTGGCAGGCCTGGATGGACCAAACCTTTCAGCTATAAGGTCTCCTCTAAGCCTTCTGTTCTCCAAGCTGAACAACCCCAACTCTGTCAGCCCATCCTTGTATGAGAGGTGGTCCAGCCCTCTGATCATCCTTGTAGCTCTCTGGACCTGCTCCAACAGCTCCATATCGTTCCTATATTGAGGATTCCAGAACTGATGAATCACTGAATCACAGAATTACAGAATGGTTTGTGTTGGAGGGGACCTTTAAAGGTCAACTAGTCCAGCCTCCCTGCAGTAAGCAGGGACATCTTCAACTAGATCAGGTTGCTCAAAGCCCCATCCAACCTGGCCTTGGATTACTCCAGGGAAGTGGCATCCACAACTTGCCTGGCCAATTATTCCTTGTCCTGTCACAACAAGCCCAGTTAAAAAGTTTGTCCCATCTTTCTTATGGGCCCCCTTCAGGTACTGGAAGGTTGGTAAAAGGTCTCCTCAGAGCCTCTCTTCTCCAGGCTGAACAGCCCCAATCCTCCTGGTCTTTCCTTATAGCAGAGGTGCTAAAGCCCCCTTATCACGTTTGTGTCCCTCCTCTCGACCCAATCCAACAGCTCCATGTGCTGAAGTTTCAAAAGAAGCGTGGCCAGCAGGTTGGGGGAGGTGAATCTGCCCCTCTATTCCTCTCTTGTGAGACCTCATCTGGGGTATTGTGTCCAGTTCTGGAATCCTCGGCATAAGAAGGATATGGAATTGCTGGAATGGGTCCAGAGGAGGTCTACAAAGATGATCAGAGGGCTGGAGCACCTTCTACAAGAGAACAGGTTGGGAGAATTGGGGCTGTTCAGCCTGGAGAAGGCTCTGAGGAGATCTTATAGCAGCCCCAAAGAAACCTACAAGAAGGTTGGGGAGGGACTGCATACAAAGTCTGGTAATGATAGGACTGGGGCCAATGGGTATGAACTGGAGACGGGCAGATTTAGAGTAGATATAAGGAGGAATTTCTTCACGGTGAGGGTGGTGAGGCCCTGGCACAGGCTGCCCGGGGAAGCTGTGGCTGCCCCATCCCTGGAGGTGTTCAAGGCCAGGCTGGATGGGGCCCTGGGCAGCCTGGTCTGGTGGGAGGTGTCCCTGCCCATGGCAGGGGGGATGGAACTCGATGATCTTTTTTTTGAGGTCCCTTCCAATCCAAACCCTTCCACCCCGGCCTCGGCCCCGCTCCCCGCGGCTCTGTCCCTTTAAGGAGGCGGCGCCCACGTGGCGGGCGCGTCGCTCCGTGTCGCAGCCGCGGCCGCTGCCCGCTCGCCGCCGACACATGTATTTGAAGCGGCCGGCGGGCGGCCTCGCCTTCTGCCTCTTCTACCTGGCGTCCTGCTTCACCAACAAGGTGAGGGCGGGCGCGGAGCCGCGCCGCTCGCGGCGGAGGGAAAGGCGGCGGTGCCGGGCGGTGCATCCACAGGGGGGTCTGCGCGGGGGAGGGCAGGGATGCAGGAGGAGGAGGGATGTTGCCCTGCCTTCCCCTCTCCCCTGCCCTCCCCTCTCCCCTGCCCTCCCCTCTCCCCTGCCCTCCCCTCTCCCCTGCCCTCCCCTCTCCCCTGCCCTCCCCTCTCCCCTGCCTTCCCCTCTCCCCTGCCTTCCCCTCTCCCCTGCCTTCCCCTCTCCCCTGCCTTCCCCTCTCCCCTGCCTTCCCCTCTCCCCTGCCTTCCCCTCTCCCCTGCCTTCCCTTCTCCCCTGCCTTCCCTTCTCCCCCAAGGAAATCTGGAGCGGGAGATCCGCCCCACGAATGAACAAAACCGTGGCATTTCAGCCGAAAGTCTTGCCCATCCCCGTGTGCACCCGTGATTGAAGAGATAACTGTCTTCTCCCGCGTGTCTTGTTTTTCTCAGTGTGCCATGTCTTTACTTTTCCCTGACATCCATCTTTCAATAACGGCTTGTATAGGGGACTGCAAGGGTGACACTGTATTATTCAAATGAATGGAATGTGAGTTACAGAGCCAGAAATCAAGCTACTTTGAAAGCATCAGTTATGCTGAATATATTTTATTTAGAAACCACTAAATATACAGTCATTACAAAAAGATCTGTTAACTGGAACAATAATACCAACTATCAAAGGGAAAAATCTGAAATACTCAAAGCCTTGTAGTAGCAGTGAAACTAATATTAACTTCCATGGGCCCTTTGACAGTTCAGTTAACCTGAAAATTAAGGACGCGAAGTCTCTTTTCCTCTGTGCAACTTAATTGCCTGTTGGCATCGCTGAAACGTTAAAGCAGAAGTAGGCTGCATTGTAAATAGAATTGTGTAATTTAAATGGAGTTTGTTCACTCTGTAAGGAAGAGATAGAGGCTTACTGTCATATTTATCAGAGGGTGTGCATGTGTTTCTGGTGCAGGAAAGGTGTTTTTGAAGCAACCAGGGTATGGTTTTCCAGAGAGAGAACTAGAGAAAAGCAGCTTTTGGATACTGGGAAAAATTTATTTACTGAAAGAGTGGTGAAGCATTGGAATGAGCTACCAAGGGAAGTGGTGAAGTCACCATCCCTGGAGGTGTTCATAAAAATGTGTAGATGTGGTGCTTCAGAACATACATGGTCTAGTAGGCAAGCTGGTATTGTGTTGACGGTTGGACGTGATGATCTTAGAGGTCTTTCCCAACCTTAACAATTCTATGATTCTGTGATTTCAGATGTGAAAATCAAATTCTTCTCAACATCAGCCACTGCTTTCTATTCCAAGGTACGCTTGCCTTTAAGGATGCCCAGAAGCAGACTGAAGTCCAGACATGAAGCAAAGTTCGTAGAGAGAGATAATTCATTTGATTTGACAGAGTGCTAGGAGCAGTGATTAGTTAAACAGAAAGGGACCAGAAGAGCTGCCAGATTGCATCATGCATTGGAAAAGGTATTTGGCTTAACTATACTTGATAGGACCTCCATTTTCAAACGTGAATGTAGGTTTTAGTGTAATAAAGCTAAAAATAACCAGAATATAGACTTTTCAGTTGTTGCAGGTAGTATGTAAACGGAAGTGAGGTATGGACCTGTGCAGATCTACCATCCTGGCTTAAAACCCATGTGGCAGTTTAAACAAGCATGTGTGTAGCATGATACTTTGTGAATCAACATGTCTTCACTCTGTATATTGATGCCAGCTTCCTAGCAACATCCCACATACCTAAAAACTGGACCTTGCACAGTTTCCTCTCTGTTGAAAGCTTTCATCTTCTCCTTTTGCTACTGACATCTTCTGCTGGCTCCAGGAAGGAATTGGCAGGCCCCTTTCCTTTCTTCTGAGGAAGCTTCAGTCATTCTTTTTCTTTGCAAGAATAGTATTTATGCACTTCATTATGGGAAGTTGTTAGAACCTGATATACACATCAAAAAGCGTATGTATGTCTGCCTCGTATTTGCATATACACATATGCAGTGCAAAAAGACACTAGCATCCATATACACAAACCCTGACAAAGCATACGAAAGCAATGAAACAGACTTTGCTTTTTATCCCCAATGTATCCCATCTCCAAACGGCTTTGTGGTCTGTTTAGTATATTACACAAAATGGTATATGAACGAAGTGTTAGGTCTGTAAGATTGATTAATCATCAGGAGACAATTATGTTAAGATTATTGGTCATGATTCTGCCAAAGTTTGCCTCTGTGGTATGATATGACTAATTGACAAGTGCTCATGTCTTTTTGTTCCTGTTAATCTTTTTCTCATTTAATGTGATGCATGGAGTGTGCTCAGAAGATGAAAGAGCAGCTCAGAAGGCAGTAGCCTTCTTTCACTTGCTCAGTGTGTTCACTCTATAACTCATGTACTTTAGTGTCTTCTCCATTCCAGTGACTGGGCAGAATCCAGAAGGTTTGGCATGAGAAATGACTGACTTTTTTTTTTTTTTTCCCTTTTCTTTGTATTGGTTGGAACATCTTGTGTTTTGTTGCTCTCATAGTTGTTTAATGTCATAAGCTGTAGGTGTTTGGTGTCCATTAATTTGGTATTTGTTTTCCAGTATGTCCTGTCTGTCCTGAAATTTACCTACCCTACCCTTTTTCAAGGGTAAGTACGATTTTAAGAATACAGTTACTTGAAAAATTACTTTAATCAGTAAATGTTGTGCTGTTCAGTTCTGAAACTAACTTTATTAGCTCTTGTCACTGCTGGCTTTGGCTGTCTAGAGAATGTACTTCAAGCCTTAATAAAGCATTCATTAATGTGTCGTGGTTAATTTTTAAACATCACAGTGGTGATGTAATTAAGATATATAGACTGTCATTTCTCGTTTTTCTGAAAGTCTTATGTTTCAGCATAGAAGAGTAGCAGTTACAGCACAGTGTCTTCTTTGTAAGTGTCACTTATGGATCATGTGTAGTTGTGATGTATTCTTTCACTATGCTAGTGAAAACCAACTTTAAACCCATCTTTTAAGCATATAGAAGTAGCATGTTGCTTATTTTTGTGCTTAGCCTTTGTCATAACTCTGCATCACAAGGTGCTATCATATATTAACTATTGTAATGAGAAATCTAATGTTTTGTCAAATATCCATATATACACCATCAGTGCTGTCAATTTGTGAGGCATTTAGTGAAAATCTGGCCTCTTAGAGTCAAGGCTTCCCCTATTTGTTCTTTTGAGATAATGGTTAAGTCTGCAGATGCTAGATATCTTTGATTCCTTTGTTGCAGCTTAGCATGGCTTATATTTTTGCCCAATTTGCACACCCAGGGCTGTGATCAGCTCTGGGAGTCGCCTTGGTAGTCTTCATTTTCTTTGGGTGTACTCAGTGCTATTAAATATGCAATTAATGTTTTCTTCAGTTGTCACACTCACACACACAAACTGTCTCTTGGACAAGATTTTTGTCATAGGAGGAAAGGTTTTTGAGTAATGTATGTAAAATACAAGTGTGGTAAATCTACAACAGTATAAAAGCATATTTCAAGGGCAAGCAACTGCCTTATGGTATCTGTCTTACGACAGTCATTTCATTCTTACATTATTTGGAAATGCATCTCAGCATCTTGTTTTTACATAAATTCTGGCTTTTAAAGGTGACCTTTCCTTGAAAAATAAGTGGCTCAGATACTCTTCCGTTTAGAGCTATGACAGATGAGCAAGGGAGGAAAAGAGTACTAGTATCAGTTCATATTGTTATTGTTTGTTGTCATTAGTTTTGTTCCTTAAATAATCTAAGACT
Source organism: Phaenicophaeus curvirostris (assembly GCF_032191515.1). Lineage (NCBI taxonomy): Eukaryota > Metazoa > Chordata > Aves > Cuculiformes > Cuculidae > Phaenicophaeus > Phaenicophaeus curvirostris. The sequence goes on along the minus strand of NC_091394.1, from coordinate 50,248,165 downwards.
ATATTGCCTATACTAAGCATCTGGAACTATTTCTAATTTAAACTTCTGTCTTTAAAACCTCAGACAAGAGGAAATTTTTCACAATAAAGTTGATGAGAATTCATCACTGGCTTGGAACAGAGCACAGTCAAACCTGTGGCGAACACCAGGGATAACTGGCTTTTAAGCTCTCCTGTGCTCCTTGTTTAAAAAAAGGTGAAGTGAGCTGTGGTAGTAGCACTAAATGTTCACCATTACCATGTGGTCAGTGAGCTCGCTCTTCTCTGATACTGTCCCACTGTCTGTAATATTGCATAGAGTAAATGTTTATTTATGTATGTGTGAGAGAGTTTAAATAATTGCCTAAATGCATTGCAGCAAATAGGAATAATAAATAAAATCACCTCTATACCTGTTAGAGATGTTAGCGTGATTTAGTACTCTAGTACTGTATCTCTAGCTGAGCTGTGCTAGATGTTCCAAGGATTTTCATCCAAGAAGCATGAAACAAGCATGAAACACCTCTCTGAAAACCACTAGCTTAAGGAAGAAGAAAGCTAATAGCTCATTTTAATGCTTTAAAAAAAACCCAGACCAGCTGTGCATTGCTGCTAATTTTAAATTCTCTGCAAGCATTTTTAAGGCCTTACCTACTGTCTTGATAATGGATGAAGGAATACCTTTATAGTAGGGTAAGTCATTAGATAGTTAAGTCAGTGCAGAATGTGTATAACTGTTATATACCTTTTCAATGAAAAAAACCACAATATTTTGGTTTTTTATGCAATGTTATCTGAAGATGTTTTCTCTACAGGATCTGAATCAGTGGCTTGCTTAGCACAACGATGCTATTGTTCATGACATTTCACTTGGTGCTTGCTACACAAGATGCAGGGAGGGAAAAACAACCCAGTCTGAGTTCAAGGGAGTTTGTAGCCTAAGCCCAGTGTGATTAACTGTGGGAAGTCATAGAGCTAATGTTTGAAACTACTAGGACTACACATGTCATCCCTTGGGGACTATTAGTTCAGCTGAAGCAAGTCCTTGAATCCTGAAATCACATTTAGTTGTTCTAACAGTAACAGTTTATTTATGAAAAGATATTAATCTTTTGTCACAAACCTTGCCTCACTTGTGTCTTCAGAATATCATGGCTGTAACATAACTATTATTGTTGTAAACCTTGTGTGGGAAGAGGTGATAAAATGGGGATTCAGTGACATGACTGATGAAATTGTGCTAGGCGGTAATTTACAAAACATTTGAAACAGGATGTGGAAGCACCAGAGTATTAGAAAATTTGGAGGAAATGAAGGCCCACAAAAATGAAAGACTAAAAGAGGAATAATGGCATCCTTGGAAACCCAGAGAAACGGAGATAACTAGAGTCATGGGTGTGCTGTGAGAAAGTCTTTGGATTCTAAAATCATGTTCCATGTGGTTAAGAAGGATGAGCAATTCAGAGGTGCTGGTTTATTTCTATTTCAGGTGGCAGACATTAGTGGGTGGACTCCTGCTTCACATCTCCTGGAAGCTGGGCTGGGTGGAGATAAACTTGTGTTCAAGGTACTGTGGGGTTTTCAGTATCTGTTAAATATTAATTTTCTGTAGCTGAGTTATGATGTAGTTAAGTTGTTTGTGGAATTTACTAACTCGCTAAAATATAAGTTGGAGTGTGTGTATGTGTTCTGCTTCTCAGGTGCAGGAGAGATCTTGTGTTGTGGTCTAATGAATGTTCAATGACACACACATAAACTGATTACTATAGGAAGTGGATTCAATTTAACTTTGGCAAGACAATCAAAAAAGCATAGTCGTTAGTGAAAACTATAAGGATAACATATCCAACCATATGTCCACATCTACTCGATGGATTATTTTACAGTATTATTAGAGAAACCTTGGTAATAATAGGAGCATTTACACATGCTTCCCCAAAACCTCAGCGTGGTGAAGTCCACAGATGTGGTTTGCCTTTTTCTCTAAGAAGTGTGTCGCATAAAAGGGACTCGTTTGCCCTTGCTAAGCTCTAGCAAAGGAAACAGCCATCAGTAACACCCTTTTCAGTTCAACTTTTCATTAATGCATGATTAATCTAGCTTTAAATCATGAAATTAAAGAAGTTGAATCCTTTTTTCCAACTTGGAAAATATATTTTCATTGTTTTCAAAACAAGATATTAAAAAAATACTGGACAAGAACCATTTTCTGCTGTTGAAGATGTTTTTATTAAAAGAAAAGCTTTGATGAAAAATTAGTTCATGTTTTGACAAGGGAGACTTCAGGCCACCAGGTGTCAGCACACTAAAGGAAAAGCGATTAAAATACGGCTTGAGAAACCTCTTCTTCAGCTAACACAGAATGCCTGTTCCAGAATAGACTGAATGAAATGACCAGAATTATTTGACATGTTTTGACTATAATTCAGCCAACAACTTAAGCATGATTTTTAATTTGTCTTTCTTCAGAAGGATTAGACACATCCTTTAATGCTTTGCTGAACTGGACTTGTAGCATGTATCTGCTATATTAAAAACCAACCCAAACATCCTCCTCAAAACCAACCAACCAACCCAAAACCTCCACGACAAACAAAAATAATATCTCAAAGCTTGTCTCCCACTTTGTCTCAAGCTCCTGCTCTCTCCAAACATGATTTTTCTTAGTACTGCTACTGGGATAAGGGCATTCCACCTCCTCCCCTTTACAGAATATTGGTCTCTGAGTCTATCTGGGTCTGGTTTTTTGGGTTTTTTTTTTCAGTGTATGTTTGGGATACTTAAGAATACCACATTCAGTCTTGTTATGCTTCAAAAAATAAACTGCTACCCATTTGTTTATTTCCACAAAGTATCTGTTTCTGTTATGTGGACTGATCTCATGTTCTTTCTGAGCCAGTTCAGGTTATCCCAAAGAGCATCAGCAGAATTATTTTGTTATGTTGATCATCACACTTTGTGTAAAGTCAGGAATACTAGCTTCACTATAAAGCCCAAATAAAGACATTTTACTTAAAGCAATTTCTCTTGGGCTTTGTGGCTATCCTGCTTTTCATTTGCTTCCCCCCAGTACTTCCAGCTATGAGGGACTCTCCCTGTCACCGTTGCTTCTAAGGGGTGAATGGTGACTGTCTGCAAAACTTGTATCCAAAGCAAAGGCGCTGTAGAATGCAAAGGAACATGTGTAGCAGCTGCATAATGCTTCCTGCACTGCAGCCTGCTGCCCAGCTTCTACCTATCCCTTGTATGCATTAGTCCTGTGTGTTCTGGGTAGTGTTTCTTGTAATTTTTCCCACAGCTAGGCAGCTCAGAGCCTTGGTTAAACCAAAGCTCAAAAATGTGGTTTAGAGGAACCTACTTGTTGGCTTTAGTGGGCTTTGGATCTAGCCCTACAACCATAAACTCATCAGTTCTTTTGTCACTGAGCCTTCCTGTTTTGCATGTGTGTCACTGTATTGCCAGTGTGAGAAGCTACTAATTGGTTTATACACAAGACAGATTGTTGGTGCTGACACATTGCATCAAACATCCATGCATTCTTTTTCAGTCCTGAAATTCCCACTTGGCAGCATAAAATTCGACCCTCACATTATGGAAAAAAGCATCCAAAGTCATTTTCCTTTACACTTCACAGTATTGCATTCCAGATGAAGATATATTCATGATATATCATGAGAGTGATATTTTTATGTTCAAAATGAAAAACCAGTTTTCATCATGTGTTACTTCCATCTTCCCAGCCCTCCTTTCTTTTCTTCCCTCCCTCTTTCTTCCTTTTGTTGCAGTTCCAATAGGGTAGGGGTATTTTTGTTGATGTCTGGTGTGAAGACACTGGTAGTGAGATATGACGGTTTTAGATCCTGGTGAAATTCCAGTTGAAGTCAATAACCTCAAAAGAAACACTGTTTTTATAAAAAATAGCAATGACTACCCCCCAAAAAGGAAGAAATATTTATGCCAGTGAAAGAATCTATAAATTACTCTTGTTTTCATTATCCTAGGCTTTTTATCAAGTATCTTAGAAAATTATATATATGTGTGTGTGTATATATATATATGTAAAAAAGACTAAACATGCTGTTTAGTTCTTTTTTCCTTGTCTGTGTTTATATGTATCTTTGGATATGTTTTATCTTTATTTAGACTACTCTGATTTCATCATTTAGTGGTCTATTTCTCTTGTGTTACATGAAGTGTGTAGTGGTAGCTATAATTATGCTTTATTCCTTTCTAGTTGGAAGTGTAATCCAAATTAAGAAACTACAAACAGTTTGGTTTCATTTTGGGAACACAGCATTATTCACTAAGATTCTCTTGGCCTTAGTTCAAAGCTTGGGAAGAGTGAAGGTGGCTAGCAGTGTCTTCAGTCCAGGGAAGACTTTGGATCAGTCCTTTAGAACACTGCTGCTCCTTTCCTCCTTTGTTCAATATCTTACATTATTCTCTCCTATATTTACCATCTACTTGTTCCATTTTTCCCCTTAAATACCAAGATCAAATAAGGAAAATTGCAAATTCTGAAGCCCCTTCTCAGGACTGAAACCTGACCCTTCTGCAATAACCATGGCTGAAAAATGATCAGATCAGTCAGTGATTACTTCATTCCTCTGTTAGTTGTCAAACTGCCCCTAGGAGGTTGGCTTAGTTATGGGAGTATCATTAGGAAATCTCAAGAGACAAGCTCCCACAGAGACAATCTGATCTTTAGTAGGAAGAATCTCTCTAAATCTGGCTGAGAAATGAATGTGTGGGTGGGCAGGTGTATTTGTTCGTAGCGAAAATGTGCACTCTTTGTGCAAGTACACCATTTTATGCCTTCATTTGTCAGTTTTTCTTCCTTTTACAGGAAGAACATAAAGAAAATTAGTTGAAGTTTTAATTCCTTCAAACTGATAGGAGTAATTACCGTGAAACAAACAATTTTGGGGGGAGTGGGGCCAAGGAAAGAGTAAAAGAAAGAAATTATATCTGCAGGTCATTCCTATCTTGAATTAGATTAAGTGATTAATTTCTGTCTCAGACCTCTTTACTGTATCGGAGGAATACTGAACAATCAGACAATGAATTTAATATGTGCATTCTTGAAATATGTATGTATTATTATATTCCTTGCAAGCAACTGTTGCTGGCTATATGTAAACAGAATGCAGTGAAGTAATGGGATTTTAATTATTTTCACAGGTCTGAAATCCTGTCATGGCTTCCTGCTTCAGTACTGTTTGTTGGCATTATTTATGCTGGCTCTAGGGCACTGTCTAGATTGGTAAGAAACACCAAATAGAAGTCAATTCTTTATTATCTCTACTTTATGAGCAAAGAATATTCCCTTCATACAAGCTGTTTAATGCTGTTTCCTGGGTTGTGGGGAAGGAAGGGAAGAGGGGTTTAAATAATACATAAACCATTAATGGTGCTAGAACAGCGGTCCAATCTTATGAAGTGTAGAGCAGTATCAAAAAGCATCTCTGTGACAGTCCAAAGCACTCGGTGTCTCTCCAGGGTACTTAGTATTTTGCAGAACAGATCCTCAGTGGTATAAATTGTGCAAGTAAGGAAGAAGTTGAAGAAGTTACTACCAGAAACTTTGCAAAAGGAGAATGGGGCTGTGGGATATGTAGGAAATCCTTCCAGGGAAAGGATGAAGAACATTTCAGTGAGAGGCTTTTGATGCTTTACAGGATTTGAAAAAAAAAAGTAAATCGAAAGTTGGAAAGAATTTCTGGGAAGGGTTAGCTTAGTCAGTTTTTATGATCTGCTTGAAACAAAATAACCTACCAAATGTTTAATGAAAGCATATTTGATATCCTCTAAAGCTGAATGCTTTTTACTTAAATTATATAATCTTAAAAAAAACCCAGTGACATGAGTTTTTAAAAAACAGCAATGCTTCACTGCTGTTATGCAGTCTGCAAGGCCAGATTCTGCACTAGTTCCCTTCTGCACTCTGTCAGTGCATCTTAGTCCAACTCCAGAGCCAGCTCACTTCTGCCAGCTCCTAAACTCCAAGAAGGATCAAAAAGGAATTTTTGACAAGCTTCTGCTTATAGTGATCCCTTGAATATCCCAGTGGAGAGGTAGGGCAGAAAAGGACAGGAGGTCTCTGTCCCCACAAACCAGGCTGGGGGCCACACCATGAACCCAAGTGATCTTTGGAAAGCACAGGCATGTGATCAGAATCCCAGTGCCTCCATTAGCTCTGCTTCAGAGTGATTGCTTTTATTTCCTCTTGGTTCCTTGTCAAAGCAAGTTCTGTTGGGCTACCCTGATGTAAACTAAACAAAGACCCCTAAGGAGAGCCCTGCCTGGAAACAGCAATAAAGCCTTGGCAGTAGCATCTTTTCTGTTTTCCCACCTGGAAGGTAGAGGAGGTATGAATCACATTTTCTTGGCTATTTCTTCTTACTTCCTAGTCATCCCTTAAGTTACCTTGTTTCCCTCCTGCCCTTGCTCTAATCATGCAAGAGTGAGATGCACTGAAGTGGTGGAGGAGCTGTGAGTGGTTTTGATTTGTGTCCCAAACCTTTCTTAAGGTTACAAATAGGTTTTTTTTGTTTGTGAATGGGAATTTAGAGACATAATTCTGTCACCATTTTAGGAGGAAAGACAAAAGAACAAATAGTCTAAATTCAATCCTACATAGAAACTTTACTTACAATAACTTTACAAACAACAATTTTATGACACAATGAGAAGGCAAATGAACTCTGCCAAACATGTACCTGAATTGGCTCACTTCAGCAGCATATTTATATTAAGTGAGTTTATTCCTAAAGCAGAAATTATGTGTGTTTTTGTGATCAAATCCAAGGAGATGCACTTTCAAACACTCCTCTATGTTGGCAGGGCTACAGTCATAATCTCTGTGCCTCTCCCTTGAGGTGCTGGCAGTCTCCCCTGCCTAGGAGTTTAAGGCTGGAGCTGGAGGAGAGCTGGTTGGCCCTGGACTGCAATGCATTAACAAAAGTATGCAGAGCTGCAAGGGGAGGCTTGTACAGAGTCTGTTCACCCTGTCTGCCCAACCAGTAAACCTTTCTTTTCATAAGCATTAAGTCCACTCACAACTTTAAGAAATACTCAGATCAAAGACAATAGACATATGGAGAAGTTTAACTTGGCTAGGCAAACTGGAGCCATTGTTGGATCCAAAACACACTCTAAAGAGCCAAAAGCAGGGAGGAGGAAAGAAAAACCCAACAAATTGGCTTCACGTAAGGAAGAATGTAAATTCTGCTGTCGACTTTCCTTATGTATGCTTATTTCTTGTATGTCCTATTATTGTGTCAGTCTCAGACTGCTTATGTTAGGTGTTTCTGGTTTTGTGCTTCCAGTTGTCCAGCAACAAGGTTGAGAATTGGCTTTCAAAACCTGTGAAGCTGGGGCTGAAATGGTTGTGTTTGTGTGATTTTCATTCCTTGCTAATTTAGAGGTGTTAAAAGTTATGTTAATGTAACTGCTGTGTCTATGGGTCCACCCAAGCTATCATTATGACTTAAAATGTTTAATTAGGGATGCTTATCCAGCTTTATGGGAATGAAAACAAAAATCCAGAAAACACAGATTTCTGAATACAAAGTCATGTTTAAGAGATGCTTCCTGCTTGTATCACCTGATACTTAAGACATGGACATCACGGAGAAATGAACTCGTTCTCCACTTGTGTGCTTCAAATAATATACAGAGGTGGGGAATTAACCACTTCCTAGATTTGCCTTAGTCTTTAGTTTATCTTAATCAGAGCAGAGCATCACTTCTATTTCAGTTGTCTTAAAGACCATAGATCTACTTTGGAGGAAGTATTGTGAACCACTAATTCTGATTGTTTTTGCCTGGGGCAATGGGTATGTGATTCATTATTGTTGTCATTGGGGTTTGCTTAATGATTTCATGTTGGGATGGTGTCCAGATACCTCAGCGGGTATAATTTCAGCATCTGTATGAACTGCTGCATTTCTGCCCTAATTTCTGGTAGCTTTTCCTAGCAGTAACTGAAAGTAGTCACCTAAAATTATCTTGCCCGTAATTTTGTTGCTAGGAGTCACACTGCGTTTTTAGTACTAGTAGAATGAGATGGAAAAACTAATAAGAACTGTTTACTGTGGAGACTGCAGATATTTGAACAGAGAGGCAAAACTAGAGGCAGAAGCACTGAGCAAATCTCACCCGGGTAGCTGTGTACAAACAAACCAACTGAGCATTTGAAAGTGGGAGAAGCAGCAAGAAGGGTCTGCATTTAAAGAGGCCTGTGCCACATAATAGTGATTGGAATGGGTGTAAGTCCTGTTTAGGAAATGTGGCATGAGTTTACAGTTTAAAAAACAAAACAACCCCCCTAACTACAAACACACAGGACAGCTGTCCCTAAGAGGAGTGCAATTCCCTATAGTGTGACTGTTCTGGATTGATTTGGGTGTTTTTGTTCTTTCCCATGGCAGCCAATCCCAGTGTTCCTCACCGTGCACAATGCAGCAGAAGTTATAACCTGTGGTTTCCAGAAGTTTGTGCAGAAAGAGGTAATGGATCTATTGATACATTCAAGGTACCTCCTGTGATATAAGAAGACACCTAATTTCTTTTAATACAGGCACTAGTGCTGTGTGCTTTTCTAGATTCACTGTGCTAACTAGTCATTAATGAGACCCAGAGAGAGCTTTGCTGTTGACAAATACCTACATTGATGTTTTCTTTTTCCCTTTAGTTGATGAAACACTGCAAATGCATGTGGACAGTTTGGTCTGCATTTTTAAGACTGATTTGGTCCTGCTTGTTTTTTCTTTTTGAAAATTAATATTCTGTCTCTCATGTCCCATGTAAGAATCTCATTGTCTGAGCTGAGAGGAGGGCTGAGACCTTAGACCTAACCTGTATAATGCATTTATTGGTTATAGATAGATCACTCCTCCACATGAAGTGCAGCAAAAATAGTGCATTTCTGGATGTTTTGAATGCTGGAGGATCTTTCCCAAGACCTGTTAAAGTCAAGAGAGTAAAATTCCTGCACCCTTTAGTAAAAGCTGGGTTTATTTCTCACAAGCTGCATTGCAGATCCTTCTTTTCAGGCTATAAAATGCTTTTCTAAATGACCGGAGGACTGCTCTGTGAGGTAGCACTGGAAAATGATTCATCATAAAATTTCTGCAGTGGCCCTGGCTTGCTGTGGAAGTGATTGTCCATTCATTACTTCTGTTGTGTCTATAGAAGATGGATAAATGGCCCATGTTGCTACTTCTAACAAACTGAAGAGGTCACTAAGATTATACCTAAAGGACATACTAGTGTGTACCATAGCATGTCCCCGTGGCATTGTCCTCTGATTAGAGTCTCAGTCAAAGTGTTTAATATTTTCCTTCTAGCTCATGTCTGTCTCTTCTCTCGGAAAACAAAAGCACGCAAGGATAATGCAAACACAAGCCTTGATGGGAAACTTCTGGAGAATAATTTTGGACCAAAGGATTGGGAAATTCATAAGTTTAGACCACGACCGATTTGGCTGAGATAGTACCTAATTAATTAAGAATATTCAATATTTGAATACATACAATGCGTAGTTTTGGTATAGCTGAAGTTAAGTTTGAGGACCAGGTATAAAGTTCATGTCTGTTTTTAAATTTACCTGCTGCTAAGTAATCTGAAAATACAAATTAAGTTGAATTAAGCTAATCTGTAGTCCTGGTTCTTTTTTTCAAATTAGATGTGCTAAGCAGTGCTCAAACATAATGGGCTGTTGTATGTTGCTTGCTGGATTTTTAACGTTTGGTGCAGTAAGATCAGCTGTGATTACTTTGCTGGTTTTGGAAGGAGAAAGTACTATTTCACAGTTTTTAGTTTTAAATTTTAACTTTTTCAATCATTCTTTCTTACAGCAGACCTCTCATCTGAAAGTCTGCAGGTAAGCTTTTAAAACTGCTCAGATTCAGATTCAGACTTGTTTTGGCTCCAGCTTCTGTATTTGCTTCAGATAATGGCATGCCAAAACAATAAAGAATGTAAGGCACATTCCTGTGTGTGGTGAGCCTAAATTGCAACATAGGAGTAATTAAATATTTTTAAAATGTATTCTCTCTTTTTTTTTTTTAACAAATGCTTAAATAGATAGATTTTTTTTTTTCTCCTTGTAAAAATAAGAAAACATCCAGAAGACCAGTCTTCCTGAATAACGAAAGAATGCTTGTAAGTACTTTTTTTGGAAAGGAGATAGAAATGAGATTTGAAATTCCAGTAGGTAGTCTTAAACAGTAAGAGAAAGATAATGTGATAGAAAATAGCTAAAAATGCCTTTCTTAAGAAAGAAAGTATGAGTGATATCCAATTCTTCTGGAATCATTCATATTAAGCTACACAACATACCAACACTTGTTGGCCCTCGTTGTTTAGGCTTCAAAAAGGAGATTGAAGGAGACAAACAGGAGTTGGCCAGTAGTTTCAGTCTTCCCCCCATCCCCTTGAAGAACACGTATTTGCTGTCCTTCACGTTGTGTAATCTTTTAGCTGTACTTAACAATGGATAATGTTGGCTTATTATTTAGTGTACTTAGAGGCGCCATCTTCATAATTTCTTCCTGTTGTTTCCACTGTCTGACTTACTGTGACCTTGTTTTCACCACTGGATTATTGCCACAGGTACCAGGTTTATCATCCTAATTCTGTCTTTTCCTATGCCCCTTGAGAGCTGGAAAATAAACTGCAAAAGCAAATGTTTGTTATTAATAGTGAGAGTCCGCAGAAATTCCATATTGTATTCAGTGTAGCCTGCAGAAATACTGACTCAGCCACCGGTTAAGAATTTATTTAGTCCAAGGCAGTGGATGAGGGACTTCCGCAGTACTTAAGCCATTTCTAGTGTAATACCGCTCACTCCCACTTTGCTCTGTCTTCTGGAGTTGCACTGTAACTTCTAATGGATTTGACTCTGCTGGAATTGTTGTAATAGGCAGTTAACCTCAATGAAAGAACTTTTTGGAATCTATGCACAGCCAAAAATTGGTTCATTTTGGTTTTCTGAAGCAGCCTCGAGAAGCCAGATGGCAAGTGAAGAATAATATTCCCTACCAAAAAACTTGTTTTCATCATTGCTGAGGTGTTTTGTGCTGCTTGTCCTCTCACAGGACTTTGCAGTGTACGAGTTATGAAGTATTCATGATATAAAACTTAATTTTTGCGGCAGAAATTACTTTTAAAATATGGAATAAACATCAAACAAATGAGATGTCAAAATAAAACTGAGTAGAATTTCCTATACTTGCCTGCAAGTACAAATCCAGGTTACGAGTCTTTGGTCTTGTTTGGTTTTTTTTCCTCTTCTCTACAGTGTGCTGTTCCTCCTGGTAGCAGCAGTGTGCCTTCCTTTATGTGACACTCAGGTGAGCTCTGCTTTGTAAAGCAGCTCTAGTTAGTCTTGATGTTTGACATCCTGCTAGCATTTGAGGGATGCAGCTTTTACATGTAAGCTACGATGGAGTTCCTGTGGAGGAGCGGTAAACATTGCCTGTTGCTGTGCTGTAGTCTTGCTGGTTTTAATGTTTGCATCATGGTAAAACCTTTGAGTGGTGCTGACATACGGCTCTTCATGAAGGTGGTGGCTGGGGAAACCAGGTGTAACTTCTTTCTTAGAGGGCTTAGAGTAAATCATTTAGGTTTAAATTAATTGCACAGAGTTCCGGGAGGTTCCTAAATTAACTTGATAATCACTCTACATTCTTTCTGTAGCTACTGGAGAAAGAAAGGAAGTACCTCCAGAGAATGCTCAGTCCAGCAAAGATCTAATCTTTGGAGATGCTTTTCTCTTTAGGAGCTCTTTTGGAAGGCTGCTTCCTTGTTTTAGGTACTTTAGTTATTAGCTGAAGTTAGATGGGATGAATCTGGGAGCTTGTCTGGACTCATCGGATAAAATGTAGCCATGAGAAGTATTGCACCTGCACTAGCTCCCTTCATAGTCCAAAGTGCAGAATAGGAACTTCTGGCATATAAATCCTCTCCCATGAAAGCAGACATCTAAAAGATGCCAGGTGAATTCCTCTCAAAAATGTTATTTTTTCCCATTGATTGTGAAGAGACCCTACCTTACTTAAAGGCAGACATCTGTTTAAAGAACTCTTTCGGATACTCTGTGGTTAGTTGGAGCCCTAGTTGAGGACAGAATTGCTGAATTGCAGCAGGGGCTGAGAGGGAAAGAGACAAGACACAACCTTAGTAATGTTCTTCTGATCCTTTTTCCCCTCCCTGACTGCCAGTGCAAGACTAAACAGACTGGGAACCACGTGCTCAGATCGTTTAAAATGGTGTATGTATATGAAAGAGATAGAGCTTTTCTTGCCAAGACTAGCTGAGAGCCTGGGTGACTGACATGTGCAAAGTCTCTAAGTAGGACAGGAAAAACTTTAGTCTTCCTAGTCTTCTTTAGTTGTCTTCTCTGTCATTGTCACCTAGCTCCTACTCACTGTATTTACTTCGCAAAGCTAACTGCATGGAAATACCAATATGTGTGTTTGTATGAATATGCTTTTATTTATGTAGATGTTCTTTCTTGCAGTTTGATCCAAATGGTTATATATGGGCTCTAATTCACTTGATCTGTGTTGGTAAGTCATTTTCTTTTGGAAGAAGTATTGGGAAGGGGAAATGTGTTGGAGAAATGGGCTTTAGTATCAAATTACTGGTATTGGAGGTTCTTGATGTAAGAAATACTTAGAATGAAAAAGTTCATTAAATATAAGAAAGTGCATTCCTTTTATAGCTTTCACATTGGAAAGAACAACAGAATAAACTAGATAGTGCAGTCAGTTACCAGTAGATGAGAAAATGCACATACAATTTTAATCGGTACTAAGCTTTTCTTGAGAGATTTTGATGGTTGCCTACTAAGACACATTTCTTTCTGAGGGGAAAAGAAACTTGAAAAAAAACCCCATGCAATAACTTGTAGTTGAAGCTGTATTGCACACATTGATTTTATTTAAAAATTGACAAAAATATTCTAAAATATTATGGAATATGCTTCTCCCAGAGGAGGGATGTTGAAATGCTGGGGTTTTTTATGCAATCATATGCGTTTTTTAAAAATTGTAACACTGAATTGCATAACCTGTCAGGTTTTCTTTTGTTTTCTTCAGACTAAACATTGGTTTGGATAAATCCTAATTCTCCCCTGAAAAACTAGAGACAATCAGACACAAAATCTGGAAAAAACAGGAATAGTAATTTTTGACTAGCAGATTTGTGTCTTTTGGAGCATTAGGCTGGGCAGTAAGGGACTTCTATTGGGTTCTTAGCTGTCCTATTGACGGAAGAAAATATGGGACAACACGCAGTGATCAATATGATCCAAGTGAAGCCATTTAATCGAAGTTCACAACACATTTTATACCTTACTTGCTGAAGCAAGCCATTGTTTTACAAGCTGATTTGACAATTCCCCATTAGCAACAAGTAATCATTGGTTACAATACATTATTATGTTTTCCCATGAGAAACAGCTATGTGAGCATTTCAGTCTACAAATTGATAGACTACAAAGTAACAACTCAAGGACTACCGAGGAAAGCTTCCCGTGAGAAATGAGAGGAGCATAAGGTAGAACAACTCTCTATTGTTGCAAAGAGAAACCTTGAAGACAGCGTGTCATTTACAGCAGCTGCTTCTTCTGCAAAGTTAGCTTTAATTCCGGTGCAGTTAGCTTTAATTCCGGTGCAAAAGCTGTGAGGCCTTATGCTAAGGTGCCTTTATTTCATTTAGCATAAGCTGCTCAGTGCTTGGGGTGCTCATCAAATGTCCTCTGGTTCGTAACCATCCATCATCCTATAGACTTAGTGAGTGACTCGTTCATACGTTAAGTCTTGTCTGCAAATTAGGGATCATTCCTTCTTTATTTTTTCTGTTACTACTGTGAAATTTTCAAGGCAGAGGTAATGTGTTTGTATGTATTTGTGTCTACTGAGATCTAGAGAACCCATTCTGAAATGCTGTTAACATACAAATAAGAAATAGTATAATTTTTTTTTTGCTTTAGGAAATGTTATGTGGTAAACATTTCCTCGTTTAGATAAAACAAAAAGTTAAGGGTTTTTCACTCCAAATGCTTGCTGTAAGGAGTGATGTTGCTTTCTCAAGGCAAAGAGGTCTCATTTGTGAAGCAGTGCTAGGCCACAGCGGTGGAAAACTGCTTAGAGAGTCTTTAGAGGGCTTCTTCTATGTGTTTGAAACATGTAGGAATTGCCAGTGTAATGTTTATGTTGAAAATCTAGTTTCTTTCTATTTCCGCTGGTTTTGAGAGAAAGTTGTTGATATGACTGTTGGGTATTTTTTGTCTAATTAGATTTCCTATCAAATGACACAGAATAAAGATGCTACAAACAAGGCCAAACACTAACTTGTTGCAGAGTTAATCAAGACAGGATTAGAGAAAGGACATGTGTTCCTTCTGCTTGTCTAATGGAGGTAGTTTCGAGGACATCTATTACATAGTGTTCTACTGGATTTGTTCTGGTTTTCTTTGTGAATAAAACAAACAAACAACAACAAAAAAACAAACCCAGAAACCCAAAGCCTTAAAGAAAAGGTCTGAAAAAATAGAGCCTGAAGCTGTATTGTTTCTTCCTTGAGTGCTTGAACGTTTTCCCAGAGTAAAAACAGGAGCTGACTGAGAGGTGGGTAGGTCAAGAATGTAAATGCTTGGAGGCCCTAGGGCCGAGAGAACTGTAAACAGGAAAGACTGGTCATAGACAACGGTTGTAGGGGTCTACATAGATCAAGATGTTATAAAAGTTATCCAAAAAACCCAGGGTGGGCTGAAGAACTCATTCTGCGACACTTTACTGTATGTGTTTACGCACGCATGTATACACATGTGTTCCTTTGTCGTTGCCCTGAGCTAGGGGTTGTCCCTTCTTCAGAAGGAATAGCAGAAACACATAGCACGACAGTACCTTGAAAACCATTAATTTGAAGTGATAGGTTCATTTTACTCATGGTTTAGGCATCCTTTGTACCATGCTACTACACTGTAATTCAGAGGAGTTCCACATCTGCCAGTACCGTGGCCTAACAAGCCGTTGTTTGTCAGAATGATTGCATGTTATGGCAATTACACATGTCATTTCAATTACAGGGGCTTACAAAGTATTTCACAAGTTATGGAAACCTAGCTCTTTAAGGTAATGTGTTTTCATATTCTTTTAAAAAGAAAGAGATTGCTGTTGAAGAGGGTTAGAGACACATGTGTAGCAGTCAGGTAAACTGTAAGGATCTCTGTGTTACCAGTGTAAGCTGTGCCGCTTGGTTAATCATTAATGATGTCTCTTGTAAGAGGAGCCTTATTTGCTGTTGATAACAACAGCGTGTGACTGTTTATAGTCACTGCAAACTTGGACACTGCAACTGTTTTAAACAGTGTGTTATCAAAGGATGATGACCAAGTCCTGGAAAAAACACAACCCTAAATATTATCACAGGCATTAAGAGGAAATATTAGTTTGTGTTAGTCTAGAAAGCTGGATGATTTGAATCTGTCAGTACCTCCCTTTGTGACACGGTCTCAAAAGTGTTTAGTAGCTGATGACATGCCGCAGGACTGGAATGGCCAAGTACCTTAACCTTGAAACCTTGCACGAATCCCATGTTGCGTGTTAGAACTTCAGCCAGGCAATAGTTGTTCTGAAAGTGGGTGGCATTACATGTTCACAGTTTCTATGATCTGTAGTTGTCTGTATGGAAGGAGACGGATATGTTGCCACTGCATATTATGTATAAGGATGTAATACACATGTGTCTGGAATATAGATGAGCTCATTAATTTCAAAACCATTTTCTGTCTCTCTTTAAAGGATCTAAATTTTAGTTAGTCTGACTTTATCTTCACTTTAAATAAGACTCCTGCTGACAAAGGAAGAACAGAAATAATGTGCAAATGTGTAAATTAATATGTTGAATAATATATTGATAATAATATATTGATAATATTGTATTATTAATAGATCATGGTTATAATGTATATAATTATAACGTTAGTATTAATTATAATATTGTGTCATATGTTATATAATATAAACATTATGTAATATTACAGTGCTATCATACTACTTAATATACTGATCTTTTATACCAAATGACCTGCATTACCAAAAGAAAACCTTATTTTTTTTCTTTTCCTCCTCTCTCAGTGATCTGGACCAACAGTACATCAACTATGTATTCAGGTAAAATGAATAAACCTTTGATACACCATAGCTGGATTTATATGCTTTATGTTTTCATTTTCAACTCTGGATTGTTTAAGAAACTCGTAACTACCACTACTTAAATGTATTTGTTTAGCAGGACATTGACTGAAAGAACGGTGCTAAGCTGGATGGCTTAGCGGATGAATTTTTTTGGCTCTGGTTATAGGTGGACATGCCAGTATACACCTGGGGAGGTAACGAGGTGTTTATTATGATTTTTTTTAATCACCATGTGCACAAGTGATGTATCATTTCCAGAAATAATAATTACAGAGTAACTCTCTGGCAATACCTCACTTCATAAAATAAGACTTGTACAAAATTGCCAGAAGGGGAGACAGTAATTACAAAAGCACGATGTGCAAAGAACATGAGCAGACACTGATTGTTCAGAGTGTCATTACTGGGATTAAGTAATTCAGACTTTCAGTTGTTTTTCTGATTTGGAGATATAAAAGTGGCTTGTTATTGTAGTTAGTGAAAGAGCTCTAGTCACTTACCAGACTCCCTAGCGATTTTTTTTATTAAAAAAATCAGTCCTTTCTTCGAAGATCCATATAAGCCAGAACATTCAGTGTACAAAGCTTCCACTTAATTTTTTGTGAGGCTTTATTTGAAGTAAGGTACATAGATACTTTACTAGATTCTCCTTTATCCATAATCACATCTGGTGCATGTTGACCTTTTTTCTTGGAACGGTAGCTGAAGTTGTATGGGAGCACTATGGAGTACAGATAATAAGTTCTAAGAAAGGGTGTTTAAAAGGAATGAAAGAGAGAGTGGGAGTTGGAAATAAGCGTAACAAAAATGAAGTTGTGCTTGTCCATTTGATGAGATAGATGTGTACTCTTGTCTGAGCACATTAAAGATCCTTGATAGGAACACAGCAGGGACACCAGTGTAGGACAGTTAGTACACTGCAATTCCCGTTTATCTTTTAAGCATCAACAACATCATAACACTGTGTATTTATTTCTGTAATTGTTCAATCAAATCTCTTATTTATATAATTTATTTAAATAAGTAATGCAGGCCTTTGATTTTGCATTTGTATGACTCTAGTGTCTATTCAGCAGGGTCTTATGCATTGACAGTATCTGAATATCAGTTTGCTTGAAGTAGGCCCTTGTTTAAGTCAGTTGTTTTCCATCTGCTATGAAGTGCAAAGCATATCAACTTTGCTCAAAGCAGGTAATTGTGTGAATTGCAAGTGTTTTGAAGAATTAATTACGTAACTTGCAAATACGCTGCAATGTGCAGAAATAACCCACGAAGTCCTGAATGAGCTGTAGCTATTTGTCTGCATTGAAGAAGAATCATGAAACAAGCAGTAAAATCAATGGATTTTTCATTTGCCACCTGCCTAACTATGGTTCTCTGTTGCCATTTTAGTTGAAAACTGCATTAGGACCTGAGCCTTTGGATTCAGGTTTTGACAGAAGGTCTTAATTTTGCAGCTTTGATTAAAAAATCAGGGCTGGTTTCCTGCTGTGTTAGTTGGTGATACCCTTTGAAGTCTGTGAAGTTGTGTCCAGCAGAGAGCAGGAGTTCCACATTACATGGAAACTATGATTATTGATTTGGAGGCTTTTGAAAGGGAGAAACTTCTTGCTAAGGAACTCTGAGGTGCAGTGGTATGCATTTCAATACTGTTCTTTCTAAAAACAAACAAACAACAGTAGAATTGTGCAAATTGGAAGATGGCTCTTTTCAGCATCAGCTTAAAAGCAAAAATGTGTTATCAAAGCTTGCAAACCCCCATTAAGGGGTTTAAAGGTCAGTGTAGCTTCCAAGATGATAGTGCAAAGCAATTGCTAGAAAATAAGTGGCTTAGAGGAGGTAGAAGATCCTTATTTGTTTTGCTTGGGTCTCTGGATATATGTCTATGTATCTATATACATATATTTCTGCGTGTTACAGAAGCTCGCGGTACATAGCATTTTGACCTCATCTTGTCTAGGGAAAGCAAACAGTACCATGGGCAGTGGGATAACTGACAACTGATTTCTTCTAGAGTTTTGTTGTGTTATAATAGTGGGTGATTTTTGAAAGGGTGTGGAGTTTGGTAGAAGCTCTCTCTCGTTGTTTGTGACCTTGCCACTGCCACAAAGGTCCTCCAGTGTTTAATGGGGATAAAATCTTCCTGCTGCTGAAGGCACTGGCAGGGTTTGTCTCTTGGTGAGACCTTTGTGCATGTAGTTACCTTGGAGATAACTGCTGCTTCCCAAATTTGGATGAAGGTGGTTAACGTGTTTGGGAGCGATGTAGAACTATGTGTGTCTATGTACACACAGCTTTATTGCACTATTTCTGTAGAAAACAGTCAAAAGTGTTTATGACACAGACTGAATAGAGGGCATTTTACTCTGAATGCTCTCTGAACGAGCACTAACTCCTCACAGGTAGTCCTGGGTCAGAATGACTGTAAATGTGTGCTTATCTCTGTCAGAGGGTACCCAAAACTAAGTTTTGTGATTTAGCAGGTGTTAAGGCATATGCTGCTTTCTCTGCTCAGGGCTTCTCAAGGCCTGTTTTGGTCATGACGGGATCCCAGTTCCACTTGCAGAACAGCATAGTCTAATGTGTACTGGTGATCTTGTCTATGGCTCTGTGATTTATGAAGGAACTTGCCAGTGTGGTATCTGTGCAACTTTCTCCTCATAGAGCTAGTATCAATAGGCCTTTATAGCTCCTGGTTTCGAACATGGATCAGATAGTTGACATGTGGTTGTGCAGGGAAGAAAAAGCAGCTGCATGGGCACAGCCAGATAGTGTTTAGAATCATTTAAGTTGGAAAAGACCTTTAAGGTCACTGAGTCCAGCAGTAAGCGTAACACTGCTTATCCACCACAGAACTCTGTCCCTAAGCACCACATCTACACGTCTTATAAATACCTCCAGGGATGGTGACTCAACCACTTTCCTGGGCAGCCTGTTCCAGCCCTTGCTAACCCTTTTGGTAAATAATTCTTTCCTAATATATAGGAAAATACATGTTTGTTACAATAGATGCCTTTCTGTTTGATATGAAAGCAAGTTGTACTCTGAGTCTAGAGGCTGCCTGGATTGAGTGCATGAAAGTTCTGGCCTAAGATATTGGATGTTAGAATGTACCAATCTGTTATAATTTAAATATATATATATTTAATCTAAGGAAAAATTAACTGTATTGGCTTTGCATTTCCAGGGATGCAACTGAAGCTTGCAAAGTTTCCTAGCATATGTTGTCCCTACATGCCATGCACTGTTTCTTATTTTAAAATCTGGAACAATTTGGAAGGGGAGAGCATCTTAAGCAAATGTACATGAATGGGAACTTTCCAGAATCAAACATATCTAAAGAAATTTGCTGATGTTGAATCTGTGATGTTATTCTCACTTCATCACTTACAGCATAATTATCCTTTAAAAAAGGAGCCAGACTAGGACCAAGTGTAGGAGGGAAAGCAGAGCCATGCTATGCAGAGAAAGGAGGGGTGATGTTGCTTCTCAGTGTTCAACCCCATCCTGTTCATCCATCTCCCTTAAGTTTAAATCTGTGGGACGAGGAAGGGAAGGAATGTACTTCCAGGAACTGCCCTCTAATCCTCCAGTTTTGTTCCCATCGTCTTTTTTTTTTACTGCAGTATTGTGTTTCCTTGCATTCTGATTTCTGCGTTAGTGTTCCACTTCCTAGTGGTTTTTCCAGTAATCTTGTGTTTTCTTTTATTCCTTTCAAGGTCCTCACTTTTTGTTGAGGAAGGAGCCAGCTTTTTTCCCCACCTAGGTAGCTGGCAAGAGGTAATGCTTGGTAGTAATGTTTACCAGGCATGTTGAGGGGTACATAATGTGTCTTAGAAATGGGTTGCAGCTTGTCTTGGGCTTTCTGCTATGCTGAGGCAGAGAGAGATATGTTACTTCTTGTGGAGAACCTGGAAGAAAGTTCCATTGCATCCCAATACCTGTTGCTGTCTGATATTTGTTCACAAGGCATGCCAGATAGCCTAACAGTCAGTAGGAGAAAACAAAGACTTAGAGTGGGAGAGTTTGAAGAGGGGAATAAATGGCACTGACAAAGGTGTGAAGTAAAGGCTGTGCTTTATGCAGCTAATCTACATATGGCTTCTGGAAGAGCTGCTAATCTGTCACTTTTGTGAATTAAAAAGCTACAGTAGATTTTCTGGAACTTTCGGAAAGGGCAGCTTTGCAGGCATAAATTGCTGTTCTTGTTGGCAAAACCCGTTTTTAGACAGAAAGAAAACCATGAGTGACCCAGCCCTTGATACTGAGTGCAGGGGGAAAAGAGAGGAGCTGGGAAATCTGGCACAGGGAGTTTGGTTTTGCTGCAACCTGATGTCTGGGCTGTCATGCTGGAAACCTCTGAATCTCTAATCTGGTTTAACAAAATTATGGCGTCTTTTCTACTGATTGTCTGTTTAGAGAAGAGTTACAGTACAGCTTTAATGCCATCTAACCCATTTGCCTTAACCTGCCCTGCACTTCACAAAGAAGGTTTTATTTTCCTTCTATGTTTTCTTTGGATTGAGGCCTGGGATGTCTGGTTTGGTTATCAATTCCTCTTGGTTGCAGAAGGAAGTTTCTTTCTGAGCGTTTCCCAATCTCACTGTTTTTTTGTTTAAAAATTAATAACGCAAAAAGCAAAAGTGGAGAAACATGGCTTAGTCATAGTTCTCATCACTGTTGATTCAGTTTCACTTGCCCTGCCAGTCTCCTGTTTTCTGTTATTCAGTCAAAAGCAATAGACCTTTGCTTCCGTTTCTCTCTACCAGGAAACGGAGGGAATTGAGCCTGTTTATTGTGAATTCCTCTTGGCATCCCATGCGGGGAGTGCATGGATGTCTTGGGAGGGAGGGGGACAGGGGAGAGTTGGCTACTCTAAGTGGTCTACTGTACCTTGTTTGTCTTTGTGAGAACCATGTCTTTTAAAAACATGTATAAATATTGACAATGTGGACATACTGTACCAGCCTTTCAAAGACATTGTCTAAAGCATTGGACCTAAAATACCTGCCTGCCTATCACTCATTAGCCATTTCCTCCTTCAGCCCATTGTCTTCCATGACTGACTTCAGTGACAAGCTTTCCTCCTGCTCCCACTTCCTTGGCCATGGGATTTCCATGGTCTTTGCAGTTCCTTTGCTTCTGGCATCTCTGCAAGCGACACAGATTCACCAAATCATGCTGAGGGCTGGCCACCAAGTGCAGTAGTGTGGTCATGTAGGAAACTGGGACCAGCCAAGAGTGAGCAGGTTTGGAAATTGTCCCTGTGTTCACACTGGAAAAGGGAGCTGGCCTGGTATAAGCACCACACTGATGGTGGTGGTACTGGAGGGAGCTCCTTTACAGCGACTTCAGTTTTCTAGCCAAAACCTTGTGTAGGGAACCATTTCCAGCTTTCTCTGTCTTACATTTTCATTGTGCAGGCTTTCATTCCTCCACTGGCTGGGTTGGCGTGTCACTGCCATTACTGGGCCTAGCAAACTGTAAGAATCATTGGAAATGAGCCAGCTGAAATTGCTTAGCTTTACTATTCATAACATTAATGAATGTCTTTTTACCTTTATAAGTGCAATGCTTGCTGCTTCTCAAGAAGCAACCACTCTAGATGCTCTTTTCTCCTTCTCCCGCTTGTCCTCTGTGTTTGTCACAGGCATATGTTGTTGGTAACTGGAGGAAGCTGTAGCTCTGCTTTGGAGACATGCATGCTTCTCCCATCATACAATGCCCCAGAATATGTTTCTGCAGCATTTTAACCTTGGAAACAATGTGGAATTAAAAAAAAAAAAAAAATTGAAAAAATCCCCAGACATGTACTGGAAGAACCAATAGTACTGAAAAAGGCTCGATATTACCTATACCACAAACTCAGGGGATGAAGTCTTTGTAGGACCTCAGAAATCTTAAGTGATGCTCCAGGTAAAGAATTGGTCACAGCAAATTTCCTTGTTCACTTATATCTTTCTGAAAAGTGTGTGTCATTTGGGCTGGTACTTGGTTTTATTTTCATGCAGATGGTTTAAACTTGTTTAATTGCAGCTTTGCCTAACTGACATTTTTGGCAGGAATATGCAGTGCATGCACAGTTGCATGCATAAGACTCTATCTTTAACTCTTCAATGCAATATATACACGTTCCTGTAAAGCAGACTTTAGCATGTGCACAGCTGAAATTAATCCTTGGACAGAGGCACACAAGTCTAGACACAAGTAGAGTTCTCTGTAGATTCTGCCTCAGTGGTGTCACCAGCTGAATAGTAGGACTGTTGAAAAGGACTGTTGAAAAGGACTTGGGGATAACATTGAATGCTGAGATCCATAGGAGGCAATAATGCACACTCATGGCAAATTAAGACAAACTGTGTGTTAGGGTACATTACAAGGAGTGTGGCTGTCAGATTGAGAGAAGTTATGAGCATTGCTGAGGCTGCAGCTGGAATGTTCTATTCATTTTTGGGCCTTCCAGTTCAAGAAAGATACTGAGAAACTGAAGATCTAGCAGACGGCTACTGATGTTGTTGAGATGTAGAGCGCACGGCCTGAGGAGAGTTTGAATGAGCTGGTCTTGTTGAGCCTGGCAAAGTGGATGTCAAGGTACAAGCTAACAACTGGCTACACCTTCTTGAAAGGGAGTTTCTAAGATCACAGAGCCACAATCTTCTAAGGAGTGGCAGATGGTCAAACATGGAAGAACAACCATAAATTACAGCTTTGGTCATTTCAAGATGGGAGATCAGTGAAAACATCTTCAGTAGGAGGGTAGGGTGGCCCTGGCACAAGTTAGTCAGAGAAGTGTGGGAGATTTTTGAGACCTGGCTTTTTGAGACAGAACCACAGAGGATGTGATCAAATATTGATGGTAGTCCTGCTTCAAAGGTTGTATTAGATGACCCCAGAGGTTCCTTCTCAACCAACGTTTTTTTTTTTTTTTTGATTTATTGATACTTACACCTCAGTTATTCTACTTAACTGGAGTAAGTTTCATCATGAAAAAACAAACACAGAGGGGTCACTTCATAATATTCAGGACGTCATAAATTCTGTAGTATAAAATTAATCTTTTTTTTAATTTTATTTAGTGTGGTGCTGCTGGCCTCTGCATCCCATCCAGCAGGTAAAGTGGATTTCTTATGATCCTTTCTCAGGTTTCCATATTGCCTTTCCTTTCCATGCATGTTTTTAGAGGTCAAACCCTGTAGGATTTTAGCCCTGGAATTCAATGGGAGTATGACCAATAACATGATATCCTGTAGGAAGAGAAGAGGAGAGTATATAACACTGTGTAATTTGCATGATGTTTACTAATACCTTTCTTAGCTGCCCTTTGCAAAGGAACAGCATGGGACAGACAACACAGGTCGGAATTTGAGGTGGTGCATGGTAAAGAACAAAGAATCCTCTAGGTGAATATGTCCTCTTCAGAGCAATGTACTGGCAGTCCATGTAGAACTGAATTTCCTTCACTGCATTGCCCTCAGTGCTGTGCAGAGATTTCATTTTTTTTTTGCTTTCATAAGATGTATCCTATTGCTTGAGCCCATGGCAGGATTTGAAGTAGCAAAGGATCAGATGCTAAAAATGGAGAAGCTGAATATTTGATGGTGGCTAATATTCCTATCATACTGGTATTTTAATAGTTAGAACAATAAAGGTGATAATTAGTTGCTTTCACTAGACATTTGCTTAGTCAGAAAAACAAAGGAAGAAGAATTTAAATAAACATATATTCTCCCTTTTGTGTGGTGCATATTGTGTATATAGCATTCCCTCCATCAGGATAGACAGACACGTTAAGCAAAATAGTTCTGCATTTCAAAAAGAGAAAGGTGAAGCTACCTCTGAGTCTGCATAGCCTGAAGGCCAGAGATCTCCTGGGAATTGTGGCTACCAAGAACAACCAGAGCCCAAGTTCCTGGAAATGCAAGTACTTGAGAGCTCTGCTTGGATATAGGAGAACTTTTTTAAACCTCCCAACTTGCTCTGTGTGACAGAGTTCAAATGTCAGAGGGGGAAGCAGCCAACATATGTCTGTGTTTCCTGTTGCTTCAGTAGGAACTATCACCAGCTCTGTAATAAAAGAAGTGGGTGTGATGCATGTCTATTCACTGGCAACTGTTTCTTAGGCAGGATCTTCTGTACACCAGTGAAGAATACTCTTAGGTATCCCTTTCCCCCTTTTCAGCCGAAGGCAGGAACTGGCTAGAAACAAGGTCAGAGAGAAATCATTAAACACACTAGAAATGTGGAAAGCATCATAAGTGAAAAGTCAGCCAGCTGTAAAGGCTCAAAGGAATGTTAAACTAGTAATGTTCATGTAATTGCTGTTCCCCTGCTTGTAATAGCGGGTAATTTTTTTCCCCCTGTGTTCCACTGAGTATATTGCTTTGTCCCTCAGGTGATCTCTTCAGTGCCTTGGACTTTCCATTCCTGTACTTCTACAGATTCCATAGCAGCTGCTGTGCCAGGTAACCCCTCTATAATAGGACGCATGAATGTTTTCAAAATAAGAGGTCCCTTTGACTTCCAACCTTAACTCTCATTTAAAAACTTTGGAGTATACAAAACCTTAGTTATACTAGTTTCTGCTGGCTTAAATCAGTAAAACGCGTATCTATGTGTATCTGTGGATATGCATTTGAAAGTCTGAGATTCAAATGTGCTGTAAGTATATGTGTTTGAGTTATTGCGTTCTGATCAGGAGAGTTCCCAGTCACCAGTAAAATAATTTTTACCTAATGTAGCAAAGCTTTATAAATAGCATCTCTCAAATGCTTATCAAGTTGGATTAGCCCTTGTAAAACTTGCTGTTTGCAGTGATTACAAAGCATTAGTCTTCAGCAGTATGTGGCTGTACGTGGATTTATTTGCCTGTACATCTTGTTATTTGGCAAAACGCTTTTTTTGGGTAAAAGGGAAAAGCTTTAACAAGCATTCCTTTATTTTGGGTAGCAAAAGTTCACTGCTCAGTAATGTAATTCTCACAGGACTGTGTAAGTATTTTTTCTATAAGTTTTATTTATCTCAAAAATAAAGTATCCCTGTTTTTCCCTTCCAGTCTTTTGCCAAATGGAAGTATATTCTTTTTAGAGAGGAAAAAATATTTTCATGCTAACTGATGGCAAAAATATTTCCTGATTGTTAGGAATTTTCTTAATTGTATCCAGATTTTCCATTAAAAGGGGATATTAAAAATTATTGTTAAATTATTTCCCTATATGCATAGGGTTTTGGTACAAAAGTGTTTTTTTTCAAGGGTAGACTATCCACACTACAATTTACTTGCAATTAGGTTTTAATGAATAAGTTGTTCCACAGTAGGTGGATGAAATCTATTTCTTCTTGAAGGCAAGGTCTAACTTCAAGCACTAGTAGATATTTGTCTAGCTCAGATATTCTTCTCTTTGACTTCCTTAGGATTTTACCACTGTTGAAGGCTACAACTTCTGTTTCCATTGTTCCAGCTTCAGTACATGGACAATAGATAGCAGTGTACACTACAGCAAGTGGAAAGGAACAGTAATGGAGAGAAACAAGTATCTCAGTTGCTGTCCTACATCTTGTAATCTAGTGTCTCTGTAGACATAAAGGATTTGGAGGAAAACCTATACAATGTAAAATAAAGTTAACTGATGGAGTTAACTTTAACTGCTACCTGTGCAGAGTGTCTGAAGCATTAGTAGTAAGATGAAAAGTGCTCTATTTAATTAATGAAATAAATCAGTGTTAATTGCGACATCAATATTTCAGGTATTACAATTAGCTGTTTCACTTTTTATCTCTGAATTATACTAAACAGCTCCAAATCACTCTGACTAAAAGCCCTTCTCAGCAGGGCTGAAGATGTGGAACAAACTTAAGCCACTGCTTAAGCTGCTGGACTTTCAAATATTTGGGCAATGCTGCTTCACTGAACTTTGATTTCTCCAAGTGGAATGCTCTACTGTTCAGCACTTCCTCCTCTGCAGTAGGGAGCTGAGTTTGGGGCTGTCCTTTATCATCAGAACAGATGCTCCTTGTCTCCAGGCGCAATGGATAGTCCTTTGGGATCTCTTGTTATGGCTCAGTGTGAGAAACCCTAGTGCTTCCTACTCCAGGGCCGCTATCTTAACCTTCTGTTTGGTCTCTCAAAACCACCTCTACTAACTTGTGGCTGAGATGCAACTTTGTCACATGTGCTGAGCAGAAAACAGTACTTGGCTGAGGTGCTGGAGCCCAGTGTGGAAGATCTTACCTGGAGAGCCACCATCTTCCACCCTTCCTGCTATTGCAGAGGGGGCACCAACTGCATTACATGAGTATCCAGAACAGCGTACCTTCTTCAAATACTAAGGCGCTTTTTCACTCACCGCTTGTGCGCTCTGTTGCTCCTATCTCCTTTCCCATGCAGTGTCCCCCAGTACTTTGTAATCTCATACCTCTCAACCAGCCACACAGTGATTTATGCCTAATGTATTTTAAAGTCCTTTTCTATTCCTGGCTTGCTGGTTTATACTGTTTCACTGGTTCACAACTGGTGCATTTTAAGTACGTCACTAGAGAAACAAAATTCGGAGCCAGAGCTTATAACCTCTGTGAGGTCCAGTGAGGCACGGAATAGAGTTGCCTTAAAAGTAGTCTTGGCTACAGGAGCAATGGGGACTACTGTCCTACATGACATGAGAATCGAAATTCACTGAATCGTCAGTAGAAAGCTTTGGAGTATTCTGTTCCCAGCACTACTAAGTCATCTGTCTATGTTATACGGTAGAGATCTGTTTGACTTACTAATTGGAATTTAGGTTTCATGAAGTTTAAACAGCTTGAAGGCTTCAGCCAGGAACTTTCCAGTGGTTATTTTTTTTAAGTTCAAGCCTCTGTGGAGGCTGGAGGGAGTTAGTTGCCAAACATGTGTGGCTTCTGTTGAAATTAGCATTGCCTTTATTCAGAGCTGTTTCAGTGCCTGAAGTTAACATTTCACCTTATGCTTCCAATAATCTCTACTTTTCTGATTATGCAAGTGCATTAGAGACCAGCCATAAGAGCGTCAGACTTACTTTACTCAGACTGTAGTCACTGAACCAAACCCAGGATGTACTAGAAGTAATGTAAGCTCTTTGCTCACCAGCTTGCTTTCTCCAAATGGGATTAACACTGCTTGAAGGGTAACTGTTCTGCATTAGGAAAACGAAAATGCCTGTAAGAGGTTGCTTAGTTGAAATTAAGAGACTTTATTAACAAGTTTTCCCCATCCCTTGCAGTGGACTTCTGGGATTCTTTCTGATGTTGCACACAGTGAAGCTAAAAAGCAGCACAACCTCAGGGCAATATGCGGCGTGGAGTTTCCTTGCAAAGGTAAGAGAAAGACTATCACAGGAACACAGTGGATCTGTGCTTCTCCCAGGAAGAATTCCTGTACCTCTCTGGTTTCCCTTGCTGTTCCACTATTGACACTCCTAGAGCCTGTCTGTGCAACATACATACAGAGTTGAGTCGAAAAATATCGGATGTATAATAAGCCAGGATGGTTAGCTGAGGTGAAATGCTGTATATAGACTGACTTTAATGGAGCTGAGCTGATTATTGCAGCTAAGGGTTTGGCCTACTGAATTCCAGCAATACAAATCTACACTTTCCAAAGGTGTTTTGGAGAATACTCATTCTGAGAGTGTGTAGACCAGCCATTGTTTCCAATGTGTCTTCACAGAGCCAAGAGTTAAAAGTAGTTCCCTGAAGTTCAGTACCAGAGTTCCCAATGGTATTGTTGCAGAGGAGATCAGTGGATGTCATGTGTCTTGACATTAACAAGGCTTTTGACTGTATCCGCCACAATATTCTATAGCCAAATTAGAATGTTAGAGTCTGGATGGGCAAACAAAGATTGGTAAAAAAATGGTTGGTTGATAAGGCTCAGAAGGCAGATGTTAATGATTCCTACTCTTAACTGGAGGCTTGTGACAACTGAAGAAGCACAGAGGTCTGATCTGGGACC
Source organism: Phaenicophaeus curvirostris (assembly GCF_032191515.1). Taxonomy (NCBI): domain Eukaryota; kingdom Metazoa; phylum Chordata; class Aves; order Cuculiformes; family Cuculidae; genus Phaenicophaeus; species Phaenicophaeus curvirostris. The sequence goes on along the minus strand of NC_091394.1, from coordinate 50,220,011 downwards.
CAGCTGGCTTAACATCTTTATTGAAGAATTAGAGGTTATACAGTGCACTTAGTTTTGCAAAGGACACCAGACTGGGAGGACCAGTCAATAATGCTGAACGACAGGGTTGCCTTCCAGAGGGACCTGGACAGGCTGAAGGAATGGGTCCATAAGAGTCTTACAAAATTCAGCAAGGAAAGATGTGAAGCCCTGCACATGGGGAGCAAGAGCCCCTGGCAATAATACAGGCTGGGAACTGGATGACTGGTAAGCAGCTCTGCAGAAAAGGACTTGGGGATTTTGGTAGAGAGCAAGCTGAACATGAGCCAGTAGTGTGCCCTGGCAGCTAAGAAAGCCAAAAGTATCTTGGGTTGTACTAACAGTAGCACAAGCAGTAGATTCACAGAAGCAATCATGCCCCTCTACTCAGCACTTGTTAGACTGCATCTGGAATAGGGTTACTTGTTTTAGGCTCCTCAGTACAAGGAAGGCATTGATAAACTAGAAGGAATTTGGCAGAGGGCTACCAGGAAAGTCAGGGGGCTGGAGCACTTGTGTTGTGAGGAGCAGCTGCTGGACGAGGCATGTTCAGCCTGGAAGACAGACAGCTTTGGGAACACCTAGCAAACAGCAGCTGCCTAGTAGCCATGGAGAAATTATCAAGATGGATGCAGGCTCTCACAGTGGTGCATGGTGGAGGAAGTGTGTGAAAGATAATAAGTGTAATTGAAACAACAGAGGTTTGGATTATGTAAAACCATCCTGAGGGCAAGTCAGGCAGGGCACAGGTTGGCCAGGGAGGCTGTGCAGTCTCAGTCTTTGAGGGTTTTCAAGATTCAACAGTAGAAAGTCCTGAGCAAGCCGGTCTGATCTTTCGAGTTCCATTCCTGCTGGGATCATCCTGTGGTCTGTGGATCTAAGGTCTGGCTGTACTTAAGTTATGAACAGCTCATTTGCTAAATTATCAGTGGTAAATGCAGTCAGAAGACCTTGTCAGATTCCTTTTCCCTGATTAGACTTCCCTTAGTTTCATCACTTTCAGCTAGGTCACCAGAAAACTGTAACCTTTCTGTATGGTTTGTGTTTACAGCTTTCCTACTACAATGAATGAAGCTGTTACTTTACTGAAAAAAAAAAAAGTAGGTTTGCATAATACGCTTGTTTAGTAACGGTAGTCAAACGAGTCTTTGTTTTTTCTGGGGATAACAAGAAGGGAGTGACATGGCTCATTTTGTGCCTTGCAAGCTGTTCCACACCGTACAAGTCCATGGAGTTTCTCACCAGTTTGAATTTCTTCCAAACATTCTGACTGTGCAGATTGTAGTACCTTTAGCTTTCTTCTTGCCTCTTGGTAGCAACTGGACTGATCTATAGATTGCTCTTGAAACTTCTCTTTTTTGTCTTTGTGAATATTCTGGGTTGGAGATGGGAGTGGTCAGCTCTGCTAATAGGTATTACGAATAAGGAGAGATGTTTCTACATGTAGTGTTTATGACATATCTGAAAAAAAATGCAGGCAAAGAGGTGTTGTGAAATATATTTTAAGCAGATTTGGTTCCTTCCCCACTGAAATGGATCAGAGCCACAAAGTCTGGACTGGATCAAAGATTTCCCAGAGTTCAAGAGTTTCTAGATTTGTGGGGGTTTGGCCAACTCTAGACATAAATTAGACAAATTTGTTCTAGCCACTGTTGTCAATGAAATTACGTGCCTTTATAGCAACTAAAGATTTTCCCTGTGCCACTATGATAATTTAATCTGTTCTTCAGCCTTTAAGGTCTGTGTTTGTTAATGTGCACGGTTTAGTTATCTTGCTTAGGAAGGTTTTTGTAACAGAGCAAATCGGTCCTTTTCCTGTTTTAGCTTCTAAATCAATGTTCAAGTTATATGTCTTATCTTGAGTTCAAAGAGGGGAATAAGTAATGAGGACATGAGATGTGTCTGTAGCACTAATAATTTTATTAAAACTAGCAGACTCCCTAATGTCTTTCACTAGTGTTTTAAAGCTTGCTGTAAGAATGATTTTAGAGCTCAGTCATACCCGTCTGAAGCAGTGTGAGAAGCATAGAGGAACTGCTGCTCCAAGTGCTAAAGTGAAGCTGATTTGGAAGTAGAAGGCAGTGAATGCTTGAAAAATTTGGAAACACTACGCATCAGTTTTGGAACAGGAATCAAAAGAGACAGACACAGATAGGCAGAAAGCAAGCGCTGAACTGGAGCTTGCTTACAAGGGTAGGAGCTGATCAACCAAATTTTCATAAGGTATCTTGTAACTATAAGGACCTTTAATTTATATATGGGGTCCTATCTATCTGATCGCTAATGCTGCTTCCTGCAGGTGTTTGGAAGTGTTAAGAATACTTCCATACCTATCCTAACATTGCCTGGGTATGAAGGCTGTCTCAATCACATCTTCAGTCATCACAGGTGCAGAAAACCAGTATGTAAGTAGTACTGTAAAAATCTGTTTAAATCCAAGTGTGTGACTCCCTATTTAAAAAAAAAAAAAAGTTAATGTGGATAAAGAATAAAAGGTAGTAACTATTTGAATCTGGACTTGCAGAATGAGATCCAGTGGGGGAAAAAAAAACCAACAAAAAACTCTGTTCACAACAGCGGCTTTGCATTCCCACATGAGCATTTTTCTTGGGTTGAGTAGTGCCCTAGATCATCCTCTTAATCTCTCAGACTGACTGGAGTTTTCACCAGCAGTTGGAAAGGAGCAGCATTTGAGGCCAGAATATGTTTATCTTGCAAATGTGCCAAGAAAGGAGAATGCTGTAGTCCTCAGACAGCAGCACAAGCTGCTGGGGAGGTGCAGAGAATCAGAAAATCTGTTTTCCATTTGGATGCTTTGTACCTATGTGACTGATGAGCTGAGGCTGAGACTGTTGCCACCACTTCATTTCTTGTTAAGTGCTGTTAGACCAATAAGCTAACCATGCGATCTGATCAGGCCTGCATTGCAGATTCAAGGACGCATTCTTTGTGAAGCCCACATATTTGGCCTACTTGCCCTCTAATTTTTCTTTCACTTAAAAACTCAAGCTGGGTCATAACTTGTTTTTATGATACTTACTTTGGCTGCGGCAACTTAATCATTGTATGAGGTTTTTAAATACTTCCCTGTAATGATTTCTGACAGCTTTTGTGTCAAGGCATTGCTTTGTGCAGAGACAGACGAAGCACGTTTCATGTGTGATATTTATAGTGATAAATGCTCTCTGCACTTTTGCTGTGAAAGCAAATAGCACGTGTGCTAGTCGTATCTGTATAGATCCATGAGAAGTGCCAAAAAAATCACTGAAGTCATCTGTAAAACAACAAAAAAAATGCTTTTAAGAAGCCCAAGAAATATGGAATACTTTGCCATAACCTTGCACAGATTTAATCCCCAGAAGAGCAAACTGGACTGAGATTCCTTGCTTTAATTTGCAAGCTATGCTAGTATCATGGGACATTTACTGGAAAGAAAAATTTGAGATGCTCATTTATACAGGCAGAAGCATCTGGTGAGAATGCTAATGAGCCAAAACACTGCTGTCAGTGAGTTTGTTTAGGTTAAGACTGCCAATCTATATCTGGTGATGAAACCTGTTAGTGCCTCTAAAAATTAAGCAGGAGAAATAGTTTAAATCATTAATAGAAGGGGAAAATGATTATTTCAGAACACTTCTTCAGCAAGATACTGGTTACTTATTCATAGTAATGAATTCTTATTCATACTTCTATATCATATTTAGTGTTATCCCGATAAACCTGTATTAGGGAATTCAGCTTGTTTCTATGTGGAACATATTGAGATAGCTTGTTATAAAGAGGAAGAATAAATTGGAATGTCAATGCAAAGTGGATTTTGGATTCTTTCTTTCTTCCTTCCTCCTCTGAAGAAAAGAAGTTGAGTAACTGAAATCAAGTCGCATTGAGTTTTACGCTGTTTTTCTTATGCATTGTTTGGAAGAAAATTTAGATTAATCTGATCTGGAGTATGCAACTCTTCTATACATAACAGTGCGTGGGATGGCTATAATCTGTAGTGCATCTGGGTGGTGTTGGAGACTCCCCAAGGTATAAAAGCATCCCTTGGTGCTGCTTTGGTTCCTAGTTTGTTAACTTCAGAAGTGTTTGTTCCAGGTCACACCATGTTTAATGCTAGACGTTGTAAAAGTACTTTTGCAGGAGCATCTGAAAGAGTATTTTATCTGTGGTTCCTTGGTACCTTACTGTAGGCCACTGTACCCAGCAGTTTTAATCCCCCCCCTCAATGTATAACAGCTATTCAGAATGTCTCCTGTAGTCTTTGATTTTATATCTTTGTCTCTGTATCTACTTCTTTAGTCCCCACAGTGTCTTGAAGAGAATGGATAGACAAAATCCATCTTAATGTCAGTACAAAAAGATGGACAATATCCCTCTTGAAAACTGGAAAAGTACTGATGTTTTTTATTAAAGCAGAAAATTTCTTTTTCTTACTTCTCATGAAATGGGGAGGCCACAACTGCCTTCTGTCTTGTGGGGCTCATAGCCTGGTTATGCTCACTGCACCGCTCTTCCCAGACAGCAGTTCATATGAGAATTTTATCTGCTTGAAATCCAGGGGCAAACCAACCAAGAGAAATAAAATGGATTAATTTTTTTTTCCACATTTTTGCAGTCTTAAAGCCTCTGCTAAAGCATGCACTCCTATTTTTGTATCTCTTAATTGATCTTTCGCTGCTGCCTACCGTGCAAGTGCTATAAAATATTCTATTCCAGAATGTCAATTCCTAACTTCTGTAGAGGGCTATTTACTTGCAGAAATAAGTGCCACTCTAAGAGAGTCCTGCCATTGGTAGCTTCTGAAGCAAATGGCGCTCTATTAATCTCTGCCCTAATGTGAGAGGATTCTGGATAAAAAAAATCTTAAAAAAATTATATTATAACCAGAACAAGAATGTGTTTGGTTATCTGGCACTTGCCCACTTGATTATGTTGTAGACTGAAGTGATGTCTTCTTTTCATACTGCTGTGCTCAGGCAAAAATGACAGTGAGATTCTTGGCTGAAAATTACATTGCTTTCTTGGCTTGGACCTCATAAAGCTTTATGCAAAAATGTCATAAACTCCCACTGGAGTTCCATAAGCACAGCGTGTTTTCATTTGTCAAAGATCCTGTGCTGTATGCAAAGTTTATCTTGAGAGCTCTGCTTGCCCCACCTGGAAAAACTGCAGCTGCAAGCCTGGGAAGGAGGGAGAATTATGTACCAGACCTGAATGGACTCTGCTGGTAGGTGCTTTCCATGTGCTTTGAAGCACATCTCCAACCTGAGAGAAGGAGTTTCTGTGATCCTAAAGCTTTCAAGTATACCAAGAAGGGATTCATAGAAGTATAAGTGAGCTTCATCCATCTGCACTCCTTATGTACTCTTGGGCATGTGGATATGCACACATGTATGCATAAAGATAATTAAGAAATGGTAAAAATCCTTACTGATTCGTGGTTTGTCCTCGCTGTATGAAATATGCACATTTATTCTTGATGCATATATTTGATTTCTGTGAGTCACTGTGAAGACTATGCAAATACCTTGGAAGAGAAAATGTGTATCTCAGCTGAGCTTGACAAGCAGATAAGGCAATCAGTTAGCTCTTTACTGTATATTAAAGGCTTATAAAAAAGACCAGTTGCTGAAACCTTAAAAGTAGAGGGTTTTAAGTAGTTTCCATGGAGACAGCTTGATAGTTAGGTTGTAGCATCCAACACTGATTACGCGATATAATTGCTGGGAAGACATCAGTCTCCATAACAACTCCTTTGTGTGCTACATGACCACTAAGCGAAGTGGCACCGGCTCCCTGAGGCACTGATGCAATTGAAGGGAACTGTCTTGTGGGAATAGCTGAGACCTGTTGGAGATTTTGAATCTCCGGGTAATGGAAAGCTTTAGTAGGTATATTAAGAGGTGTTGTATAGGTCTGCAGTTGTGTACCCTTTAAGAATGGCAGGTTCACAGCTTTTGGATGTGATACAGATACACAAGTAAGTACATATGGTTATATGCTGCTGCTTTTGGGTAGTATTGCGGCACAATTTTCATCTGTCCTCAATATAACCAAATTCTGGTCTCAGGAGACTTAATTGATAGATTGAGCCCCAAAAGATGCTTCTAGTTTACTTCCTTTTCTCCATCCTGATAGCCATTTGAAGTGCATTGTGTATGTTTGGCATTGTCATTCTGTTGAACTCCTAAGTGCGGAACCACTAGCTTGGATGATGTCTTTAGAAGGTTATTTTTCACCCCTACACTTGGAAAACCTGTCTATATATATATATAGATATAGATATATATACATGACAGTAGGAAATGACAATTTAAAAGTAGATTTTGTCAAATCCAACAGAATTTGGAATTGCACCGTGTGCAGGTTCATTGATTCCTCTGCATAATAGATTCCAAGTCTCCCATATTTCTATTTGGTCTCCTGGAGTTACTTCCATATGGAGAGCTTAGGCTGGGAGACAAATCATAAGTGTGACAAAGAGAAGATAAAGGTATGAGGACTGTTTTGGAAATTTTTTCTATTGCTTAATGTGCTGATGTTAATGCCAAAATTATATGGGAGAACCATGCACTGTGTAACATACTAATGTAGAAGCTTTCAAAGCTAGCTAAGGCTAGGCTTCCAAAAATGAGCAGAAATAGCCACATTCTTCTCCCTTGCTTGTTCCTCATTCTTTTCAGGATCTGGACTGCTGGCTGCCTTTTGGATTCTTAAAAATCTTCATGGGTGAAATGTCTCCAGAATGCCTCATGAATCTTGAGCCTTATCATTGACCTCTTTGATAGGCACTCCGGTGTCTCACTCCAGATTGATTTCTTCAGAAACTTCTCATGCTAGTGAGCTAGCTATCTTCCTCTTCCTTTCTCTTCCCAACTCAGAACCAATCTTTGCAAAATCTCAAGTGAGTTCATTTCTCAATCCCACTCCATACACCTGTTGAAGGATTGGATTTTGACTTTCAACAAAAGTCAGCAAATAGCCATAGGGCTCTGGGGAAGACAAACTGTAATGGCTTATGCCCATCTCTGGAACATGTGGTGATCAGAGGCTTCAGACAATCTCAGAAGGTGACTGCGAGCAGTGTTTGTCCTGTCTACAGCAGGCATAGAGAGGAAGAAGGCAGAGCCCAGCTTCCTCTCCATGTATGTTGCTATGGATAGTTGTTGTAGGGGAGCAGAAGGGAATGGGTCTTCTTACCGAGTCTTCCCTATCCTTTCTGAGGGTCACTTTTGTCAATGTGTTCTCATGCATGTGACATGCAGGGACCACTGAGGCCAACAGGACTAAGTGTGGAACCTTGTGACATTGCTCATAAAAGACAGTGCTCAAAATGGATTAGGTGTGTTAATGTTTTAAAAAACATTTGTTCAAGTATCATGTTTTTTCAGGTTTCTGATGGAATATTTTGACCTTTTGTAACAGCGAATGGTTAGAAAACCATGGAAAGACTTTTGTTTCTGAATGGAAAAACAAAACCTTAAAGAAAACTGATTCTTTCTTGTAGTCCTTAGCATAATAATAATAACAATAATAGCATGCCAATTTCTTTCCATTACATCATTACTAAAACAGCATAAACACACCAGAGAATGGCAAAGCAGAGACTGTGTCTCTGTTATTGTTGAGTTGTATGGAAAGGGGTCAGCAGGATGATTTAGTTATCTGGTCTGAGAATTGTTTGTTTATGAATTAGGTTTTCCCAAAGGAGTGGTGAGATGGGAAATACAATAGGAAATGGACTTTATACATGCACAGAAATACCAAGACTTTAAGTGTCATGCGGGAGAGAGGTTGATGGAAACTTGCTATTTTTGCTAACGTATTTTTAAAAAATACTTGATTGCAGATCCTGCAGTTTCCTATGCTATTTTTGATACTGGTGATATCCTCCACAGAGTTTTGAGTGAGTCGTGACAGAAAAATGTTTTACATCTGATAATATTGACAAGGAATGTTAGCACTTTGTGTTTCTATAGATTTTAACAATGGAAAAATATATTATATTGCTTTTCACTAAAACATTCTGCTTAAGCTAGGCATCCTTATTGGTTATGACAATATCCTTGAATCCTTTCAGCAACATTTGTGTTTTCCATGTATAAGTAAAGCAGCATGTGTAGGAGCTGTTCTCTTGTAGCAGTGATGCTGGGGGCAAGAAGAGGTTTGTGCGCTGAAAAAGCACACAGGTCTTGAACTGACAACGGCATCAATCTGCAGTGTTCAGCCTGAGAGCTTTGGGCAATCTAGCATGGAAAGAGCAGTCACTGACAATGTGTGCAGCATCCTACCAGCAACCCCCTCTACATAATGGTACTTCAGATATGATCAGTTGTGGTGCAATGGGCCAGTCCCCATCTGGGTCCCCAGCTGGGTGAGTGTTTACCTCCTTGATGTGGAAAATAAGTTTGCTGTTGGCTTCCCAGGCTTCTCAGGAGCTATTTTCTAATGTCAGTCTTCTGGTCTGCTTTGTGAAGGAATTATCTGGTTTAGGGCCACACCTAAGCACGCGGCTTTGGACTGAGTGTCCAACTGTGTTTTGAAAAGACATTCAGTGCTTTTGATGCATGGAAGCGCATTGATGTAGCCTGTAATTTACTTGCCTTTGGCCCCAAGTTTTTGCCTTAGTTGCCTCGCTGTTGAAGTTCTCTTTCAGAAGTCATGACCCCTTGAACTATGTTCTCTTGCACTTTGAGAGAAAACAAACTGACAGAGGTTGAAAGTATCAGCCTGTTTAATTTGGACTTTGGTAAGAATTATGAAATGGTGCACATAAGGTAGCTAAATGCTGAAGAATTGCCATAGCCACTAAGCGATCTATTCTTAAAAATATTGTCTTCCACCGTAGTGCCAGTATATTTTGCCTCCAGGAAACTCAAGTCAATTTTCCTTTTCCTCATGGACTGCAACTGCCACTGCCAGGAACTTTGCAGTCTACCTGCTGGAACCATCCCTTTTTTTTTTTTTTTTTTTTTTTTCCTCTCTCCAAGATGCCAGCTAAGCTACCAATGAGCCACTGCTGTGGGAGTTCATAGTCCACCTGTGAGGAATTTGGAATTGCCTTCTCTCATGCCTTTAGTCAGAGGGCCTGATACTGCAAGGCAGTTACAGCAACAGTTCCTGCCTGATCTGGCTGCTGGCCCACCCGCTGTCATCTAGCGCTTGGGATGAAGATAGACATAGGCAGATACTGAGCTTGATCCTTCCCAAGCATCCAACTACTTTTGAGCCTGTTAGACGCAGCAAACTGTGAGTTTGCCTGTTAAACTTGCTGCTGAAGTGTGACTATGGAAAGCAGGGTCATCTTACCATGGCTATCAGACTTATCTGTCTCTTTATGGTAATATCTATTTCATGATCTCATAAGGGTTAGATGAGGTGAAGAATAACTTGGAATACCAAAAGGCTGGCTCTTGGTGAGCCTAACATAAGATGAATTGTACTTTGTTGCAGAATTTTACAGTGGCAGTATCTGGATGCTCCCCAAAACTGAAAAGCAGTACTTTTCAAATCAGATAGAAAATGTAGTTCTTTAACACACTGTACCACATTACTGACCAGTAAAATTCAAGGTATCAAGCAGTACGTAATAAATTCTGAGACAACTGACTGGGTAGAAGTAGAGAGAGGTATATATTTTTACAGGTTCAGATCTGCTCAAAAGACTTCAGTGACTGGCTCGCTAGTAACTACGGCAGAAGCAGACATTATATGGAAATGATTGATAAACTGAATGCCACGGAATGTAAATTGTGTATCAACTAAAGTCAAAATGCAAATCTGTCCTTTTCTCTAATGTGCACATTGGCTGCAGAGTTGCTGCATTAGAGGAGGATCCTCATTTCTCCTGAATTCTCTGCCATCAACCCATATTTCATTAAACAAACCCTTGGTCCACTTCGTTTGGTGTCCATGATCCTAATCAGTAGAACACTTAACTGTTGTTGTTGCTATTGCAATGCTTACTCCATTACATAAATATTTAATAATTTATAAAATAAGAACAAGATGATGAATCACGTAGCCCTGTCAGTTCTGAGCTCAGAGGTTGCAAGGGGAAAGACTAAATGGCAGAAGCAGTTTAGGTCTTCGTGGTAATGGGGCAGCATATAACAGAAGAGACTTTTTGTCAGGCTGAATGACAGAGGAAAAGTACAGTTAAGCATTATAAAGCATGACGCATTTACAGGAAATGAGTAGCATTGGGTCTTCAGTTTGGTGTAACCTGGAAATACAGCTTTTCATCAAATATATATGCATCAACAATCTTGTAACAGTAAGAATGGACAAAACATTTCTTGGGAGAGTCACAGAAAGGCAAAGCTATTTGGCCTAAAGAAGCCTTGTGGTGTCCCTTGTTAAATGTCACTTCTTGTCCTTGTCTGACAAAACTTCATCTGCATGATTTGTTCCTCTCAGTTGCAGAACTGACCCAAACAGATGCTATTAGTCTGGTGCATGTACGCACACCTGTTTGAATGATGATTGATAGCGTTGCCTTATCAGCAAAGCGTGCTTTGAGGAGAACGTACATGAATTGTGCAGGGCTTCCCCTTTGTGTCCTTCATACAGAACCGGAACACTGAGAGTAATAACAGTATCTGGATTATGTTTTCAGTGGTCACATTTAAGAGAACTATTTAAATATGAACAGAGGCATTGTTAAAATTGAGTTCTGCACGATAACCATTCTGTGCTTTATAGGCTGAAGATTAATGGCACTTCACCAGCTATCTCATTAGTCAGTGGAAGGGGAGATTGATGTTTTAGCCACTTTCTCTTTATTATGACAGGAAGTCTGATGTTTATGTTTGGGTGAAGGTAGGACAGAGTGGCTACTTGATGTTCAAAAAGAACTAGCTACCATTATTTTCAAGCCAATTGAGTGTTTTACAAGGGGCAATGAGTTTTGGTTTTCTTTAAAAGTCTCAGGTTATCTTTCACTTTTTGTAGGAAAGCAAAATGAATTATGATGTGCTTGTAATAGTTCGGTCCTATCTCATCAGCATATATGGCATTTCCGTGCTATATATGGTGTGTGTTTTTATATGAATGCATATATAGATATGTTTATTCATTGATAGGTATAGGTCTTTTTGAAAAGAAAAGTCTTGTAAATATGACCATGATACCGTGTCACAGGAGGAGAAATTTCTTACACAAATTCTATTAATGGCACTCAGTAACCCACATATCTTTCTTTACTTTCTGTACTTGACTGTTATAAGTTGTCTCTGCAACATAAATAATTGCTGTATCTTTCTCTTTGGTGGCTTTTTAAAGGTTTAATAGAAAGAAAGAGGCAGTGCAGAGCCAAGAAAATTAAGGTGTTGCCAAGAATCAGACTGTCCATTAGCTATACATTATATCTTTTCTGGATGAGAGCTGTAAGACAGGTTCCACATACCTTAAAGAGGCAAAGGCAGAGTGTTCTCTAGAACTGATTCAGAGGCAAGAGACAGATGGGCTTTTTTGAGCTCTTTCTGCATTATATAATGGAACTGGACATACAGCTTCAGTATCCCCGAATGGCTCATTTTCTCCTGCAGCCAAACTGCTACTGAGATGCACACAGTGCAAGAACAATAGCTTGGCCACCTTTGTCTCACGAGGAATAAAAGAACAATGAGGTTAAACAACACTTCAGCAGTTCTTTTAGCATTCACGTGATGCTTGGCATTAAAAAATCATTACTGTAGCATATTAATCTGAAAGAATTAAGCAATAATCCTTGCCAATTTATTAATCTGGTAAAACAGGATGGTGGATGACTTTAAGGAAGCTGACACTACCACATCTTGCAGGATCAGTGTCTTGGTAGTATTGGTAATTGCATCCTGGAAACAAAAAGAACGTGCAAGTACCAGCACTGTGAAAAATCCTTATAAATGTGTTAGAAAGTAAATGATGGATGCCTTATTCTCTCAATACTGGAACTACATATGAGTGTCTAGGCATAGTAATGCAGAATCTGCCCTCCAAATGCATACTAGGCATAATTAAGAAATCTGCTTTCTAATAGCAATTGAAAAGCTGATATGTACAAATGCTCCCCTGCAATACAGAGATTATTGTTTTGGGTACTGTTAAGATTAAAAAAAAAAGGCCTTAAAAATGTCTGATTCTTTTGCTAGAGGGGAGCATTTATACTGCTTCTGTTCTGAAAATATTTTAGAGGGCACATTGCCGATTCTCTTGGCATTTGATCTACCCTCCCCCTCTTTTTTTGTTGTGTTTTGTTTTAAATGCAACATGTAACTGATTTTATGCTGGGTCAGAAGTTAATTGCTATGAAAATCAGATAAATTAATTTACCCTAGAACTAAGTTTTATGATTATCATTAGGCATTTGACTGCCAGTGCATGTTTAAGCACTGGCTGGTTTGAATAACAATACACAGAACTTATTGTGCTCTTAAAGAACTCCTGAAATTTACCATTATTGTTTCAACAATGCTCAAAAAAATAAATGTAAGTAAAATATACCTCCTTTGTGAAAAATGTGCTTTAGGGAAGCTGCAGATCTGTGCAGCCATTTAGGCAAATGCGAAATAAAGGGTCTCAAAGAAATTTATGGAAACTGGTGAAACTTCTGTGTGGCTGGATTGAGTGTGTGCGGATCATGAAGTTAATGACTCTGTCAGCGTTACCATGGTGCCACTGTTGCCATGGTGTCAGCATCACCAGGCTATTCTTTAAGTAACAACCTGTGTGTCAGAGAGGTTTAAAGGTGTTTCTTCCTTCAGGAGAGCTGAGCAGAGTCTGCCTATGAGCAGTATGCACCTAAGTGTGCTGTAAGGCGCAAACTCATTGCACTGTGTACTGATTTCATTGACTGACAATCTTCAGTTAAGTCTGTCAGGGAAGGAAAGCCCTTAGGGCGTGTTTGCACTGTGGTCAGACTGTGGAGTAATGCAGTAGACATGCTCAAGTTAGTTTTAAACTAATGAGCAGAACTGAGAGCAAAACCTGATTTGCTTCTCCCCTTACTCCAATGTATTTCTCTTTTTGATTGCTTCTTTCCCTTGTTTGAGCTGCTCAGCTTTGCAGGCAGGATCATGGCATTGCCGTTTCCTTTGGGAATAGCTGTTATTTAGGTGATTCAAGACTAAATCTTCATTACTTTTCCTTGGAAAACGCTGTATCTCTGTTTAAAATCCATCCCTGTGGGTGGATTCCTTAGCGCTGCTCCTTCAGGGGGCTGTGTTACCACCTGACACTGTTGGGTTAGCAGCATGCGTTGTCTTGCGTTTTGATTGGTAACAACAGATGCTCAGAACAAAGTTAAACTCTCAGAGGTCCTATAAATGTGTTGTTTAATCAATATCTAGGGGAAAGAGGCTTTACAGGAGAGGTGGTTGGAGGAATTTTGCCCTCTTTTGCTGTATCTCTTTTAATGCAAGACAGGCTTTGGCACTTTAAAGAAATTTTACGAGGAGCCTCAAGCTTCTAGAAATGATTCATATTGCACAGAAAGCCTTCACATTGCAATAGGCAGTATGTTTGAAAGCTTCCAAGGAAGTTTTTATTTCCATGATATATCATCCCCAATGCTGACCTGAAATTAAACAGTTAATGCTTGTTTGATTTTGGCCTGGTTCTGCACGCTGTATTAATTCAGGTACTGTGCAGGACTGGGAATATCTTCTGTGCACAGTGTCTGCAGCTGTTAATGGTGCTTTATTTTGACAGAAGACCACAGGAGGAAAATCATATATTCACTTATTTTGTGTGGTTTATTTGTATTTGATTTTTTTCTCCTGCCCTATTCACAAGCAGTTGTACTCAACCTTAGTTCTAATTCTTTTTTTGCGAGGAAGGATCTATACCATATTTGTCAGCAGCAGCAGGGATGACACTGCCTTTTTATGGCAGGTTTCCAGTGCCTCTACCACAACCGATGAGCTTACTGGTGGTCATTGGTGCCTCTCATTGTTCATTGCTGACTTTTTGCAGTTTGTGACAGCTCAGTCAGCACCTGTGCTATGAAGATCTCATCTCAAGTATGGGTTATTTCAAGAAGACTTGTCAGTACATGCTGGACTGCTTTAATCAGGATTTAGACAGGGGAGATTCAGGTCCCTTGGTGTTCTTCTGTGTATTTGGCTGTCCCAGTGTTCATCTGTTTCTGTAGCTGCTGGACCTCTCTGAATCAAAATATTCTTGCTAAGGTGCAGAGAAGTTACCCATCAGGCAATGTTTGGTTGCCTTAACTTTGGATTTAAAAAAGCAGAAGAGAGCTAGATAGAAACGGCTTGTATTCCACCTGAGATGAAAAATGTATGTAAACAAGGAGGTGGTAGTAGCTTAGAAGATGCATGTGAATTAATCAATACAGAAGATGGCATTTAAAGATCAACTGTTCCTTATTTTCCTGTTCTGAAGACTTTTGTTTCATTTTTGTTAGATCTCTGTACCTGATGTAACATTTTGTGTGCACATATGTACATAGACATGTATACAGGAGAGATGTAACTGTGAAATCTGGGAAGTTATTTTGGTGGTCCACCCTCAAGAAACAAAAGTACATGTGTTGCTATTGATGTTTGCCTGCAGTAATTTTTGCCTTTTTGGTAGTACTGTATTATCATGATGTAACTCTTTTCAGTGGCACTAGCAGTGATCCATTTCCCTGGCGAATCTTTGGTGATTATCTTAGCAGCTGGTTAAAACATGCAGAAGAGGGACAAAACAAATATTATGTCTATAAAAAGCTTGACATTGCTTTAATTCTAGCAGAAGAATGAAAATAAAGGTTGCATACATCAGAAGCGTTTTCCTGATGTTTTGAGAGGATGACCTGATGATAAATAGAATGATTTATTTTGAACAGTGAGTGAACTTGATGAGCCGTTTCAAAACACTGTCTTTGGAAAAAATACATGTTATTGTAAGGATGGAGGTTTTTGGCAGTTTGGGGAGGTGAGGTTACAAGAATTGGCTCTGTGTACACAAACTAAGGAAAACTTTTGTAAAGTATTCTGTGTTCACTTACAGCAAGAATTATGACGTTTAACTTTCTAGCAGTTATCGGTGATCACTCTGAATCAGTGATTCAGAGGAAATATACTTTTTATATGGTATATACAAATATAGTTGTAATATTAAAATGTCATAGTCATGTCTAACTAAATCCCCTGTATCTTCCCATTCCAGATAGGATAATTAAATCAGAATCTAACTTTTGAAAATGTCCTCATTCATGTTTTCTTGTATATAAACAGCATGTTCCTGAACACCTCAGAAGTGCTAGATATTCAAAATCAACAGCCAGCTTTTGCAGCTTGAAAATCTTTCTCTGAAGTCATAAAGTGAAGGATGAAAGGGGTGAACGATACCTTGGTCAAGAATGTCGCTTTTGTCTAGCCAGCGCTGGCAGGTTTGAACTGATTGAGAATTGACAGCGTAGAGGCTATAGGAAAACCCCATCTGGCTGGCAGAGAACGCAAGGCAGCAAAGAATGCAGCATACATTTCTGTATCTCCTGAGATCCAAGTTTCTGCTTTCTCTACAGGAGTCCTTAGGATGCCATTGCCATCTCCTGCCTTCAAGACACATGAGAATTACCAGACTTTTCTGATGTTATATGGTCAAGGAATAGATCTAGTAGGGAAGCTGGTACAGTAATGATCTTGCCTTATTAAGGTCCTTCAGCAAAGAATTCTTCTAACAGTATTTCTTATTTTGTTATTTATAAAACTAAATTAATTTCTATTTCTAAATTAACTTATAATTTTTATCTAATTTTTTAACAGCAACTTTTATGAAATGAATTTTGCTTTCTCTTCTGAGTGTTTTTTCTTGTCTGACCACAATGTTTTTAGGAGAAAGGAGGGGATCATTCACATCATGATTTGTGTAGTTGTCTGTCTATCAGAGAACCCTGGGATCTCTTTAAAGGTAGTGCTACTAAAGCAAATTTACAAATGTAGATGCATGAGAGCACATTCTTTCCTGTGCCTCCTTTTTGCCTGTGCAAAGGTGATTTTATGTGCTGGGTTGTCCCTACTGTGCAACACATTCTTCTGCACATTAGGATATTTCTGCTTTGAGTCTTAGTCCTGTTACCCAGCATTTTAGTGATACCATTGTGCTTCTTGCTGCCAGTAAGGGGCAAATTCTGGACTTGTGGAACTAACTTCCTTCTCCTTGGATCCTGAAATGGGGCACTGTATTGTCCTTCAGAGAAGCTTGTTAAATGTAAATAACAATATAAGCAGCGTGCATGTTCTTTCGTGGTATCTGGGCCTATATTTGTTCCCCAGAATAATGATAATGCCTGAAGTTTTCACCCTTTCTTGTGGGGACCTGAATCTAAGAATCTCTTCTGACCCAGAGGAAGTTTGAAACTTCTGTCAGTCTCACTTCTTGTTGGTTAATACTCTGGAGTATTAAACACATCCCTCTGTTTTGCCAGGCTGTGGTGTCCAAAATTCAGCCTTTCAGACAGGCATTTCACCACTGAGGAGAGAGACTTTTTTCCTCCTAAATGATTCCTCATGATCCTTCTTTAAATCTTCATCACACTTCATGCATCACCAAAACTTCTGATGAGTTATCTTTGATGGCCATGGTTTCTGTGATGCACTAACCCTAGAGCTTTCACATGTCCGTGATCATTGGGTACAATGAGTTCAGCTTCATCTGGTTTTGTTTAGGTGTTTACAGTGACCAGGTCTTTCCAATCACTGAACCTCCTCAAAATATGTTGCTTCCATTCAGAAACAGGAGCAGAAGTCTAACAAGCTTTGTTTTGTCTTTAGGGAGTAGGTTGTAAGGTGACAAATGAGTCTGTATTTCTCTGCTGTGCCACCCATCCTAGGTGGGTCCAACCCCATTTCTGGTATACACTAGAAGAACTACTGTTTTAAGAACCTTCTCTGTGGCACAATCCAGCCACAGGCCTGGGTTGCCCCTCTGCTTCCTCTTCTGCTTCTTGTTCAATCCTTGTACTAAAGTAACTACATAAAGAAGTCCTTTCTGTTCTGTTTTGTTTTCTTAACTGTTCAGGCCCAGTCTTTGCTCCAGCAGTCCTGCGGCATTCTCCCTGTGCTTGAGGCGATGCTGCTCTAATCTTCCATTTTCTCCTTTGTCATGAGATCTGCCATCCTAGTTGAAAGGTTTCATCTATGATAAGTTGGGCTGGGCTAATGAATTTCTGCAAGTTGTATCCACTACCTATGATGGAAATCAGCCCACTCTCCCCTTATTACACAGACCTTGTTCCAGGTCAATGTCCATCACAAGGATGTGCATATCATCTTCAGTGCTGATACACTTTGTAAAGAGCTAGAATTGTTTCAGATTGGGATAACAAACACACTCTGAAGTGCCAAGATTTTTGTTTATGTATAAAATAACTTGTAAATTATCCCGTGAATTGAACTATAGAAATAGTTGAGATCAAGGCAAGTAGGTGTTAATAAAGTGTTCCTTTGAATGGGTCCTGTTTCTGTGGTGCAATGGAGCGACACATTACATTTAGAGTGATTTATTTTAAGAAACAGGTTTTTTTCCCTTTCTTTTTATTGTGGAAGGAAGAATTTAAAATTATTTCTGAGCTACAGTTCCAGCTGACATGGAAATGTTTTGTTAAATGATGCTATACTTGGGGTTTTTTTCCTAATCACTGAAAACTGTGTCAGAATTTCACCGAGCTGGCCAGCCTGCTGCTAAAGATTCCCTTGCCTCTTCTAGAGAGGTGGATGAATTTTGTAGAAATATTCATGGTATTATTTTTTAGTTTTAAGTAGCTTTTGCAGTACTGCCTGGTCACGGTTCCTTTAAGCAAGTAAGCACAGTCCATGGAGTTATTCCTGTTTCTAAAATTGTTGGGGTTCAACTATCCAATCTATATCATTTGGTAGAATTAGTGACTGTATGTCCCAATCTTGGGTACCTTTGTTAAAAATACGCTGGTTATCGCTAATTAAAATTTTCCTTCCCACATCCTAGTTTTAAAGATCTAGCACCAAAATATATTTGGAAATCATTAGCTTTAGTTTGTCCTTTTACTTGCTTTATTTTGTCTTGCAAGCTCATTCCTTTTCCTAAGGCATCTGAATGCCTAGGATGACAACTGTGACCTTTAAATTGAAGAAAGAGAGATTACTGCACTTAGCTTGTTGTGGTGTGGGTTTTTTTAAAGGATGTTTACAACATCAATGTTGGTGGTTTTTTTAAAAACTAAATGTGCACTTAAAACACTTTGGAAAACACTGAATTGTACTTGAAGGAAAATTGCCTTCTAAACTATGTCCCTAGACTTTAGATCCTTCCCCTGGAACACAAATCGTATGGTTAGCTTCCTTGAAAACTTGTTTTTCATTTTTAAATGTGTTCCTCATTGAGATAAACAATCAAAGGTGGACATAGCTAGCCCGGCTAGCCCGACTGGACAGTCACAAGTCTATGGGGCCGGACGGGATTCACCCTAGGGTACTGAAGGAGCTGGCGGATGTGCTGGCCAAACCCCTTTCCATCATCTTCCAACAGTCCTGGAAGACTGGGGAAGTCCCACTGGACTGGAGGCTGGCTGATGTTGTGCCCATCTACAAAAAGGGCCGCAGGGAGGACCCAGGAAACTACAGGCCTGTCAGTCTGACCTCAGTGCCAGGGAAAGTCATGGAACAGGTGATCTTGAGTGCTATCATGAAGCACATGCAAGAGAACCGGGTGATCAGGCCCAGTCAACATGGGTTCACAAAAGGCAGGTCTTGCCAGACTAACCTGATCGCCTTCTATGACAAAGTGACCCGGCTACTGGATGAGGGAAAGGCTGTGGATGTGGTCTTCCTGGACTTCAGCAAAGCCTTTGACACAGTTTCCCACAGCGTTCTGCTTGAGAAACTGTCAGCCTCTGGGCTGGACAGGCGCACACTCTCCTGGGTGGAAAACTGGTTGGATGGCCGGGCCCAGAGAGTGGTGGTAAATGGTGTGAAATCCAGCTGGAGGCCAGTGACAAGTGGGGTTCCCCAGGGCTCAGTGCTGGGTCCAGCCCTGTTCAATGTCTTCATCAATGACCTGGATGAAGGCATCGAATGCACCCTTAGCAAGTTTGCGGACGACACTAAGCTGGGTGGAAGTGTCGATCTGCTGGAGGGTCGGGAGGCTCTGCAAAGGGATCTGAACAGGCTGGACCGCTGGGCAGAGTCCAATGGCATGAGGTTTAACAAGGCCAAATGCCGGGTCCTTCACTTGGGGCACAACAACCCTGTGCAGTGCTACAGACTGGGAGAAGTCTGTCTAGAAAGCTGCCTGGAGGAGAGGGACCTGGGGGTGTTGGTTGACAGCCGACTGAATATGAGCCAGCAGTGTGCCCAGGTGGCCAAGAAGGCCAATGGCATCTTGGCTTGTATCAGAAACGGCGTGACCAGCAGGTCCAGGGAGGTTATCCTCCCTCTGTACTCGGCACTGGTGAGACCGCTCCTCGAATACTGTGTTCAGTTCTGGGCCCCTCACCACAAGAAGGATGTTGAGGCTCTGGAGAGAGTACAGAGAAGAGCAACAAAGCTGGTGAAGGGGCTGGAGAACAGGCCTTATGAGGAGCGGCTGAGAGAGCTGGGGTTGTTTAGCCTGGAGAAGAGGAGGCTGAGGGGAGACCTCATTGCTCTCTACAGCTACCTGAAAGGACGTTGTAGAGAGGAGGGTGCTGGCCTCTTCTCCCAAGTGACAGGGGACAGGACAAGAGGGAATGGCCTCAAGCTCCGACAGGGGAGGTTTAGGCTAGACGTTAGGAAAAAATTCTTTACAGAAAGGGTCATTGGGCACTGGAACAGGCTGCCCAGGGAGGTGGTTGAGTCACCTTCCCTGGAGGTGTTTAAGGCACGGGTGGACGAGGTGCTGAGGGATATGGTTTAGTGTTTGGTAGGAACGGTTGGACTCGGTGATCCGGTGGGTCTCTTCCAACCTGGTTATTCTGTGATTCTGTGATTCTGTGATTTTAGCAATATGTTTTCCTTTTTGTTTTGATTTTTTTCTCACACATGCTTACTTCGTGTGCTCTCACAACCCACATTTTTTTTGGTTTTGGCACTGAAATGCTCTTACATAATTTTTCAAAAATACAACAGTGTTCTGCTGTAATAGTCTAGAAGGCTACAGCCTGCATTTTTTGTGGAGGTTTGGGATGATTGCAGTAAAATAGTGTATTGTTTTTGATAAGGCCTGGTTTTGGAGGGTTCTTAAATGCCTGTTTCTCTGCATTTGGCCTCTTCTCAAGTTTCTAATAAACAGGACTCTGTAAGGGAGTGGGTGACACAACTTTAACTTGTGTCACTTTTTGAGTACAGCACTTTGGTTTCCTTCAAGAGAACAGCTTGAAGAAAATAATGCTCTATAGATACCACAGCTGCCATCTTTCATTAGTTCCTGTTAACGTGCTCAGTAATGTATATTGTATCTTTTTATGTAATAAATTAGTATTAGACTAAGATAAGCTCAGTGCAGTTAGTTCTACAGTTGTTCACACTGATGTAAATAAATGAGAAATAGTTCCTTGTAGGTCAGTGTAGCTACTGCAAGGTGTTCAAGGGGAGAATCCAGACTGCTAGAACAAGATGTGGATGTATTTTAGAGTGCTGCATTTGAACTGACAAATATCCAGCCTGGAGCTGTGTTTAGATACAGTGCATGAAAGGCTGAGCTTCTGAATGGGTTAGACTTCCAATGTTTGGAGTAGGTGCCAGTTCCCTCTGGCTGCAAATGACTATGTGACAGACCATGGCGTGACCTGAGTGTGGACAATTGCAATGTCATCTTCTTGAGTTCTGAAGAGTAACTCTCAATTTGTGACTTGTCCTTCTTCTCTGTCAGTCCCTTTTGAATGCGTGTACTTAGTTGTATGTTTGCTTGTATGTATGCAAGCCTGTAGGGGTAGCACTGAATACCCATCTTTGATTTTCCCCTGGAACGGGAACTCATTTTTCTGTTAGCTTCATGTTTACAGCATTGCCCCTGTTGTTGTACACTGCTGTGATAGGCAGTGCATAAATACTTAAGTCAGATGAATGAATAGTTTGTACCAAGAGGTATGTCTGCGATCGTATTGATGCCAGCGATTTGTCTTTGTATGGTCATGCTACCAGCTTTAGATTATTGTCCTCGCTCTGCATCTCTAGCTAACTCTTAGACTAGGGCTGGAGATGTGACGTAAACCCATCTCTTCTTCATCCATTGCTGCTCCTGATCCTGCAGTGATTACGCTCCAGCCAGACTCAGACTCTGCCTTTTAAAATGCAGCTGTAACAAATGTAGTGGGTATTGACTAACCAACTGTCAGTCTGAGGTCTGGTGCTCAGAGCCTTCTCTAAAATGGCATTTGCTTCCCTTCTGCACATGTATTATAATAGTGTTTTAAAAAGTAATGGATTACAGAGTGAAGTTTCTGCTGTCTCTCCTGGAAGTCAACTAGACAAACAACGATTAGGAAATCTTGGCTGATAATTGTTTAAATGTTTTGTTTATTAATTTCATCTTTTTCCTTGGGCAATTTTCTATTATCCTAAATAGTTCCTTTCATTCCTCAGTGCTTGTGTTTCCCAAGTATTTGTAAATCACTACTGAGTCTTCCTTTCCCACAGGCATTGCTTGTCCTAACTGCTGACTGAAAATCAATCCCTCCATCTAATGACTCTGTCACTGTTCTCTGAACTCTCTTCATTATACATTATCCATCTGGCAACAAAATGTCCAAAACTGAGTGCAGACTGCAGATGTGGTAGCTCCATAGCTGTTGAGGCAGGGATCTGCTGCAAACCATTTTATGTCTGAAAATAGCTGTTTCTGGGATCAGAACTGTGAAAATACAGTCATTTGCCTCTCTGCCTAGGACACCTGGATGTAATGACAGATTTTTGATATAAACCTACTGAAGTTGCATTGTTTTTCCTTATCCCGTGCCCTATTCCTTTCTCTGGCTTTTCTATACCCCTAAACACATTTCAAGCTCTCATTCTTCTCAGACATATAAGGCTTTTTAAGCCCAGATTCTGACTGATCTCCCCAGTCTGATGTCGGCAAATAAAAGGTATCAGATTTCCTGGCTAGGCTAGCTGGGAAGTGTGATAAGGGACCCTCCGCTCTGCTTCCCTGCCCTGCCTCTACTGTGTCCTGGGTTCTGTGGCAGTCAAAACTGAACTGTAGTGCATGACCATCAAACTGTTTTCTCCATTGATTTCCCAGCTTAATGAGCAGCATGTTTTGCATGTGCAGCAATACCCTGCAGTCAGGTTCCTCCCCAAGCTGGCTTCACAGTTCTTGTGTCCCTGTCTGTTGGGTCTTTTTCTGCTGTTTCTTGCCTGCCTCCCACTGTCCAGAGGGGAAAGGAGGTGCCTGTATGTAGTCTTTGTACTTGCACAGGGGAGGGAGGTTGTGCTGGAGTGGAAGCTCCGTATTTAGTGATGTTTTACTGTTTAACATAAACTCATTGGGTTTCTCCTGTCCATGAACAGTCTATTTTAGGTACTGCTTCTAATGGTTAAGAAAACAAAGGGAAGAAAGGAAAAGGGAAAAGAATGTGATTACACATGCAGAAATTTAATTTCAGCAAAAGTATTTCAGTTTTCATTTGTGATATCACAAGCTCGCAAACTGAGTTTGTTTTTCCTTTCAACAGGTTATTACTGCTAGCTTATCACCGTTCTTCTTTGTCATGACTGCCAATGTACTAACTATCTCTTGGTAAGTACCTACATGAGCTTTTTTTTTAACAGTAAAAATGAATTTCACCACAGTCCTTCATCTGGAAATATTTTAAAAATGTCAGGTTCTATTAGTGCCAGAAATATTTTGCATGCAAGGAGAACCAGGTGTGCAATGATGGATACAGTACAGTAGTAGAAATAGAAGAGTTTCTTCTGCGTCTGTCTGGGAACTTGGACATTAAGCCTCACCACAATTCACTCAGCATGTTTTACAGCTAGACAAATGGATGCAATAGGCAAATAGATGACCCATTCAAAGTAACGCTATAAATTAGTGGTGGAATAGGAAATAAAGCACAGGAGCCATGGTTTGGTGACAGCATCTTTTTAACCAATAGAGTATGTTCAAATGTCCGTAACACAGTGTGTACTGTGAATGAATAAAAGCAAAATAGTAGAAAAAGTAATGATAATAAACTTCTTCCAAAGCTCTATCTGGATTTTGGCTGTATCTGGCCACACATTATGAATCATCGAACTTCAGTTTTTTAGGTAGTAATATAAAGGGTTGGAGTGCAAACTCCTTTGGTTAAAGACGATGTTTTTGGTCTGTGTAAAGCACCCAGTGAAAAGAAATCTCAGCCCGTGGCTGATACTCCTGAATGCTTCTGCAAATAACAACTAAATACAGGGTTAGACATGAATATCTGAGGACAGATTTTTTTATTGGAAATAAAAGTCTGCTTGCTTTTGAAAAGATTTATGCTTCCATTTTCCCCCTTACAGTTTGCCATCCTAAAAGTTCAGCACTACACTGAATAGAATTGGCATATTCTTTTTCCAGGTGTAATAAAAAAAAACTACAGGAAGGAGAATCTCAGTTTAAACTACCCCCCTATACTTATGTGTGAATATGCATCTCCATATGTATGTTAGGCATATGTAACTTCAAATACTAAAATAAACCATGTATTTATTTTAGCTCTAGGAATACACTTAGATGACCTATGTGTGCAAGAGGCTGAATCAGTCAATATCAATCAATATCAATCAATATCAATCAATGTAGGTGCAATCAATGCACCTACATCACTCCTAGTCTAGGCCATTAACTTGCTGCTCTTCACCACTTTTTACATATGTTTGTGCAGGTCTATCATGTGCGTGCTAGAGGTAGGCTTTTACAATATGTATGTACTCACTGACATGTATACTAAAAATTGTTTGTACCTTTGTTAATGTGAGCACATGGATCTGTGTAGTTGCACACATGCTACATGCTATATATGCACTGAAAGTAATATAAATCGTGAACACATTTGTATCTAAAAGAAACTTCACTTTTGTCCTTGGGCCACTGTTACACTTTGATTGTCATAATTCAAAAAGATACATTTATTTTCTTTATTTATTTGTTTGAGTTCTGTTATTGCTTGTGCAGCAGCAGTGCCTTGGCTTATCAGCGAAGCTCTGGAAATAGTTGTTAGATGATAGCAGCTGCAAACCATTCATGAGATCATTAATCACTGAGTATTTTAGTGTTGTCATGGGCAATATCGTATGTTAATTTCTGAGTGATGGGCAAATGCAGTTAGCTGTCACCCCACAATAAACAGAAGCTGGAGGATTTGCCAGATGGTAAATTGAAGGTAAATCAACGGTTGGCATTTAGCCATGTTTTTTGCTCTGCTTCATCTCGAAGTTATAATGACTGTTTCTATTGGCCTTGCAATTTGGAGAGTACAGATTGCATGGGCATGTGGATTCCAGAGACTTCAAATCCTTCAGAATGGAATTCTTCTTCTCTGATGTAGGACATAAGATATTAAAAAACAGTTTAGATACAGGCCCCCTTTTTACACAACAGGGCTGTACAGTTTACTAATTTTTGTACAGAATTGCCAGTATAATTTTCAGAATGCTACAGCAGAGGTGTGTTCCTTTTTAAAGTCTCCATTAAAAATGTTGTAGAAAACAATGCATTTGTAGAAATAAAAAGAAAAAAATGAAGTAATTTCTAAGACTTTGTCAGGTTTAGTTCTTCTTATATTTGATGGTAGTGGGGGGTTCCTCAGGATAAACAAGAATATTGTATCCAACCCTAGCTTCTGAAGAAATTCGTGCAGATGGTATGTTTGTAACTGGAGCTGAAATCCAGGCAAGACGTGGGGGTTAACCCTCTCCAGAGAAAAGTGCTTAGAGGTTGTTAGTGATTATGGGCAAACAGACCCATGTGTTTTAGATCTTTTTGAAAAGCTTGCAGCCCTTTGGTCCTTGTTTGTAATTCTGTCTTTGCAGTGAACTGTCTACAGACTGTCTGTAGCACCGACTTTCCAGGGCTGTTTACTGTTTAGTTGTACAATATCGCAGTGTTGTTATACAATGTTTGTTTCTCTCCGGAACAAAGACAATTATGTGATTTTTTAAAACAGCACACCAAAGCTAAGATTTAAGTGACTGTAATGCTATTAAAGACCAGAGAGCCTTCAGCTTTACATGCCTTTTTTTTTCTGAAGGAAAAAAAAAAAAGCCCTCTTACAAATGAACTTAACAGAAGTTTGTTTTGTTTATAAAGTTCCTTAAGGAGCTTTTCTGTTTCATAAGCTAACTAAGCTGTGAGGCTAAGATGAAAGGTCAGTACTCCTAGCTTTGCACTGTTATAAAAGGGGAGATGAGTTGATATCCTACCATATTCCTGTCAGCTGTGAAAGATAGCAGAGGATATTTGAGGATTATTAACTATTGCATGGATTGAGTGGGTGATAGTTTATTTCAGTGATTGTGTTTTGTTTGTAAAACCATTTAGCCTGATTTGGAGCCCTGCTTCTAACCCTGGTCTTGGAGAGAAATGTTAGTGCCACCACTGCACTGTGAGTAGCACTAGAAGAAATTGCTTAGTCATACATGCTGTTTTGGCTGGGGTAGGTTCTTATACCAAGTTTCTCACAAAGAGAAGCAAACACAGGAATTTCCAAAGAGTTTGCTACACCAGTGGGATCTCCCCAGAACAAAATTCTTTTTCCTGATTTCCTCAGTCCCCAAAACGTAGGCTTTACAACTCTTCCTCACTTTGTCAAGTGGCAGGATTTCAGGGCAGAACAGAAATTGCAAGGGGGGGATCATTAACCTAATGAGGTTCAAACTCTTCTGCCTTCCTTTCCTGTTCTTGCTAGTGTATGGGTATACAGCTACTCTTGTGCAGCCTTCTCTATTGAGATTTCTCTCTGTGTATTTTCACATGAATACCACCAGCCCTAAAATAAAGGAAGGGTAGTTTCTGATGAGATCAGTTAAATAAGACATTTCTGGTTTCAGCCTTTCTTACCAAGACAAATGAAAAAAATCACCTGGGTTACTGTCTTTAGGTTGAAATGTGTTTAGAGAAAAGAATACCTTTCTCTTAATGTTGTGCTGTTTGGCATTGTATCAAGTAGAGGGACTTGCCTGATGTAAATTTGTGGTATACTTTGTTTACAGCCTTGTGATCAGTGGAGTTGGAGAAGCTTTGCTTGTTTACACTGAAAGGACAGGAACGTAAAGAGGAACCAGATTTCGCCAGCTGGAAAAGAGCTGACTTGCAGCCTAGAGACACTATCGTGAATAAAATGCGGCAGCAGGAATGAAGAAGTGCAACCAAACACAAGGAAAGAGACCTATTATTTTTTTATTAAGAAAGAAAAACTACGCTATTAATAGTGCTGTTAAGAGAGCAACGTAGTTGGCAGGATGGTTAGGAGCTTTTGCCTCAAAGCACAAAGCAAACTATTTCTGATTGATGTGCTAAAGGAAAAACTGCACTGTCTCATGCTGATGGCTCTGTGTGAGAACGTTTCAGTAGCAGCTTCTTGCACAGGGAACCGAACTCAGGAAAAGCTGCATTCCCTACTGGATGCCCCCATTTTTTTAAATTTTTTTTTTTGTTGGAAGCTGACATCAGGTTGTACCAAACAATGTCAGAGCCTGGATCCTGCCATGAATTCAGGATCAGGAAGGATGTATTTTGTCTTCAGCTCCTGTGTAAGCAGCAAGCTGCTGGACACAAGTCTCTAGTCACGTCGTCTGAAATGGCCTGGTGACTGAGGCCATGGGACTTCTGGAGATAATACCCTTCTGGAACTGCAGAGGTTTGACAGCTTTGCAGAATGAGGAAATCAGTAATAAATCTCAGTATCTGTAGTGATTGCTCTTTGTGTGGTTTTTTTTTCCTCTCCCATTCTCTGAGATTTCTCTTGAACTCTACAAATTTTTGTCTGCTGGATGGGGTGGAGGGACACGTACTGTTCCCAGCAGTGGTTTGTCTCTTAAATTATTGCAAGAGGCAACAAAGATTGTGACCCTTGAATGAATGTCATAAAGAGTATAAGGCAATTCATCATAAGAGTTCTTAAAATAATTTCATTTCTGGTTGCTTAATGGCTGCTAGAAATTAGTCTTGATATATTAGTGACTGGGTAAGAAATCTGCGAAAATAATACTGAAAATGAGTTGATAATATTGTGGAGAAGGTCTACATGCTAAAAGGAGCTTGATAACAAATCTTTAGTGAGGAGAGGAACTTGTCTTATGTAACACTAGATATCTAAAGTGTAGTCCCTTACTCTGACAAAGTTTCCCTCATAGTCAATGGAAGGAGAGGAATGTCCTCACAGAGATGATTCTTCTTGAATAGGTTGCAGTGTTAATACCACTGAAAGACCCTCTGGAAGTGCTCATCTTGCTGTAGATGGAAACTAGGTAACTAGTCTAGACAAGACAGGTGACTTTTAGAAGGCTACAGTTACCTGAGGCATATCTGTTTCAGTCTAACAAATTCCACCTGCTGGGTTTTATAGTATAGCTACATTTTAAGTTCAAATATTACACCATCCTTGGAGAAAGAAGATAAATTTTAGGAAGGATTGCAGTCAATTTCTGTACCTGGGGAGTTTTGTGTAAAGATTAGTTGGTTTTCACAATAAAAAAGCTGTAGTTTAAAAAAGAGAATTCAGAGTACTGTACTGTACCTGAACTTATCCCAAATAATTGCAAGGGGTCTGTTTAAACTGACGTGTTGTCCATGTATGTTGGGTCATGCTCTGACTTGAGTCTGGAGTGAGCCATTTTTTTGCCAGGTAACAAATACTCAGGTTGGGGAAGAAAGGGGAAGAGAAGGGCAAACATGAAAGAAACATGTGCATGAACTTGAGCACCAGTCCTGAAACCAGCATGAGCCATGTGGCACGGGGAGTTGAGCCCATATTCGTGTCTAGTGAGGCAAGACACAGCCACCCATGGGCCATCATGGCCTTCCAGTCTGAAAATTCAGACAGTACTGGGAGTAATGGCTGCAAAATGCTGGCTTTCCCCAGACAACTCACTCTGCCAGCCAGTTGTGGCAATGTGGTCGGATCCATGCTGTGCTACCGTTCTCCTGTTTTTGAAGTGACTCATGACCCTAGGAGACCTCATGGAAGAGTCTCTGTGTGACAGGTGAAGTTTTGCAATCGTAGCTGGAACCTTTGCCATGCACAAAGCTCATTGTGTACCTCTCTTCTTGCCTAACTTTAAAAGGTAGGCTGCAGTCTGGACTCTTCTTTTCTCACCTGTGCTCATAGCAATGTACCAAAACCCAGAACACCTGTTTGCTCTCTTGCTAGTGGCCTCAGCAGAAAGCCGGTGGCCAAATCATCAGCCAGAGTTGCTGTAGCATTTTAATTGCAGAGGGTGTGATTGGGGGGGCTGCAGGAAGATGGTTTGGCTGCAACAGGCATTATCTTGGCTGACCTTGGGGAGAATTCAGTGTCTGCAGGTGCTCAATTGGTCTCCCTGCATAGTAAGTCCACTACCTTTGTATTTAACTTCATGCAATGAATCACAGAATCACTAGGTTGGAAAAGACCTTTGAGATCGTCAAGTCCAACTGTACCTGTCCACTACTAAATCATATCCCTAAGCACTTCATCTACCTGTCTTTTAAACACCTCCAGGTATGGTGACTCGACCACCTCCCTGGGCAGCCTGTTCCAGTTCTTGATAACCCTTTCTGTGAAGAAATTTTTCCTAATGTCCAATCTGAACCTCCCGCGGCACAACTTGAGACCATTCCCTCTTGTCCTGTCACCTGGGAGAAGAGACCAACATCCATGTCTCTACAACCTCCTTTCAGGCAGTTGTAGACAGTGATAAGGTCTTTCCCTCTCCTTTTCTTCAGGCTAAATAGCCCCAGCTCTCTCAGCCGCTCCTCGTAAGGCTTTTTCTCCAGCCGCTTCACCAGCTTTGTTGCTCTTCTCTGGACATGCTCCAGGACCTCAATGTCTTTCTTATAGTGAGAGGCCCAAATCTGAACACAGTATTTGAGGTGCAGCCTCACCAGTGCTGAGTACAGGGGTAGAATCACTTCCCTGCTCCTGCTGGCCACCCATTTCTGATACAAGCCAAGATGCCATTGGCCTTCTTGGCCACCTGGGCACACTGCTGGCTCATGTTCAGTTGCTGTCAACCAACACCCCCAGGTCCTTCTCTGCCAGGCAGCTTTCCAGCCATCAGCTTTCTCCCCTAAGCCTGTAGCTCTGCATGGGCTTGTTGTGTCCCAAGTGCAGGACTCCGTGCTTGGCCTTGATAAACCTCATCCCGTTGACCTCAACCCATTGATCCAGCCTGTGCAGATCCCTTTGTAAAGCCTCCCTACCCTCAGGCAGATCGACACTTCCTCCCAGTTTAACAACACTCAGTTGTTTGCTTCTGCTTCCATTTTTGTGCATTAACACAATGTGCTTGCATTTTTAAGAGTACTTGATGTAAGTAAAAGACTGCAGGTTTGAATTGATTGCCACATAAACAAATCAAGGAAGCAGAGTTAACAGTGAAGTTGAGCTCCTCTGTCAAACATGACTGGGATGAAAAAGTGCCCTCTGAACTGACCTGACCTGCCTCAGGTGAGGAATCATCCAGTTCTAACCCCCCTGCCGACACCTCTCACCAGATCAGGCTGCCCAAGGCCCCAGCCCACCTGGCCTTGAACACCTCCAGGGATGAGGCAGCCACACCTTCCTTGGGCAACCTGTGCCAGTGCCTCATCACTCTCATAGTGAAGAAATTCTTCCTTAAGTCTAGTCTAAATCTGCCCCTCTCCAGTTTATACGCTTTGCCCCTCATCCTATCATTACAAGCCTTTGTAAACAGTCCCTCCCCAGCTTTCCTGTAGCCCCTTCAGGTGCTGGAAGGTCTGATCTATAAGGTCTCCTCCAAGCCTTCTCTTCTCCAGCCTGAACAACTCCAACTCTCTCAGCCTGTCCTCATATGGGAGGTGCTCCAGCCCTCTGATCATCCTTGTAGCCCTCCTCTGGACCCGTTCCAACAGTCCCATGTCCTTCTTATGTTGAGGATTCCAGCACTGGACACAATACTCCAGGTGGGGTCTCACAGGAGAGGCACAGAGGGGCACACCCCCTCCCTCCCCTGCTGGCCGCGCTTCTGCCGATGCGGCCCAGGACACAGTTGGCCTTCTGGGCTGCAAGCACATATTGCCGGCTCATGTTGAGCTTCTCATCGACCAGCACCCCCAAGTCCTTCCCTGCAGGGCAGCTGTCAATCACATCATTTCCCATCACGTACTGAAATCGGGGATTGCCCTGACCCAGGCGTAGGACCTTGCACTTGGCCTTGTTGAACCTCATGAAGTTCACATAGACCCACTTCTCCTGCCTGACTAGGTCCCTCTGGATGACGTCCTGTCCTTCCAGTGTGGCAACTGCGCCATTCAGCTTGGTGTCATCTGCAAACTAGCTGAGGATTTTATCCCTTTTCTTCACATATTTGGAGTTATCTCAAGGTGCTAAAAGCATGATTTGGCTTCCTTCTGCCTCAGGCTGTGGCAGAGGTGACAGAAGGGCTGGGGTCTGCTGTGACAGCTGCCCATGTGGGAGTCCCTGTGAGCAAAAGGCTACTCAAGCCTTGCCAGCAACAAGCAGACAGAGGGTTAGCTTTGCTGTAGAGTTTGTGGAGAGAGCGGGAAACCTCAGAAGTTCAATCTTGAGATGTTTGGCTTTTGTGAACAGCTATAGAATCATTGAATCATAGAATGGTTTGAGTTGGAAGGGACCTTTACATGCCATCTAGTTCAACCCTCCTGTAGTGAGCAGGGACATCTTTCACTAGATCAGGTTGCTCAGAGGCCGATCCAGCCTGACCTTGAATGTTTCCAGGGATGGAACATCTACCACCTCTCTGAGCAACCTGTTCCAATGTTCCATAATTTAGAGAACAAACATGCAAAAGGTGGATTATTGATATATAATTGGCCTTTTTTTTCCAGTCAGTCAAAAATATAAAGTGACAAACACACAGCTCTGAGGAAGGAGGAGTTCTTTACCTTGCAAAGATGCAATTACAATAATGAATGCTTGAATGCAAAGCAATGGATCTGTGGCTCAGATGACCGAAGAACTGGTTTTCATAGAATAACCAGGTTAGAAGAGACCCACCGGCTCATCGAGTCCAACCGGTGGATGGGTATACATCATTGAAGGAACTTTTCTGAAGGGTCCTCAGTTCTTGGACCATCAGCTCGTGGGTCTAGAGAGATAAATCAGAGTGTGGTGGTCTTTCTGGGGGGCAGCAGGTCCCTGGAGGCTGGTTTCACACCTACTGGTTTTGCTCAAACCACTCTAACAGACGTGCTTTTGAATCATGTAACGCATTTTTGATCTTACCTTGCTTACACTTTAATTTTCCAAATGTCTTTTTTCTCTCACTAAAGTCATAGGTTTGAGGCTTGTATTATCTCCTGCAGAGGTGTGACTTGTGCCTGTGGCTGGTCTTTATGCTAAAGAGCCTCTGCTTAAAGCCAACTGCCATGGAAAGAAGACTGAAATTGTGAAGCTGATTGATTGATGTTGACTACAAATGGTTTACTAAGCTACAGGCAGCAGAAATGCTGTTTCAAAACCATCTTCTGGATCTGGTGGCTGTGACAGCTTCCAGCAGAAAATATTATTAAATGAATTAAATGAATCTGATGCTTTCCACTGAAGCAATTCTCTTGTTGCTTATTGCTGAGTGGCTGTTGTGCTTCATGTTAGAAGAGAATCTGTGCCAATTTTCCTGTACCAGCTTAATACTGAAGCTGAAAATCTGCAGAGCAAGTGATCTTAGCAAAATGCAATAAGAAAAGCTTTTTTAACTGTTTTTTTTTTAAGGAAAGCAATGGACCTATTGAAATGCTAGGTAAAAGTCAGAGTTCTGATTTACTATTGTTCTTTTTAGTGCCTATGTCTGAGTTGGTGGATGAATGCATATGTATTTATGTTCTTATTTCCCATCCTCAAACAAGATCTGAAGAATTCAAGAAATGTGATGTCAACATGTTTTGAAAAGGATAGAAAAATTAGTTGCTGGGAGCTATACTGAGTGCTGAGGAAAGGTTTCCTCCAGCTCTGTTTCACCTCTAAGCTAAAGGAGATGGTTGATTGAAGAAAATACCATAGCAAATTTGTCTTGCCCAAAGCAGAAGCTGAATGAACAGCTTTCAAACAAATCATCTGCTGCTGCGAACCAGGCAAGAGGCTCAGTGTGAAACTTTAATCCTGTTCCAGAGGACAGACACAGGGGCAGGTTCATTTTGTTTGAAAAGAAGGCGTGGGTGAGGGGAAGGAGATTGAGGGCAGGACTGAAAAAAAATTGAGGCCAAAATAATTTTTTTACCAGGAGATAAAATGGGAAGAGATTTGCTTCTGAAAAACATGTTGCTTATTCATAGGTTGGTTGCATTTATTTTTTTTAATTAGGGCATATTGCAAATGAATGTCTGTTTACAACCAAAAAGGAATTAAAGGAGCCCATGAAGACTGTGTAACAGTTTCCATATTGTCTTGCTTGAGAAGCTTAACATTTTTTAAAATATGCTTTGAAAGTGACATTGTGTAAGTTCTGAATTCTGCTAGAAAACTGACTGCTTTTTGGAGAAATGTTAGTGAAAAAGTTGTGCTATCTCTTCTTGATCACTGAGTTGGGGACTGTACCTCTTCCTTACTATCTGGGATGGGAAGCAATCAGACAATGCTCTTCTACATTTAAATAAATGTCTTGGCTTCCAGAATACATGAGAGTAGCCACACGGCATGTTAAGTTCTTGATTTGATGGTATACAATAATCGCTCTGAAAACCACACTGAGAGCAAACTTACTGTACTTTATCTCATGCTCTGTCATTAAGATTTTAAAACATATAGCTCAGAACTTGTCCAATTGCCAGCTAGTGCTTGCTCAAAGAAGGGAGGCACGTGGTTTTCTGAATTGTATGAAGGATGCAATCCTCTCAAACCACTCCTGCCTGGAAATGCATTAAATCCCTTGGCTCCATTTGCAGGCATGACTGTAGGAGTTGCTGTTAATGTCAGGAGCTGAGTGCTTGAGCTTTTCTTCCTGCTGTTTGCTGTCAGCAGTCTTGTACCTTTCATGACTACCCACAAACATCATTTTGAAAGAAGGGCAAACTTGCATTTTTACAGATGAGGCTGGTGAAGGGGTGGTTGCTCTGCCCTGGGCTTACATTTGTTCATGTACTTAAGGGTCAGTGCACCTTAGGAAGCAGATGTAAGGCTTGTTTTCCTATAGGAGTCTCACCTGTGTTTACACTTAAACTTCTGATTCCTGTACCCCTTGCTGATAAGGAAAGTTGGTGTACTAACAGGTTTATTTATGCTGGAGCTGCAGGCATCTAGTGCCTTGCAATACTGCATTGTGTTAACGCCTGCCTGAGGCAAGCTGGCTGAATAAAACAAGCCTCCAGCACAATCTCAACTGGTAAGGAGAAGACATTGATGTTGTTTGGAGGAAATGGATATTCAGATTGAGAAACTGGTAGTTTGGATTTGTGCTCAATAAGTCATTAGGCAATGAAGATGGGAAGGAAAAGGTGGAGAGCTGGGAATGCCATTTGCCATGCCTAAGCGCAGAAGGAGTAGGGTAATGCCAGACAGATGAACAAGAATTTAACGTTTCCTCTAAAAGGACCATGGTTCACTGTGAAGTTGTTAAGCAGAACTGTTTCAGAGATACGTGAATGTTCACTGGAAGAACTACACTGCTGTAATTAGCAGTCACATAATAAAAGCAGAAACCATTTGTTGACTGGGGTAGGAAACACTGCAAGGCAAATATTTCTCAAATCATCCTTTGAAAGCAGTGAAGACTGAGCCAATCTGGCTAATCATTCCTTCTAGACCTGGCCACAGATGAGAAGCAGAAGGGATTTTTGCTGTTTCTCTGTCATGCACCTTCTGGGACACTGATGCATGAGCTTTGGCCTCAAGCATGACATGGAGAACTTCTCTCAAGGAGACACCTCTCTTTTTTGATGGCTAGAAATCAGCCTGCTCTTTGCCTTCTCAGGGGCAGAGGCCCTGCGCCTCTGTTCCAGTTACCTCCACAAGTTCACAAATGAAGTCCATTCAAGTTAGGGCAGTCAGAAGAAATTTTAAAAGACTCTCCGTGCCCCTAAGTCTGCAGCCCTGCAGGCAGTCCAGTGCTGACAAAAAGATTGCTTAGCATGTTGCGAGGGGTGGTCAGCGTCATCAGGCCTCACAGTGAGTTTCTTCATTTAAGCTGAATGGCAGATGTGCCAGCCCCATTTTGGTGTCATTGGAGATCAAGCTAGGGTTGTATGTGACTGGGGGCGTTGCCCTGGATCTTGCTTGTCAGCAGCTGAATGACTCAGTCTACTTGTGTAGCAAACTTCAACAGTGAGTGGAGAGCACCTCGGTAGCTGTTCTGTAGGAGGCACAGTAGATTCTAGCAAGCAAAAGAAAACAGCATCCAAGTTCTTGTCACCATCCTGCTTCTGGCTGTCCCTCTGCCAAAGATGGAGATCATAGAATCATATGAATGGTTTGGGTTGGAAGGAGCCTTTACAGGTCATCTAGTCCAACCACCTTCCTGGAGAAGCAGGGACATCTTTAACTACATCACTTTGCTCAGAGCCGCATCCAACCTGACCTTGAACATTTCCAGCAATGGGGCCTCCACTACCTCCCTGGGCAACCTGTTCTGATATTTCACCACCCTCATTGTAAAAACTTACATCAGTATATCCAGTCTGATCTGGATATAAGATCTGCAAATCACGCCACCAATGGCTGCTCATAAAACAGAGCTGAACTTTCTTTCAAACATTATGGTCCTTCAGGGCAAAGTTAATTGTTTTCTCTCCTTTAATACCATCAGTTACATTCAAAGAATTAGGTTGTAGGATAGACACAGAAGCTAGAAATTTCAGCAAGGCAGCTTTTATTTCTTTATTATACTTGTCTGTTCATACTGTCTTTGGCATGGGTGCTCCTTGGGCCTATTATTGATGATGAATAAGAACAGACTGTGCGGAGATTAACACAGATGGTTGTAGCCTCAAGACTTGATGAGCTGTAACCAAATAAAATAAATCCCTACTTTCAAGGAGAGCCTTACACAACCGAATTGCATGTGGCTCAGCTGTATTCAAAGTGGAATATTAAAAATTGCTGAGCAAAGAATTGAATGGCTCTTGTTGTGAATAGCTGTGTTGTATGGGTAAATTGCTTACCACAGCCTCCCAGATGGAAAATACTCAACTATACTGTTTTCTTTTGGGTTAAACCAAACAAACAAACCCATAAAACAAACCCTCTATGATTCAGAAATCTTTTAAGAAAAGCAGTGTAGTTCACCAGAGCAAAGGCAGCGCCACTGAAAATTTT
Organism: Phaenicophaeus curvirostris; assembly: GCF_032191515.1. Classification (NCBI taxonomy): domain Eukaryota; kingdom Metazoa; phylum Chordata; class Aves; order Cuculiformes; family Cuculidae; genus Phaenicophaeus; species Phaenicophaeus curvirostris. The sequence continues at coordinate 50,184,640 of NC_091394.1, read as the reverse complement.
GACAGAGGAACCTTAACCTCCTGCTACAGAAACTGGTGTAAGAGCTGGAAAATAACTTCTGCTTTCCTTTCATAATCTCACTTGTGTTTTTTACTCTTCCTGTTTCTGAAAATGTGACACAAGGGCACCATTCTGGTTCAAATGCCTCTTTGAAACCATGGAAAGTCAGTTTTAAAGGAGTAAATGCAGTGGAAAACAGCTGAGATGATTGTATAACCTCTTGCTGCCAGCATCCAGGGCTTCAGCAGCTTGTGGGAAAATGGGAAGAGTTTTCTAGACTAGAGGAATCTTGGGTCTATTACCACGTTCTGCACTGTGAGTTAGTAAAGATCTTCTTTTCAACTGATGCAAATTAAATCTGCTTATCAATCAGTCATGATGCTCTATTCACTTCTTATGGGCTTCAGGCTAGATACAGCTCCTTTAAACAGATGGTTGTCCTGATGTGCTGTGGGTTATGGCTTCAGTTCAGAGAAGGAAAATAGGGGAATATTGTATTTCACCAGCTCCCAATCCACACAATTGTTTCATCCAAAGGTAAAGATTGGGAGGATTTTACAAGTGTTTTTGGGTTTTAGGGGAAGGAGGGAAGGGCAAATACCCTTAAAGAACTGATGTCTTCTCAGCTGGTCTCACTGAAAGGCTTTACGAACTCACTTCATGACATGTTCTTTCGTGGGTGAGAGATTCAGCTGTCCTGCCTTAATAGGAAGGTACAAAGTACTCTGAAATATTTTTGACCACTCCAAAAATATATTCCTGCTATAGAATTCTATCATCATTTTCCATGTGGTGTCTTATAAACAAACAATAAAGCAAGCCTATGGCATGATATTTCAGCTGGAGCATTCTTTAAGATTTTTGAGTTTTAGGGACTTCTGGTGTGTGTATGTAAAATGCATTAAGTTTCCACGTCACCATACTGGTTCCATCTCCTCCTATATTCTATACTAGTCTTATAGAAATAACCATAGTGACAGTTACACTAAAAATAAATGTTTCTTTTACTTATTTTAAATAATAAATATGTGTTTCTTTATAACAATAATAAATGTTCCTTTAACTTGCTACGCTGTTAGATGCAAAAAAAATTATCATATGAAGTCAGTGTTGTTAATAAATCAATTAGTAGGTTTAGAAGCAGCAATTTTGCTTGGGTTTACAGCTTTTTATTTGTTTATTTTTAGCCTTAAGAATTGCATTTCTAGGATCTAAGCTCAGTTGTGTTTTGAAAAGTCTGTTCACTGATTTACTGGCTTCTGCTTTGTGGACAGCAGCAACCCAGGTGCAGATGGGTTTCCACATTTCTTGATGGGCTGCTCCAAGGTCTGATCAGGTCTTCAGTAAAGGCTACTGCCATGCTTTCTTCCCTCTACTCAATGGCTTGTTTTAACTACAGAATGATGTCCTTGAGATTCTTATCACTTTCTCAAACCTAGTGATGAGTACAGAAGCGAGCAGGGGAGGCCAGAGTGTCTTCAGATATGTCTCAGATCTTTAAATTAAGGAAAAGATTGCTTGGATAGTTAGCAAATTTAACATCACAGTGAGAGATGTCCTACCATATACATTCAAAAGATCAGGTTTGCGAAGTGTCTGAACTTCCTGCTGGTGAGGAATATTTCAATTTCTCATCCCTGTGGCCTTGCAGACTGTCATGCTACCCTCCTTTATCTTTCTAACTAAGCATCTGCTTTGGGTCATAGACTGCCATTTCTTTAATATTTGTAATAATTGTGCTGCCACCATCCATTAAATTCACCAGATATTTTTCTTCCTGACCTCCTGCAGCTTTAGTCTGAAACTTTCCATTTTCCTGTCCATGGACACCATCAAAGCCACAGCAGGCTTTTAAAATAAATCAGATGAAGGGTGGAGTCTGTAGCTCCAGATGCACCATGTGAGAGAGTCAGCCAGACCCAACTCCCAGCCCTGTACCACCTTCTTTCTGCTTATCTTTGCATTTGTTGAAATAATAAAAGGTGAACCAGAAGGGGGGAGGGAAAAAAAAAAAAGACACCTAAACAGCAGCAGTCAAGAAAAAGCACCTAACAAGGCATAGAAGAGGAAACAGGATCTCATAGTTCTTAATCCATCAACATGATCCATAATTTAAACTGTCATATCTGAAATGTTCCTTAGAGACTACATCTGAATGCAATGCCTCGGATGCTCCACTAACTAGTAGGGGTCTAACTCAGCATGATATGTCCCAGGTTAGAAGAAATGAAAGATTGGGTACTGCACAAAAAAACCCCCAAAAAGTCTTTTTTTCTTCTGTGTAGGTTGTTTTAATTCAACTCCAGTCTGTACAGGTCACTCAAGAAGGCAGATGACAGCTTGCAGAGTCTTGGATTCTGAAAATATTAATGAACCTCTTGGGCTATCATGAGGGGAGCACTTTGAAATTCTGCAGTTGGTTTTGTGTGCTTTGTAATCTCTGCCCATGGATATATTCCAGATGCTGATTGGTGTCCAGTCTCCGCTGCTCACTGAAGGACATTTCAAGACAGCTGGGAGGATGTCACTCCAGAAGAAGGCATTAAATATTCAGCTTTCAAAAGCAAAGATGTGCATGTAAATGCCCTGGGATTGCTTATCAGCTCATTGGTCTAGTTTTGGCTAGAAAATATGCTCACAATTAGAAGAATATGAAATTGGAACAACCTACTGAATTTTGGAATGCGTTGGACTTTGTCCATCTGAAATGTCTAAATCGTGCTTAGATGTTTCATTTAAATGCTTGTGTTCTGTAGGGAGCTACAGTGCAGCTAGCTTGTGGGTTGCATCAGGAAAAATATTTCATGGAAAGGGTCATTGGGCACTGGCAGAGACTGCCCAGGGAGGTGGTTGAGTCACCTTCCCTGCAGGTGTTTAAAAGACGGGTGGATGAGGTGCTGAGGGACATGGTTCTGTGACTGATGGGAATGGTTGGACTCGATGATCTAGTGGCTCCTTTCCAACCTAGTGATTCTATTATTCTATGATAGGAGGTCAGATTACATGCCTAGCCCACTTTTGGCCTTGAAGGCAGGTTGCTAATTGCATATCAAACATGCTGTTAAGCGCTCTTTTACCCCTATCACAGCTGGTAGGAGAAATAAGGTTCTTTTCTTAAGAAGAGATGAAGATGATGGTGACAATGATGATGAGCTGTTCTTCAGGCGGGCACGTCTTTAACATGCCTCAGTTCTCCCTTTTCCTCTAGGGATATGCATATGGATAATTGTGTTGATGGCCTCTTGCTTTCCTTCTTGCTGGTGCTGTGGGTTTCCTTTTAAAGGGAAGGTGAAGGGGTGGTGGGTAGGCAATGTGCATTGGTGGAAATAGCCCTCTGTGTGCTCCTGCCCTGCACTGGAGGCAAAGCTAAGAAGTTCCCCAGTTAAGAAGAACTGCACGTGGAAGTTTAATTGACAGGAGTTGATGGCCTTGAAGACTGACAGATGTGGGATGATGTGAGGAAGGTGTTAGGGGGTTCAGGCCTCTGGTTAGTGGGGCTCACACACATCTGGTACTGCAGGGATATCTAGCCACTGGCAAGTGGGGAGGGACTGGGGAATCAGCATGGTCTAGACTATTAATCCAACTTGGATGGCAACAACTCAGTCATTTTTTTCTCTGGGTAGGATGAGAGCAGTTTAGAAATCAAAGCTTTTTATCCATCTTTTTAAAACTTTACAGCTACTATGTTTCTGCATTAGATTTTTATCTTTTTTTAATGACAAAAAGATGAAAAATCAGGCTTCCTTGGCTGCCAGCAGAAGAGACCCCTGGAAACCACAGACTCCTGTTGTTTTCTGCATATTTATAATGTTGTGAACCCTTCCTCCCTCCTTCATGCAGCATGTCTTCTTCTGAATCTGTTCCTGGTGCGTTATCCTCCCTCACCACCCAGAGTGGCTGTTTAGACAAGGCCATAGTGAGGAATGAAGGGGTGGCAGAGGCTGTTGCTGCTTTGCCAGCCAGGAACTGCTGTGTGTGCTTCTTGCAAGGGGGGAGCAGACCAGCACATAACGTCTCTTGTGCTTAGTTTGGCAAGTTTGCTCCTTTTTTAAAGCATTCTATTAATACATTGACATTTGCCATCTGACCTAGTTTTTATTTTATTATTTTAATTTGTATGTATGTGATGATGGGCTAAGTGTGAGAGAAAGAGATAAGAGCTGAGACTCATGCAGTCTCAGGGTTCCCTAATACACAAACAAATTGGCAGAAATTTAGAGACTAGAGCGGACACTGTTTTGTCTTCCAGCATGAGAGATTAAAACCCGATGCTGCACCCGCCTTTCTTGTGCTGCAACACGATGTCTTTGTCTGGCGTATAAACCCAGCACAGTGCAGCCATGTGGGCAACGTAAAGAACTGGGGTGGCAACAGAGGAGAAACAGGTGGCTCCAGGCAGTTGTGATGTCTCCAAACCTTTCCTTGCTGTAAGGCCACAGCCTCTACAGGTGCTGGAGCAGAAGCTCTCTCTAAAAACTAAAAGAAAATCCCAATATTCCCTCTCCTAAATCAATGAAGAGGATCCAGGTAAACCAGTCTCTGTAAAAACAGGAGATTTAATACTGGTCTGTAATTAAACCCTTCTGCCTCTTCATCCTCTTGCTTTGCCAGTCAATGCAAAGTGAAAACCTTCCAGCTGTTGGTAGAGGGAAGCAATGGGAAAGAGTGAAAATTGCCTTTTGGGTCAGTGTGTGCTTGGAAGAAAAGAGAAGTATATAATGGATGATGTTGAATTGAAAATGAGGGATATTTAGGGCTTGTCAGTGGTCTTGAACACCTGGCTTGCACAGCTTCTTCCTCAGTGAACGTACCAAATGATGTAGCCGATACAACACTTCAGTGTGCTTTGGAGTTCTTGGAAGATGATTATTTCCCTTGCCTCCCCGTTCTCCTTTCAATATCTTGTCTAACTAAATGCCAGAACTTTGTTCAGAACGGCAGCTGCTGAAAACCTGCCCCCCCAATCCAACCCATCCCACTGTTCACATAGCAAAGATTTCAGTATCACCTTAGATGAAATATTGGCACGAGTTCCAAAAGTTAGAAATTTTACTACAAACTGGAAGCCTTCTTTTAGTTTCAGGAATTACATCCTGGAGCACCTGTCTAAACAGCAGAGCAGAGGCAACAGCCCTAGCTGGTTGGAGATGCTCAGCAGCTTTATGTGAATAACAGGCGAGAATAATACATAAAAAGGGCAAATTAATTTATGATAGTAGCCAATATTTAGCTCTCGCTAAAGGAAGTGTTTGTCAAGTCAGCAGCAACTTCTTAGTCCCCCTTGCCTTGCTTTGAAGGCCATTTTCCAGGATCATGGTTCCTGCTTTTTTTCCCAGCACTTTTTTCCTACACTAAAAGCATCATTTCTCTTCTCACTGTCGGTCCAGGTATTTGCTGTTAGAGACTAAGCAAGTTCTTTTGTTCTGGTTTTATTTTTGTTTTTTTTTTTAAATAGTGACTGAAAAGGTCTTCTCCAAGCTCATCCAGATCAGCAGCTCCAGGCTGAGGCAGGTAGTCCCCTAGCTATACGGGCTCGCAGTGAAGTCGGTGTGAAGAAACAAGGTTTAGGGTTTCAGAAAGGCCATTTTGCTTGTATGCAACTTTCTTTGACGGAATGCACCTGAATTTTGTATTTGGTCTTCTTCCTCCCACCCTTCACTACAAAGTTTACAATGGAATATGAGCAAATTAAATTCAAATCTGTGTCCCATGCTCATTTCCTCCCTTCACAAACGTGGGACTTCAGACAAAATTCAGTCTCAGCCAGTGATGCTGGCATCGTTGCTGTGACTGCTCAGTCTCTCACCTTGCTAAACTAATTTTACCTCTTTTTTAAATTTTTTTTTTAAACAAATTAATGTGGGGCCTTGTGCCAAAATCCTTTAGCAATGTGGGAAGGTGTTACTGTCTCCTAACAAACTACTCCTCACTGCTTCCAGGAAGAGTTACGCTGTGGGCTCTGTATTTTAGGAGCCAGAGCAATTGGCTTAAAGTTTATCATTTGAAGAGATTACAGACTTTCATGGATAAATCACTGCCTGCTAGTGAGTAGCTTTGGTAAATTATTTGTAAAGCATTTATCTGTATATTTGTATGTTCTGCAGTCTGTGTAAATCCAGCTAATTTTTATTGCCACAAATACGATTTACACCTGAGGGTCTCTAGAAAATCAAGACAGAGATGGGTGGAGGTAGGGAGCCAAACCTTACGCATAACTTTATTGATGTGGAATGAAAATACACAACGAAAGGGTGTTGTTTGGTGAGACCACCTAGCTAGGTGTTTGATTTAGGGGGTGTCACAGGTGGAAGAAGATGGCTTGAACGAGAGGAGGGTGCTGGCCTTTTCTCCCAAGTGACGGGGGACAGGACAAGAGGGAATGGCCTCAAGCTCCGCCAGGGGAGGTTCAGGCTGGATATTAGGAAAAAATTCTTCACAGAAAGGGTCATTGGGCACTGGAACAGGCTGCCCAGGGAGGTGGTTGATTCACCTTCCCTGGAGGTGTTTAAGGCACGGGTGGACGAGGTGCTAAGGGGCATGGTTTAGTGTTTGATAGGAATGGTTGGACTCAATGATCCGGTGGGTCTCTTCCAACCTGGTTATTCTATGATTCTACAAATTACAACCGGTACAGAGGCCAGTTCTAAGTTTTACTGCCACCTGGACTAAAACAAAATGGCATAGCTCAAATCCTCCAGGTAGCAAGTGGTTGTGAGACATAAGCAAAGCCGAGGAACTTGGTTTTGCCTCATCCTTCTGCACATCAGTGGTTTGGACTGGGAGAACCAGGGCCTGGCAGCTCCAGAGGGAGGAGCTGGTGCCAAAAAGAAGGGCTTAAAAAATACAGCAAACCCAAACAAGTGTCTGGGAATAAGAAGATTAAGATCTTGGCTGGAAGTGAGGGCTCTGCAGGGAGACAAGTGCCAGGAGATGGTGAGGACCCTCTGGCAATCCCACCACTGGTTTATTAATAAGTACCTCTGTGTTCCAGAGGAAGACAAAACCAAAATCATTTGACACATACAGATGAGAGAAAGGAATTTTCAATTTTTTCAAATTTTTTTAAACTTTTATTTATTTTTTTAGAAAAGGAATAAACTCTGCATGGTAGAGTGTATGGTATAGAATTTCAAAACAGAACAAGTGATATGGAATGGATTATTTTCCCAAACTATTTAAAGTTGAACCTAAAATCATTTGTAAATCAACAATCATTACCATGTAAGATAAAGGAAAACAATCAACATTTTTGTTGTTTGGTACAGATTTCCTCTACCACTTCAGCCTGAATTTCCCCAGGGTTGGGGAGAAAAGGGGGTAAATCCTGCCCATTGTCCTAACCATAATTGTACTGACCAAGCTTTGTGCTCTGAGATCTAGCATCATATGGCTTTAAATACGTTCTAAGTGAACAGTGCAACATCATCACCATCTTAAGTGTTTATTCCACATTCAAACTGTAACTGAGTATCACTCTAAAACCCTTTCCCGCCCCCAAAACAAGAAAGAGAACAACAACAAAAAGCAGAAAGTCTCCAGCAATCAGATTTCATCCCAGAAATCTGTGTAAACTGTAGGTCAGGGTTGGGTAGCAGCACAGAAGACAGAAGATGTGACAGCGTGATTCAATAGCATCTCTAAAGACTACTGTAAGACTGTCATTCTTTAGTCTGCAGCTTGCAATCACAATTTGCTTTTTCCCTGCAATACTATAAAGCAACATAAAAACCCATATCAGACTCAAAAGCAAAAGGCAGAAGTCTTTATGGAAAGGTAAAGCTTCTGCTTAGCCTTGAGTGGTCACTATTAGAAACCGATCTCTACGATCAGAAGCAAATCTTGAACGTATATACATTATTTCGGTGGGAAGGGTTTCAGCCAAGGATGGAAGCCCTCCTACCAGACATGCAGACCGTTTGGGCTTGTAGGTAAACACTACACAGCCTTTTTGGGTTGAATAAGCTGGCAGAGCAGCCGTGGGCCTTAGGCCCACTCCAGGCTCTGGACTCCTGTTCCTTGGCTGTGTAGGGGCTAGGAGGAGGAGGAGGGAACAGGAGCGCCAGTGAGGGCCCCTCTCCCCTCACCCTGCAGCCGGCTGAGTGATGCATGGGTTGCAGTGGTGTGGGGCGTTGCACCAGGGAGGTAAGCTCACACTTCTCTTTACTCCCTCCTCCCCAATCCTGTTGGAATGTATCTAATCAGTAATTAGATAAGCATTAATAATAATTGTAAGCTACTGTAGTTACACCCCCCCATAAAATGGAGGGAGAGCAACAGCATCAAATTCCCACTTGTCCTGACATGTGTAACCTTTCTAGATCCTACAGAGCAATCATACGCAGGCATTTTTCATACTAGAATTTAAAGTAGTCAAAGCTGGTAAAGAAACTGGATGTTTCCTGGCCTAACTGAAGGGAATAATAAAACTGATTAGGTTAAAAGTGAAAGAAAGTAAGCATTAGTGTGTTTACATCCTCTGCTATGTCCCACTTCTCTATGTTCTGCTCACAAGTCCTTTCCATACTCTGAGCAAGCACTCCCAAACTTAGAGAGATAAGGCTGCAGCTAAAATCTCATATTTGAGATTTTTTTTTTTTTTTTTATAAATAACATAACTGTAAGTATTTGACTTAACTGGATTGCCTGGGGCATGTCAAGGGCACGGCTTGTTAAGTGAACCAGCACAGAAGAAGATTGGACAGGGGTGTAATCTCACAGGATAACAACTTAACGATGTCTGTAAGCATGGTGCCAGCTTAGTGTGTATGGAGCATCAGGGAGCTTGGATGAAACTCTCCAGTTTTCTGGGCATCCAGTCAGAACCAGGGAAGCTGCAAGAAATTTTACAGTAAAACTCCAGTACTGAAATGTCTAAAGGAACTGGACCTTTAACTTCAGTGGGCACTGATTTTAGGTTTTGCACAGTCAATTCTAGTTAAAAACTAAGAATTTTGATGATTGATGGCTGATGCCCCTGCTGTTGGAGCCTTAAGACACCTGTTATACTGCTGAGCCCTACTCTTGTTTTGCTTTTTTTTTTTTTTAATAAAACACTGTTTTAAGATACAGCACAATAAATGTGCTTATTATGCACTCTAACATAGAGCACAGAAATACAACACTACAGAGTGCAAGTCTAACCATCTCCACAGTGGGAAAAGTGCGAAGGTTAAAAATATGCATGTGGCTTAACACAAGATATTTTTAAAAAACATGACATGGAAATCTCATACTAATGCTTTCGTCTTTATCACAAACATGACTGAAAACTCAAGGTCAGTTGCTGATCCTTCTCTTGTAGTAGTAGTGTAATCCTTTCAAAGGTACAATGTTGGAAAGATCAGAGAATACAAAAACCCTAGTGTCCAAAAATGATCCCATTTACCACTTTTCCAGTAGTTATGTTTTTCAAGACGTAAACATGTAAGGTCACCTTGATCTTCGCCATTGGTAACTGATACACTCGGAAACAGCTAAGCCAACCACCTGGACTGAGATCAGCTTGGTGTCGCACACGCACGCACACACAGATACACACACAAACACCCCACAGGAAAAAGTGCACTTTCAATTGCTGATACAAAAATAGATTGGCACATTCTTTTTGACACAGTGAAGATATCCTCTTTAAAAGCTTTTTTCACGTTAAGAAGTCCTCTTGGAAGTTGCAGCAGGTCTGTAGAAAAAGCACTATGAGAATGCACTCATGTGGGCTTCCAGGGTTTGTGTGATGGAGAGAGGGGTGGTCAAGGTGGCTGCCCTTCAAATTTTTGTCTACTTTTATAGCCGTAGTCCCTACAGGTCGGGTCACCACCCAGTTTCAACACATTAACCATTTACCAACAGCTCAGTCTTCACCTGCTTTGAGAAAGTAATGATACATAAATTTGGCAAAGCTGAGAGTGTTACATCAACGCAGTGTTTCATATACGTTGCCAGAAAAAACTGTTTTGGGGAAAGAGAAAGAGTGAAGTGTTAAAAGTCTGATTTTGCATTTCCAGTAGTAACTGCAGCTCAAGAGAGCCAAGCGGGAAGTCAGGAGCCCCTGCCCCGCAGGGCAGCCAGTGCTAGGAGTTTTGCACCAAGCGTCTGTAGTGTGGCATCACTTCATGCTCGGGAAGGTGGAGAGCAAACTCCAAGGCCACCAGCACTGGGAACTCAAAGGCAATCAGCTCTCGCCTGTTCAGCCGGAACTTCTCTTCCAGTTTCTGCAATGACAGTCATGGGGGGAGGGGAAAAAAAAAATAGTCTTTGTGAATGGGGATTTGCCTTTCCAGTGCTTTCTTGCTTTCTTACAGATGACATTCAATGACATGCATGCTGCTGCCATTAAACCTCTGCCCTGTTGGACTTGTGTGGCTCTAAGTTTAAAATTGAGAGAAGAATGAACTGAATGTACTGATTCCTTACTGTGAAGGCAAAGCTGCAAAGCTCAGCCAGCTATGCCATTTCTAGCATGTTTGTCACTTCCCTTATTCCATCTCCAGCACATACGTCTTCTAACAATAATAGTGATTACCGCTGTAGGAAGAGGAAACTCCTGGCCTCGTGTAAACATCTAAATCACTTGTGCAATGGAAGACGTGTCTCATAACTGCCCACAAACTTCCTGCACTGTTTGAAACCACTAATTTTCCTTCAGCATTAGACTGTGTTACAACAATCCACTGGGGAAATTATTTCTGCTACTATTAGGTACATCTGATCTTAATACCTCAGAGGCAGAAGGTGTCATCTGTAACAACCATACGAACAGTGAGTAATAAAAGCTACTATCCTCAAGGGGAATGAGATGGGTTTCATAGTTGCCTTTCTGCTTTATCATACTAAATATCCCATCTGCTCTGCTGTTTTTACTGGATTTGGATGCTACAAGTAGGCAGCCAGCTATTCAGGGGTATTTCCCCCATCCCATCTTTTTCTTCTTATCTCCCTGGCTTGCTACTTCTCTCCCATTGGGTCCACTGAAAAGCTCAACGTGTCCTAAGGATGGACCATTCCAGGACAGCAAGAGAAGGTAGATCTTCCAACTCCTAGTGGGTTGATTTTTTTTTTTCTGGTTACTTGGAGGGCTTTCTAACAAACTGACTGTCAAACCAGCTCTGTGACTGTGGCAGAAAGGCATGAGTCCACTCGTGCCCCACAACCAAGCTCCTGTGTCTCTTGAACTGAGTTGGCTGCAGCCAAATATGCAGCTACCTACCTAGCTTTCTGTAGTGTTAAATCAGAGGGATCTCGGTGCTTGCAAACGGATTATGGAATAACACTCCCCTCTGTTACGGAGTGAGTGGAAGACTAGACACCTTATTCTACAACAACCCAGTTTGGCTAAAGTGTTCCAATGGGAACAGGTTTCCTTGCCCAAAATCTTAACTCGATGAAAGAAATACAAACTTGGCAGTCCCTTTGAAATTAGTATCTGCATTTACCTCTCAAGGGGAAGTCCTTATTGACACTCTTGAAAAAGGAATTAAAACCAGAATTAATTTCCCGAGGGTTAACTTTTGACTTGCAATGACAGAATGATGGTCAGATACCTCTCAGACCTCACAGTATCTGACATCAGGGAAAAGAAAACCGTTTTCAGCTGGCTGTACAGCTAGAATTCTAGGAGACTGTGACCACTGACAAGCAGGCTTACACAGATCATGCGCTGACCATTCATGCAGAAGGAACACTGCAAACCTATGAATACGTACATCTATAAGATGCTTGACTTCATGTTTTCTGAGGTCACTGCCAATTTTGGCTGCTAAAAGAACACAGGCTCCAGCACAAAGCTTTCTATTCTGCTTGTTCAGCTTCCCCTTGAGAGCGAGCTTCTCAAAGTAGACAAAGGCCATGGCCACTGTGGGCTCTTCAAAACCACATTCTTCTTGAGCAAGCTTGCGCATTTCTCTCTTCAAGCTGAGTAAAGAGATCAGAAAAGTATGCTGTGAACTGCATTTTAAAGTATTTCTCATTTCACCCTAGAGTCATCCTTTCAGAGACGTGTGCTTAGTCAAATGGAGGGGAAAAGGAAAACATAATTTACTGGGCAGATATCTTTATGCTCTGTTTTGGGGACACATTTCACAACACGTTTTGACCTCACACTTCCCCTTCACTGCCCCCAACAGATAGTTGTTTCAAACTATAAAAGCAACTGAAAAGCTTTGATGTTTTTAGTAACAATATATCATCAGAGGACTTAAGCTGCATACCATTTATTTAGTAACAACAGCTTGATTTCTTCTGCTCTATACGCAGCTTTGCCGCTGGTTATGGTTGGTCAAATCCACACTGACAGTCTTTACATGTACCACAGAGCAAAACGACTCAGGATCCTTACGGCCACTTCAGTCAAATGAAATTATTATTGCTCCAGTGAAGCAATATGTCTAGCCTGCTACACTGGAAATGGTGATGAAATGCTACAACTTTGCTGTGAAGCTGACTGCTTGTTTTGCTTCTGGCCATGCTCTCTGGACAAGGTCCATTTCTCTTTCCTCAGTCTCTTTTTAAGCTAAGTGCCATGAGCTCCCGGACTTTTTTTTGTTATTTTTCTTGATATTTTAGTATAGTGTGTGCCCAGCTTGCATCCTCAATCCATTAGGTGCCGTGTTTGACACCTGACCAGTGCATGTTTGTACATTCCCCTATCTTGTTTACTCAGCCCATTAATCAAAGCAATCACCTGACTTACTCGGCACCTCTGCTGGTCACTGCTCCTGGAAGATCAATCAGTGCTGTACTTCCTCTCATGTACAACAGCAGTTGCACTGAAATGTGAGTCAGCTGCATCACGTTGCACGCCTACCATGCTTTGCAACATACCTTCTTATTTTACTGAGGGTTAACTTGATGTGAGGAAACTTCTCCTTAAATGTCTCATTCATGTCCTTCTTGAGATCTGATGGCTTCACGTAGTCTATGACTGTAGTCTGCAACACATGGGCAAGAGAATAACTCTCTTAGTGTGTAAGAAACAAGATCACTCAGTAACCAAACGCAAGGATAAGTGACAGTCAGTCCCAATGCTTGCAGTATAGGGGAAAACAAAGGCAATAATTTGTTTGTCACAGCTCCATCACAACAAGTGACCTGAAATCCAAAATGACTGTTCAGCATAAGCCCTGAACAAGTACCTTACCAGGATCCTCCAACCACCATAGAATCATAGAACAGTTTGGGTTGGAAAGGACTTTAAATATCCTCCAGTTCCAACCCCCTGCCATAGGCAGGGACACCTCCCAATAAATCAAGTTGTTCAAGGCCCCATCCAACACCTCCAGGGATGGGGCAGCCACATCTTCCCTGGGCAACCTGTGCCAGTGCTTCACCACTCTCATAGTGAAGAAATTCTTCCTTATGTCTAGTCTAAATCTGCTCCTCTCTAGTTTATACCCACTGCTCCTCATCCTATCACTACAAGCAAAACTCTCTCAGCTTGTCCTCGTATGGCAGGTGCTCCAGCCCTCTGATCATCTTTGTAGCCCTCCTTTGGATCCATTCCAACAGTTCCATATCCTTATTATGTTGAGGATTCCAGAACTGGACACAATACTCCAGATGGGATCTCACAAGAGAGGAATAGAGGGGCAGAATCACCACCAAGTGAGGTGACTTTAAGCTAAATGTGGGCAGATAAAACCTAGCTGAGAAGTCTTGTTAAATCAAAATAAATCACCACAATAACTGATTCGATGAATGGATTTTGAGTGTGTATCTCCATGAGGTTCTCAGACATACTGTCAGTTTCTCTCAAATTGATTCAATTCAGTCCAATTATGGAAAACTGCCAGTTATAAGAAATCATCAAATAGGAGAAAGCCACATCAACCCTTTTCAGTCAATCCTGCTGCCTGCATATGGATGAGTTTGAGCACAGGTTCGGGCAGACACTGCAGTGTCACTGAGGTTAAAAATTCATACGCTATCAACGTGCTGCTATGCCTGAAAAGAGGAAGAGAGGAGAAGGCAGGGAGGAGAAACCTTGCTCTACTCAGGGTCAGAGGGAAAGGCTTCAATTAAATGTGTCGGTCTGTCTGGTTTTAATCTTGCTGAGGTCGAAGGACATATGCACACACCCATGTGGCTGTGGCTTTTCATCACAGACAGCTTCTCAACAACTTTATCTCACCTGGCAGGGCTCAGCCCTCCTAAGCAGAAGAACGAAAATCTCACCAAATAGTCCTCTCCTTTCTTTCCCTGAGACATTGCTGCCTGCCTATCTGACTCCTTGCGTTTGTTGCTAGAGGATCATCAGCAATTTGGGTGCTTCTGACACTCAGATATACTGGGAGTTTTATGAGTTATTAAGAGGGTTCCTTTTACTACTACTATGAGATGAATATAGAAACAAGCCACATAACATAATTCAGATCAACACCATCTGCTACTCAAAGTACAGAACTATCGGTCTGTGCTGCTCTTACAGAGTCAAGAGGCACTGAGCACATAAAGCTTACCAGCAATTAATCCAAAGATGTAATACCAGCATTTTCTGGTTGTCTTGGGCAATCCTAGAAAAAGTGAGCTCTGTGTTACTGTGCAAAGCTACAGGACATCCTATTTCATGCTTCGCTGCAAACTTAACTGCGCATTGTTTGCTCTCTACTACCATGGAGCGAGCTCCTTAGTTTCATCTTAATTATCTCTCTCAAAGTGATCAGGATTTTATCTGGAAGACTTGCCTTTGTCTCTCTCCTGGCAATCCTTTTGCCTTGCACAGAGGAGGATGCAATCATGCACAAACCTTACACACATGACAGAAAACACTTTGCAGAAGAGCGGGCACAGCAGTGCAGGGAGGGCTCGACCACCCTCCAGACTCAGCTGAAATTATGCCAGTCAGCAAATTTCAGTTGCTTTCACCCCTAACAAGTAGGTGCCAGCGTGATCCCAGCTCTGGGACTGACTGTGCACAGAAGGAGTGAGCCCTGGGCTCCATCATGCAGCAGCAGCCCCCTGGGATGCACCTTTCCTTTTCCGGCAGCCACTCTACAGTCATCATCTGTTTTACCTGAGACTCCTCCAGCCCATGGGAGATTTGCCAGAGTCCGGCTGAATTATCTTTAGAAGGATAAAAGCTCTTTTTAAAATTTTTATTTAAAACACAGCACTCAGAGGCTTGAGAATAAGCAGACGGCTTAAAACTGAAAATGGTACAGAAGTACAGCTATTTTTAAACAGAAAGATCTGTCAATTTTTTCCTGTTGATAAGGATCTCCTCCCCAACTCTGAGTACTGCTGCTTCCTGCAAGACAACAGTCTCTACGATATAAATCACAAAAATGAAATCCAGATGAAAGCTGGTGTGTGCTGGTTTCAATTCATGTAACAGGATAAACAACAGCATATTTGAGCATGCTGGCTCTAAGTCAGCTGTCTCATCCTGTCAGTGCCATACTGGATCCACAGCTCAGATAACTGCCCTTATTCTCAAGAAAAGGCATTGTGCAACTTTTCTTTTCTCCCTTGATTTTTTTTTCATAGCTGCTGCAAAAACCCAACTTTGCCATCCCAGCACTGGGATGCTGTTTGCCCAGCTGGTGCTTACAGAAATGTGTGCATGTCCACCAGAGGCAGGTGGCAAAACAAAAAAAAAAAAATCTGTTGACAGGTAATTTAAAAGCAATGCTGAACTGGTGTCTGTTGAGTGACTCAGTCAGTTACTCTTTCTAACTGTTTCTGACCAGGCACCTGAGCACCCTTCTTGCTGTCATGCCAAGGTTGGAGCACAGCACCCCTGAGGCTACATAGAAATCCTGGTCCCTGACCTGGCTGCTGCCCAGGGGCACCTCCTCCACCCCATGAACGGCTTGGCACCTGCCCATAAGGGAGAGAGTGGAGGAAATCTCAGCCTGGTGACCCATAAGGACCAGATGGAATCTGACGTGGGAGGGCTTTGACCTAATGTCACCCTTCACTACCTGTTCTCTGCTTTACCTGATCTCCAAGATCATCAAATCCAACCATCAGCCCATCACCACCACGCCTACTAAACCATGTCACAAAGTGCCACAACTTCATGTCTTTTGAACACCTCCAGAAAAGACTCCACCACTTTCCCGGGCAGCTTGTTCCAATGCTTCACCACTCTTACAGTACAGAATGTTCTTCTAATATCCAATCTAAAACTCCCCTGTTGCAACTTGAGGCCATTTTCTCTCATCATATCACTTGTCAACTGGGAGAAGAGACCAGCATCGGCCTCACGACAACCTCCTTTCAAGTAGTTGTAGAGAGTGATAAGGTCTCCCCTCAGCCTCCTCTTTTTCCAGGCTAAACAAACCCAGTTCCCTCAGCCACACCTCACAAGACTTGTTCTCCTTTCACCAGCCTCACTGCCCGACTCTGGACACACTCCAGCAGCTCAATATCTTTCCTGTAGTGAGAGGTCCAAAACTGAACATAGTATTGGAGGTACAGTCTCACCAGTGCTGAGTACAGGGGCACAATCACTTCCCTGCTCCTGCTGGCCACCCCATTTCTGATACAAGCCAGGACACTGTTGGCCATCTTGGCTACCTGGGCCTTCTTGGTCACCTTTGCTGCCTGCTCTCCGCTCATTGTTTATGCTTCTCTGTTTGAGGCCATTTCATTACACTTGAGCTGCCTGTGAGTCCCAGATGAAGCTGCCATGTTGAGAAGAAGACACGGCTGTAAACAGTGTGGATTTTTGTTCCTATGAACAATTCTGGTATTGCCTTTGTAGGAGCACTGCTCAAAAATGATGTGCCAAATTTTCTCAAGGGTTTGCAAATATTTCCCCAAAAGGAGCACATTTTTCTAGCCAAATACGCTTTCTTATACATAATGTTATTCCCTACCAGACAGGCACTCTGCACGCTCAGAGACGTTAAGACACACGAGTAGGGCACTGGGAACTACCAAACTGTCTCTCTTATACTCTAATCTTGAATAATTGTAACTTCTGTCATCCGGAAACATCTGTCTTATTTCTCACAGCTTATTTGCACAAAACACATTTCACTTCAGTATTCAGCAATACTCCTCCTGAGCTCTGTTCACATTCTCTGTATACAGATCTGGATATGTGTATTTTAGTTTGGTGATGGAAATTGCACATGACAAATGAAAGCCTTGATAGCTGACAGATGCCTGGACAACATGATGAATGCTTCGGCCAAAGTCTGTACTCCGCACACTTTTTGCATGGCTGGCAGTTTTAAACTTGGAGGTTAGCTTGTGCGTTATTCACAAGCATTTTCAAGCAGCTGCTTTCTCGTAGGAAAGCTGTATATATAGTTTCATAAATATGGGAGGAGGGAGGATGCCTGAAATGGTTGGAACGACTGGCAAGATGAAATATTGTTGAAAATAAATCCTACTTTGGCATACTACCAGTAAAAGATGATCTAGCCTTGGGTGCCCCTATCTCCCGCTTAAGAAGGATAAAATCAGAATTAAATAGGTGAGCAACATGAAAGGTACAACAGGCTCTCTTCAAGCCATCGTTACTGTGTGCCCTCTAATAAATCTACTTCATGAAGAGCAGACAGAAGACTGTTACCTTTAACAGACTTTTGGTAGGTCAATGCTAAGTTCTCATCCACATAACAAATGAAAAGAAGCCAATGACTCTGCACTGCCTGTCTACCTTAATGCACACCATAGGTGACCAGCTATGCAGCTATAAACTGCAGAAACCCCTGCCACAGAAGAGGCTTAAAACAGTGACAGAAAATGTGAGAGATTCCTTCTTTATAATAACAACACCCCCCCAAAAAAAGGAAAAGACTGAGAGATGTTTCCTTTGTTACAACGTTATTAACTTTCAAGGATTTTACACTGAAAGATTCAGAATTTCCCAAAGCAAATAAGCTCAAAACTGCCTCTTTGAATTAAAGTACATGGAAGGATGCCAATTTATTTTATAGGGTTAATATACTGAAATAACTCTCCATCAATAGTGTGTCATTGTTACAAAATATGTGTTTATTGGAGTCTCAGCCAAATATAGCATCAAATGCATATAGCACAGGATTAAATATGACTATATATCATCATTGTTATCCTCTGCTCCCTGAGGTTTTTTGGGTACAAGGTCAGCAACTGATAAAAAAGCAATCTGGAGATGCTTAATTTACAACTACGGAAGCAGCTCGAAGAATGGGGTGACGGCACTGAAGGACACTGGCTGTAGCAGAGGAGTCCTGACCTTGATGCTCCTTGTGAAAGACAGAACAGGGTAGTGAGAGACCAAATGCACTATATGATCGTGCAGGGCTTTTGTTAGACTAAACGGCCAGGGCAGCAAGCAGTTCTAATTTTAAGATCACATTGGAGGACTAATATTTAATAAAGCAGCCGGCTGTGCTTGACACCAGTCCTGGCAAATGCAGGCTGACAGTCAGCCTGCTGAAAGAGCACTGCAGACTTTTGTGACAGGCTTTTTTGTTAGTGGTGCAGAGGTGACTATTTTGGTATAATTAAGTCAAGGAACTGAAATTGTATTTAAGTATCCAAGCCAACTTCCAAGTGTATCCCTTGGGCACGGATAGATGGGTATTGCAGAGGTGTTACAACAGAAGGGTCACTCGAAAGTCAAGATGCTACTGATATGGGCTTTTCTTCTTTTGCTGCAGGTTTTGGCAGTACACAGCAGCCAGCTGAAGACACTCCTGTGTTTCTGTGTTACTGACAAAAGCAGGACTGCAGGGGTCAGCTGCAGGGTGAGTTTTCTCCTTCTGCACGGACAGAGTTTGTTTCTGCTGGTAAGAATGCAGGGAGGCAATGATGAATTTGGATGCACTCTGGTCAATGCGAGACTCAAGGACAGAAAATTACTACTCTGTCTGGTAGATAAAACTCCTAGTCCAGAGAGATTTAAAAATCTGCAAGAATTCCTGTTTTAGCAGTATCAGCCAGGAAGACATCTGTTAACTGTGACATGAAGTTTCCCTCCTCCTCCCTTGCCCCTCAGCATGAAATTCTTTTACCTCTTACTGTTTATACTGCGCCAGAGATTGTAGACTCTCGTACAAATCCAACACAAAGCAAAATGATTTCTCTGGAGTAGACCAGAATTCAAATACGGCTAGCAGAATTAATAGAAGGTACAGAGTTTGTGTAGGGGAAATACTGAAGTTGCTTTTTCAGAATCAACCTCTGACAGGCTTCTTGCAACAGGAAAGCATATACCCTTTCAAGCTAGGAACTTCACTGTAAAAAAAGACCAAACCGCAAGCACTTCTCCTTCCCCACAGCTATCTTTATGGAGGAAGCTCGGCTACTCCTTGAAAACAGCTGAGGACTTGCAGTTAAAACTCCTCAGCAAGTCAGGACTAATCCAGCCCAGTAAAGCTGCCTATAAAGTCAATGTCAGCAATGATAAACTGAGGCTCCACAACAACGGAGGGAACAGCATGTTGCATAGGTTCAAGTGCTAACTGCACATATATCAGAGTAAAATCCAAGCAGGACCACACATTTTGCCTGTCTGGTGCCTCAAGATAAAGCCCGCAGTGTTTACTGATGCAGCATTCTCATGGATGGACCTCAATGGGGTTTTACCAGTTGAGAAATCACGGCCTGCAAAGCATCAGCCTGGTTCCCAGGAGTAACATCAGTGCATACAGCCCTATTCCACAGTCCACTCTGCTGCCCAGTATCCAGCCCTGCTTATCCACACTGCCATGTGTTCACATTCCTCTCGCACAACTTCCCCCAATTAATTGATCTGACATCCATAAGCTGGGGCGGGGGGGAAGGGAATATCTCCAAGCTTGCAGCTGCTAAGCATTAATGCTAAACACTGGCCAAATATCGAAACTTTAATTACAAGCTGCAGCTCTCTGTACAAAACAAATGCTCTGACATCAGAGCTGCTCTCAGCTGCTCCTGCACTCACGAGAGGCAGCAATTACAGCTCTATTACAGTTTAGGCTGAGAGCTTGTTTCGATCTGCGTATGGCATCTCTACAGCTCTGCGGTCGTTTGGCAGAGGTCTGTCGCTACTGCGATGGCTGGTGCACGGTCAGGAGAAAATCACAGGTTTCTCGCTGGTCTCAGACAGCAATTTGCTTTAATTGCAGCGTATGCCGATTTTTATATTTGGAGAAGAAAATGATTTGAAATTACAGCCAATTATGCTCCTCTTCACACCGATGTGAACTGCAGGGAGGTGGAACGCCAGCTGACTCAGGAAAGTCTAATATGGATGTGAACAAAGTCTTCCCTATAGCCAATACAGCTCTACATTCACCAGCTTGATGCACGAGCCCTCCTTACCTGCAGTCTGAGTTGCAAAATCCTATTTAAAACTACAAGCTCCTGGGATGCTCCAGCACTACCTTTCCTCCCTTCTCTCAGCTGAAAGAAGTACCAGCCGCTTGTGAAATCTCTCAGCCGAGCACTGAAGAATGACCACCCAACCCTTGGTTTCTTGCAAAGCTGTACAGCTCCTGCATGGCATCACAGCTATGCTGCTTTGAGCAAGGGAAGGCAAAATCCATGGATGAGAGAGCTCTTGGCACATGTCTCTGATTTCCAACAACAAAAGAGACATAGCACTTAATGTCCTTCAGCCCTTTCTTAGATTAGTGCCTGCCTTCAGAGAGGAAGATGCAGATGATACAGACTCTCAGGCAGTGCTGAAGAAGTGACAGCTGGAAGGCAAATTCAAGCCAATAAAACCCCGAATGTGAAATAAGGCATTTTTCCAGACACAGCAGTAATTAACCCCTAGAGAAAATTAAAAAGTAGGGAAGACCCCTGTCAAGGCAGATATATTCTAGACAAGCAATGACATTGATTTCAACAATTGCCCTTGAAGTCCATTTTTCACCTTTAACACATCTAATTATCCCTGTGTCACAGTGGAAATCCCCAGTCAGCTCCTTATTGCAATAAAAGTACCTCAAAATGCTGTGGTTAACCAGCATATGGAAAAGGATATTGAACACCCGCTCCTAGGCAGGGACCTCCCCTGACCTATTTTGGCTTGCCCAACCACATCCATCTCAACGCCACGTTGAAAAGGGATTAAAGACCTCAGGTGACCTCAGAGGACTCAGGTTGCCTGGCACACATTCGCAGTGCGAGGAAGGTTGGACACACAACCATGACCGCTAGAAGCACATTCTTTGGATGACAATTAACAACATCTTTCTGTTTGAGGGAAGACAGTTCCCTGTCCGTGACAATAACCATATCAAAACCTAACAAGTACTTTCCTGCCCAGATTTAGCTGCCATAAAAGGCTGACACTTTATGGGTTGGCAGCCAAAATGTAACTTGCCAACTCCAGAAGTAAAACTGGCTGAAAGTAAGCAGAGGACATACTGGACTTCCCACTCGAAAATTTATCATAAACACAGTCTCAGAGCTCGGTTAAGCCTTTCTCTGCAACAGGCAGAACACTCCTGCCAGTGGGGAGATAAAATTCAATCTACATGGAACATGTAAAATCCATTTATTTTAAAGAAGGAGCAACCAAGAGCCCTATTATCAAATAAAGACCAGGGTAGGGGACAGAAAAGAACCTACAAAGACCATATCTTTCCATACATTAGTAGTTTCTTAAATCATATCTCTGTTGCAAGTTAAGTGAGGACATGGACGACACTTTAGACCCCAATGTTTCAAATCCTGCCCTATCTGTATACAGATAAGAATATTAGATTACAACTTTTAGGAAAAAAAAAACCAGTTTTTCCCAGCTGCCTACTACTACTTCAGATGTATAATACAGACAGATGCGTGTTCACATGCCTATGATGCTGCTTCACCTTGCAACAGTCCTACCAGAATAGCACATCTGCCTACAGACTTGGTGGAACTAAGGAAATGCTACAGAAGTCTCTCACCACAGAAAACACTGAGAGCACAGATCAAGGAACAGCTATGCATCTGCATTGTTAGGGGTTTGCATATAGTGAAAAATACACAGGCTCTGCTCATAATTGCTGCAATTAAAGGAAGGACTATCCCATGGTGAAATAAATACCTGGGAAACAAAGGCTCTATTAGACACTAAAGCATTGTTCTGAGAAGTGAATGATAAGCATCAAAACACAATGCAGCTTCATGACTTCAGAAAAATCCTAATGGGCATCCTCCTATTTTGTAATAGATGCCAATTAGAATTATAAATTTTCCTCTGAATGCAAGAGAATGAATGCATTGTTCGAACAAGTCTTTCATCTAAAGCATTTATGAAATACAGTGGTAATAAAAGCGTTTACTTTTGTAATACTTCCATGAGTTTGTTTTTACATGTCTGCCATTTAGAAGTAACTACCATTTAGAACAAAGCACTCCAAACAGCTGTTATTAGTAGATTAATAGCAATAATAATAATAACCTTAAAATACAGCCAAAAGTAACCTCAACCTTCACAATATTATAAAATTTTATCTGTACTACACTCAATTTTGCATATCACTTACCATATACGAAGGAAATATTAAAACACGCTTATGTTTGCCGCATGGCCACTGGGGATCATCTAGAAGATTTGGGTCATACTCAACAAAGTCTCCCAGGTCACTACCTATAAAACAATGGTAAATACAATTATCTTTGTGCAACACTTTTGAAAGAGTCAGAAGATTTCTCCAAATCTTGCAAAATGTTTATTTCAATACTAATACAATCTGAAAAGATACAGAGGACCTACAGCTTATGAATTACCTGGTAAATGTGAATTTTGGGCATAGAGAACTGCAAAATTATATGAAGCTCCACAATGACTTCTATTCCTAGCAATAAGTTTTCATCTGTTTACACAGATGTTTTGATCTGTTTCATGTAACATGCCAAAATATGTTAAGCGTACAGTGCTTTGGCCTATGTTTTGTGCCCAGTTTTGTAAACACAGCCCTTTCCAGCCTAATAAAGGTCACAAGGATTATTTGCACCTTCAGCTTAGAACTACTGTGTTGCCACTGTAAATTTTCCACAGCAAAGGAAGGCAATGATGAGCTTAATGCAGGAGGAACAAACAATGCCACTGACAGGAGGAGGCATGCTGAGTGCCATCAGGGGCTGGTGATATACCGGCAGCCTTGTTTACTCAACTTTCCACCACGTGTAAGACAGCTTTGCTAAACAAACAGGGAATGAACTGTTTCACCCACAATACGAGACTGTATTTTGCTGAATTTAAGCAAAAAAGAGGGCTAAACAGACAGACATCCATCCTTCACGACACCTGCCTATCATCAGGGCTCCTAAGGATATTAAAAAAAGCTTCTTCAGAAGTTACCTGCATCAATGCTCCCCTGGGTGCTATTAGCTCTTGCCAAAGAAAGGCTACGATGGCTTGCATTGCGAAACTGGGAGAAGGATGAGGTGGAGTCTATTGTGTTCCTCCGAGTTCCCAGAGCATTGGTGGGAAACAGGAACTGGGTATAAGAAACCGTCTGAAAAGAAAGTCAGAATGGACAGACAGTTACTATCAGCCCAGCTTGGCCACAGAGTGATGCCTTTGGTGTATCTCAACTGGAAGCATGGGAAGCCAAATTAATGGAGGATTTTCTGGATTTAATAGTTAGGCACAGATGGATAAACAGCAGTCACCTACATTTGCTTCAGCGCATTCAGTTTATCCATGCAAAAAAAACCAAACGCTTTTGCAAAGGCATTTATTCTTCAACAAAACGAAACCACACACAGAGAAAAACTCTAATATGCTGGATTTACAAAATCCCACTGAGGGGTCAGATTTAAAAATGTCAATTTGGTCACTTTTTTTTCCCAGTAGGCCTTATCTGCAGCAGCTTTCAGCTGCTTTTTTACTGAGACAGCATCATCTATTAGGGTCCCCCAGCACAGAGCAGCCAGAAGCAAATTACTTGAATGTTCCTAAACTTAAGCATTTTCTCCGGTATTTTTCTCCTTTAGGATTCTATCTGGCAAAGTCTTATTGATGTTGTAAGCAGAGCTACCAGTTTACAGCAAGAGCTGTGGGAGAACATTTACTACCTCCCAACATGGACTAAGTGTGAATGAATAACTTGTGACAAAATTATTTTTAGAGGCTACCAATCTTCTGCTTGCACCCTTGGCCAGGAATAGATTACGCCTTGCACCTCATAGGTTTCTTTTCCAAAAATAACATTACATTGAAGAAAACAAACGAGTCTCAGACTCTAGATTGGTTTATGATGAGGTCAGAATAGGTATCAAATAAATCATGTGAGCTTTCATTCATTTATAAGCAGACAGATTATGCTTAGGAATTTATAGCCTGTGGTCTGGCCTGACACCTGGTTAGATGAGCACACCATGTGTAGCAGCATTGACCTAGGGCCTTTAAATCCGCAAAGGAGAGCAGACTGGGTAAACTGAACTGTAAAAAGCACATCAGGCTTTCAGAAAAAAAATGTTTAATTTATGATTGAAATTGTCTCTCTTCTATGTATTTGTTTGAAACAGATCACTTTCTCTAAACATTCATAATTGCTTATTCTTATCAAGTGAATGCTCTCGGATTTTCAAACACTTATCATATTTGTACAACTGCCTTCCAGCTCTTTGGAAAAGTATCCTGTTAAGCAAAATTTATTTTATTAAATAAAATTGAGAGCAAACACAATTACAACTTGCAGCTCTTGCCAAAATATGTTCAAGCCCCTGACGATATATTCTGCAGTGATTCCTCCTGTTGGAGCCACGGGAAAGCTGTGTGATCCAGTAATGTTTTGCAGACCCAGATGTTGCCACAGGCAAACTTCTTAAAGGAAAGAGAGTTGTTTGAATTGACAGCTTGGCCAGTCCTCCTGAGTTACAGTTTGCACATGTTGTGCTTTAATTATTGTGTTACACTGTATGTTATAATTTATTTTTATATCTGTGCCTGTTATTAGTTATACAAGTTTTTCCCTTATTACATAAAATTTAACAGAGTAGGAACTGAAGCATCCCCACCTTCCCGTCCGCTCCAAGCTCTACACCTTCAAGACCAATTATGTCTTTGAGACACACTCCAGTAGAATGGCACTGGCGTCCACCATCCAGCTTCATATCCCTGGGGAACAGAAATCAGAGCAGCTCTTAATACACATCCTTCGTATACCTTCCACCACCCAATGCTGAAATAAGGTATAGCAGCATTAATCCAAACATGCCAATGCAAAACACAAACCACACAAATTTTCCTTTAGGCAGCATCTGTATGGTCTAAAATACAACAGAGCAATTAGTTACAGAAAATTCCACTGTGTTCCAGGTTGCACCTCATATCCCACCTCTTGTGCAAAGCAAAGGTACATCATTAAGTACTTCTGCCAGAACTCCACACTGGACACTGGGAGGGACTTGGGAGTTCTATAAACTTGAGGAGAGATCCAACAATCTAGCTTGAAGACCTGACAGCCATGAACAGAGGTAACTGTCCATGAAAGCCTCCAGGAGGGATTCTTGCTCCTTTGAGTGCAGAAGTGTGTCCAAAGCCCAGTGAGTCTCCTTTTGGAAGCTGGCAGGAAAAACTCAGCTCTCTATCACCTTGGGATGGAATCTTGGGGATCTACTTGAGGAGGACTGACCTGTTTGGCATCCTACACTCGAAGGCAAATGAGGTACCTGAGACAAGCAGGCATAACCCATGCTTTAGCCTCATGATCAAAACAACAGTGAAGGTAAAAAAAAAAAGTGAGCAAATTTATACTCTGCAAATGATGACTGTATGCAATTCCAGAATATTTATCTTGCAATATTTCCTGTCTGATTTCCCATAATGTCCAAGTATGTGCTTAAAAATCTGTTTGGAAGAGATGCTGACGCTGGGGCAGGGAGAAGCCCTGCAGGCTACTCACCCACTTGCAGAGCTAGGCTATCTTCTACTGTGTCTCTGCACACCCTGTCTCCTCATCTTCGCTTTCCAACCTATCACTCATTTTATTTCTCTGAAACACGGCAATCAGCAAGTCCGCAGTAAATCATATAACTTACTGCTGGAAAAATCCAACATGACTATCTGCTGGAAAACATAGTTTTGTGACAAAGGAAAAGACTGTATCGAGTTTCTAATCCCAACAAAGCCCTCCTAGTTTCTTGACTGAGGTTCATTTAGCACAGTGTCAAATTATCATTCTTGTTCCCTGATATCATGTTACTGAGAGGCTGGACAAATAATTATGTAAAAATAACCCTCTATCAGAGGCAATGGACTGCAGAACATGCTTAAAGGAACTATTTCCCATGCAGATAAATGCCAAATAGTAACCATTTCAGCAAGTTTTATCCAAGTAACAAACAAAAAAACTTGAGGAAGCCCCTAAACCCCCAAATAAAAACAAAAATCTGAATTAACTGAAACAGTATCAGGACAGTTTAGTTTCCTTCCACTCAAATTCTTACAGACACAGAGTAAGAAATAATGCCATTATGACTTTGAAAAAAAAGTCATGGAGAAATTTCTCCATGCAATTAATATCCAAGAATAGATAACTCTGTAGTTCATCAAACAAAAATCTGGCACCCTTACAGAGTCAGCACAGCAGCTTTTAAAAAAAAGAGCAGCTCTAGGGACTGAAAAAAAAAAAAATCAGTGCTTTGGAAGCAGGAATTGGGGTCAGCTGGCAAGTGTAAGCACAAATGGGAATGATTCCTGGATGTTAGGTGAAGACTGATGGACACTAATGCCTCCTTGTTCCCCACCTTTCTGATGTTTCTAAAGAAGATTCTGCCTTCAGGACCCTGTGAACAACACTGCAGTTGCTATACTTCATTCTGAGTAACAAAGGGCTGCTTAGAGTCTTCTGCTCCTTTATGTATGCTTTATATTTCTAGGTAGTATAGAATTGCTTGTGTTGTAAAACAGTCATAAAATGTTACTGTTTGAAGAGAAACCTGTCCATAAAACAGAGAATTAAACTCTGCCTCTTGAGGAAAATAAGTACTAAACAATCTGCAGCTTCATATTAGCGTATAAAGGGAAAGGGTCATTGTAGCTTGTGCACATCCTCCTCTCACTGGAAAAAGATCTTGTTGAATGCTTAACATGAAACTCCTAGGTGATTTTACTTTATATCCTTTTTGTGTCCCATATTACTACAACCAAAGGCAAGCTGGCTTAATTTTTTTCCCCTCCCCACCCTCCCTTTCTCCCTTCCTTCCTCCCTCTCTCCTTCTACACACTATTAAGTTCACAAATGCCTCAGCAAGCCTAGAGGCTGCCACCCTGCTGCTGGGGGAGCCCCAGCACAGCAGCTTCCTCCCCAAACCCCACAAATCCCAAAAGTAATTAGGAAAGACATGGGGGGCACCTCTGCTTTGCCCTCTACAAAGAGGAGAGTTGTGCCTGGGGAACAGTCAGGACAGTTGTCTAGGTACAGCCACTGCACCAGTGCTGCCAACCACGGCCACCAAGTTCTTCAGGACACGTGCCTCTCCCTGCATGGCAGCATGGCCAACAAGCCTCGTGGGGCAGGAGCATATGGAACACAGGCACTTCATGTAAAAAAAAAAATCAAGCTTTCACTGTGTTTAAGTTATTTAGATTACCAATGGTACTGAGGAACTGCACAAACCAATATCCAGTAGTGCTTACAAAATGCAGAGTACGAAAGATGGTCCTTGCCAAAGAGGCTTTTAAGTGAAGAAAACTTCCTTCTTCCTTTTCTGTATTTTTTATTTTCCTCTGTTCTATTTTCCAGAAGTGCTTTTAACAAAGTTTACAAGAGATTGGCACAGACACCAAAAAAAGCAAAAATAAATCACGGGAACTTAATTTTAGTACCTTCACTTTATCTGAGCAGGGAAAGCTTGAAGAAACGTGAAGATCAGCAATGACATTTCCTTATGAGGCAAAAACCCCCTAGATTCCAGTTTCTGACAGAGGAGTTACGCTGATTTACATCAATGTCAAGCTCTAAATAATGTATTTGTGCATACCATTACCAGAAAGCTGTGCAGTGTTATAAACTACACTGAAAACTAAGCATATCATTTTAGTTATCCAGGACTGCAGAATAAAACAGAAGTTTCTCCATCTAATAAGAGTTCACAGATTTTCTTCAACAGCCTTAGGTGACTTGGGATCCCAAATTTGTTGTGGCATGGTGGAAAGTTTCAGTAAGCAGGCAGATAAGAATCGGAACAGAAAATCTCATCATGCTTTTCACTAGTCAGGCCAGGATTAACAGAATATAAATTGGATGCTATTACCTTTGGAAGTGTAACACTTGAATCAAACGCTATGCTTTGATGTAATCTTACAAAGCCCCGTGCAAGACTCCTAACAGGCACTTGCTCTTTAAACGACAGCAACAGTTGAACATTTTAACCTGTGAATAATTCAGGAGCCATTAAATATTAAATAGATCTCTAGATACACGAAAGCCTTCTGGTTCTTGCAGGAAGAATCTGATAATCGTTATTTAAAGATGTATGCCCTTTGTGTCTATGCGTTATGCTTAGTGATGCCTGACTTTTTTGATTTATTCTAAAAGCAAAGGCAGTTCATGAGACATCAAGGAAAGACACTGTTCTTATACATCACTATAAAAAACTTCTAGTTATTATCTCTGTTTACAGGGACAAAGACAATGACAGCTTTGGAAAAGATGTGCTCATCTCCCACTGCCTGAGACCGCCTGCTTTAATTGATCGAGAGCTTTCAGATCCTAATTGCCATTAGTGTTACCAGAACAACTCCAGTGGCAATTTACGGGGAGAGGAGATGGAGAAACTCCTGGAAAGATGGCTCTAATGGGCAAGTATCCTTTTTCTCTCTCTCCAAACATAATGAGGTGTCAGCACATCAGCTCTTGTCCCAGTGGTTTCCCCAACACAGAGTAGAAGTCCAAAATTTAAACCTACTAGTTTTTTGGGATTCATTGCTTAATTTCAATCTAAGGGAACAGGGCAACTCACAAAAATGGTGGCTCTATAAAATTGATGCATGAGATGATTAGTTTTGAGATATCCTGTTGTGGCAGAAAAAAACCTCAGATTTGTGTGTCTTTCTCTGAAACTAATATGCACTTGGTTTTGGGTTTTTTTGTTCAGTTTGGAAGAAGCAAGGTAAATGGGCAATTGTAAAGAAAAGCAGGGATATTTCACTTTCCCTATTATCAGCTAAAACCAGAGTTTTTCTCCCCAAGCCTAAGGAACAGTAAACACTTGGGAAAGGCGCTCAAGATTGATGACTTAATCAGAAGCACCTCACATAGGCTGAGGTACTTAATGCCTTCTTTGCCTCAGTCTTTAATTGTAAAGAAAGTTGTTTCGTCTGTGTACAAACCCAGGAGCTAGAGGAGCAAAATGAGGCTCCCATGATCCAAGAGGAGGTGGTCAGAGCCTTGCTAGCCCGACTAGACACCTACAAGTCTATGGGGCCAGATAGGATTCATCCAAGGGTATTGAAGTAGCTGGCAGATGTGCTGGCCAAACCCCTTTCCATCATCTTCCAACAGTCCTGGAAGACTGGGGAAGTCCCACTGGACTGGAGGCTGGCTGATGTTGTGCCCATCTACAAGAAGGGTCGCAGGGAGGACCCAGGGAACAACAGGCCTGTCAGTCTGACCTCAGTGCCAGGGAAAGTCATGGAGCAGGTGATCTTGAGTGCTATCATGAAGCACATGCAAGAGAACCAGGTGATCAGGCCCAGTCAACACAGGTTCACAAAAGGCAGGTCTTGCCAAACTAACCTGATCGCCTTCTATGACAAAGTGACTTGGCTGCTGGATGAGGGAAAGGCTGTGGATGTGGTCTTCCTGGACTTCAGTAAAGCCTTTGACACAGTTTCTCACAGCATTCTGCTTGAGAAACTGTCAGCCTCTGGCCTGGACAGGCGCACACTCTCCTGGGTGGAAAACTGGTTGGATGGCCGGGCCCAGAGAGTGGTGGGAAATGGTGTGAAATCCAGCTGGAGGCCAGTGACAAGTGGGGTTCCCCAGGGCTCAGTGCTGGGTCCAGCCCTGTTCAATGTCTTCATCAATGACCTGGATGAAGGCATTGAGTGCACCCTTAGCAAGTTTGCAGACGACACTAAGCTGGGTGGAAGTGTCGATCTGCTGGAAGGTCGGGAGGCTCTGCAAAGGGATCTGAACAGGCTGGACCACTGGGCTGAGTCCAACGGCATGAGGTTTAACAAGGCCAAATGCCGGGTCCTGCACTTGGCGCACAACAACCCTGTGCAGTGCTACAGACTAGGAGAAGTCTGTCTAGAAAGCTGCCTGGAGGAGAGGGACCTGGGGTTGTTGGTTGACAACCGACTGAATATGAGCCAGCAGTGTGCCCAGGTGGCCAAGAAGGCCAATGGCATCTTGGCTTGTATCAGAAACGGCGTGACCAGCAGGTCCAGGGAGGTTATTCTCCCTCTGTACTCGGCACTGGTGAGACCGCTCCTTGAATCCTGTGTTCAGTTCTGGGCCCCTCACCACAAGAAGGATGTTGAGGCTCTGGAGCGAGTCCAGAGAAGAGCAACAAAGCTGGTGAGGGGGCTGGAGAACAGGTCTTATGAGGAGCAGCTGAGAGAGCTGGGGTTGTTTAGCCTGGAGAAGAGGAGGCTGAGGGGAGACCTCATTGCTCTCTACAACTACCTGAAAGGAGGTTGTAGAGAGGAGGGAGCTGGCCTTTTCTCCCAAGTGACGGGGGACAGGACAAGAGGGAATGGCCTCAAGCTCCGCCAGGGGAGGTTTAGGCTGGACATTAGGAAAAAATTCTTCACAGAAAGGGTCATTGGGCACTGGCAGAGGCTGCCCAGGGAGGTGGTTGATTCACCTTCCCTGGAGGTGTTTAAGGCACGGGTGGACGAGGTGCTAAGGGGCATGGTTTAGTGTTTGATAGGAATGGTTGGACTCGATGATCCGGTGGGTCTCTTCCAACCTGGTTACTCTATGACTATGACTCTATGA
The DNA here is from genome assembly GCF_032191515.1 of Phaenicophaeus curvirostris. Classification (NCBI taxonomy): domain Eukaryota; kingdom Metazoa; phylum Chordata; class Aves; order Cuculiformes; family Cuculidae; genus Phaenicophaeus; species Phaenicophaeus curvirostris. The sequence continues at coordinate 50,153,825 of NC_091394.1, read as the reverse complement.
CATACAGAAATCTATTGGGGAAGAATAGTGAGAAACCGGGTAACAAATCTGAAGGACATAACAGAGTAACCCAGCTGTGCATAGTTATTGCCACTATCATTATGGCAATTCAGATGCTCTCATTTCTTCCGTAAATATTCTCTTTTTCCACATGCTCTGCAATGCTTGTTACCTGACCTGCCAAATAACTGACCGCAGGGGTGCAGTGTGCAAGAAAACCTCATCTAAATGCTTTCTTTTGCCTCATTTTGCATCCAACTTTCTTACACAGTTTAAATGAACAAAAATCTCAGAGTTTTGATAACTATGGCCATTGGGAATCCCTGGCCTATGGACTCATTGATCATTGTGGCTATATGTGGCTACATGCTATTTGGGGTGACGGTACTGAAAACCTCTTGCTCACAGCATCACTGAACTCATGTTTTGTCCTGCACTTAATTAAATTCAGCAGTGATTTATCTTGAAAAAAATGGATGAAGCTTCTTTGCAGCATTTTTAAGAAGGACAGAAATTATTTCTATCTAACAATTTGCTGTTTTACTTCAGAAGAATGGTCAGTTTCCTGCAGTTCATTCCCTTTGATTGCGCATATTTTATTATTTTCCTAACTGGAGGCAAGCTCAGTCAGATAAATAACTACATCCTTGTCAAGACAGTAATATTCAGCAGCTTTGCCTATTGCAGGTAAGTTTCTAACCATTTAATGAATTCACTGTCATAGAATAAAACATGAGGTGAATTGGCCAGTTTTATAAGGGCACACACTGCCTGATGCTCTGGATTTTCTGCTCATCACCTCCAGCCCCAATGGCAGTTGGTCACTGCGAGCGCAGTAGCTGAGACATGTAAGACCAGCATGTTGCACCAGTTTGCCTCCTCCACCGGGTCCTCTAGGTTCATCTATTGGGCGGGACTTCAAAGGAACTTATAAGCTCTTAAAAGGTTCTTGCCACATCACAAAATAAAATATCATTAGAATAGGTATGATTTCAATCTGTGAATGGTTTTTGCCATTAAAAAAAAAAGGCCTTAAAAAGTCCCTTTCCAAAAACATGTTTTTAAATTATGAACCATAATGATGTGTCTCAGAAAAAAAAACCCACAACACAACAAAAGTATAAACCAAACTACCTGCACTGCTTTTGTTTTCCTGGGGGGAAAGACAATACAGTACCTTCTTCCTCCTTTCTAACACCTCTAACAGTGACAGACATACATTGCCATTATCTTTTTTGAAAATGCTTAAACACCTTAAAATACTAACAAGAACTGGATTGCTCTCAGTTGGCTGCAAGCATATGCAGACCCCTTCTGCTGGCCACCATATCCTGTGGGACACGGAGTGACTCCAACAACATCCATGAGGACTGCCAGTTGCCCTTGGAAACTAAAGGAGAAGCTGTGCCCAGAGAAGTTCCAAGAGCAGGCAAGCAATGCTCCTGTCTGGAGGCAGAGCTGAACCTTTTCCATGCCAGCTGGGGTCACATGAAAGCTCCGCAGAGCATCCTTGCACTGACTGTGCTGCGGGGCGGAAGAAACCTGCAGGCACATTCCCTGTGCTGGCTGCAAGCGAGAGGGTGGCCATAACAATGCCTCTTTGGGGACATGTGCGGTGACCCCAGCACCTGGAGTATAACCTGCCTAATGGCTAAAAGGCTAATATCTGCAGTGTCTGATTCCTATCTCAAAGGGCTAAAATCCAATTCACCTCAAACCACCTGGAGTCCATCTCCCAATGAGTAATTCCTCCAAGTCTTGTTTAATCCAACTGCAAGTGGCTCCACCCTTTGGTCTGCGATGAAACAAATCCCCTCTGAGGGCCTAGAGCAGGTCTGTATGTGTGTGCGTGAGTGTGCACGTGACATGAGCTGAGTGTATGTGTTGGGGCAGCTCTTTGCTGGTGACCTGAGGCATCTCCCCCTGTCCTGGAAGAGGAGCAGCAACAAGGCTCAACACCACTTGCTGTGAGCTTCCACCGTGACAATCTTTGACAGAGGAGGTGTGTAACGCAGCAGCTCAGGGGCCGCACGAGGTGCACCTTTGTTAACTGTCACTACCTCCCATTTTCTGCTCCTCTGCAGAACTAGACGGGGATTAATTCTCATCTCCTGCAAGGAAGGTATAAAGTGGATGCTGAGCCAGAAATCCAGCTTCAATACCCTTCATAAAGTAGCTCTTCCATCTTTTGGAGTATTACATTTAAATATGAAAGAGGATCTTGAAGAAAAGTATTCACATAACATTACAGATGATGCTTCAGCTTTTTAAGTATTATTAAAGAATACGTGTCAATGTGATCTATAGTATAAAATCAGTGAACGGTGAGAAAGGAGAGGAGGAACAATTTTTATAAAGTACAAGTATCTCTCCACAACGGTAATAAAGGTTGAATAGTCAGTTCTGCATCTCCTCATGCATGTGTTTTGTTTGTAAATGTTACCACAAAAATCTCTGTGTGGTAACAGCATGCATGTTTCGCAGGTGAGCAACACTTTGTTCAGCTGAAAAATCCAAGTCATGAATACCCTGTAGCCACGAGGATTTCCAATATATCGGAAAAAAGAATAGCAACTGCACAGCTGATCCTGCAGTACATTAGCCTTTGAATTGCCTTGCCTCTAACCTGTGCATCACACAATGACTTTGTATTTCATAAAAACACAACCAAAGCCAAACATTCAGGCAACATTATCAGTTCTGCTGGATTCTGTATGCACTACCTGCTTCAGTGGACCAGCCTGTAATGACAATGAGAATTTGTGTGTGTGTTAACAGCAGAGGAAATAACACTGATATAGGGCTCGCAGCACAGGTCAGCTGTCTCATCACTGCCCTTAGCCACCACTAAACCCTGCGCAGGGTCTGATGAATTTGGTCTTAACACTGCAGGATGCTGGGGGCCAAAGAAAGCCAGTAGGCAAGATGCTTATCACCTCTTTCAGCTCCTGACTTGCAGTATAGCCTTCCTTACATTGCTTTCACCTGGCTTTGTCTGCTCTCACAGCTGCTCTACGGGTCTAGATGGGGGAAGAAAAGCAAGCTCTGCTCCTGCCCATTACTGTACACTTGGCCACAGAAACAGGTGAAGTTGTGCCTGTCTTCATGCTACAAGCAAAGACATGAGCAATCTTAATGTAGCCAAACCCACAGAGGAGAATTTATGGCTCAGATCCACAAAAGTATCTGCATCTCAGAGACTCCAGTGGGAGATAACACATCACAAAACCTTTGTCAATTTAGTTTACATTCTCCTCTCTTCCCTTGCACAAACCCACTATAAACAACAGCATTAGGTCTCTATCAGATACAAATAAAAATTTTCAGGATAGAAAATTCTAGTGATGACTTTTTTGCTTGGCTTTTTTCTCCCCATCACATCATTCTTTGTACTATTTGTACTATTAGCTACTCTTCAGCATAACTCTACAACTACCTGAAAGGAGGTTGTGGAGAGGAGGTTGGTGGCCTCTTCTCCCAAGTGACAGGGGACAGGACACAGAGGAATGGCCTCAAGCTCTGCTAGGGGAGGTTCAGGCTTGACATCAGGAAAAAATTTTTCACAGAAAGGGTCACTGGGCACTGGAACAGGCTACCCAAGGTGGTAGTTGAGTCGTCATCCCTGGGGGTGTTTAAAAGATGGGTGGATGAGGTGCTGAGGGGCATGGTTTAATGGTTGATAGGAATGGTCGGACTCAATGATCTGGTGGGTCCTTTCCAACCTGGTGATTCTATGATAACAGAGAAAACTGAAGAAAGTAATTCTCCCTGCACACTGTGTCCTATCTTTTCAGCCCCAGCAAGTACCAACGGATCAGCATTCTGAAACTGCAGGCAGCGAAACCTACCATTCACCACTGGCAGCCTCTGTGCTGCTCTGGAGTATGTTTTCCCTTCAAAAGCCTGCTCCCAGTTGCATTCCGGTGAGGTGGCAGCTGCCTAACTGCCACAGAGAGCTACTTGGGAAAGATACTCCAGAGGACAGCTCAAATTTCATCTCCTCATGTACTTACACAGCTCTCCTCCTCACATTCCCTCAGACCTCCATTTGCGTTTGTATTTGTATAATCACTTAAAAACACACTGAGGGCTTGGGAAGGGTTCTTGCTATTGTAGCTTGACCTCAGTATGGAAGGTGGGCAAACAAGGGCCACAGTGCACCGCTTGCACCTCATTGGTAAGGGTGTGATGCTGCCTCATCCACTCTGGCCAAGTATGCAGAGTTTAGCTGTGTCTGAAGGAACTGCCTTTCAGATAGGTTTTAAAAATGGACCTGCTAGTGCAATTCAGCTGCCAGCACTGATACAGTACAGCTCTTCTGTGCTGCCTACAATATAACGGGGCTGGCAGCCTCCCTAAAGCACAGCTGTGCCTGGAGATTTCCTCGTTGGCTGCAGTGCCTGTGAGTCAGAAGAGAGGTAGAGAAGGAGAAGCAGCTCTGTCATGGGCTCCTCTCACATGGAGCATCCCCTTTCCGTGCATGCCTATCCCATTCTCCTGCTCCTATCAGGCCTTAGTCCAGCCTGCGTTACTTACAGACGTGCCCGAGGATCCCTGAAACAATTTGTTTCTTTTCCTAAACTATTCAGTAATGTTTGCAGAGCAAAAATTAGTTAGGACGTCTTGCCCAGGGATAGATATTTGCGATCCAGAGATTCAGAGAAAGCAAAGCTGCAGTATGCTATCACTACAACACTTCAAAAGTGTACCAGTGTCTCTCCCCCTCCTACCACACATCCAAAATGTGTAGAGAAGCAAGCAAAAACTGCACAGCCTGAACAGAGTGGCTACAGTTTATGCTATACTGCCTCATCTGTTCTTTGCACCAGCTGTTCCTGGAAGGAGGTGCCATTGAATTGTTTCTCTCTTCCTCTTATGCTTTGGAAGAAAGACAGCAAGCATTTCTTTAAATTTTGGCTTTTTAGCAAAGGGAACAGGGCTGGATTGTTTTGTACTGGCACCAGCTACCTTCTCATCCCATGCCCTTCTTGCTGAGCAAGTATGGTACAAGACATTACATGCTGAAATAATGTTTAGGTTTGCAGCTGGGCTCGTTACTACTGTAATTTAGAAGGTACAACCAGTCATCAGCATTTCAAAATCTATTCGATTTTCAATAAAGAGGCAATTGCCACAGTGCAATGACAATAAATGGATGACAGTGTACCCAAGAAGAACGACCAAAGCTGCCAGTCTGTCAAGAATTTGCCTGATGTCTCATCCCAGTTTAACTAAGAGAAAAAAATTACTATGAAAGACAGGAGACCAAATCCACTTCCTTACAAAGCTGCCTCCTTTCTTTTGTGCATTAGAAATAATCTCCCTTCATTTTGAATTACCAATGCACAAGCAGCTTGTGGTAAATCATTCTCCAGAATTATATAAATGGCTGAAAAATATGAACCAAATTAATCTTTTATGCACTGGATAAATTTGACTCTAGCTGATTTGTGGGTCTTTAAAACCCACCTAAGGGTATCAACTAAGTATTTCCTCCAGATCTTGTGCCATGAAGGTGCTGAGCTGACCTCAAGTACTGGCAACTCTCAGCTCTCCAGAGAGCAGCTGTGGTGGCCGTGCTCTACTCCTCCAGCCCAGGGGCACGGAGCTGCTGCCAAAAAGCACGGCCCTTCCCAGCCTTGCACTGCACCTCTGAAGGCACACAGCAAGCTGTCCAACAATGGACAGCATACCAATGTCTCCTAGCCAAATCCAGTTTCTTCCACTTCTCCAGTTTTAGTGGAAGAGTAAAAAGCTTTCTCAGTCTTTGGAGGACTGCTTCAATGCGCATAAATTTTCTACAAGAGGTCTGGTGTTGCAATATGTGGAGGGATGCAAGGCAGCTCCATGGACCTTGCTTACACCAGCTAAGATCCTGTATGGTATTGTGGCCAAAACAATCTGTTTTCACTGACTGAATGACTCGACCAACAGATAAATGTACAGTTAAAAGGCATTATGTTTAAATCAAATTATTTCCCTACAGTTCTGGAAATCTAGATACAGTAGCACTGTGTTTGGGTGGGAGAATGAGAAAGCTAAGACTGCTTATAAAATAAAAGTTGTGCTACCTAGAGGACTCGTTTCGTCAAAGATGAATGAAGTCAGAAGAAAAAATAAGAACAGTGCATTTTTCAAGAACATTGATTTCAGGGGGGTAGTTTTCTCCAGTTTAATAATCCAAGATACCACAACACACATAAATAAAGTGGGGACTGAGAGCTGAAGTTTTAACCTGGTAATGTTCCACAAGGTGAATATTTCTAAGTGCATTTCTCTCTTCTCAGAGCAGATATGCAAAAGCATTAGCCTCCATCATGCTGTTGTCCGTTATCAGGTCTACATGCAGGCCCAGAAATACTATGTAGTACATGTATAAATATACATACCCGACTTGGGTACAGTCTCGGTATGGCAGCACTGAAAATATGCTACAGAAGGATCTTCTGCTGCTGATAAGGACTATTCTAAAATATAAAAGAAAATAAAAGAAATCAAAGACTAAAATTTAAAAATGCCACCACAATAAGCAAAGAAACAGATGTTAGCATTGAAGAATTTGTAATCATACACCTTCCATAACAGATGACTTCTCCCTTCTCTTTTTTATCTCATAGGTAGGGCATCGTGCTACTGAGTCTTTATGAAAGTGCTGAAGCCTCTGCCATACACTTACACAGCGAACGAGTAGTGGAGTGCCATCCCTCTGTGGGCTTTCTAGGAGAACTGTATTGAACACATTCTACTTGGAATCCAGGATAGATGTTATTTTCTAAGTCCTAGGGGAAGAGAGTCCACCCAGAGAGACAAGAAGCCGTTCTGACAACTGACCACTATGCCTGAAACCAAACAGACAAATCCAGCAGCAACCCAGATGATAAATACCAAAACCCACCCACGATGCACACCACAACTCTGTGGCTGACTTGGGAGTCTGCAATTATAGGACAAAAATTTCTAGCTGCTGGTCATGACCTTGCTCTGCTAAACCAAAGGACTCCCTTGATTTTCATCTTCTTGTTCCTTAAATAGCCTGATTCATGGATGAATTCAAAGTCTGCTATTATCATTAGCTTCCAAATCCTCTCACTGTTTTTGATGTTCCTCCTTCAGTCTTCTCCAGTTTTTCCCCACTGCTCTTCTTGGTCTCTAGGCAGTATCACTGGCCTCAGCAGTTGCACAGGTGGCAGATACAAACATCACATCTTTCAGTTCTACCTTCAAGACAGGTCTAGCCCTGACAGCCTGCCAACCTCTGCGCTCAGTAATCACATCAGCCCTCTTGGTTATGATGCTGACAACTCAGTCATGACTGATCCCACAGCTCCTCACCCTTCTCCTCCAGCACCATGTCTATCTCAGTCACTAACTGTCAGGGCTGAATCCCTCCTCCTGTCAGCATGGCTCGCCTTCATTCCTTACAGGCAGGCAGCTCAAGATTTGGCTGCATGAAAGCATACATTATCTGCTGCACAGAGCTTATCTCAGAATCCAGGCCACTCTTACAGCAAATACTTTGTATTTTTAACCAGTCTCCAAATCTCTGCAGCATCTGTAAAGTCACTCTGTGCCATTAAATTAAATACTTTAAAGCAACCTATCTGTTTTACAGCCATATTGTTGCCTTTAGCCATCAAGCTCCCACATGTCATTAAGCAACATCAAAATCGCCTTGCAGTCAATACCCACTTTCCATAAAACTGCGTGGAATGCCAATAGCTATATAATTATAGTTTTGGGAGATGCAAACTGGCCACAACCCAAGAGAAGTTTGATCAACAGGTAAGATATAAAATGTCAATAAATAAATGATTGTTTATAAATATACTCTTTTTCCTTATTACCTCCAGGACAACAACAATTGGACAATGTACACTGAAAAGGTCCTTTCTTCCTTCTGAACATGGCTAACAGGCTGCATCCCCTCAAATTCCTCTAAGACACAGCGATGGTGAATTGTGCCATCTTACAATCTGATTAGTGTTTGAACTTACTGATATTTTACTTGTCTAAAAATCTCTGCTTGTGGACCAAATGCTAGGACCTACTGCTAGGTTGGTTGTCAGGGCTCCTGCACTTCCTTGTTCTTCTCTTCAACACTGATATTTCTGATATTGTGTGCTACAGATCTATATGCGAGGATTTCACTTGAATTTTTCATTCTTTGTCCTATGCTGTCAAAGCTGGACAACAAAGCTAGCAAGCTATTTTGTTCTTTACTGTCCAAACCCCACCACTTACACCTATAAATCTCATACCAGTTATGCTATTATTAAAACACTGTTTCCTTAAGGGAATAGCTTAGTCATTGTTCTTGGAAAAGGTTTAGATCCCCAAGAGAGCTGCTACATGCAGTGCTTGGAAAAATGCAGAATGAACAATTTTCCTTTTCCTGGATCATTATGTTATAGCAATACTATTTTATTTCTTAAAAGCATGTTTAAAAGCAAAGTGGCATTTACCTTTTAATAAAGGTTTCCAGTAATAAACATGCATACAGCATTAGGAAGTTCTCCTGCAGTAAATAAAGCATGATTTCATTGTTTGTCTCAATGCTACAACACACCTTACCTATGGTAAATATCTCAGATCCTGTAAGATGGTCTCATGGTGCAGCACTAAGTTATAAAGCAGAGGGGAATAATTTTTCACGTTTGAGAAAGGCAATCTGCAAGCAAAAAAGAACCTGGCATATGATTAATTTTGTGCTTGCCACAGCTTATTGCTGAATGGTTGCTACACACAACAGCTTGCCTGTTCACTGGAAGCCTTGTTTGCTGATGTATGAAACTTGGCACAGATTTCAAGGCTGACATCAGAAAGCATCTTTGAATTTGGAAAACCACTGTACCCACTAAGCATATTCTCCCCACTCCCTCTGGCTTCTTCTGGAAATACAACTTTTCCATAAACACCCTACACCTCCCTTAAAAAAAAAAAAAAAACAACTCTTAAAGAAAAACAAACTGGTGCTTCCAGACCCACAAGCAGAGACAACAGCGGGAAGTTACCACAGAAAATTTGTTCTGTGTGTATTGGAAGGTACCAGATGACAATGGAAATAAAAAGAACCAGCCTAGCCTCCAGTTTTTTTCCAATTTTTTTTTCCTTGGGACCCAAGTACTGACTGTCTTTTCATAAACTGGGGGACTCTCTTTACATAAAGATCTCCCAGGCAGAGCAGGAGAGGAACTCATGGCCTCCACTGCCAGGATGCCACAAAATCTCATCTGCAGAGCTGCTAGAGGGGACCTCTGCAGAACAGCCTTAGGAACTGGACTGGAAGAGAAGCAGGGAAGGCAGTGGTCAGAAGCTCAGCACAGAGGAATACAAAGACATTTTACTTAAAGATCGGATGATATGCATGGAAAATAAAAATATTCTGAGGGATGGCAAAGTGGAGAAGCAGGTGTGATGGAAGCTGGCTTCTGTTCAAGAAAATTGAATTATTGTTTCTGGGAAATAAAACATTTTCCTGGATTTCAGCTCTTCAAAGAGCACCTACAATCCTCTGCAGCTCTGTATATTTCATCAGAAGCAGCTTGAGTCAGTTTACATGCCCTGATCGCTAACCTAGACGTGTTTAAAATTATAGTTAATGAAAAGGTTTTCACTCTCTTAATTCTCACATTTCACCAAGAAGTTGTACTAATTACTATGGTTCAGAGCAACCATTACTTTGCAAGAATGCTCTGACAATGTGCAGCTGTCTGAGACTGTAAAAGCTAATCTTCCAGTTTCTTTAATAAGGTGCATGCCATGAAACCACAAAAACTTGTTGAACACAAGGCTCTCAACAGAAGCAGTAATTCACTTGACCTGAAGAAGAATAATGTCTGTTTGCTTTAGCATCTTTCTAGGTTTGTGTTGCATGAAAAGGCTGTGATCAGGCAATGCAATATACGTCATACGTACCACATACATGCAGAATATAGTAGCCTCTTCTCTCATACCTGATTGATGATATTTGACTACCACGACTTTGCTGCCCTGCACACAAAGGTGAATACACAAACCACAGATGTTCTCTGGGTGGTAGCCTCCCAAGCTCAAACTGTGGACATTGGAAGGTGGCTGAGAATAACAACGAACACTGAGGACACTGCAAATAGTCAGCCTCATACATAGTGCACGTATGTGTGTTTCCACAATTAAAAGGGCAGCAAGCCAGACCTTTCATTCCCTTTGGATGCCGTTCAGCCCTGGCATGGCACTGTATGTATAGTAACAAAAAACCCCTGAGAAAGTGATAAGAAGAGGGTGGGAAAGGGGCATTGTTTTACTGCTCTTGTATCTCCTATATGGGATGACTCTAGAAATGTTCTTGTTTTATTCTCACCATGAACTGTTTGTTCAGCCAGCTCAGGTTGCTGTTTCTGTGGCCTGTTTCTGCGGCCTGTTTCTGCTAGATAGGAAATCTTCTACTTAACAGCTTATACCACCAATAAGCCTGCTGACTAAAGTGGGTAAAACCACACTCTAGTGGCTACCTGCACTAATTTGTATGTTAGGGTTAACTTGTCTTTGTCTTTTAATAGGAAAATTTATTATATGTTATTTTACAAGACTGCTTTGATAATACAGTCTAGGAAACCTAACTTTCCAACTCCTTTAATAAGCCACATCCTACAAATCCAAAGAAACCGGTTTTACCAGTGCACAGAACCATCAACAGGAAGCTTTATAAGGACTTGCTGATAAGCTGTGGTCTGTTGTACAGGTGGTTCTTCTCTGGGCTGGAATAGCTGAACTCTTATTTTAACCACAGCCAGTCCTGCCTTGTTGCTGGATTGCTGAAGGCTGGACCTAGAGCATCATTGCCCAGCATGTGTCATTCCCAGGGAACAGCTCTCAGAGCTGCAGGACTTCACAGGTTGTGAATCACAAATAAGGGCAGTTAGGAGAGAAACAAGCCTCAAGCTATCACTCATGCTGCTGTTTTCTTTGCTGTGACACTCACAGTGAAACAATTACTGAAACACAAGCTATTTTAAAGCCCAGCTATCAAATTCACCATATATATATATATATATATATATATTCTGCGCAGATGTTCTCATAGCTGGGTACCTCAAAATAAATGAAACGCTGCCATGCTGTGAGGGTCAGGGTTTTCAGAGAGAGCTCAGAGAGACTGACTTCAGCCTGGCTCAGTGCTTGCTTCCTGCATGACCATACATGAGCCACCTGGAATGAGGTCCTGGGCATGGGAAGGAGTCCCAGAAAGGTTTTCTATCCGCTGTAATAGCTGTGCTCCTCTGTGTCACAGGGAAAGAGGGAGGATACCTTCTTTACATGTCTTAAGGTTCTCAGAAATTCTGTTATTTCAGGGTGAACACATGAAGCAGATCCACCTGACTTTCCTGAAGTCCTTTTAATCCTGAATGCCTATTAACTGTGACTAGTGACTGCAACAGCATCCACAACCCACGAAAAAACAGGGTATGTGCTCAGATTACTTAGGGCTACACCTAACTGGCTTTAGGGGTGACACAAAGTGTTGACTTTACACTTTATTTTTAGCTAATACGGCTGTGGCTCTTTGCCTATAGGATGAAAAGCATTTCCAAAACTGCGTATCTTATTCTATCTGTATGCTAGATAAGGAGATCTTTATTATGATTATGGAAATATTCTGGAAAACTGTGTCTGCTGATAAAGATAAGAAGCCAGCTGAATAACAGAAGCTTATTCATATCTTCTCAGCAAGAAATATATTCAGTTATATTATCAGACATAATGACTGATCTATGTATTAAGACAAAATGCTGCACATATCTTAAAAATACTTTTGTTTTTTTCAATAGATGGACAAATGAGTTCACAAATTAAGTATTTATTCATTTTTTGTCAGGCAGTACTTCTATGAAGTTTATGCATGCATTTTACACATATATATTGCAGAAATTACTTGTTCTGCATGGAATTTGCATATGTTATGAATAAGTATTTTTTGCTGTAAGAAATTCCCAGAGTACACACCTATTTATGCAAAAACCAGACTAAAATTAGAGGGCTGCTTTTCAGGTTTTGATTCTGAATGTATTTGTTGTAAAGACAATAATCAGCTGCTAGTCAGACAATAGTCAAGTCACCAGTTCTGCATGTGTCTGCTACAAAAGCCATTTCTAAAAAGCTGTCGTCTCTCAGAGCCCCCTTCTGTAGTATCTATGTTGATTACTACTTTTCACTGCATTTAATTGTACGTGTGAGGACAATTGCAAGGAAGATTTTGCTCGAGATTTCAATTCATAAAACCTGCAGTTCAATGTAATGTCAGAATTTCTATTGACATGGTTCCGTGTTTGATGGAGACCACAGGCTACGTGCACAAATCGTTCCGCAGGAACATACAGGGATTCTCACCCATGGCAGCTACATGAGAACAGGTACGTGCAAGGGTCAGCTCTCAGTGGGATGGTTTAGTCCACATGCAACCTGTTCAGGCAGCCTTTTTCAAACCTATTCAGGTTTGGAAGGACAAGAATAAAATCATGAAGCACATGGGGAAACCGTCTTGGGGAAAAAACAGAGAGGGCAGGTGTCTTCTTTATAAGCAGGGAGGAGCTAGTGTCTCTTCCTAGTTGGATGATACTACAATAAAGGATGTATTTTGCTGATGGGAACATCACGACAGGCACCATGCAGTAAAAAAAGTCCCAGGTGACTGCTGCTGTACAGGTGCCACTGGTGCCTAGGGCTGCAATGTGGGCAGAGCACATCCCAGCTCGGGGTGTGCTGCAGCCACAGCTGCTCCCCTCACACATTCCCTGGGAGCCTCTCTGCCTCTGTCTGCTCTGAAGACGAGGATCTCACTCCTGGCCTTACCACAACCGTTTCCAGACGTGTGTTTATCCACCAGCACATTGTATGCACTAATACACGCTGAAATGTCATTCAGCTATTGCTAAACTCGTTCCAGGCAGGTTCAGTTATGCACCCCTCTCACACTTGGCACCTGGCACTACCCTCAAAGAAATGCAACCAGATTATGTCTAGTTTACTCCAACAGCACTATGGATTTTCCGTTTAAGCAGGTGATTTGTATCAAGGAGACAGAGGTCTTAAAAATCTATGGGCTAGCACTTCCATTGACTTGTACTCACTTGAGGAAGGAGTGTGCAACGCAGCCTGCGCCTTCACAGCCTATTTTGTGGTAAGTGGCAATGGCACGCTGTGCTCTTGCATAGGGATGCTGACCCAGCCCTTCCCCTTGTGCCTTTGCAGAAGCAGCCCTTGGATGCACAGTACCTGCCATTTCTGGTATCGTGTTGCCGCATGTTCTTGATAAAATGAACCTTCTTAAAGTTCTTTGGTCTGGGTGATCCTGAGAGTGTCCGACATCTGAAAAATAAATCAGTGTGGGGAGAAAGAAAAAAATAAAAATACTCAGTTCCCTGCTGTATGGCCAAAAGTCTACACAAAGGCAGGAAGGAAAGACGAGACAAATGATTCAAGTCACCCTGTGTTAGGAATCAGCAACAACAATAAAGACAATAAGTCTGGAAATGTGACAGCTCAAATAATAATAAAAAAATTTAAAATAAGTAAAGGCACCACCACCCCTCCCTTCACGCAAAAAAACACATCATAAAAAAAATCTCAGCAAAATAAATGTTCCTGTAATCTGCTACGACAGCTTAGCCCAAGCTTTCAGAAGGAAAAAAAAAACTAAACCAAAACTTGGTATATACGCGATTTTCCCCCTCACACCAACACCAATGCTTTTGTATCCTACTCAGCTATTGATAAAGGAGCTACTGAGGAAAGTTCTTTCTTGTTTTAATTTTAGAAATATTTAAAATCTCTTCTTTGTATGGATAATTCCTATTAATTCTAAATGTTACTTTTCACTTTCCTGATAGCATACAAACCAACACAAAATAAAATAAATTACCTTAGGGAGGAAAATAAACCCTCTTTCTTCAAAACATTAATCCTTAAATCTATTTTACATCTGAACGCACTTTTAAAATTGCAGTTAGAGAAAGAAATTGCCAGAGGGTGGAAAGATGAGACAAACAGCAATATTCCCCTGCCTTCCAGCCTTGCTCTTTTTAATCAGCTGAAACCACAATGCATGTGAAAGCTTTCTCTGTTTCATCTTAGTGTTGTTTTGTTGCAAGGCTTGGCATGGCGCTCAGGCATTGGAGATAACTCCTGCGCTCACTGCGTGGCCAGGGATGTTGGACCCCAGCTGCTGCATCCTCCACAGGAGCTACCAGACAAGCATTCTCTGTCGGCATATGGGACCAGCACAGTCTCTCTGTGTTGAGCCCCTCTAACATGTATTTTCCATCCTCTCCTGCATGTAGGCAGGGTTCAGCAGCTTCCCAAGCCCAAGAGGTCCTTTCGTTGCACTGAAATCATAGACCACTGGTCCCAAGCCACCAGGGACTGCCAGACCCCACTGCTGTACCCACACGCCACCGTGCATGTTCACAAGCTGGAGGGGTGGACTCCATCATTATGCCATTCTGCCTTCCTCCTATTAGTAAAGTCCTTGAGATTCCTTCCCCATCTGGTTGCAATTAGCCTTGTTAGCTTCTTCATGTGAAAATACCACCAAGAGAGAGGTTCTACCAGCAATTCTACAAATTAGCAAGTAAAATTACTGCCTCGTAAACCATACTTTGTTTTTACCTTTTGTCAATTATACATGTTTGAATCATTTATGAGTATGCTTCATAACATGCTGGTAAGCATTCAACAGTAAGCTTGGCAAAAATAATCAAGCCTTGGTAATTAGGCCAGTTGGTACAGCCTCTGCTATTAAGTCTTTGCTTTGAGGTGGGGAGAGAAGCCAATCTGCATGTGGATAAACAAGGCTATGTGCTAAACATCAATATAAACCAGTTGAATTACAGGTCCCAAGATAAAGTGACATTCAAAATTAAGCTGCTGCCTTGCTGAACAGCTGACCTGGATGCATACCATGCACCAGTCAGATTACTGATCAACCCATTTCTGAACTATTAAGCAGTTGCTCCATTTTCCATCTCCCCAGAGGACTGCCTAGTGCCTAATTACTGCATCCCCCAGAGAAGCTATGGCCTCCTGGACGCAGAAATAAAACTGCACTGAAGCTGCTGATATAACAAGAATGGAGCAGATTTATTAGTGAGGCAGCAGTCACAAACCTTTCAGCCAACAGAGACAGTAAAGTTGGTTACCAAAATAAGGTTGTGTGTGCTGAGATAAATGATAAAAAGCCATAAAAATTATGAATACTAAAAATACTAGCCTTCAAAAGCTTACTTTATTAAACCAGCTGTACTTACTTTTTAAAGGTACTATGTTAGAGGCTAGTCATTACTGTTAGTGACAACTAAACTTCCCTGCTAATCAAATCTGACTTATTTCCTGACATTTTATTTAAATACTGACTTTTTATTAATAATCAAAGCCAGGGAACATGTAATTCATGTCACCTACCACCTTGTAGGGTGCATGAGGTTTCAGTATTTTTACCCACTATGAAGAATGCCTTAACGTGAATACCCAGCTACTTTCCAACACACACAGGGACAGCAAGTATGTCCATACAAGTGCCCTATAGACAAAGAACTAGAGAGAAAGTAAATCAAATAACCTCCTCAGTGGGGCATTTTCCTCGATGTCCTCCAGAGTTTCCAAAGAAGAACGCTGAGAGATCAGGCGACGCCTGCAGAGAAAACAGAACACAAAAGATCACCATGGGTTACAGGAAATAAGAAGCTCCTCAGAGTTATTATTCAGTAAAGCTCACAAACTGCTGTTCATTAGCCAAGCTGTACCTTTGGTTATTAATATTCTGTTCTGCTTTTTTTATGAAATCAATTTGATCCCAGCCAGAAGCAAACCTACTCCACACAAGGTTCTATAGCAAAACAGAAGCTATAACTTCCCAACAGCTGAGCCTCCTCAGTTTGTGCTTTCAGGTTTTCCTTCCCTTCAAGGGTATAACACTCACCGAACACCACTCACCCATTTGCTGTGGCATAGCTTGTGAAGCTACAAGTACAGTTCTCTGATAAAATAACGCAGATGTAGATCTACAGAGAGTGTCTGTCGTTCACACTGCCACAAGGTACGCTTCTCTTTGCCCCTTTTTGCATTACTAAGAAACAAGGGGCATTTATTTATTAAGAATAACAAATAAATGCCCCTTGTTTCTTAGCAATGTCCACCCCATCACTCCTGTAAGACGCGACTGGAGAGAAGAAAGATGACAGAGCTGGCAGCACCGGGCACAAACCAGGAGTTTAAAAAGGAGCTCTGACCATCCCTCTGAGCAGCAAAGATGAGTTTTAAACCAGTTTTCTACAGCTGAGTCAGATGCCTCCTCCACCTTCACTGAAATGAGGTAAGAAAATCTTAGCATTTCAAGTTTTCTGGCTGTTACAGCCAGCAGGGAAGAAACCCTAGTACAGGTTTGGTTTTAGCAGCTATTGCTGCTGTACAACCTCCAAACAACTCAACAGCAGCACAAAATGAGGAGCTGCACCCAACCCTCCAGAAAACACCGTAAATACAAAAAAAAATGTATAAGATACAGCCCATGCACAGGCACATCGTGAAAAATTAAGCTGGCAATCAGCAGAACGACCCTGTTGGTGTTAAGCAGCTGTGACAGCCTGCAGATCGAAGGCACTGTGCTGCAGCACCCAGCTAGCCCATGGAGCATCAGCACCCATCACTCCTAGGGATCACTGCTGAGCTGTACAGTACCTCATAGTGAATCTACGAATATGAACTTAAATGATCAAAAGTCCTCATAGACCACCACTATTTTTACCCAATTACCTTCATGTCCTTCCCACCAAGATGCCTTATTCCCCTGATCTGCAAGTAAAGATTTTCCACAACCCCAATGTGTTATGAGCACTCCGGTGCTTGGAAGGGTGCTCATTAATTTATTCCGGGACCGTATTTTCACAACAAATGGTTTTCTCTGATGCCAGTGTGTAAGCAGTTTCTAATCCTTCTTGCAATTTGCTAGCCCCTCCAGTTGTGCTGCTACAACTGTTCTTGTAGCCGTGCTGCAAATCTGATTACTGAAATAGTTTTCAGTTGAAATTAATTCTGAGGTTCAGTGATTCAGTTTACTACCAGTTCAAACACCAGATTTCTATCACTAACACCCAGACAACACATTTCAGGACAGTATGAATGTCTATGTGGCTTTCTGTGTACTTAGAAAAGCATTAAAAAAACCTCAAACAATTTATAGAGCAACTAAGTTGGAAGTGTAATCCTCTTAGGAAAATATGCAAACCTAAATCCCCTCAGGCTTTGTCTAAACTAGAATTTTAGAAGATCCGGTGCAAGATAGGATATACCTTCAAAATCCCAAGAAAAAATAAAGTCTGCATTTCAAAGTGTGCTGAACCTGCTGGCATAAACAAGGAAGAAGTGATCAAACAACTGTTTCCTGCACCTATGGGTGCTTCCTCAGCTTCATCCACAGAGCAGAGATGCTCTTACAGGGAGAAATTCAGATCAGGAGGAGGTCCCCCTCCATTTTCAGTTACCTTGGTCCATAAACAAAAGCTGGAAGTTACAACTAGCAGCACCACTGATGTGCCAGATGATAGCTGTTGCTTTTTAATATCTCTTTATATGTTATTAGCTTAATAACACACTTAAATGATGGCACCCTCCCATCCTGTGCTGTTACAACACCAAAAGCATATTTTGCATGTTGTTAGTCAAAGAAAGATAAACAACAGCACCACCTTGTCTAAATGTATCAAACTAGTCCCACAGTAATTCCCCCAGGGGCCTGTTAGATGCCGTAAGGTGCTTGTACACTACCAGATACATATTCCAGCAACCCTCCCCGATGTGTCTCCTTGCCCTAAGTTATGCACCATCCTCAACTTCATCGCCAATGGCTTGGCAGAGGTGGGCTTGAAGATCCTATGCTTGCATCTGTTAGTAAGGTAGGTGCATTGGTTGGCAGTAATACTCAGAACTGCATTTCATCATCTCCAGGGCAGCTTTAAATCATGGTCATCCAGTTGCCTGCTGGTTGTTCAGATTCCTCTGGCATCCTTTGCTTGGTCGTAATTTCTTAAACCCAGCCCCAGGGATGCCGCTTCTTGGTCTTTCCTTGCTAACCATGAATGCACACAGGCTGGCTGGGTATCACTGACACCTCTCTTCACACTAAAGAGCTCACATTGATTTTCACTGCTAGTGATTTGCAGTATTTTGGGAACTTAATGTGGCAAGCAAGCCTGCACAGGGAAGGGGGGAGAACTCTTTGCTCACTCAGGCTTGGAAGAGGAGCAGTGATATCTGATCTCCCTCTCAACTAGTGTGAATATAAGCACGACTCTGGATAAATTGATCCAGGAAGGAAGGAAGGAAGGAAGGAAGGAAACAGATGCACCCCCTAAATCACTAGCAATGAAGAAGCACAGTTCACACAGAAGCCTGCAGTGACATAAATGGAGGCTGCCACAGCCCAATCCCTCACCCTGTGCTAGCATGAGCAGTAGTGAGTGTGAGGACGTCCACTACAGCATCCAACTCAGCAGAAAATTGCTGAAGCTCTCTGTGCAATCACAGGACCACTGGTGATATGGATTTGCAGCAACTCTGCTGAAATCAGTTCATACTGCCTGAGAATTGCACCCTTTTTTCACTGAAGCAGCTCAGCTGCAAGGAAGTATGTGCAATTATTCCACTTTATCTTAAATCTTTATTTCGAGGTCTAATTAAGGTGACCTAAATACCAATATTTTATAAGCTTTCCACAGCTGGATATTATACCAGAAATGCCAAGTAATGAACCTGCCTGCTGTGAACAAAGTCACATCCTGTGCCACACACACACGGGAAAAAAAAATTTGGAAGACCAAAGCTTTGGAAAAGGTGCTCCAGGGAATACAAGCAAAACCAGTTTTCCATTGTCTTTATTAAAAATTAATAGCCTCAACTGGTGTTTAATATTTAAATTAATTTATCATCTTTCTTCAGGCAAGCAGTCAGGGCTTGTCTATACAACTTTGAAAAGAGTTATTTTTCAAAACTTGATTAACATTCTATAGCAGCTGGTATACATACACGTTTGCACTGAAATAACCCACACTGTTTTATAGCACACATCACCATCGTTCTGTGATGGATGGTTACGAACCAGAGGACATTTACTGAGCACCCCAAGCACTGAGCAGCTTATGCTAAACGAAATAAAGGCACCTTAGCATAAGCCCTCACAGTTTTTGCACCAGAATTAAAGCTAACTTTGCAGAAGAAGCAGCTGCTGTAACTAACACACTGTCTTCAAGGTTTTTCTTTACAACAATAGAGAGTTGTTCTACCTTATACTCCTCTCATTTCTCACGGGAAGCTTTCCTCCGTAGTCCTTGACTTGTTACTTTGTAGTCTATCAATTTGTAGACTGAAATGCTCACATAGCTGTTTCTCATGAGAAAATATAATAATGTATTGTAACCAATGATTACTTGTTGCTAATGGAGAATTGTCAAATCAGCTTGCAAAACAATGGCTTGCTTCAGCAAGTAAGGTATAAAATGTGTTGTGAACTTCGATTAAATGGCTTCACTTGGATCATATTGATCACTGCGTGTTGTCCCATATTTTCTTCTGTCAATTCTGATGTAAAGCTACACGGATACTAATTTTATAACTTAAAAATGTCCCATTTTAATAATAATTAGGGGAAAATCCTTCCATTGTTAAGGAAGAGTATTTACATGCAGATCAAAACAAAATAGCACTACATGACTCATACAGGATTCATAATTTTGGATAGGTCTTTAGGCAGATGCATTTTCAAAATGAAATGCTTTAAAACTTGTAAAGAATAATGTCAGCCAGCTAACACACTAAAATAAAACTATCCTTAATAACAAAACTAAAAATTGAAGACATTGCCATAAAAATGTTAATTTCTCCTTGTTCATGAAAAGTCTAAAAAACATTGCTCCAGGTCTAACTACCACATCCTAGGTACACCAAGCTCATGTCTCTTTCCCTGCACACAGAAGAAAACATTTGAGCTTTGGAAAGATGGTGACTTCCTTGTTCTAATGATCAGCCCCTGCAGGACATTCTTGGTCGCTGTCTCATGCAACTCATGGGTGGGTTTTTTTTGTTTTAAAACCATAAAATAACACTTTCCCTTAAACCCCTACTGCAAATATTTTTTCTTGTTTCCTAACTCTTCCCTGTGCAATTTTTACACGAGCACAGAAATAACACCCTACAATCAAACTCCAATCCCAGTCCAAGGAAAAAGACTAAAGAGATATTTAATGCCTTGGTATTTTAAATGGCTGTTTTCTAAGATATTCATGACCTTGTTTGCATAACGGATTTATCTTTGACCAGCTGTCTCTGTGGAAGCTTCTTAAAACCTAAAATTTTGTCACCATTTCTCCTCTCTAAAGTCAGGTAACGTGGTTCAGCTGTAAAAAGGAAATACAATACAAGGAGAAATAAAACAAAGCAGGTCGGTAACCAAAAGAGAAAATATCCAAAGTGACTAGACTGCAAAATGATTCACTGTAATCAACCCAACAATCAGTGGAAAATTATCTCCACTGTCAATTGCTGCAAAATACTCAGCTCAATTATGTTAAATACACAAAACCTTAAGCCCCATAGACAAGAGGTGATAAAAAAAAAAATAGAGCTGCAATCAGAACACTGGATAAATTAATCCAGGAAAGAAGGAAGGAAGCTGATGATAATCCAAGAGATAAGAAAAAATAAATCCATGTGTAATGACTTTCTAACACAACTATGAAAGTAGGAAGAAGCTGCATTTTAAACATGTCTGATTTTTTGTGGAAGTTGTGGGTAGATCACCCTGATTCTGTAAAGATTAGAAACCTACAACAGCTGAAGCTAGTAGCGTGGGTGCTGCTTGCTCCCAGAACCAAAGCATCCCTCAGGGCAAGCCTCCACTTTGTCTGGGATAACTGAATGATGGGACACACAAGTGCTAACCATTTCAACATCTGTTGACTGTGTTAACACTGATGGGAAAACCTGGAAGAGCAAAGATGTTTCAGCAGCTGAAGACCATTGGCCCACTGGGTCACCTTCTCCCTTCAGGTGGCCAGGTAAAATGAACGTGCATGAGCTAGAGGTTAAAATGGCAGGGCTATGACCCTCCGGTGACAACCACATTTCTAATATTGGGAACATCAGAAAAGCACAAGACCGCTCGGGACTTGGAAAATACTGAATTCCTTATTTTCACTGTGCTTTCATCAGAAAAGATGTATCCTGTCCTATCCTAGATATGAACACAAAGAGAGTGGAAAGAAAGTCATTATAAAACTTGAAGTGATGGGGAATGAAATCAGGATACCTGTCTAGATACCTCAGAGCCTACCTGTAAATGTAAGCGGTGGGTCTCCCCCTGCCATCTGGCCACCCTTCTGAATCGGAAGACATGACTATCCATGGCCAGCTCTCCAAGCGACAACTCTATGGGAGCCATATTAGAGTTAAGCTCATGGTTGGGCTTAAGGTTAGGGTCAGGCTTAGAGGTATCCCACACAGAGTTGTCCCCGTATAGAGTTGTTTCTGCAGAGAGTTGTCCTAGACCCTTTTGAAAGGTGCCAGCTCTGGACTTCATAAGGAACTTCATAAAAGCCAACCTACTGATGCCTAAAAGCCAACCTAGTCCTTTGCAAACGCACTCTGGGGAGTTACCAAAACATGCTCTGGATGTGCAGCTCCCATGAGTCAAACCAGGCAGAGCATCATCTTGACCCTACAGGAACAGCACACCCTAGTTCTGTTTTGCAACTGTACTTCACATTGTTCCCTCCAGCACCAAACCGGCTTGAACAGTAAAAGGGAAACAAGGAGATTATTCAACAAGATCTAAGATCAGTCTTCTGGATGATAGAATGGAAACAAAGATTTAACATAAACATATATATCACAAAAATATAATATATATTATTATATTAATTAGTACTTGTAATAGATAATGTAATATACGCTATTAATTATTACTCCTAATAGGTAATATATAAATTTTATATTTATATTTTCTCTCCAATTCCCTGTAAGCTGGCCAGCTGAACACCTCTACCCAAACTCTCAGGCCTAAGCTGCCATCAATTAATACAGTCTTCTGAATTATTGCACAAGACATCAGCTGTGCATGAATCTCCATTCACTTCCTGACCCCTGACTCCATGACCCAGCATGATCCCAGATGAAAGACCTGCTAATGAGTCACCTCTCACCCTGCCTCTGAAGTTTTTACTGGGATTCCTATGTCCCAGCTCATTTCGTTCCTATCTTTTGCCAATATCACAGGAAGACAAACACAGGAAAAACAAACCCTAAGACTATTAAAAATTATTAAGGGAAACAGAGTTTTCAGCAGCTACCCAAATTGACATAAAGCAGTATTTAATCGTGTGATATCATAATTATGCAGCAGAGCCATTCTCTGCAAAGAACATCAAACTCCATTTGGGACTTCCAAGCTGCGCAGCATATTGGATGCCCACAATGGGAGTTAAAAGCATCTGGTGCACGCTGCAAATGGGTTATTTTGCTAATTCAGCAACCCACCCAAACACACAGAGAATATACCAAGAGACCTCCATTCAGCTGTCAGGCTGTGTGCAGCCAGGATGCAAACATGCACAGTCTTCTGCAGTGGGCTGACAAGGAAAGCACAGAAATCCTGGGGTAGTGGGAACCCCAACAACCTCTTGGGATACATATTGCAAGGAGAGAGGCCTTCATACCTCAGGCTAGCGAGAATTAGGAGAATGAAACCATGCCAAATGTCTCCTTGGTCTCCAAACCTTCAGAGGTAAGCAGGAAGATGGGGAGAAAACAAGGGCAAGAGGAGGAAGCTACAGCATTAACATGCCTCCGTGCCAGATTCCACCCAAACCAAATGTCCACCCTGCTCTGAGTACCCTACCTACACTGCCATCCAAGTCCTTCTCCAAGTCTCATCTTTCCTCAGTACCCAAGGCAGAAGCATTGAAATACACAGCACTCAAACTGCTGCCTGCTGACCTGACTGCACCTAACATCTCAGTGTAAAAAATATCTACACTGCCATCCCACTGGTAGGATTTTTTTTCTGTACAAATAATATTCATGTTAAATACAGATTTTAAAAGAAAGAAGTAAGAAAGAATGAAGGAAATCAGCATGACAACACTGAAGTATTCTGCTGAACTTTCACGGCCTGGCAATGCGACATAATGCTCTGTTCACAAATTATTACGTAGCTTTACACACGTGCTCATTTAAATGGCCCACAAGACTCTAGCACAGCTCTGCCATTCCTGTGTCCAAAGGGATCATCTGGCTTTGCCTACACGGAATGTAAAATCAGGACTACCAGCACCGTGAAGAGATAGGGCACTTACACTAGAACTGCTGAGAAGCAAGCTGTTCACTGTCAAAGCATTTACAAATGGGTGTATGTGGTTATGCATGCATGCATGAAAACAGAAGGTATAGTAGAACTTTTTTTTTGATATTTTTTAGCACCTTGCACAATTCATCTTGATATATTAATTACTAGTCTTACTAGAAGACAGGATTCCAGGAGGAAATACTTTAAAAATTTGGTATTGATATGAAACCTCTAGCGAAGAAAAAAAACAGGGCTGATCCTAGAGAGAATGGAATAGCAATCACCACATGTTGTTCATTCTCAGGGTTCTTTAATTTTCACCTTCCCCAGCTGGATTCCCAATTCACTGTAGATGCTTGTTTCAAACCTACCATCTTCCCTCTGCAGGCAGTCGCCTCTACATCCAATCCTCCTACTGTTGGCTGTACCCAAGACATAATGAGGAGCTACAGCTGCAATTCAGTGAGATTCTTTTAAAGACAGTAGAGCTCTCACAGATCCTAAAGCGCCTAAAATGTACATCCTCTATTATTTGTAACCGTTGATTTACAGATTCGCTGTCTTCACTTTACTGACTCTGCAGCAATGTGACAGCTTTCAGAAAGCTTGTATGCAGTGATTTACTTTGAATATGCCCAAACATTGCCAAAGCTATATTTTTTGGAACAGCCATTACCTCATAATCTAACGTATTATCAGGGTAAGACATCAATGGGCACCAGCTTAATTAAAGACACTCAAAAGCAGCAAAGGGAAAGCAAGATTACTCATCTGTACTAATGAAAACACAGCTGCTTGACAAAGCAGATACAATAGCTGTGTAAAGAACATACAAATTCTCCATCTTTATGTCCTTTTTCTACAGCGAAACCCCCACCATAATAACCTTTGTCTGACCAACATTAATCTAACAGATGCTTCACGTGCCACTTCTGCTTAACAAACTCTATGCATTGTAAAAAGATGAATATTTAGGTCTGCCCACAAGCAACATTGCTCCTTAGAAGTCACATCCTAAAAACACCTATTCCCAAGAAATGAAAGATCAACACTTAAACTGAGGACACTACTTGAATAAGCCACACTGCAAGAACAGTTTTTAAAGTATCAAATCTTATAATGTTGTATTTCAGAGCAACCAAAGTTCTTGAATTAACTAAGAAACTCACTTGCGAGTCAAGGCTATACGCAGTAGACACCATAACACATGGAAACGTATGTGCATGACCAAGCCATTTGAAAAAAAAGACTAATTCTAGCCTGCATATATAACTATGCAATTAAAACTGCTACCTTTTCCTGTTTGTTTTCCTTTATTTCATTTACGGTATTTCTTAGGTTACCTGCAGCTCAACCCCGTATGCCTGTCTTACGTCCAGATGCACATGTGCTACCTGGGAAAACATATTTTGCAATCACACATCTTGGCATTAGACTCAGAAGATATCTGAACAGGCATTTAATAAATCTCATTGCTAAAAAAACGTATTGTAGATACTGTGAATTGCCTCGATAAAGTTCTTTTGATGCAAAAAAAAAAGGAAGTCCTGTGAGCACAACATAAAGACCAAACCAAAGAAGGGAAAGCTAGCATGAGGCATTTCTTGCATGAGGTATAAACGCTGGTATAGTTGGTGGCAATCAGAGTGTTTACTAGTGCATACTTGGGATCTAGTTCTCAGCACCCTTGCTAAGAATTCCCTTGGGATTGGGTGCTTTTCCCATCATCCTATTACATACTCAGGAGTCGGTGCCCTCTTCTCCCTGGCCATGCATTGCTAAAGCCCAAGCCAATTCACATGGTGAAGAGAAGTAAAATATTGGGTAGCTTAGATATCCAATACTTTTGGGTATCTGTGATATCTCTGACAATGTAAGATGCCATAATTTTAAATATTATTACACCCACAGGAATTAATGCCTTCTTGTTTGCTATCCACACACAGTCAGTTTTAATGCCAAAGATATCTGAGTACATAAAAGTATATTTACTTAAAACATTGCATTTGCTTATGCTTTACTTAAGAACATATTTGCAATAATGGAGACATTTCAAAAACAGTACAAAAAGACCCATTATTAGGGTAAAGGAAGATCCTTGCTGTCCAGTAGAGCTGCTTCAATATGCCTACAAGCTTGTGAGCCTGAGGCTTGCAAAAGAGAGCTTGGTACCCCCTGCTTTTCTTGCCAGGTACATACCTGGAGCAAGCAGCGTAACTGCTCTGGGAAAAGCAAACCACCTCCTCTCCCTCCATCCCTGCCACTGTGACCGGGCACAGGGTTGATAGGTGGTAGGGGAGGATTAGATCATTCTCTTCTCTCTCTCTGTTGAGGTCCCTTGCTCAGCATGGCATACCGTAATTGGCACATTCCCAGCGTGAGGTTGCTCTCTCCTGGCACAGATCTCTATTAAAAATGTAAATGTTTTCAGAAACCAGTTTACTCCATTCAGAACATTCAGTCCATATGATCTGTGAAAGACCAGCTACAAACTGAACACAATGGCATAGTTTTTCACAGGTACACGTACAAAGACTAATCATGGTTTAGAGGGTGACAATTTAAAAGATCAGATCTCTGCAAGGAACTGTCACTTCTTCCTACTTGCAGTAAGCGAGTATTATGGGGATCTTCATAACACTGGTAACATTTGGTTGTGTAGCTGTATCATTTGCTCACTGTTAAGGTATAGTGGTACAGTAGCACTCAATATTTAGAGAACGTTGCCAAGAAGCCTCCCTGCCTGTTTTCACAACAGACAGTACCCAGCAGCACCATAATTAACTTTTCATCGACTTGGCAAATGCAGTCTGCATCTGCAGGCTGAGGAACAGCCTTTCCCAGGATCAATACTTCCCCAAGAGCACACAGCACAGTCAGCAAAGGCTGGAGGCTCAGAAAGCATCTCCCCTACTCTCTACTGCAAATAGCCTTTTCCAAGGGCACCATCCTCACCTGTTCACTCAGAGAACGCTTGCTACTCTGCCACCCAATAAAGAGTTGGCTGTGAAACCTTGAGAGGTCCCAAATTTAGGCCACTTATATTCTTATTTTGCCCATGTACTCTCAATGTGCTAAACAGTCAGATGTACAGAAATAATGCTTATTCTGGCAATCTGAGCAGTCTCCTAAACTTAGCAAATTACTTAATTATAAGAGGACTGACTTTTTCTAGGTGCCTACTAGTTGACTGGCCAGCAAATACCCAGTATCGAGATGTCAGCTTTTGGTCAGTTTGGGGGAAAAAAAAAACCTCCAATAAATTTGAATGATGCCTTTAATAACTTTAACTTTTGGTCAGCCCTGAAGTGGTCAGGCAGTTGGACCAGATAATCTTTACAGGTCTCTTCCAATTGAAATATTTTATTCTTTTCTATTCTAACACCAGATTAATCAAGTAAAGAAAGCTGCCAGACCACTCTGCTAGACTGGATCTACTGATACTTTTTATTATCAGAGCAATAAAATGAATCTCGCAGCAACAAATCTGGCCAAGAAAGTGCAATTTTAGAGGTCAGCTTTAAGACCAGCATTATTAGAAGGCAGGACAAAACCCAAATTTCATGTTTAAATACTTGGTGAGCACTCCTGCCTTGGTTCACCCATGTCAGTGCTGTGCTCACTATCTCCATGCACAGTCACGCCAGAAGAACCAGCAGCAGCAGCTCAGGCAGATGCAAGAGCATGCAGCTGTTTTAAAGCACACCGATCACTGTACCAAGTAACCCCCAGTGATGATTCCAGACATGTTCAGCCTCTCCCCAGCACACTCAAAAGATGCGGTATTCATATCAAGCAATGAAGAAGGGAAGAGGTTGGCTGTCCTACCCCTAATGTCACTGTGACCCACTTCAAACGCCTCTTGAGCACTTGACCTGACCTAATCTACGGTGCATATGAGAAAACAAATAGATAAGGCATCCATTAATAATAGAGTTGCAACCCGTCTTCTCACAGAGATGATTGAGAATGGGTTGACACCCTTACCTTGCAGGAAGTCTGGAGGATCTGAGTTACTCAGGTCTTTCCATCACAAAAAAACTGTTAACACCAACATTAAGCTGCGTACGGTGAGTTTATATACCCTGTACGTTACTTCATATGGGGCCCACGCACATTGGAGGTGTGGGCAAAAAGTCTAAAAATGACAGTAAAGTCCCAGGAGGGGCAGTTTGTTAGCAGCTCTCCCTCCCCTGCTTCCGTGGCTCAGCAGAGGCAGAGATGGCTTTCACAATCCCACATTTGATGATTGACCTCTCCCTTGTCAAAGGGATTGCCGTAAGTTAGCATTAGAAGGGTCTAAGACACCATTCAGCCCTCCCCAATCTTCCCAGCAGCCAAAGCTGGCTGCCTGAGGTACCCATCTCCAAATGTCTTGGAAGTATAGGAGTAAATCCCAGCACCAGACCTGAAAAAACACCTGGCACAGGAATCTGAGCTGATGCAGTGGTCAGTCCTGTCAAAGCTAAGGTGCCTTACCCTGATTTAGTCTGAATGATTTCCAAGGTCTGAAAGGAAGGAACAGTGTTGTGGGTACGACTGCAGGAATGCTAAGTACAACCTTAGGCAGAGTAATAGACCTTTGAATGGCAAAAGCCGTGACTATTGAATCAAAAAAGTATTTAGCTCTTCTTCAGCTGGGAAACACTTTTATTGGTATTTTTTCTTGTTGGTGTTTAACTAATTTATACACATGCACTTTTTAGACAGTTTTAGGAAGAAAAAACACTAAGCCAGTGAAGAAATGGATATATCTGATATTCAAGGTTTTGTCTATCCGCCTGGAACAAATCAATGACATTACCATTTCCCTAGGGTGAGCAGGCATGAGGATAAAACCTATGAGGATGTAAGCTAGCAATGATTTTCTGTTTTTCTGGTCTCCTTCTCCCTTTCTCTTCACAAAATCACTGCACTTCCAATGGCAACCTTTAGAGACAAGGGGCCCAAGACTTTTCAGAGTCATGCTCCTGCCTAGTCCTCCATCAAGTAGAGGACTTGTCTTGATAACATAAAATAAGGCACTTTGTCATCTGACTCAATGGCAATTTTAAAGCTCTGCAATGAATTGCAATGAACTTGCAGCTCGTTAGCAATGAATTAAGTTGATGAAGGGTTACAAGGAACCAAGGACAATTTTTACGGAGCATCTC
The DNA here is from genome assembly GCF_032191515.1 of Phaenicophaeus curvirostris. Taxonomy (NCBI): domain Eukaryota; kingdom Metazoa; phylum Chordata; class Aves; order Cuculiformes; family Cuculidae; genus Phaenicophaeus; species Phaenicophaeus curvirostris. The sequence goes on along the minus strand of NC_091394.1, from coordinate 50,125,307 downwards.
CAAGCAGTTTTTCCGCCTGTTTCCCCAGAAAAAAACCCTCAAAGTACTGCCTAATGAAACACACAGAGTCCTTCTTATGCTAAGGGAACACATTTCAGGATTCTGCTCACATGTTTTCCTCGAGGATGCTTTGATGTAATAGCATGGGAGAGAAATTTTGAAGGATTTACAGATTAATGAGCCAGAGCAAGGATGTGGGTTAGGACTGCTAGAAGCGAGCTCCTCCGGGATACTATCTGCAGCTCAACTTACCGCAGATGAAATGAAACACGCTTTGGGAATGCAAATGAATTAGGATGTCACAAAAAGTAATTTAGCTTGGACCAGCTGGGTTTTAAATGTGGTTGGTTACCTACAAGATCTTTATTTAACAGTAAACCTGGCACAATACCTAGTATGATAATCGACTTGGACTTCACTTTACTGGTATTTTAAAAACTAGGCTTGGTAACTCATTCTAACAGGTTTTCAGGTCACGTCTATATTATATAAATGTGTATCTCTATGCACTTGCACACTTATGCATGCTCTGTAACAGATGTGCAGAACGGTGGGATCTTCCATACACACAAAAACAAGGGTAAGATGTTCATTCATATCGCCAGTGTGGAAGAGATAAGTGGAACAAGACAGCTAATTAGTCACTCGCCATTTCAATCCTCAATAACCACAAAGAGAGCTTGTTTTTTTACTTCAGGCATTGTCTTACATCAAACAATTTATAGATAAGAAAAATAAGTTCTCTTCCTTAAGGCACACAAGCAAGTATTTTTATGTAAGAGATTAAATTAGAATTCAAGCATTAGAAATTAACAGCAATGCTTCTTCCCTTCCCTAGCCACTAGAGTATGTCCATTAGGATGCATTGCTAATAACTATATTATCCAGAGTGACAAATTTGCACAGTCTGCTGTTTAGGTACTACAGAACGCAAGCCATTAATAGCTGACTGCCTCATTCAAATGAAATAAGACAATTATCAGCTGTAACTTACACGATTAATACTACTGCTGCCAGCATTTTCAGCAGAAATTTCATTCTTTTATAGCTCATTTGAAGTCTTTAGGGGATGTGTTATTAGTACATCTGATCCGCTGTAAACATAATTATCATGCAAAATTCCATTTATCATGCTGATCAGGATGCACTTTCTATCAGATTTTCAGACTGGCAACACTGATAAACAGGCAAGGGAATCTGACTGTCTTGGCTAGCTAGGACCATACTCATGGCCTAGAGCACCTCTGTTGCTTTCCAGCCAAGCCCACGGCAATTTTCCCAATAGGCATGAGACTTGTGCTAACCTTGGAGCTTGGGGTACATCATATTTGAGCTTGGGGAACACCATATTTGAGAATGCTTGTTTATCTCATTATTTGTTTTTGTGTTCTCCCCTACTTCTCTGTTCCTCGTTCCCCTCCAAGACTGAGTAAAACACCTTGTAGGTACCCAGGCTAACAAAGTTGCTGCAGACGGAGCAGGCAGCAACCGGTTTCACCATGATACTGACCTTTATCGGTATCATAAATCATGTTGATGCCATTGGCAACAGGCAAACACCTACTTCAACGCAGCATCACTTTCAACACAAAAATGAGCTTGGGTCAGGTGTAAACCGATACCAGTTAAGCAGATGCCAATCCAGACTATACTGAATTTTGTCTGAGATGGGTATGAAGTTTTAAAAAGTAAACACTGTTAAGACTTATCAAACTCTGGTACTTTACATGCAGAATAGCCCAGACCTGGGGGCTTGATGTGCAGAGAAACCGTCCTCTTGGACAACTTAACCATTGGAGATATATAGAACATTGCAACAACAAAATAAGACTACATGAAGTAAAGGTCATTGCCCGTGTAGACTTCCTGCAAACATCGGCTTCATAATTGGTTTAACCCAGCCTCATTTTGGCTAATAAGTTTATGCTGTGACCAAAAGGCACCATGGTACTCCAGCCATCTACTCAACCCTTGCATCATGCCAGCAGAAGGTCTCCTACAGCCAGCCAAGTAAAGGAATCGGCTTTTACTGGGTTTTGTGTGAGAGGAAAAAGCCTGCTGTCCTCAGTGTGATCAGCCCAAAACAATCCTCAAATCACAGCAACAGACTTGCTGTTCCTTCATCCCTGGAGGCTGCTCCTATAGCTCTCATCTGTCCCCAAGCCTTGGGGACAGCTACAGGTCTCACCTTCAAGTCAGCCAGTTAGCAGGCATCTAAAACAGTCACAGGGAACAGGTTTAAGCTGGACTCCTTCAAGCTCAACAGATACAGACACCAAATAAGCGTGTGGCCAGTACTGATCAGATTCAGTCTCTAGGTACCCAACAGCACAACTCCAGCACAACTGACACTTTTCTGTTTGATGAAAACAAACGAAAGCAACACAACAGCAGCAAAATGAGAAACTAATATTTTTTCTTTATCAGTTCAAACATTCCATTTTTTTCTGGTGTTTAAAAACTGCCTGGCAGGATATAAGGCACTCATAGGATGCCCGAGGTTGATGGAATCATGATGCTGGAGCAAAGAGTGGAGGAGGAGGAGACTGATTCCTGATCATATCAGAAAGCAAATGTTATTTCAAAGAGAAATTATTTTACTGATGATGTGTGATAAAGCGTATGAAATATTTTTTAAATGTGGAAGAAATTCATAAATCTAAACCAAGACAACTGCTGCTGTAGGCTGACATTGGTATATGCAGAACTGCACATCCACAGAAACTAAAAAAATTCACTGTGTTAATACATTGACCAATTATGGATTGTATTTTAGGCAACTTATTCCCAGATCATTCCGATGTTTCATTTAATTTTGTTACGACAGGGTGGCTGTGAGAAACGAGCTCGCACAGCAATTCAATCAATTACTCTCTTTAAATTCAAGAATATGCATATCCAGACTGCTTGATTTCTCCCATACATCCACATTTGCACATCCTTCTTCTCTGAAGAGCTTTCAAAAGCTCAAGTTTTAATCAGAGGGCTATTTTTGATCCTAATTTTCCAGGCTGCAGTAAAGCTGCTTCGTGACCTAATCTGACAGCAAGTGTACCATCATTATACAGTGGTTTAAAGCCTGTTGTACAGTAAATAGTCATAATGTTTCTTATTTTTTTAATCACTGACACACCAGGTGCCTTGTGTCCAATTAGATCTATCAGTCTGCAGCCACTGCTTTAACTGAGGTCAGCAAATGACTTGTTGAAGCGAGAGCTGCTTGGCGTGAATAAAATACACTGGAGGAGCATCTGAACATCAACCCCCAGGCAACACTCCAGTGCACCAACGCTTCAATCAAAGGCAGACCTGCATTTCCTTACACCAAGCTTAGACTTTCACTAGCAAAAATAAGTAGACCAAAGGGACAGACTGAGGTTCGTAACAGCAAAGATAACTGACAACACAGCTCTAAGGGCAAAATCTTCTGGCTGAAAATGCCAAGCAGCTCCAGCAATAAGGAACATGCACTACAACACCAGGAGGCAGAGGCACTGGTAGCCGTTGGGTACAGGGGTTTGACTCAATTACAAAAAGAAAGCCAAACACAAACTTCTGTTTTCACTTTAGTTACTACTCCCAGCAAAATCAAAACACCTCAGAGAGCATTTTGATTTACCTGAAGCCAATCTTTCACTTTCAAATTATTTCTTTTCTTATTTTATATACACACATGCATGTTCATCTGCATAGAGGATATAGAAGACTCATACTCAGGAAAAAAAAAAAAACAACCAACCAACCGTTTCCTACTGTTTGAACATGTCACCTTGCTGAAGAATTCTGCTTCCTGAAAAAAAGCTCACAGACTTTCCTCTGGTTTGGATTAACAGCATTAAAGGTTGTGTTTCCAGGCAGACAGAAAATCTGTCTCAGCCACAGCTTCCCCCCTCTTCTCCACATTTAAGAGTTCACTGTTGTGACCACAAGAAAGATAACAACTGCCACTAGAACTTCAATCCTCCTCCCCGCCCCAAGTCGTAATCTTTATATAGGAAATATAATGAGCTTTCTCAGTGACATACTGCAACAATGTTTAACAGGATTGCATAAAGCAAAGTTATATTTAAATCCACTGAAAATGCAACTCCATTCTCTGAGAGCATGCTCTGGCTATAATTAATGACATATTTTATTGATATTCACTTATCCAATTTTTTTTTGCTTGTAGGCTTATGCCCCACTAATATAAGGATAGCAGAGAAGAAATACCTTCTATTAAGGAAGATCTGCTAGGCATTACAGACAATATATGAAGCATGGACGTGCTGTTCTCTATTCTCTATTATCCCTCAATTTTATTCTCTAGAAGGTCTTTCAGCAGCTACTTCCAGGCTGTAACCACAGGACGAGCAGGAGTTATTCTGCCACTTCTGTCAGGCAAGGCAGCAAAAGGCAGAAAAGGGAAAAAAAAAAATGTATTTCGAAGTATTTTGCAACATTCTCCAAACACTTAAGAGGTGGTGAGGTGCCCAGATTTCTCTCCTCCCACCCATCTGGCCAGTGTGATGCTCTGCCAGGGTATCAGTGAAGCAACATATTTAGCCTCTATTACCATGTATCTTCTGAGCTGTCCTACCACTCTGATGAGGTATCACTTTGAATTTAGTTCTTCAGGTTATTTGCTGCAAGAATATGAAAAATGAGTAAGGAAACCAACTTTATGGTCATTTGAACAACCTGTCAATTTTCATTTCCAGACAAACAATGTGCGTGTTGCTCCACACTCCCAAAAAACTCAAGCTTTCATGCCAAAGGGTGGCAATTCTTTGAACAACTCAGAGCACGGACTCTGAAACAGGGAATGCCAAATTATCTATCCTATTCTTATATGAGAACAGTCAGGAGACAGCTTTTTACATCAATGAAATAGCAGTTCCCTGAGGCAATTTGAAAAGCTGACACCCCAGAAGACTCCTTCAGGGCAGGTGTCAAAACAATGACATGAGGTCCTATCACCCAACCAGCCTCCTGTACACATTTCACTACAAACTGAGTCTTGACACCAAATCCCTGCAGCATTTTGAGATCCTCCTAGCAATGGGGAAGGGACGAGGAAGTGAAGAAGAAAGCGGGAGGAAGGAAACGTATGCTTTCCCTTCGCAACCTTTTATTTCTTCTGAAACCTTTACTCTCTCTCCCTTCCACACAGAGAGTAAAACCAGGAGCTACTTTCTTTTCCTCTTTCCTGGAAAAGAAAAAATGACAAAAAAGCCCTGCTGTCCTTTACTCTCCCAGCTATCCCACTGTCCCTGCCAGGTTTGCTGGGGTGCTGGAGCAGCACCTGTAGTCTCCTGAGCAGAGACAACCTTCACTCTGATTGTTTCTTATTTTTCATTCCCATTTGAAGCCCAATGAACTACTCTTCAGCATAATTAAATGTTAAGCTTTTCACAGAATCAAATCTTTGATTTTTAAAAATATTTATCTTGATCTCTGAAATATGCTCATTCTAGCCTCTAACTGCACAGGGAAATGATTTGACAGACCACATATACGCTAAAAGAAATCACAAACTGAAAGGAAACTCGGTAATAACAGCCTCCCAAGCTACTGCAGCCACTAAACCCATCCAGTTCCGCAGGGAGTGGGAAGCTGGCCATGGCATTGTCGCTTCACAGACTACAACTGGAGAGAATAAAAATAAGAGTCACAAATACAAGGGGCAGCTCTGTGTCCCACCCTAACATTGTGTGCTGCGACAATTTCACAGTGCCACTTCTTGTTTTTCAAGGAACTGTTACTACTGCCACTAATTCAGTTATTGTAAAAAATCATTAAGTCGTCCAGACCCAGCTATTTTAGACACTTCATGGTTGTCTTCATCCTCCACAGACAGGATTACGGGCAGCAGCCAGCCCCGCAGCCACTGCAACCTAAGTAAGTGGCTGCTGTTGAAACAAGTTTCAGCAAGAGCCGGTGATGAGCTACTCATGGGCACTGCCCCGTGACCATAAAACACCATTACAAAACACCCATTTGTGCAAAATGGGCAATTTTGAAAAAGCTGCAAGCTGGACTTGAACATCTTCGTTCAGAAGGAGATGACAGCCTGTCTGGTGACAGGTTAACAACCTGTCAGAGACTTAGCATGCCCGAGAGCAGCTGGCTGGTTTTGCTGAGACAGGCAATGGTGCCACCGGGTGTCATCCTCAGGCGAAAATCATTTTTGAAACCAAAGGCAATTGCCTTGCAGAAAAAACATATAAAAGAATAAATTCAGCAGTCCCTCCTGACTGTTTTCAGTATTACAAATTACTGGACAAAGTGGGTCCCCACATCCATACCCCTCCCACAAATACAGGTGGAGGTATGAAGATGTGAAAATGAAGTTAAACGGTCAGAAGGATGCATGGATCATTCTCCTTGCACTTCTCTACACCTCCTCCAGTAAACCAGCAACTGCATCGCTGGTCATCAGGGTGTATTGGCTTGTTTTCCTGTTTCACATCTCCCTTACCCTGGCTCACATTACAGGTGTCAGCACAGAGGCAATTCACCACGGTCCTGCTCCCGTGGGTGCCGAGGCACCCACTCTGCCCCAGCCCAGCTCCACTGTACCTACATCTGCCTCAGAAGCTGCATCTTCCCATGACCAGCAGTCCCACAGCAGACGCTAAATACAACATCATGATGGGGACAGTTATTAGCACTTCTATGGTGGTATTTGGCATTTTTTTCAGAGAGCCTTATCTCCATGGAAAAATATATGCAAGGACATGTACATACAGTGCTTCCAGTACTCATTGCTGATTCTCTGAAAGCAGAAGATACGAGAGACCTGTGACTCTGTATTACCTGTTGAAACAACAAACACAAAGCTAAAACTATATTAAAAATTTATGAATTTCTGTGAATCCTTTAAGAATCTGCCTTCTGGTATGTAGGTCTTCTTTTTTTTGATCTCAAAAGTTATGAACTTCGTTCAAAAAGACAGAATACAAGAAGTGTAGGCACAGCATCTCCACCTCATTTCAATAGTCCAAGGACTTCAGAAAGCCCCTACCATACATTGCAAGACTCTGAAGCTGGTGATAGTGGAATAACTTCCTCTGCTACACAGATAGAGAGGAGACATAGGATGCCTTATCAGATCCTGTGATTTAGAAATGTTGCTAGTGGTTCCAACCATCATGAAGAAAACATACTCAAATTTAAAAACAGTTACTAAAAATCTTACAACTGCTAAGATGTGGCTCACGATCTGTTGTTTGCTCCTTCGTTTCCCCAGGACAGGAGTGCAATGCACATGCATATACTACCTTTCAAACATGATTACTCAGTTCTGCTGGAGGCACTTGCATACTTACGAAGAAAAGAAAAAAAAGTTTTGAGTCCCTGAAAACAGATGCAATTAATCTGGCTCTCCTACTCCATTCAATCTAAAAAGCTATGTATTTCTGAAAGCTGAAAAACTTAAATGTGGGATCATAAGAGAGCAGAATCAGACCCGTGCATTAGCTTAAATTAGCAGCTAATTGATTTTAAGGTGATACTTCAGGTTGTGAAATAAAACGTTGGACTTGTGAGCACATTTGCTTTGGCCAGCCCCTGCCTTGGGGCAAGTAATCCCTTTAATTGCCCCAAATAGCCTAAAGGCACCTCCAAGCAGAGAAGTCTTTGCTCTATAAGCAACATCAGATAAACAACAAAAAACTTAAAACAGAAAGGCAGCTCATCACACCTCCTTTAACGACTAAGCATCTAAAGGGAATATAAAGTGTAAAATGCCTTGGAAAAAAATCATAGTGCCCTCTATTCTCCTAGGTTGCTGTACGTTATACTCAGCTTTTAATATTAGAAGAACAAAATACATGTATACATTTACAGAAGCGTCTGAAAGGTTACCACTGAAAGCCCATTCTCTCCAAGATTTTAAAATATACCAGACCAGCGGCTGGAAAAAAGTCATTAATACCAATAATTTGATCCGATGCTACAAAACCTAATACACTTCAGTATCTAAACGAAGGTGCTAATTGCATGACTAAGGATGCACTCCTGCGGAAACCTCAGCCGATGGGGCTCACATTCAAATGAAGCTGCTCATTTTGACTGTGTTAGTCAACGACTTTGTAAGCCCAAAGCAGCAAGTTACCTAGGAGAGTAAAGCTGATTCTATGTGCAAGTGTCTGCAGGATCAGGCTCTATTTTTATATAGCTATTTTTCAGTGACAAAAGCTATGTTTTTAAAGGAAGTAATTAAGAAGTATTTAGATGGTGTAGACATTAACTGTAGACATAACAACTCCGATACAGATTTTAAATTATTTTCATGTGAAACAGCTAAACTTATAATATCACACATCTGAGATCATCTGACTTGTGTGTCTGTCTGCATATTCAGCATCACAGCCCTAAGCTGAATAAACACAGACAGAGAAGAAAGAGATTTTTGTTTCCTGGTAAAGCTTCTTGCATTAAAGAACTGAAAGCAGGGCAAAAGGCCCATTCAAAAATATGTCACAAAACACTTAACCGCAGACCTTGGAGCTTGCTTGTGAGAGAGGAAAGGAAAAAAAAAAAGGATTTTGAGCAACAATACTGCCTAATGGGATTATGCATGCACAACAGTTTCCCATTTACAGTATCCTACCTGAGAAGTGAATGCAAGCTCAAGTTCTACCTGCACAGTACCCATTACATTAGTTTTTGACAGATATTAAGCAAACAGAGGACAGACCACAAAGCTGCTACCAAAGATAATTCATCTTCCAAGGAGGACGTCAGACAGGCAATTAAAGAAACAATTCCTCCCCAAAACAATATATTTGATTATTTGTAAATGTGCATTTCTTTCTTTTGGCTTTAAGTAGGAACTCAGGAAGCATATGCTTTTCTAGTATATTTTTGGTTACCTAAAGCTTTCAAATTATATATAAAGTAGTATCTGGGCAAGTAATACACAGAAAGCAGTATCCTGATGGCAATACTATGCGGACAAACTGTTTAGCATCCTTTTGACCCTGCCTGCATACGAAAATTTATCTGTATCTATATTAGCCAGAAAAAAAGGTACAGAGCAAGAGGTCCTAAGACTATTTTCCTTACCCAGTTCCTTCTGATGTTTTTATTACCTGAACTAATTTTGCACCAAGCCACAACAAGCGTACCATGACTTGAAGGTTTTTAAGGGAAAAAAAAGATAATTGAAGACTACATTTGGGAACAGAACTGCTGTGGTTCTAGACAGGAAAAAAAAAATGTGGTTTAGCAACTGGAAAAACTTATCCTTGCACCTCATAAAGAATAAATAAAGCTATCAATATATAGCATCCTTGCTTGTACCAATAAGGACAAATATGATGTGGTCATACAGCCACTGCTGGAAGTAAAGCACATTGAAAGCCTCCACCGCGACAGCTCCAGACACTCCGCCAGCTCCAACAAGTACTACACAGCGTCTGAGAGCGCAAGGACAATGTCAGCTAAAAAAAGGGATGGTCAGGTAATCCGTGTGGCTGTGGTGAAGCTTCCAGCATAAGAAGGTGTAAGGAGGCGGTGGTGGTGGGGAGGGGTTTGCAGCCAATGCGCTGGTTCTCCCATGGGCGCTGTCATGGGGCAGTCAGTGGCACTGCCTGTAGTGGTAATTGGAATATTCGATCCCAACAGTGGGAAACCATCTGTACAACCTCAACAAGTAAAACTGGGGATGCAAGTGCTAACAAAGCAGCAGTCACCTGTGACAGAGCAACAAGGAGAACTGGAAAGATTCCTCTCCAGGGCAAGATCTGCCAGCCACTATTTGGAAAACAGATTTATGTGTCTTTATCTTTTCTTTAGAAGCAGCAGCACCTTACAAAGAATCCATCCAGCAAAGAAACCAAAAGCACTTCTGCCACCTTCTCTCAGCCTGCCCAGGCACCCACAGCATTTTTCCTCTTCCCCACAACTCTCTGCAGAGGAAGAAGTTTGAAATAAGTGCTGTTATATGGGCGCGATGGCCCCCACAGCAGCAGAAAAAAAACCCTAATTATAGAAAATTTGTATTGTTTTGCTCCTGTCATCCTTTGCCTCCTCATACCTGAACAATAATAAGCTTGTCTAATGTGGAGGAGAGAGTGGAATGGCTTTGTGCTTGGATGGATCAGAGCAGATAGATGCATACTGGTGACCACCAAACACTGACTGCATCTTGCAAGGAAAGGGAAGAAGCACAAACGTACATGTGAGGAGCTGCGGCCGGCAGGGCTTGAGGAGAAGCACGACTTTCGACCTCTGTGCAAAACCTCAGGTGGAAACCAACACAAACACTCGTTTAGTAGCCATTTACACAAGAGTCACAGGCAAAATTTTGCCTTATTGCATCCACTGCAAGTGAAATTAGCTACACTTTGTATAAAAACAGTGGGTTTTTTAACTAAACAAATGAACCCTCCTCCCCAGACGAACAGAAACCACTACTTCCTCAGCTGCTGCACATTCATGACTAAAACCAGCACAGGGCAAGGGTAAATCTGTACTGGCTATGACATTAGACCACCGTGCTGATCAAGTTCACAAACTGCCAAAACCACGTGATACAGAATTTTGAAATGTTGGTTTTCCTGTTTCACTTTTTCCAATAAACAGATGGGAAAGATGTCCGTTAACATGAATAATCATAATGAAAAAAATAATCAATTTTCACAGAATCTACCACATTATGAAATGAAGATTTAGAAAATCCACAGCTGACCAGTAGAAAAAAGAGATACCAAGTGCTCTGATTCAACAGGAATTTTTAAAACCCACAGTGGAAAGAGGGAAGTCAGTAATTTCCAATGGAAATGACTAGGGGAAAGGCATCTGAATTCATAGGGTCAAACTAAAAGTGTATTAACCCAAATGGAAGGAAGGGTGTGAGAAATTTAAATTAGCTTGATATGAATCCCTTTGTCCCACCACAGTTAACTGAGATTCTACAGGGATATCTCCACCATGTCTGACTTTGGCTCAGAAGCATCCTTTTGAAGCAGATATCACAACCGTGCCCGCTTATGATGTGCTCCTCTTCACAGCGTGGAGCAGCCCCGGAGCATGAAGGCTTCCCCTCTGACAGTGGGAAGCCAGGTGACACACTGCAGGAACACAGTGCACATCCTCCAAATGGCACTGGAACAGGCCGCCCAGGGAGGTGGTTGAGTCAGCTTCCCTGGAGGTGTTTAAGGCACGGGTGGACAAGGTGCTAAGGGGCATGGTTTAGTGTTTGATAGGAATGGTTGGGCTCGATGATCCGGTGGGTCTCTTCCAACCTGGTTATTCTGTGATTCTATGATTGCTGGGTGTCCAGTCCATAGGTTCAGGTTAGAGCTGGTCTGAACATCCGTATCGTGGACATCTGGTCTTCGGTACCAAGCTCGTGGCTCCTATAAACTGCTGCTGGGCCATGCTGCTTGTTGTCACAGACAAAGCCCTTCTGGATGGAGAAGGCCCAATTCTCTCACAAAGGCTCCAGGTTTAAATAATTTATAGTGCTGGTGGTTTTGTTTAGCTTTGTTTGCACACACTGGATGTTTAAACAGCTTGTGCAAAACAAGAAAGAATCCAGCCCAGTGGGGCTGACCACCACACCACAACATAGCACAGGCACATCTTCTGAGGAAATGACCAAACCTTTGAGAACTCTTTTTATTCCAATTTTTCTCGTGTTCTGAGCTTGTGGAAACAACACCTTGAAGAGCGATTAAAGAATTGGAGAATCACAATCACATTGCACTAAAAAAGCAAAACCTGCATCTCAATTTTCTGCTTCTTATGGCCCACATCCTTCCATGGGCTAAGATGCAAAGGAAGAGTAGTGCTGTGGCCATCAAAATCACATTTTGAGTTTTACAAAGAGCTTTTTTGTCCATTTCTATTAATGTGTCAGCACTGAGCAAGCTCTCTGACCCACTGATTAAACCAGAGGAGTGTTATCTTTACTAAAAGCAGAACCACAATTACAGTCCACAACAATGCCAACTGCTCCCCAGAAAAATGCCAGGGAGGACAGGGATGCAAACAGGAGCAAGTCTGGACAGTGTGGCAAGCAAAATTTGTGAAAACCCATAGAGGAAAAGTACATGCTGCCTTTTCAAAGTGAAATTTTCAAAAAAGCTCAGAAAGTTGCTCAAAATTCATGGTTCAGAGGCTCCTTCAAAAATCCTAGCCTGCACTGCTCAACTGCTCTGCTCTCTTTAGCTGGAATAACACAAGGCAGACATTTAATTCTGAAAAAACACTGGAGAAGTGAAGACAAGTCTTCATAACCGTTAACTCCACGACTTGGAAAAGAGGATGCAAAGGTTAAGAGCCTCTCAAAAGCTGTGCTTCTTCTAACATATGTAAATGACACCACCTCCACTCCCCCAAAAGACCATGTTGAAATATTCCTGGGAATTGTACAATTCAGAGAACTGCAACAACTGTGAGACAACTGCCAGTTACATGAAAGACCGTGCCACCCTCAAACATTAATATCACATTAATTTATCCAGTAAGATATTTGAGATATGCAACCGCTTGACAGGTCAGAAGTATTACCTCTGCACCTGAAACAGAAAAGACAAGCCTAATCTTGTTCTCATTTGTACCTGCGCAATCCCACAATTAATTCAGAGCCCACTTGTTTTCAGATGCCTCCACCCTTGTGAACACACAGAGGCTCGTACGAGCTTTATCACTCCAGCCCCTGCTTTCCTACCCCAGTCTCCACAAAGGAGTGAATATCAGTTACAATCCACAGCCCCATTCAGTGTCCTACTGCACAAAACAGTTCATGGGCTTGGGGCTTAGCTCCTAAGGGATATGGCAGAGTAATGGCATCTTGTACAGCACGGAGCAAAGCATTGGTACCACATCATTAAAAACAAACAAAAAAAACCCCCAAAAAACTAAAACATCTCTCTGGCTGCAAGGCAACATCCTTCCAGGAGAAGGAAGCTTGCAAACTCACAAACTCTGCGAGAAAATACACATTTCCGTTCACATCATGCACTCAGCCCCAACACAGAGCGTGAGGCTAGCAACAGGAACCACCACCTTGAAAGTACCTATGAAAGAGTACTGAAAAATCTTTCCAATTCATATTTTTTTTCGCTTTTAAACACACTCACTCAAACTCAGCTCCCTGTTACACCCTTGCACTATCTTGGACTTGAATAGCCTTACATCAATAGGAAACTAATGAATAAACAAGAAACCAATACTTACATCTCTTTAAAACAAACAGAAGCACAGAACTCTGGACAATGAAGCCTGCTCTTTAGAACAAATCCGTGCAGACACTTTCTATTTGCACGGCTGCTTGTGAGTTCTGCAGTACCTGGAGTGCCTTCTAAAATAGAAAAGCATTTTATCTTGAGGCAAGTCATACACACAGAGAACCCACAGATTTTACAAATAAATCTCAGAAGTCACTACAGAGTTACTTGACAGTGGCACTTTATGGTCTGTTGTAAATAATTCTGCCTTTTTAAGGCAGAAGCTGCCACTTCTTTTAGTTTAGGTTATGCTAAAAAATGGCATTCTACAAAACAGTAAACCATACCAACTAAAAACTCAAACCCAGCTTTGCTTTAATTAAGAAAACAGCCTCATAAAATGAAGGAGGTTCCTAAGATATATATATAAGGTTGAAGATGGAAGGTTACGTGAACTCCATTTTAGAAGACATAATTACATCTTTGTGTTTTAAAAACCACACTTGCAAGACTATTAATAGCAGATGTCGAGCTTTCCATGCCTTTTTACATAACCTGCTGCAGCACCTGTGCGGCTTACCTATCCAAGCGATTAAATCATACTTTGCACTGCAACATCTGAAAGCTGGTTTTTCTCTCTTCCTACTACCCAAGAAACACCTCTGTTTCACGGTCAGAAACGGTGTCATTCACTTAAGGAAATCCAGAGAACTACAAAGTTTGCTTGTAACTACCAAGGCTGCTAAACTCTGCTCTTGTCCCAGGCATCAAAACAAAGTCCTCATTTTCATGAAGGTCTCTGTCACCTAAGGAGGATTTCACTCCCTGCTGTGCAAGTCCACCGCACCCCACGGACACAAGGGCAATCCTTCTGTCACCTCACATTTGCCTGGGTGTAGCTGATTGCAACCACAACTGAAAAGGGAGAAAATTAATCTCTTTTTCTGTTGCGTTTGCCATATATTAATGCAAGCGCAGAAGCAATGGGAAAATAAAATTCTTGTCTGTAGAGGGGCATGACAGACAAAATAGAAGGCATAAAGCTGAAGCTGGTGAGTAAAAAAATAAAAAAAAGACTAAGACGTTTTCAAGCCATTTCAGACCAGAGCTGACATCTAGCTTCTGCTTTATGTTACACCCTTTAGGCAGGCTGAGCACAGTGGCGTGGGAAGTGCAGGTTCCAAGCACATGCCAGTGAGAACAAGGAGTAACAAGAGCTTCTTGAACTATAGGTATGGACTGTATTTGAGTACACAAAAATGTACGTGTTATGCAAACAGGCCTGAAGGAAGAGTGCCATATGTGACATTCATCTCCTGGTTCCTCTTTATCCATCCCTACATGTGCAGGGGGTATCAGACGATACTAGACATCTATCCCTCCAAGTCACAGAACAGTCCTCTCTGAGTACCAGAGGCATCCTAAGTACCTGGGGTAGTGAGGCTCTGCTCTCCCCACTTTCCAGACCATGCACCCAGAAAAATAAAACTCAGCAGGTCTCCCTCTGAAGTAAGCTGGGGAAGCTGTGCTGCTTGCACCCTTCAAAGGGCACACCACCATGCTGTGGTTATAATCTGCTTCTCTGCCACCAGCCGCAGTCGGGGACAGGCTGTGCCAGTGCTGTGAGTTACCTCTGTGAAAAGCAATCGTAATAACACCCAAATCTTTCATCATGATGAAATTAAAATCCATGCCACAGTGCCAGCATGTATATCTCCTGTCAGACAGAGAGACAGCTCAGCTCAGGGTCTCTCACCTCCTCCTTCTGGTATGTTAACCTCTCTGTGATCCTTGTCACAGTGCTGGGACCTCTCCTTGCACTTCCAGTTGTGGCAGACTCAACAGAAACAACAATCCTGGGAATGCTGGAGCCTCCCACATGTTTCCCCATCCATGTTCTTTGAGGAGAATTGCTAACCCTGTACTTACAGTGGCTCTTTCTCCATTCTGAAATGGGAAAGGAAATAATGCCACATGGAGGGGAAACAACAGAGACCCATCACCAGCCTTTCCAAGCTGCAGAAGGCACACACTCAACTCTGAAGACAGCAACAGTGCCTAGTGGTTGGCATCGCTTGAGGCTGCGCCGGCACTGCATCCCAATATCACTTCTCTGTCTCTTGTGTCTACACAAAAGCTATGTCAGATAGGTCCTGTATGGCTGTAAGCTAGGCTTGTTTTAAAGAGCAGGCTGCAAACCGAGTGGCACTACTGACTTCTTGGCACTCAGCATCTTACCCAAAATCCAGAGAAAGGGAAAAACAAGTTGAAGGGCTTCACCCCTGTTCATTCCATGCGACTCAGTTCCAGCTGCATGATGTGGTATAGAAAGAAGTCAGCATGTCACCCGATAGATTTTCCCTCTTACACAATCAGGGGACTTATTTCTTTGCAGGAAACTATAGCCTTCTCTGAATGCTTTCATCCATAAACTGATGTACCTATGTCTGATTTGCCTTGTAGATTTGAAAATCTAATCATATTTACCTTGGTAATATGATTACATGTAGCAGCACCAGAATGCAACCCCATTGTTGTCTGAAAAGTTATTGTAAGTAGTTATCTAGCTTTCTACTTTTTTACCCAACCAATATTACATAGTAAGATCCCTGGTATTGCAAAGGTTTATTTACTAGCGTGACTTTATACACTAATACACTGGTACTTGATTTAACTCTGCAATTTTAAACATATGTAAATGCATCATTCAGGCTTTGCAGGATCCTATGTCAAAAAGGACGTCCTTTCCTCTGCCATCCAAGACAAGCAGAGGAAAACATTTCAGTTGCGGTGAGTGAATCTTTTTTCCTCAAACCTCAGTCTCACAAAACTGCTAACCTAATCTATAACAACATCAAAGAAGACATCACTGCTTGCAAAAAACCCATGTGCTTGTGCTTTTAAAAGGAAAAGAAAAACACTTCTTGCAGAAAGGGAAAATAGCCTTTGCTTCGCTTTTCATTCACTTCAAAATTTTTTACAGTAGGATACCTTTCTTAGGTGAAAATTCAAATGTAGCTGCTGAGAGCAGCGTTAGTCTGAAATACATAACAAGAACAGAAAATACATGTAGCATTCATGGCAGGAAAGCAGTCGCTACAAATACAACACAGTAGCCCCTGTAAAGGAACCTTGCAATTCCTTAAACCTGTACTCCTCTAAATCTACATAGTGCAGCCTGAAAAGCAAACCCTGAGACTCCTGAAAATTTCTCACTGGCACATGGTGTTTTCTCCAACCACTGGTGAAGTTTTATTCTCCTAACTGATTTGCCAAGCTCTTTAGCCTACCCTTGCTGCAAATAAAACTTCTGCTAAGCTCTTCTTATGAAATCAAATACCATTCCTCGCATATCCCAGCACTGTGATTTGCAAACTGCAGGCCAGCAGATACTCTCCATATGCCAAATCATGTCATTTCCATTTTCTAGGAACAATACTTCTTACGGCAAACTGGCAAGTGTTTTTTTCAGTTGGGTTATGGAAAGAGCCAGCTCTGTGTCTCACTGCACCTGCTGCATTGCTAAACCTAGTATCTGGTGGCAGCCCTACAGCCACCAACAGCAATTCTGGATGTAGAAGACAGACTTTATCAGAAAGGGCCAATTACATCCTCAGAAGTATTACCGTATGTCCAGGGGTGACTTTTGTGGATATTTGCACATAGATTTATGTAGATAACAGCTTGTCCCATTTGTAAATAGAATCTGATTTGCCATCCTTATCACAGGACAAGCTCGTGTCTACAGAAGTCCCATTGAACAGCATTCCCAACACGTAAAACCAAACTTCTGTATGTTTAGGTTCAATTATGAAGATAAGCCTTTATGTTCGCACAGTAGAGAACTTGCCCGAGATATCTATCTACCATCAAACTATGTTTTTGTGATGGTCTGGAGGGCTGGTGACTCACATGGTTGCTACTGATGAACATTTCAAGATGCTCCCAGCAAAGCTGTGCAGAGGAAAGCTGTATAACAGGTTCCTAAGGAAAAGGGCCAGTTGGTCTGCCTGCACAGGGGCTTTGCTGATAAAGTGAAGGGTGAAAAGAAAGATCGAGTAACGGAAATGCAACAATCCCACAAGGAAACCTGCTGAAATATCACACTCCTCCTCTCTCTCAATGGCTGATGAGGTATCACCACATACCAGCTAGACACCTGCCCAGTATAACCACGGAACTTCCCAAAGAAGGGCTGGACCTAGAAAGCTTTGAACTGGTGGCTAGCATAGGCAGCCAACACAAATACAACTTTTCACATGTTACCAGCTCGGGTTTTCTCACAAGGGTTAATGAGCACCCGCCCAGGGAAATCCCTCTCAGCCATCTAACTCTAAGGCCACCTCACTCCACAACCTGCCAAGTTCCGAGCCTTCAGCAAAGGCAGCTCCCTCTCAGCATCTGCCCCTCTGTGAAGGTGTCTAATTAATTCCCTAGTAGTCCTGAACGCCACGTTCTGTCCCAGCTCCTCTTTGAATTGACAGGAAAGGGTTTTTTTTTTCCCTTGTCTGATCAATATTACCTTTTTTTTTATCTGATAGAGATGTTTGCAAAGTAGTAATATGCCAGAACAGAATTCTGTGCATTTATTTATTTATTTATTAAACTTTGTGTATTAAGGGAACAAGACTGTTGCACCTATGCTGTCCATCTGCATGTGCACTGTCATACTGCAGTGCCTTCTAAACCCACTGGTTGATTTCCACTATCATCTGGAAGATGACTACATTTCCACAAGTTTCAAGAAAGCAACAGAGGGACGCTCAAACCTGTGCCCTCAACAAGGGAAACATCAGTACGCTCATTCTAAATGTCACAAGTGTGCTCAGTGTCCTTCACAGGACTCTTCAGGGAGCTTGCAAGCCGTGTGCATGGGGATTCTAAGTCCCTTCTTGGGGGGCAACCTACTTACGCAGGCCCTGCAGCATTGAAAATGGGCTGTGAGGGACCTGCCCCAAGAGACGCAGCAGGGTACTGATGCAACCAGTGAAACAGCCCTTACTATCGAGTCTTAATCCTGCTATTGAAGGTCCCCTCTTCACGGTGGCAGGGGAAGGCCATTTAGCCTCCTGAAGCTTAGCTGAAGTCAATAAGCATCCCCTTCTTTAGAGAGAGCAACCATCAGTGCTATACAAGGTCACACACCTATGAAAAGACTTGGTTCAGCCTGTGTGCTTTACATTCACTTCTCAGACCATTAAATTGCTGTTTTCACGCTATTCTTGTATACATCATTCTAAAACTGGGACTGCCTGAAGGGCTTTAGGTTCACTGAATAGCAGAGTCTCCATCACACACAAAAGGTCCGATGCACTTCCAGCAGCTCACCAAGCAACTCCTGATGCTGGGATGACCACACAGGGTGGACGGTGCCCCCAGCTCTTACTTTTCCTGCACTTTCAGGACTCTGCCTGTAATGCACTTGTTTCTGAGAGACTCCTGCCTTGTCTCTGGCGTGTTCAGTTTGGAGGCACCTCCTGTAGCGGGCTGAGCACTGCCTGCTCACCCACGGACACAGAGGACTGGGCTCTGACCTCTCAGCCCTTCACCACAAAAGTAAATTATAGGATTCAGCTCCTCAGCAACATCCTGCAGGCTTCCTCCAGCACTAGCAACTCATTGCACTTTGTGAGCCCTACCAAAGCCAGATAAGTCAACCATTCCAGCATCCCCCTTCACTGCATCTTTCCAGAAGATGAATACTAAGGCCATACACAGCTCTGTATTTTCTAATGGATAGAAACAATCTGAACTTTCCACTGGCTTTACTAATCATAAACCAATTTTAGGTTTACTAAGGAAATGAGATTTGTCTTGTTGGTCAATACATTCTGAAGATAAATCTATCTGCATCATGATAACTTCAACATCCTTTTGAGTAGATCTCCTCCCAGCGATTACTCAGCAGATATTCCTCTCTGCTTCCTTCCCAGCCCCAGCTGCTCCCAGAAGGAATTCTCCTGCCCATCTGTCTTTGAGCCTAACACAACAACACAGACAAATGCAACTGTAAGCAATGTTTAAACTTCAAATCCAATCACTGATTTGCTTCTTTAGCAAAAAAAGCCAAAACCCAACACAAAAAAAGCAGGTGCCTGTTTCTAACCACCTGGGCCACTGGAAACAGAAGTATCTTTCTCAAAGAATGCTATGGCCACAAGAAGTTTAGGCGTACATAAAAACACATACCCGGGACCACCACCTAGCCTCTAGGATCTGAAATTGTTTTAAACCAGTGTTGCGTAAGTCTTATTCCACAGAACTAATTTAGGATGAAGCTATTAAATTAGATATAAATTTGACATGTAGAAAAACCTGGGAGAACTTGCTCCTCGCTTCCAGCAGTCTCATGTCCTCAGCTACCCATTCACCACAAAACTGAAACTCTTTCTACACTAGACAGGAGCCTTCAGCATCAACAAGCTGACTTCTGAACAAGCGGGTTTTTTTCCATTTATACATAATTACATACTAGCCTCCAGAATGCTAGAAACTCCATGGGTTGGGGTTTTTTTCTGTATTGTTTGTTTCTTGTGAATACACACAGAGTTCAAACCCAAACCACATTAATGATAACCTTGTTAAATATAAACTAGTACGCAATTATACAAACTTCTAACACAAACAAAAAAGCCAGGAAACTGATTATATGCTCACAATGGTTTATGAAAACTAAATAAAAACAACAACATAAGGCAGCCTGTTCTGCCTGATACTGTAATAGAAAATGGTTTCACATTACAACATAACTTGCATGTCTCGGCACAGAGGACTAGTCTGTCAAACAGCACATCAAATTCAATTTCAAGCCCGCTGCAAGGAGAGCGGAAGGGTGGGAGGAGAGACAGTAGACGCACACATGAACTACAAAAAAAAAAATCTCTGATTCTCCTCTCTGTTTCTCTGCATCCTTCTGCAGGTGAGCTAATGCTTGTCACACTCCGTCGCGCCAAGAAGGGCAGGCCACGTGCTGGGCATTTGGCTCCTTCCTCTCCATGAAGAGAGCAGCAGAAGGTCTGCTCGAACTCTGCGTCCTCGGGCTCGTGCCAGCCCTGTGCATGCCTGCAATTTGTCTTCTGTGCAGCTAAGACCGAACCCAGCAATCAGAGTCCCTACCACATCTTCTCATTGAGATGATGATGAGCAAACACTCATACAACCTCCAGGGTGGTCTGCAACTGTCCCTTCCCAATGTTTGAAAATATATACCTTTTCCAGAACAGGAAAAAAAAAATCTGTCAAGGGTAGGGGAGAGTCTGCTTGAAGCTGCTCACGTGCAGCGTCACAGCAGTCAGCAAAGCTGGGAGCATAACCTAGAGCTCTCCTGCACCAGCAGTAACCAGGTGCTACAATAAAGAGCCTCGCACTTGCCTCTGGAATAATGCAAGGTCTCTGCCACAGCTGACTCTAGCTCTAAAGAGCATGAGAAAACCAGCACTTTCTTTGCATCTTACACCACAGGAAAATATACAGCAAAAAGGAGGCCTGTTACAGGACTGGAGGAGCACCCTGACAAGGCTTCATTAGGTGATTTCCCTTGCAATGGATTTGGGCTATCCATTCAGCTTGTTTGCACGCTATCAGCACAGCCCAAATTGCACCACATTGGATTTCTAGATTGTAAACAAGAACAGTAATTACCTTTCCTTCTTAAATTCCACACTGTTTCCATGTAACAAAAGGAAACATCTTCTGTGGAAGGAAAAATTCAGAGTGACAAACAGAGGCAAGGGAAAACAATGACAGGTTGAGGGAAGAGGTGATACAGGTGAAATCTGAGCATCCCTCACAAAGTTGAGTGCGGGATCAAAGCGTGCAAGCAAGGAAAACCCAGAAGGATTCTTAGGAATCCAGAATGACATCATGGGAATCCAGAAAGATGTCATGGGAACCCTACACAAGTAATAAACTCACTAAGTGGAAGGCCAAGAAGAATCCAGTCTCTTGAACACTACAAGGGTACTGCCAAGCGCAATATCACCAACAAGTAAGACTCTAAAGAGTCGGAAAGCAATTCCCAAATCGTGGTCTATGAGTCACTCCTAACTCACAAGGTGAGGGGAAGCGGTGTGCGGAACAATGTCACTGACTAAAATGCACAAGCGTGCGTGTGTCACGTTGCTGTGCTGGTGATCCACAGCACAATTAGCGGGTTGTTGGTGCAGGAAATACTTTGAGATATACATAACCAGGAGAAGATGGGTGGTAACACACCAGCAGGCATTTTACCTGGGAAAGTGGAACTCCCTAGCACAGCACCTGAAAAGGGGCTCAAAAAAGCCACTGATACAATCCAGATGGAGGAAGAAAAAAACCCAAAAAAACCACCAAGCAACAGTGAGGCACACAGCTAAGACAACATTGTCTTGGAATTTCTCCAATTTCTCCAAGCTTGTTGGTTTTGAATGGGATTTTTCTACAGCTATCTATGCTCAATTACCCTTACAAACCCTGGCAATAACATGTGACTCGAAGTCTACCTACTTGTCCAAGGGAGAAACAAGAAGAGAGTGTGGCAAATGGGGAATGTGGGAGTGGTGACTGATCTGGGCTTAGAGAAGGCAGTAATTTCCTCCGGCTTATTCCCTGGCTCTCTCCCCCGTCAACCTCTGATATATGAATGGGTTGCAAAAGAAGTAACGGAAGATGATTTTGTACTCGTGAAGCAATTAATCTATATGCATTTGCACATTTTCACATGATTACACCTTCTTAGCCAAAAGTCTCAGGTTTTCCAGCAGATGAGGTTATTCTTTAGGGATGAGCTCATTAAAAGATTAAAAGAGTACCCAGCGGCAAGGAACACACCAGAGGAACCCGAAGTGTTTGTACATAAAGGGCTTATTTAGGGAGGCAGCGAGACGCTGCATACACCGCAATCCATAGGCATCCATGGAAAAGACTTCCTTTCCATTTGCAAGCTACAGATCTGGCTACAGGGCACTTGGCTGAGGGCTGGCTCCCAGCCCGCTGCCTGGAAGATAGGCGGAACAGCGGACTGAACCCGCCACCATGAAAAAGGGGTGACAACTGCTTGGGAGCACTTGATGTGCAGGAAGGTACAGCGGCTGTGCAAGCCTATGCCTGCATTGCTTACCATGAGCGGAACTTTCCACCACTTGCACTCAGATGGGAATGATTCCAGGAGGCTGGGGCACCTTCGACAACCTGTCCCTGCCCGCTCCCACATCCCTGCTGGTGCTATCGCTTCCCCCAGCCGGGCAGCAGCCGAGTAACTGTGTGGGAATGACTCTAGGAGGCTGGGGCACCTTCTTCAACCTGTCCCTGCCCATTCCTACACCCCTGCTGGTGCTATTGCTTCCCCTAGCTGGGCAGCAGCTGGATAGCCGAGCGGGAATGACTCTAGGAGGCTGGGGCACCTTCTCCAACCTGTCCCTGCCTGTTCCTACATCCCTGCTGGTGCCATTGCTTTTCTCAAGCCGGGTGGCAGCCTGGTGCTCAAGTGGGAATGACTTTAGCAAGCTGGGGCACCTTCTCCAACCTGTCCCTGCTTGCCCCCACATCCTCTCCGGTCCACATTTTTCCAGCCGGGTGGCAGCCGAGCACCCAGGCAGGAATAACTCCCACCATCCAGGAGGCTGAGGTACCTTCTCCAACCTGTCCAACTCTCCCCAGAGGAGGTAGGCTCAGGGGCACATTGGGTAATGGGGCTCCCTTGCCACCCTTCCCGAGGGGCAAGCACATCACTAGGGTGGGTGTTAGGAAAAGGCTCCTCTCCCAGAGAGATGGGATCCCCAGGGAACCAGCTGCTGCGCCAAGCCTGACAGCGTCCGAGAAGCGTTTGGCCCGTGCCCTCAAGACGCATGGTGCGGATGCTGTGGCTGTGCGGGTCAGTCCCGCTAGGGTCACCCTGTGATGGATAATCGGGGATGCTGTGGCTGCTTGGGGTCCCCCCACTCGGGTCACCCTGCGATGGGTACCAGGGATGCTGTGGCTGTGCGGGGACAGGAGCTGGTCCCCCGGGTGCCCCTCGCTCAGATCACCCCGCGATGGGTACCGGGGATGCTGTAGCTGCTTGGGGTGCCCCCGTTCGGGTCACCCCGCAATGGGTACCGGGGATGCTGTAACCGTGGCTGCGCGGGGACAGGAGCCGGTCCCCTGGGTCCTCCCCGCTCGGGTCACCCTGTGATGGGTACCGGGGACGCTGTGGCTGTGCGAGGTCTCCCCACTCGGGTCCCCCCGCGATGGGCACCGGGGCTGCCGTAGCCGCGCGGGTCCCCCCCGCCCGCGCGCCGCGCCTTACCGGGAGCGCTGCAGCTCGAAGGCGGCCCCGGGCTGCCCCGGCTCGGCGGGACCCTGCGGGCTGGCGCGGCCGAAGGGCACGGGCAGCACCCCCGCCGTGAACGAGTTGAGCCTCCCGCGGGTCCCCGCCGCCGCGGCGCCCAGGAAGGCGGCGGCCGGCACCTGCACGGCGGCGAAGGCGTCCTCCTCCTCCTCCTCGTCGTCGTCGTCCTCCTCCCGGGCGTCGGGGGGCGCCGCCGGGGGGCTGCGCGGCGGAGGCTGGCGGGGCTTGGCCGCGGGGCCGTCGCCCGGCGGCGGGGGGGGCCGCCCGTCGAGGGAGATGCTGGTGAGGAAGGAGAGCGCTGCCTGCCTGCGGCGGGGGTCTCCGCGCGGCGGGGCCGCCTTCCTCGGGCAGGGCTCGGGCAGCGGGGCGGGGGCGGCGGGGCTGCCCGCGGCGGCCGCCGCCATGGCCGGCCGGGCGCCCCCCGTTCGGCGGCGCTGCCGGGAGCGGAGGGAGCGGCGCCCCCCGCCCGCTTTATCGCCGCGGCCGCGGTCACGTGCGGGAAGCGGGCGGCGAGGAAAACAAAAGCCCGGCCGGCAGCCCGGAGGAGGAGGGAGAAGGGTGGGTCTCGGCGAGCTCCCTCCTTTCAACCTCTCTCTTTTTTTTTTTCTTTTTTTTTTTTTTTCTTCCCCTTTCACCCCCTTCACCCCTCCTCCCCCTCCTTCTTCTCCTCCTCCTCCTCCTCCTGTTTTTCCCTTCCTGGATGCGTGGGGGCGGGGGGAGCCGGGGAAGGTGGAGTCTGCCCGTAGTACATGGCACATGGCTCTCGGAGGCTGGCACCGGCGCCGCCGGCCCCGAGCGATGCGGCTCGGCTGGGCTCGGCTGGGCTCGGCTGGGCTCGGCTGGGCTCGGCTGGGCTCGGCTGGGCTCGGCTGGGCTCGGGCAGGCGGTGGGGGCAGCCCCCTGGGATGCGCTCGGGGGCGGGCGGCGCGTCCCCCGCTGCGGAGCGGAGCAGGGTCTCCCTCAGCTCGTGTGCGTGTGGGGCTGTGGCTGTGTGTGTATGTGTGTCTGTCTGCGTCTGTGTGTGCATTTGAGTGTGTGAGTGTGTCTGTGAGTGTCTCTGTGTGCTTGTGCGTGTGTGTCTGAGTGTGTATGTGTGTGTCTGAGTGTGTATGTCTGTGTGTCTGTGCATGTGTGTCTGTGTATGCGTGTGTCTGTGTGTGTATTTCAGTGTGTGACTGTGTGTGTGCTTGTGCATGTGTGTCTCTCTGTATGGGTGTCTGAGTGTTTGTGAGTCTGTAAGTGCGTGTCTGAGAGTGTCTATCTGTGTGTATATGTCCAAGTGTCTCTGTACGTGTGTGTCTGTCTGTGTGTGTCTGTCTGTGAGTGTGTGTATGTGTCTGTGTGTATTTGAGTGTGTGTGTCAGTGTCTGTGAGCTTGTGTGTGTGTCTATGTGTGTGTGTGTCTGTGTGTGTTTATGTCTGAGTCTGAGTGTCTGTGAGTGTGTCTGTCTATCTGTGTGTACATGTCCAAGTGTCTCTGTGTCTGTACACGTGTCTTATCTCTGTGTGTATATGTTTCTGTGTGTGTCTGTACGTGTGTGTCTTATCTCTGTGTGTATGTCTTTCTGTGTGTGTCGGTACGTGTGTGTCTATCTGTGTGTGTGTCTGTGCATATGTGCCTATCTGTGTGTGTATATGTGTATCTCTGTTTGTGTCTGTGTGCCTGTGCGCCTGTCTGTGTGTATACGTGTCTGTATGTCTCTGCAAGTGTCTGTCTGTGTGTGTGTCTGAGCGTGTGTGTGCGT
Source organism: Phaenicophaeus curvirostris (assembly GCF_032191515.1). Lineage (NCBI taxonomy): Eukaryota > Metazoa > Chordata > Aves > Cuculiformes > Cuculidae > Phaenicophaeus > Phaenicophaeus curvirostris. The sequence continues at coordinate 50,100,093 of NC_091394.1, read as the reverse complement.
GTGTCAATCTATGCATATATGTATGTGTGTGTATGTGTGCCTGTGTGTGTGTATGTCTGTGTCTCTGTGCCTGTGCGCCTGTGTGTGTGTTTCTGTGTCTGTGTGTCAGTCTGCGTGTGTGTATGCCTGTGAGTATGTGTATGTGTGTGTGCGTCGATCTGTGTGTGTATGACTTTGAGTGTGTGTGTCTCTGTATTTACATCTCTGTGTCTGTGCCTGTGTGTGTGTATGTTGTGTGTCTGTGCGTCCATGTGAATGGGTGGGTAGGGATGTGTGTAATACCTCACAAGTCCCTTAAACCATTAAAGCACCCTCCTTTCCAGCCCTTCCCTCTGCCCTGCACCAAGTGCAGGTCTTTATTTTTTCACTCCAAGCTCCAGATTTTCTGTATTCTCCATTTTTTTTTCAAAGTGATGGTTGTTATGCAGCTGACTGCAGGTCTGCGTGCTCCTTCCTCCTGCAGCTGCAGCTTGGGATGGCGAGCAGCCAGTCCCACCTCAGCATAAAGCGCCTTCATTTCTTCATTACTTTATTTTGATCAACTCAACCGTGCTACAAGTGTTCTTGTCCTGTGATGATAATTTCATCAACAGCTTATGTAAGGATTGGATAACAGAGACATACAAACAGCAGAACATATGGCTGTTGTGAGATAGCAACGTGCGTCGTCTTCGTGAAGCATTACAATGACTTATATTCTATACCAGTTACAGTTGGTGGGTGATTTATAGCCATCCCAAACTGTCACAAATATTATGGTGCTCCCTGTGTTTTTATCAAAAGTTTGCTAATTTGATTTAAAAAAAAAAAAAGAGAGATAGATTGGTCAGAGAGGGGTACCCGATCCTGTTCTTGGAGGAAGCTATGGACCCAGTTTTGTGTTCCTCTCAGAATTGTCCTTTTGAGTGTTCAGTTACTTTAGAATTGAGCTCTGTGACTTGGATTGATTTCTGAAAGTTTGGCTTTTATTGGCACTGAGTGCGACAAAATGTGAACTTTATGGGGCCAAGTCCTTGGGGTGGGATCCTTACATGGTAAGATTGCTACATCCCAAGCAGGAAGCACTGAGCAAGGGAAGGGGAAATGATGGAGGAAAGGCATGTTTCCCAGATCCCACCTTCATAGAGAGTTAAGTGATATTTTTGAGGTGGACATTCTCATTTCAGACTGCTTTCTTGAGGTTTATGCTGATGGTGCCTTTCCTAGCAGAGGGCACTGGTCTGCTGGTCGATGTGGCATACCAGGGATAGATCAGTTGGGTGGGAAGTGGGTTGGCCTCAGTGCTAGACTCGCCTCCCCAGAGAAGAGCCTAACTGGCATCTCTCCCCTGCTGGGAGCATTTTCTGTACCCCTGTGGTTGCAGAGCGTCCTTCAAACTTCTGTTTCAGTGAGGAAGATGGAGCAATTGCAAGTGTGCCACCTTCCTTTGATGGGGCAGGCAATGCCTGTTACTGAATTGAGGGCCCATCCGCGCATTGAGAACCAGTGGGATGTCTGATGTTGGGGCAACGATGCCCTTGACTCCTGCTGAGGAGCTCTGTACTCCTTTTGAGGCAATACCACTTTTAAAAGTATTCAGAACTTTTTGGAGGAGGGCTCCTGGGCCACAGGGAAGTGTCACAGCTCGGTAGCCTGATGGTCAGTGCGTTCCCTGGATGCTGACCTCTGGTTCAAAGACGACTGCTAGATGGTAGATAGGTCATGAAACTCAGGCCTCCCGCATTACAGATGGGATTTTTTTCCCCTCTTGCATTTCCAAGGGGAAACAGAGCATGCTTTTTTTCTCTGGAGCTCAAAAGCTTGCTATGGCAACTGTATACCAGAGCATATTTTCCAAACTCAGCCTCTTGTGACAGATGGGTTTCGGGAAGAGAACCACCACCAAAATGCCAGCTAGGGTTCCAGAGGCTGACCTAACTTGGGACAGTTTTTGTGAGTGCAGAATTATGCACTCCTTCTACAAAATTACTTTTGTGATGGGATAAATTGTTCTCTGCTGTAACCCGTTATTTTATATGGAGTCACTGCCTCTGCTTTACAGCTCCTCTAGAGCTGTCCCAGAGGAAAGTGTTACCTCTTCCTTGTCCATACGTGTGTCCAGATGCTTTTTGGCACCTGATTTTTACAATACCGCCTCTGAGATCACGAGTGCTCATGTGAATGGTTGAGCTTATCAAGCTTCCTGTATCAAAATTAGAGAGATTGGGATAACTTGTAGGTCTTTACTAGCCTGGCTCATTCAGCTGAACTCACCTTGTCACCCAGCGCAGCTTTTGCAAAGTGTATGTCTGTGCCCACCTCAGTGGACCTAAACTGATGCCCGTGGTTGAACATGCACAAGTCGCCTCTGGGGGTACTGTGTATGCACGGATTGCCTTTTCCAAAAATCATGTTGAAGGAGGATTGAAACATCCCTTTCACTGCATGTGAGAATAAACCCTTTTGAGAAAGCCGCATACGAGAAGAAAAGCATGACTTTTTCAGTCTGAAGTGAAGCTATTTTTAATAATGAGTGGGGTACCGCAGAATGAAGATAATTGGCACGTTAGAAACACCAGGTTCTCTAGGCCTATTTATACATTTAGTAGCAAATTTCAATGAATGTGCAGAACCTGAGGTGAATGTTTTTTTTCCAGTTGCTTATGTCCTTTTGATCTGTGCTTAGGAAAGCTACAGATGATTACATGTGCTATAGTAGTCCTGTCTGCTGGAGGGTATGTGGAAATGTTAAACAAATTGACTTTGCTGGCTGAAACGTTTTTCTTTGATGGGGAACCAGTGGTTGACTAGAGGAAATAGCAAAGTTGAAAGGAAAACCAAAAAGACATATTCTGGAAGCTTGCTTCTGTGACTGTTTTTTCAATCATTTCCCTCTCTGAGTTCTCTTCCAACCAACCGGCTCTACCCAAGTGCAAGCAAATGTTTTTATTTCAGAGGTCACAGACTTATGTAAGCAGTTGGATGACAAGTGGTAATAGGAGTGGTAGAGCATGATGACTTTTTCACCCAGTGCATCGAGAACTGGAACAGAGACTCATCAGTTGTCAGTGTGCGGAGGTGACATGGAATCGGAGGGGCAAGGCGGGGGCTAACACTCGTGAGTGGACAGTCTGGCTGAAGAGGGTGAAGGGAGTTTGGACAAAAATGAAAGCTCAGCAATTTACCAGTCTGAGAAATGAGATTGGAGAAATGGTGCCTCTGCGTACCTGCCTCCAGAGGAGAGTTAAACCAAGTGTGGAAGCCTCATGTTGTCTTGGATTTACTTTAACTAGCGTGACAGTCCTGCTGCAGTGGAAGCATGCAGCCAGCAGGTCATGAAGTCTGAAAGGTCGTGAACCTTAAGTTAAAGCTGGGCACCTGAGCGGCTTGCCAAGTCAAGCTGAAAAATATCTTTGCAGGTGAACTGAAAACTTCACCTAGAATTTGAGTTAGCAGCAAGATTTGTATTATACCAAGAGTTAACTTTGCAGGAATAACCGGTCCTGAGTCACCAGCATGAGTCACTGGGCCAATTCTTGAGTGGCCTCAGTATAGGCCAAAACCAAATTTCTTATTGTCACTGACACTTGTCAGAGCTGCAGACCAAGGCAGCTAGTGGAAAGAAAAATAAATGCAATTATCTCTTGTAATTTTGGCAGGCTTGTTTTCTGACTTTTAGGCTCAGTCATGTTATGCCGTTATACAAAGCTCAGCAAAGAAGTGGTCTGGAAATAACACTTCTGCCCTCCTGTAGCAGAGAACAGAGATCATTACCAGTGGTCATAGGTATCACTGTCAGATCCCAACAGTTAGGCATATTGCCTGTAGCCTGTAAGGAAATCGGCTGTGCAAGACTCTAAAGAAACAAGAAATGCGAGATCTTTGTAAACACTGTTTTTTTCATTCCTTCCCAGAGTCCGTTTTAAGAAGAGAATTGCGCTTCATAAGAGGAGAGCAGTTGTGACAATGGAGAAAGACTTGGAATATGACTTTAATAATCCTTCTGCTTAGAAGGAGGCTCTGGCAGAAAAAAAAGGTAGAGGGAGCTTGAATACGCTTCACTGAAGGCCGTAGTTTAGAATGGAAATTGGATAAAGACAGTACAAATTCTTTACAGAAGACTAATACTGCATCTGGATAGCAAGACCTATTTTGGTGCCAGGCCCTAACCTTCTCTCTGTTGTAAATCTAGCCCGATTCTCAGAAATGCTAAATACTTGTGCTTCCTGTCAGTGATTTTTTCAGGAGCTCGAGTGTTTCACTTGTTGAGGGTGACCCTTGCTAATTGAAACATAAAAGCTTGACACTGACCCGAGTGTCACCTTGTTCAAAGAGCAATGTTCCTTGGATATGTGTACATCCACACTTGCCACTCTATGAAGAACCTAACTTTGCTTGTGTTGTTCCAGGGTAGGTGCCAACATTACCAGGTTAATGTAAAACCAACCTCATATATGGCAGAGGGAAAGTGGGAGAGATTTCTGACCACCTAATATGTTTGGAGTAGTGTGTGTGACTGAAGGGCAAGATGTGGAGAAGCAGATGCCCTCAGAAAAGATGAAACGGTGTCTCTGTAGATCAGCTGAGGTGTGGATGGTCAGGGCTTCCAACATGCCACTTAGTTTGGGTATCAGAGGTGTGATATGTGTGGTGTTTGTGTGTGCATGGAAAGGTTCTTGAGATCCTCGGTAGTTTAGTACCACACATATGGGTGGTAGAGCAAATGTGATAGTTGTTTGTCTCTTTGAGAAATTAGGACAGTCTAGTCAAGTGGTCAAAACTGGAATCTCTATCATCACTCCAACTTACAGTGCCTTTAGGTGAGGCTGGCGGCAAAAAGCCATTTCTTAAGAGTACTTAACATTTTCCATTGTCACATCCACTCTAGATCCAGTTCAGGCCAAACATTTCTTGGAGAACTTTGGTCAAAATGGTTATGCAAGCTCCAAGGGCAAGACCAAGAAAAATGCATCATTTCACCACATTAGAAAACCTTGTGACTTTTCCTTCAAAGTACCCCAGCATCCTCGCACCAAGACAGGAATTCAGGAGGTGGGCTTCTATCCCTGAGGTGGGGCTGGGGAAGGAAGAGAGGGTGTTCTTTCTGTCAAAATCTCCCTACCTCTGTTGAGTTTTAAGCCTTTGAATCACAACTCACGTGCTAGCTGGGGACTTAGTCCTGCCTAGCAGTTAAGACTGGCAGTGAGGATATCTTCATGGAGCAAACCTCAGCGTTCCACGTTTGCTGAACCAGCTGAGCACAGGCAGTCCTTACACCTACAGGAGGGCTGAGAGGAATGTTCCCCGCCGTTCTGGGGCATGGCAGAGGCAGCTGCTGGACCACGAGTGCAGAATGGGCAGAGCAGAGGAGGGAGCAGCCTGCTTGGATGTGGAGAGGGAAAGAGGTGCAGGAGAAAAGGATGCCGTCCTTGAGTCTGGTGTGTACACGCAGAGGGGCTGAGGGCTTGCACACTCAACCTGAATTCCTCCTCACTATTTTTTTTTCATACTTGGATTTTAAAGTTCCTCATTCAACTTAAGCTGGCTTTGCGGTCTTTTTGTTGTTGTCATCATTGTTCACTCTACATATTGGATGCCTTAAAGACTGACACTAAAATAGGAGCTCTGTTTTATTGGGTGCTGCTAAAATGCTCTCCCATGCCTCAGTGAGCTTGTGGGATAACTAGACAAAACAAGGAAGGTGGCCACGTCGGAACTGCAGCTGGAATGTGGCTGTTGCTGGCTCTTACTGGAGTGATTAAATGGGAACAGGGCCACATAGCTCCTCCCTCCCTTGAAAAACAAAAACTGTGGGCACTTGTACAAAAAACAACCCCTTTCTCTGTTTGTCCTTGTCTCGCTTCAGTTTTCTTCTGTGAAATCAGATTTATTTAATTTGTTTAATCCTAATAAGTTAATGAAGGTGTGAGGTTCAAAATGGACCAGTCTTTATTGAGATGAGAACTGAGCAAATGTCCTGTCTGCCTGGAAATCTCCTTAAGCAGTGGTGTAAATAAAAAGCAACTTGTAACGGCAGAGGGACAGAAAAACCGGTTGTTAAAAAAGAGCTTTTTAAAGGTTTTCATTAAGTGACAGCTGTGATTTATCCTGTTCTTTACCATTTTGAGATTATTTGGAATCAAGTACAGAATTATTGGATATTAAGATTTCAGAGGGGAGCCTGGAAGAACATCTGTCTTCATCACAACCTCTGTTAATATTTAATCACTTTGGGATAATTTTAAAACAGGCTGCAGGTTTCTGAAACATTAATGTGAGCAAGTCCTTCAGTTTGCTGGCTGAGGGTAGAAAAATGCTTCGATTCACGGGACAGTCAGACTGAGGAGCTGGGTGAGAGTGAAAATGCTGTTGACACCTTTTCAGACACAGTCTTCAATGAATAAAAACATTAAATAAATAGCATCTGAAGTTCCTGGAGGGATGTACTGCTGGAGTGTTTCACTTCAGAGGCTCTCCTATGAGTTCAGCTCAACTGCAAGTGTTTAATATCCGAGGCGGGGGGAAAGGATTCAGAGGTTTTTTTTTTCCTCCTCTTGAAAATATTACATTCAGGAAGTGTGAGTCTAAGGGGAATGAAGGAGGCAAATGGAAAACTTTTTGGTGGAGGGAGCTCAAGTTTTATGTTCAGCTCAATGGCATTTTTGGGTCTGTGTGCAATGTGATATCCCGTGAGCACTGCACGCGCTCCGCTCTGAAATTTCAGGGAAGATTTCTGAGCCCTTTTAACTTCGGGAGATCCTCAGCAGGTAGTTCTAATAGCAGGTCTGCGTGGAAAGCAGGCAGCCGGAGGGAAGAAATAAAATAGATGCTTGCACCCTTCCATCCTGTCACCTGCATGGGGGCCCGAGGGTGTCTGCAGCCACTTCTCTTTGCCCCCAGCATGGTGTGTGGGTCCTGCCTGGATCCTCCGAGCAATACTCCTGGGTACATATTTGCCACTGGCAAATTTCCAACATCATAATACTCAGCCAAGTCAGTTCTACCTCTCTCCCAGGCAGCCAGAAAAACTGGCACAAGTGGCTGAGTTGCAGAGAAGGGGGATGAAATGGCAGCGACCTTCCTAGGGGGAATCTAGGGGTAACCTCAGCGGTGGTGGTGTGTGCCCAGCAGGGGAGATCTCATCATGGGCTGGGTCAGGTCACGGGCTTCCCATGCAGCCCTCCAGAGGTCTTTCACAGCACCCTACAGCCCTGGGCCACCTAGGAAATGCTCACTTGGGGCTGTGCCTGCACTTCCCAAATCCTTCTTCTTGCCTTCATGTTGGAAGGGGAGGGAGCCCAGCCCCTACCTCGAGGAACACCGAAGTCGTGTGCAGAGGAATGGCCATGGATACCCTGGCAATGCATTGGGGTCTGGCTGTCATTGCGGGGGGGATCATCAGCTCAAGCCCACCCCACATAACCCTAACTTCCCATATGCGAGTCTCACACATTCCAATAGAAATTAAAGCTGCTAAAATTTGGTCTAAGCAGGATGCATTTCTCCTCCAAAGGTTTTGGCAGGAAAGTTCTGTAAGCAGCAAATGGAAATGACATAAACAGAAAAGCAATCCCCTGGCAAGACAGATCCAAAGTTTTATGCTGTCTCTGCTCAAACTGAATAGCACCTCGTTGTAGTAATCTTCATGTTGAGATCAGTGAAGCTGTTTAAATAAATGAAACATTCAAGTGTAGAAAAAAGCAATGGAAGAGAGATGGCATTCAAACCTAAAGAACAGAATTCAGACTTCCTTGAGCCCCAAGGAAAGGATAAATCCATTACACTGTGAAGGTATGTGTAATGGAAAGAGTCTGTCAGATCCATTCTAAGATTTGTCACAAAGTAAAACTCAGTTAGGAGCCAGAAAGCAAACCAAAAGAAATGGCAATGTAGCGGGAGGGTATTGATCTCCTAGTATGGCATTTGATACATATTTGGCCCATCTGGAGGTCTTTCTGTTGGAAAGCTTGGCACACTGGTGTTTTCTTCTTCCGAAGTTGTTTAATTCTAATTTACAGCAACTAAGCTTTCCAGGGTTTAGTTTTAGTATACCACAATGTCTTCGAAGGTGGCTGGTTTTTGTGCTAGTCATGCAGCAAATAGAGGAAATATTCAGACACACAACAAAAGGAGTTAACAGATTTTGGGTTATATATATAGGCACGTATATGTGTGTGTGTGTATGTATTTCATTTTTCCCTGTGGAGAAGTTATTTTGCCTAGATGCTAGTCTATGCTAGACTAACAAGACATAATACATACGTTCAAACTAGAGCGGTGGAAGGATTATGTAGCAGAATTATTCTGCTGGTTGTTTTTGGAAATGTTTTAGCCGTCACCATGATGCCAGCATGATTGTGTTCCTATGGGAACAAGCTGCTTCAAAGAAAGAGGCTTCTGTAGCAAGAATAGGTGAATCCTAGCTAAAAACTTGTTGTTTAGCACAAAACTAAATATTTGGTAAATATCAAGTATTTCACAACATTCTGATTAAATTCACTTATTTTGGAAACTAATTGAAAGAGTTCTTTTCTATGCTGCCAATAAGATAAGATGCAATAAGCCGCATTCAAACTATTGGTAGGACCACACAACCATGGTGTTGCTTCCTAGAGCTGCAGCCTAAAGACGATACCCCTTTTGAAATGCACTGTACTGTGGAGTAATCCCAAAGGCTTTAATGGGACTACTGCTGAATTAAAGTATTATTCTCCATGGGGGAGCAGATTGGAATCTAGCTTTATGGCAACATTTGCCTTAAATGCGTATCTCCTCTGAAAAACAAGGTCTTGTGTTATGAGAGTTTTATGTTGCTTTTTAAGTTCTATGACTTGCAGCAGGAGCAATGTTTACAGAATTAAACCCTGGAATTCCAAAGCTCTGTTAAATGTGCCTTGAAAATAAGGGGTTCTGGGGAAGAAAAACATTGATGTGACCATTCAGTCAGAAACCAGAACGATTGCTGCAGCTAGCTCCATGCTTCTTTGAATCAATATTCTGAGTGTTCATACGCTGAACTGAAGCTGATCAAATGTATCCATGCCTTATTTTTAACTCCAAGCTGTTAAAATTGCCAGCAAAATAGCTGTTATGCCCGTAAGAGATATGAAGGAAACAGAACTTAACCTGGAGTTCTTTGCCAGCAGATAATGAATGAACGTGGATGAACTGGAAGTTATGGGGAGGCTAGGACTTGAATTTTAATGCAAGCTTCTAAACCACAGGAATATGCAGTTAAGTGGGGTCGGATGTGCTGTACAGATATAAATGAAACCTCAAGTGTGGTGCCGTCATGTCCCATCTTGTACTTTGAGTGCAAAAATATCAGTTTTCCATTGGAAATAAATAAAACAAGGATGTCAGAATTATATCTTCCAGTCCTTGTCTTATCCCTCCTGTAATGAGTGGTCAAATGTCTTCTCTAGCTCTGTTATCAGTGCTGGTTCATCTATGTCTCGTCTCTGCTGGCATAGTCCTGGCTTCCCTCACTGATGCTCTAATGTCAGTACAACTCCCCTTGCAACTCACTTGAGGTACAGAAGGTGGCCAGGGTCAGATATCCACATGCTAAAGGAACAGGGAATATTTGTGTGTGCCACTCGCCCTGTTATCCTTAGGTCAGATGATAGTGAGATGACCATAAGAAGAAATCCTAAAGGTGCCTAAGACGCCTTTATATTTGAGGCATCGGTGAAAACCTCCGAGAAAAGGGCTTAGTGGTGCTATGGTAGGATTGACACCTGGTGTTGAGAAACTTGAAGCGTATTTCAGGAGAGACCTGCTGCCTGCACTAATTTATGCGGTACTAGTGTTACGGGCTACCCATCAACTCACAAGGGGCCATAAAGTCCTGCCTCTCTGTACAGTTTTACCTGAATGATTGTTTATTTTAGGGGAGTAGAAAGCATTTTTGTGAGAAAAAGAAGTAGGATATAAAAAGACGTGGATATAAAGAAAAGTATAAAAGTCACAGAACTTCAATTAGTCTTGAAATTCCTTTTTCTAATATCAAGAAATCTCCTGGCTCACGTTTCCTACTGCTCTAAACAGACATGTTGCCACCTCTTCCTATTTTTATTCTTGAAAAGGTACAGGAATTTTAAACTGACTAGCTATGATACCTAATCAGTGTTTCAGAGGACCGAATATAATATCTGATAATATATCATGAAGCATATTGTGCCCTTGAAAACAACTGCTTGCAGTTTCTGTCTTTAGAACAATCCTTATAGCTCACAGAACCACACAGTGAAAACATGGGTGTGTTAATCTTTTGTTGGCTCCATAAGACGTGAATTTGTTTGAATAGCCATCTGCTAGTCTTGAGCCTTTACTATTTACCTGCCAACCAGAACAAGAAAGGTGAGGGATATGTTGCTTTTATTGCTGTGTATGAAGCATATCTGGACTGCAGAGAGAAGGAGGAGGAGGGTGGCCCATAAAGATAAGAGGTTGACTTTGTTGGTGGGGTCATTTGTCCCCATACTTCAAATGCTCAGATTCAGTATGCAATTGTTTCTGAAGTGGATGTTTTTCAAGGGCATCAAGCCAAGTAATTTTAGGCAAAATGTGTGGCCGTTTAAGGAAATATATTACAGAGTATTAAGAGCGATTCCCATGAGACATAATTTAAATTATGCCTAGGTCTGTGCAGTTTTGTCCCAATTCAGAGCCAAAGGACAGCACATGGTGATGCAGGACACTGTAAATGCTCAGTGCCAAAGAGACTGAGGACCAGAGCACATTGAGGGAGAACTTTTCTTTTCCCTCTCCCATTTGAATATTCCTTGGTGGATGTGACAAAATGCAAATAGAATAGTTTTTTAAGGGTGAAACCTAGAAAGAGCAGCTTTCCACCTGAAACGTGCCAGCTCTGTTCACCGTTTGCAGGATAAGCCCTGTTTAGCACCAGGGTGCCCACTTTGTATGTGGAGTTTCCTCTCCCCAAACAACACTAGCATGGGTCAGCATTGCCCTAAAGGTGAATGTTTTTAGAGGGGAGGAAGCGAGCAAGTGGAAGAGAAATGGTTTGCAAGAGAGGGAGGGATGCTTTATCCTGTGAATACACCGGGATAGTGCTGTGCCAAGTCCCCTGGGGATGAAGTTTACTGGTTTTCCACCCACTGTGTGGATGAATGGCTTTCTCCTAGACATGGATGTGTCCCTGACCTGGGCAGCACTCCCTGCTCATCCCTCTGCCCTCCTGCAGCATCACCTCTGGAAGCAGTGCAGCCTTGCATGCACAGTGGATGATTTCACCAGGCCGTTTGAAGTTAATCAAAGCGATCTTTAACACAGTGTGACCGACTTAGAGGCTTTTTTCTTTGGCATTAGCTGCACAAGGAACAAAGCACATCTGATGTGGGACATGGCAGTGCTTTGTCTTGTGCTGGAGCATGAGGGCTTCAGCAGGACAGGCTGCCAGAGGAACATAATCTCTGCCCTCACCCTTCCTGACCGGGGCTGATTGAGCTGTTTTCCCCGTGAATTCCAGCTAGGCTATTAAAACAAACTTCTCTCTGAAAGCTTCTGCCCTGAAGCAACCACCCTGCGTCTGTATTTGCCTTTCTTCTGTAAATCTCTGTGCCGTTGAATGGAGCTCTCCTCTCCCAGGCTTTCCCCTGTGCAGCTGAAATTACCCCCTATGCAAACTTAGGGAGCACTAATAGCTCCAAGACCCACTATTTCAAGGACTTAGAGGCATCCTGCCCCTATTATAGGTATTCAATGCCACCCATCAGCTATATCACAACCTGATGTGAACTAGATGTTGTGCTGTGCCTTGTATATATTTTGCCTTTAATTCACTAGTGAAGAGGGTTGGGGTTTGTCTGTTTTTGGTGTGATTTGTTTGTATTTTAATCATCATTACTTGCAGCCAAATTCTAAAGTTCATGGTTAGAGCCCCTACAGTCAAATTTCCTTTAACTCTTGCTAGGGGTGGGGGGAATTGGGTCATGACTTTATGATGTGAAAATAAGCAAACAATCTATTGTGGTGAATTCACAGGGGGGGTTAAAAAAAATACGATGATTCAAGGAGACAGTATCCTGAACCTGAGATCATCATTTTCATGAAGGCAGGGGGTAACAGCTGTCTGTTCATCAGAGGATTATATCTTCCCGCTGTTACTGCCATGACCCTAAATAAAACCTCTAATACCAGTATAGCAGTGTGGCCGGGGAATGCAGTGATGGCTGGAATAAATCCCTCCCTTCTGGTTTGGGGAAGTTTTCTGTGGACAGGGTTGTCTTTCTGAAGCCTTAACTAAATGACTTTTCCCATTAGGTCCAGAACTTGGAAATTCAAATAATCTCTCTCCTACCACCGATCCCTTTCTAAAATCATAGGTGAGGGGACCACATCCTGCTGAAGATGTAATTGAAAGGCATGTACAAGTACAGCATTTAATTTGAATTAATTTAATTTTCCTATATTTTGGCTAAAAACATGGATTCTGAATCTTAGGTTGTGCTAGATTTAAAAATGCATGTCCATCCAAGAGCACGACATGAATGAATACGAGCATTAAATTCTGCTGACCATTCACTTGCAAATTTTTCCGCCACATGTGATTCCAGGACAAATATTGATTGAATAACCTACATGTGTGTGAAGTGTGGCCTGACACCCACAGCGACCTTCCTCTTCCGTGTCTAATCACCAGAGATAGCTGTAAGTTTCCTTTTGTACCAAAAATCTCGTTTCGTAACCCAGCTCCGCTGCTCTTTGGAACTGGAGTTTCTCCGTTTGTTTGTTCAGCTAGTTGAGGTCTGCTGGGATATTTCTCTGTTTGATTTGCTTGTTAGCTTTGCCGCTGGCTGAAATGGCCAGGGGGGTTGGTTTGTTGAAGGGTTTGTTGGTGTTTTGTTTTTTTTTCTTTCTGGAAGAGTTGGTGGAGGGTTTTATTCTCCACAAGTCAGCTGGCATCACTGCCCTTGAGGTTTGCCTCACTGCCTGCTGCTTGTCCCCCCAGGCAGGTGGCATGGTGTGCTTGCACACATGTGGTCACCAAGCATCCACTGGGTCTCTGATGGGTTTTATCTGATATGCCTCTGTTTTTATTTATAAAAGCACCAGCTGATATTTTTAGGTGCTGATTTTTTGGGTTGCAAGGCAATGACAGCTTTTCTTACAAAGGTGCTGAGCCCCTGGGGACAGATGGAGAGAGCAGGGGATTAGAGCTGGTGTTTATTTGGGGATGGCTCAGCCAAAGCTGGGGAAACGGACGATGCAGCAGAGCAAAGGAGTTTGCATGAGATGCTCTCTCTTAGGGATGCTCGTTGTTATAGGGAGAGAAGAAAAATATTGTAATTGATCTTGTAATTGCTTTTCACAAACACAGAGCACAGCATGCAAGGCTCCTGCAGAGCCCACAGCCTCTCTGGAGGCTTCCCACAGGAAAGCTAGGGGAGTGCCCTGGCACATTCGCACACCTCTTCATACCCAACCACGCTCTGCATCCTGGAGATATGGGTTAGGAGCCGTGGTGGTGGGAACCAGGCCCTGGATTTATTTGTCTGTCATTCATGCCCTCAATGAAAGTTCCGATGTCCAGGCCTCCAGGTCCTAGCAAGGATGTGCACATTCATGCAGCACACATTGCTTCTTTCTAGCCTAAGAAACAGTATTATTTCTTCTCATGTTAACTAAAAATACTTACATTGTTTTCTCCTGAGATTATAAATCTTATTTCTATTTGTAAGTGTATATATATATAAGAAAATAAACACACACTATATATATATATCTCAATAAATATATCTATATGTATATATAGCCCAGCCCTCCCCTTTCCTTCTCTTCTCACAGACTGAGCAGTCCCAGTGAGAGGACAGTAACTTTCCATCACAAATTCTTTTCCTGTGACTGTTCTCTGTTTTCTAAGCTTGCCACATGAAAATAGACAAAATATTTTCATTTTGCTTATCTATAAATAAATAGAAATTTGACTTCCAGAATGTGTTACTAAAGCAAATCAAGTTGTTCTAGGATTACTACCTTTTTAAAACATGCTTTTATGGTTGAAATGCAGATAACCCCCTATTTTAAAAAGTGTTGTGATGATGAACCGAAGTATCTGTTATATGGTGGTTACTTATAGCAGCTCTTGGGTTTGGTTGGTATTTGCTTTGTTAGGTATTCATACCTTGAACCACTGTGCTCACGTCTTACTGTTACATTCTCTTAAGGACCTGATTGAACACAAATCTTAGTCTTTATGGATCCAAGCCTGTGTCTGAAGCCATGCACGTGCCAAATCAAGGGATAAAGTGCTGTAGGAAGCCCTCTTCCTCCCCTGCTTGGCTTAACGGGGGCAGTAAATGCTGGTGCACAGACTTCAGCTGCCAGCAGAACTTCCCTGGTGACTGAGTCCTCCTCCTCAGCATAATGTCAGAAGATTGCTTTCCCTGAGATTTTTCATGGAGACAGTCTGTGCTTTTAACTTCAGCTCAGCTAGTGAAAGGCAGCAGCGTAGACTGCAGGGAGAAAAACACCTCTCCCTACTACCAAACCCCATTTCACCTCCTGAAACCATACTAGGACTTCCAGGTGGGTCACAAGTCAGTGTGGACACCATCAACTTCTGCTGGCCTGCTTCTTCTCCATGGCTTCAAGTTGCTGCTAGGTGTACAGCTTGTTCCCGTGCAAGCTGATCTGCTTGAAGGAGATGGGACTTAAAGCAAGACCTAGGATGGACCTAACATCACTTGAGGTTTGGATTTTGCCTGCAATGAGCAAGCATTGCTAAGGCAGCCCCACAACAAGCAAGGCAAGCTCAACACAGTCTGTAAGGAAGATAGGGAAAGATTTCCTTTAATGCCCAGCACAGGGGTATCATTACAAACAGGGTGGCAAGAAGCTTGTGACACTCCACGATGGGGCATGTGGAATGGTGCTGTCCCACAGAGATGCTTTGTGCATTGCTGTTTCCACTGGGATATCTGCTTATTTCACATGGCAACAAGCCTCCCTACTCCATAGAGGGTGTGAGTAGGCTGTATGGCCAGACATAACTTCTGGTGTAGGAAATCTCCCAACTCCTGGGATGCTGTGCCACTGGAAGAAAGGGCTTGCTATGCTTCACACATGTCTTTTTCTACACTCTTTAAATCACAGCTGTGGTTTAGTGGACCTCTGCTCCAAGCAGATGTGCTGCTCTTCCCATGGCTACCTTTCAGCTATGTGGGCCATGCTTTGAAGCTGCCTTTCAGTTGTAAAATTCTAGTATGGGGGCTGGTGAGCTTCATCAGGATCTGACCCTTGGTGAGGAAGACTGTTCATGCAGCACACATGAATGTTCATGTGCTGATGTGGAACAGATCATGCCAGGGTATTTTGCATTTGGGTCACTGTATTGACTGCTCACACGGACCAGCATGTTTCACTGTTCATTTCCCTGGTACATGCTTTGGAAATACCTGCTCTCAAAATGTCTAACTGTTGAGAGAGCTGGCTGAATATTAGATGGAGGCTAGAGAGATCCTTGCTTCTTTCCTTAAGACATTCGCGGTCAGAGGTTTTTGCAGTTTAAGCACAGAGAAGGCTATTCACCTCTGCCTTCACCCAGCTGTTTCAGCCATTTTAGAGTTTCTGTGCTATGTAACATGTAACTTGAGATGTGGGTTAGTCTTCCTCCTTGCAGTGAGTTGAATTTGAAATCCCAGCTCAGCCTACTCTAGACAGAGATTTAAGCCACTCTTCTTATGTGCCTCTCTTAGCCTGCTCTGCACTACTGAAGTGGTTCATTTTTTTTGCATCACTACCAAAAACTGCTGCTCCTCTGTGTCTCCTCTCTTCTCTAAGGCAGGCATCCCTGCCCCTTATGGTGACAGGGGTGCCTGCTTTGTTAACTCCAGTTTCCCCACTGATCTAATCCTTCTGGGCACTGCAACTGATGAAGGAGGCTGCAGCATCGAAGGGGTACCACTGTGCACTTTCTCCTACTTTGGTCTCCTCAGAAGCTACATGTGTCCATCTGCCTCAGTATAGCACCTCCCTCCCTGCCCTCCCCTGTCTCCTGAGACTCACTGACCCCATGTTCATGGTGGGTCTGCTGTGTCAAGGAACTTACCCGAGAACAAGGAACTGCAAGTCTTAGCCAAGGGAGAGATGAGGGACTGTGAGTGTTTTCCCTTCCCCCAGTACCAGAGAAGAGAGATTATACAAGGTACAAATACTCTGGCTTTAGAGAGGAGATTGAGCATGCAGGCATACGCCAGGGAGATGGGTGTCATGGCAAAAGGGAGGACCAGCCCGAACTGCGCAACATGCACAATGGGTCACAAGACTTGCAAGGAAAGATGCACGGTGGTGTCAGCACCTGGCAGTGTTGTTCTGGGCTGGGAATCCTTCTGTACTGTACCCTGTAAAGCTGATGCATTATCCACTGTTGATTGTGTTATGACTTTTAAATTAGTATGTTCCTCCAAGATTTAATCTTATCATGAAGTTGTTGGGTGGAGTTAAACCCTAACTCACATGTGTCTGGAAGATGAAAATTACAGTGGGGGCTGAAAAGTGGTCTCTGCTGAGGAGCCATCAAACTGAGATGTGCTCCACACTCCTGTTGGTACAGATCTCTGAGGCAGAGGATGTTCCTGCCTTGTGGTGGCAATTGTCACACCTGCACGTGGTTGTAGATGTCATCGTGTGATGCAGAGGGGAACAGATGCCTGTCCGTATCCCCATTCCCCAAGCAGGACTCCGAGGGAGCTTTCTGCCTATATATAGGAGCTCAACTTGGACAGAAGCAAGTGGGACATGATGATACAGAGGAAAGCAGGAGACCCAATGATATTTGCCCGAGCTTGCAAACATCACCAGGTAATTCCAAGATTTCCCCCAAGGACGTCTCCAAAGCAGCCCTCTGGAAGTCATGTGTTTATTGCCTTCTCTTTTTTGTCCTTTTTCTCCTATACCCTATTTTATGGAAGGAGTTAGAAAACAGGAAGGATTTTTTTCTTATCCTTTTTTTAACCTAAGGCTGCAACCGAAGCTTTCAGCACGGGACTCTGTCACAGCCCCAGTCTGTGTGCATCTTGTGTGATAGGACTGCCTCATGTCAACGCGCGGCTTACAAAAGATTACTTAAAAAATGCTCCCTCACAGTGGAAGGGGAGAGTGTTGACCAGCTATCCACGCTTAGCAATGCTGGCAAAGTGAAACTGTCTCCCTTGGGACCAGAAGACAGACAAGTGAATAGAGCTGATCAACTTCCACTGTGTTTTTTGTTTAACTGGGGGGAGAACGTGCGCATCACCTGTGAAGTTTGCCATCTGCACAAGTCAGGCAGTGGATCAGTTGTTCCAAGCAGTGGTGCAGTCAACCCAGCCAGTCATCTTCGCGTGTGCTGAGGCAATGTTTCCGCTTGATACCATGTCTCAGGAATTTTAAAGGGAGTTTTAAAGGATCTCAGGAGTTTCGAAGCTTTCCATTACTCTGGTTTTGCAAGAAGTTTTTTCCTATGCTTGTTTATGGTTTTGATGCTCAGAACAAACAGATGCATGTTTAGAAACAAGTCAGAATTCCTTGACTCATAGGAAATACTCCACTTTATTTTGCACTGTTTAGTACCCAAATCTAAGCGTGCAAAATGTCTCTGCGAATAACCTCAGCCATTCCCCGTTTAGGGCACTTCTTGCTCGTGCTGAAAACTCTCTCACAGCATAAGCAGTGACCATCTGTACACGAGCTGAAGAAACTTGGGTAAATATTGCTGCTTTGGTGCTGTTATTTAGAAGGTGCTGTGCTAAATGATTTATTAGTGTGCTCAGTGCTGACGCTGAGAGGGCTCTTCTCAGGTTGGCTTTTATCACTGACACCTCCTTATGGGATCTTGCTTACTGGAAAATTCCAAGTAACTGGATAGTAGGAAGGACCTGCAGCCCCAGGTCAGGTAGCTGATGATCTTGTCCTCATAACTGTGTAATGCCTCACAGCATGAGAGAATAAAATCCACGTGCGGCACAGCCATCCTGGAGGTATGGCCCTGAGCTAGTGAAATCCAGTGGGAGAAGCTGCAGCCTCTGCAGTAGTTGAAGCTCAAAGTTTCTCCCTCTGTAGTTTTTTTTTCCTATTTTTGCACAGAGGTTGAGTTAGAGGTGCCAGTGCAGCAGTCAGAAATTACTTCTTCCTGTACAGATCCCTGAGCAGCCACAAGCAGAGACTGGGTAGACCTCGTGTGTCTGTAAGCCTTCCCTCTTTAAAGGAAATCCTTCATTTAGAAACCCAAATAGCCTAAATCCTATTTAATATCAGACAGATAATTTATTCATCCACACTGCTTTCAGCAGCACGGAGCCCTGGACATAGGGACTCCATTTTGATGTTCCCGAAGCCTTATTTGTTGGGTGTTACTGGATCCAGCAGCTCAACAGGTGAGGATATCCTGTAGCCTTATCCTGTAGGCTTATCTCCACTTTGATAACTGGCTCCCAAGTCACCTATCCCACTTGCCTGCTGGCAAGAGTAAGGATCCCCCTACCCTTGGAAATAGTTAGAAATGGAGATTAACGAGCAGTGGAACAGACAGTAGCAATGAAATGCAGGGCTTGGCCAGACAAGAGTACTGACCAACTGCTGGTGACATGCACGGGCCTCTTTTATTCCCTAATTATCCCACACTCGTTATTCCCCATACCACCATGATCCCTCCCTTCTGCCACTTTTGCTTCCTTCCCATAACATCCTGTAAGTTCGTGCAATTCTAAGATGCTGTTCCTGTGTCCCATAATGTGCCGCTCCTCAGTCTGTGAGTTGTTGGGGAGAGCCTCTCCCATTGTCTCAGCCTGATTGGGTCTCCCCCACAGCCCAAGGGGCTGAGGCTCCTCTGGGACAGCCCTGCAAGGGGCAAGGAGGGACTCATGTCCCTAGTGAGGTTCTTGGGGTCCCGGCACCTGCTATTGTGCCTCCATTCTCCTTTGTGGGGAGGGGCGAGCCTTTTTTTTTAAGTTCAGCCGTAGCTGAACAACACTAGGTCTGACATGTGGAAAACTTGTTGTTCTCCCAGGTTATTCTGGAAGCTTTTCTTAAATAAAAGCAGAAATTTATACAACCATTTGATTGTAAGGGCTGAAGCTTTAGCAATGCAACAACTTGGAGCTGAGAGCATGACCTTCAAAAGCATTGCAGCAGTGAAAATGGGAAAGTGGAGTGGTGTGAACACACAACCAAAATACCTAAATGCACACACTAAGCAGCAAAAGAGAAAGAGCTCAGAAGGGCTGTCAGTAGGGCAGGAAAATCCTGGAATTTCACATGTTGAAAATTCATCAAACCTCCTTGATATAAAGTTACATGCACATGACTTTTGAGCAATAAATTAGCCACTATTATCCCAAAGCCTTAAAAAACTGAATAGGCTAGTGACTAGGCAGTTCAGAAATTCTCAGTGCAAAATTCTCCCTTCAGGCATCAGCCAGGGCCAGGGAACATCACATCGTTTGTGTTGTAGCTTTTTTTACCTTTCAAAAGAAGGAGAGATATGCAGAGCAGCAGATCTTCTGCTTGAGGTCTGTGAGGACACCAGCAGCAGGCATAATCACATTGTTTCATTTTCTATGCTCTGTTCCAAATATTTTTCTAGTTGTGTGGTTTCTTAGTTAGTATGTAGCATGAATATACATAAAAGATGAGTTCCTTCTGTCTCAGTGGTAGAAAATACAGAAAAAGAGGCAACCAATATTTTAAATAGGGTAAGCCAATTTAAAATATTTGGTTTAACAGCCACCAGTTGTATGACGGCTCAAGGAATGCCACGAAAGTAGGTTAATCCAGACCGGTGAGTGTTGAAAGTGGCCAGGATCAGACAAATAGGTCTTGGCCAGCCTTATGTTAACATCCTTCTCAAAACTGTGGGGAAGCAGATTATTTTCACACAAAACCCTCTCCACACAGGTTGCCCTCTAGCAGTGCCCCAACCTTCAGCCAAGCTTTTTGCAATGGGTTGTGAATTACTTGCTTTCTAATTGGTGAACTCTATCGTGTTGCAGAGCATATTGAGTCTCTTGCCACTTGAAACAAGATCCCCTTTTGAAAACATTTCAAGTTAGTCTGAGCTGAAAGCCTGAATACAGAATTGTGAGGGAGGTGGGAAATTGCTGAGGAAAATATTTTACCACAAGGACTGCAGATGATGGCCCTTGGCAGGGAGGCATTGGTTTAGTTCCTGAAAAGGTAACGTACATCTAGGACTTGGAAGAGTTGAGCAGATTAAAGCAGGGTGCTACCCACAGGTAGCAAATTAGAGTGGCAGACAGGAATGTTTTGTTTTTGAGAGACTCCTGTGAGTCTTACAGCTGTATGTTGAAGGCAGTTCCTTCTAGGAGAATGACTGCAGCTTGTGGGTGTCTTTGCCCGGCGTACAAAAAGCTGCCATGGGTAATGGGGACGTGGGTGAGAGCCCCTACCGCAGGTCACGGTCAAGTTTACATATCCATTTCGAATAATAATTTGTAGTCTCTCGGTAACAAATGCTTTAAGTCTTAGTGTTCATATTCTCATGTCCTTCCCAATTCAGTCCTAGAATAAACGGATTCTGCAGAAGTTTTCTTCTGTGAAAGCTCGTGAGATCCATTTTTACATATACTTAATTGGAAGTAGTTTTCTTCACAAAAGGAAATACATTTAAAAAAAATTTTGTTTCGGTGTTAGTTCACGTTTGCTTTAAAGAACACAAATGCTTTTATAAATGAACTCCTTACGGTGAGGAGATCATATATGCAGTAACTTTAAATAGCTGGCACAGCCTGGAGACCACCAGTCTCCACAGCACATACCTATCTTTTTTAAAAAGTATTGATTGCTTTTAACTACTTACAAAATCTTTGTTTCCGTACTGCTATGTTAGAACAGTTTGGTCGTCTGATGTCTTGACAAAATTTTCACAAAATTCTCCTTTGCTTATGCTTCGTGTGGAGAAGACACTATTAAAAGACCAAGAGAGAAGCAGAGAGCAGTATGACTAAAAGCATATTCTTTATATTTTTGTTACTTTTCATTTTTTTTACTTGCTTATGTATCAAATTATTATAACTGAACTCCAAAAGTCCCATTGATTTGTCTGAATGATTTGCCAGGCATTTAACAATTTATTAGCAATTAATAGAGTGTATTTGGCAGGCTAGCAAACTGACAGTTATTCAGTTGATACCCAGAAAAACACTTTAGAAATACATATAAAGAGCACAGTGATTTCAGACTGGTTTCTCATGTTGAGTTTGAGTTTCTGCTTCTGTTAATTTGGCTGTAAAAATGTAAGCTGAATTGCATTAGGATGGAGTGAAATACTTAAAGAAGTCTTATATTTCAAACCCAATTCTTTTAGATGTAATCTTGTGGAAAATCTTGGCTTTGTTCCGAAGTGGAACACTACTACAGTTTGAGATACTGGATGTTTCCGTGGAATAGAAATTTCTGATTTGCAAGTATCGGTGTCTTGGTTAAAATTATATTAATTCTTACACTTGTGTGATAAAGTACCTGCATTTTTGCACACTGGCTTGAGAAGTTTTGAATTAAAATAATTGCCTCTTCTAGGACATCTGTTCAACATTAAAAGAATATAAACTCATTATCTGGTACACATTATCCAAGATAAGGTTAGCAATTTTTTTTTTCATTTTATGCTTCTTTTCAATTGCAGATTAAATTCCCAAGCTCTGTGAAATGGTGACTCATTAGGAATGTCATTTCAAAGACTGTATTTAATCTCTTTATCTTTTCCCACAACTGATTTACCCAAGGGCATGAATAAAGCACATGTAAGATTCCCAAAGACCCTCAAATCATCATTTCTTTCTTATCTAGCATTACTGTATTCTCACTTTATTTAAAACTGTTCTAAAAAGACTCGTCAAGCTGGTAATTTTGACTGTGAGGGAATTAGGTGGCTTTTATTACTATATGGATTTGAGCTGATGACTGGACTGCATTTTGTCTCCTCTGTTTCTTGTTTCACGTGTGTCTGATCCACAGCACAGACCCTTGCCTTTGGAGTACAGGCATATAAAGGTTTTGTCTTTTCCATCACTATGTTTTTTTTTTTAAAGCCTTCTCCACATGAAACTCTTGGCTAAGTATAAACAATGTCAGGCAAGGTATTAAGTAAAAATGAATTAATTAAAAATGATTATTAAAATTAATGAGTATTGAAGATCTAAGTGGTCTCTACTCTGAATTTGAAAGTCCTAGGTAAGAACATCAAGGATGTTTATGTAAACTATTCAGAAATAAGAAAGTAAAAGAAGGGAGACCTTCTGTATTTCCAAACTGTGGCTAAAATTTTATTTATTCAGGTACGGTAGTTGAAACGTATTAATAAGCGTCATCACCTCACAGGAGTGGTAACTTCAGAGAAGAAATGTGTTCAACAGAGGTAGACATGGGACTCTTCCTACCATTGTTCCTGGTGATATTTTCCTCACTTTTCTTGTCGGAATACCTCATGTGTCACCAGGTTTTATTTAAAACTCTGCCTGTGCGTTGGCTAATTCCAAGCATAACCACTTCTCAGTGTAGATGTACGAAATATTACTGTTCAGATCTGGTTACATATTCTAGTTTGCGGATGCCTTCCCAATAAATACATGCTTTTAGCTTAAATCAGCTTTCTTGCCTGTAATAAAAAAACCTTTTCTCCTGTGTTGACCTTAAGCTCCAACTAATCTTCCTAACAAGATACTAAAAAGAATCCTTGGCTATAAATGAGACTCTGATTAGCCTTGTTCATGGCTGCAGCTGGAATTAAAATAAATGCCACCCAAGGGCAAGCAATCTTCAAATGTCCTTCTTAAAGTTCTTGCTGGGCAGGGTTATCTCCCACCATTGCCAAGTGTGGGAGACAGAAGCCATCGTCCCTGTCTGGAGACTCCCAATGCCTCTCTTCATGGTCAACATGATACAACACCTCCTCCCAGCCACCTTGAAGTCCGCGTGGCTCTGCTGTGATGATGTTTGCACCTCAAGCACTGAGCCCAGGATGCCAAATGTCTAGCTGCATGGGTATCCAGAAAGTATTTTTAAGAGAAGCAGATTAAAAAGAGTGGGAAAAACGAATACACAATTGTAACCCGAGAAAAATCTCATGTTAGTACAACCATCAAGGAGAAAAGAGACTTATCTGTATTTACAGCACTCATCATTTCAAACTTGGTCAAAATGCACTGTGTATTTTTACAGCATATCCTTGCTCTAAGACACAGGAACCCAACCCGTGCTGACCTACCACTTTGTAACCTGTAAAACAATCCACAGAAGACAACGCTGTTTTTATCATCTACAGCACACAATTTTCCCATTTGCTAACATACAAGAATGTAAATTGTTCTCCCAAACTGCATGCAAAGGACAGACTAAAGCAGCAAAAGGAATTCTGAGGAAAATGCTTTACATTTCAGTTTTTCTCCAATAAAACTGTTCTGCACGGGCGTGAAGTAAGCTTGGGCCATCTTCTATTGAGTCAAACTATCGGCTTATTTCTGTATTGTTTTTCTTCCTCCCTTGGCAGTTTGTTGTTCATACTCGTACACAGAGAACACTCCTGGAAATTTTATGCTCACTCTGAGCAAGGAAAAAGCTAAGAGTGATCCATTCAGACTGAGCAGCCTCTCTGTGTTAAAACATGCAAGAGAAGGTATCATTAGCTCTTTCTTCCAAATTTTTCACAAATAATATATTTATATTCAGTAAAGCTCTTTCTTCAGGGATTGAGGTCAACAAGGCCAATGGCTAAAAAGAAGAGTCCAGTGATGCATCACAGGGTATCAACAACAAGCACCTCACCATTCTTTTCCTCTGCTTTTCCCTTGTTTATAACTTTGTTTTCTTGTATACTTGGTTTTGGTTGTTTTTTTTTTTTGACAGGAGTTTCCATTAATCAGCAGACATGCTCTTCTTCCTGCTTCATTAGGGACACACCATTCATTCTTTCTGTACAAGAAAGGCAAAGTTCAAATGCACAACTAATTAAAAGCAACTAATGACGAAGTTGGCCATGCAGGCAGCACAGGAAACGCAGCTAGCCTGTGGACATTTTAACAGCAATCTGGCTCACTTCTGTTCTCCAAGCAGCCCAAGAAATGGTTTATGATCAAAGGCTTGCTTTTTAGGCTGAAATCTGTCTGTGAGTTGGACGGATAGTGCTCTGGATGCACTAAAGCTGTCAACTTGCCACCTTTACATCTTTGAGAATGACTCTAGGCCACTGATTTGGAGCCTGTACCATCATTTGGCCTGTGCCAGTGTCTTAACATCCCAAACTTGAATATATGCTAACACTCTGCGTCCCAGTACTCAAGAAGCTCTGTTGAGACCCTGAGCGTTACCTTAAATCCAAGTTAAGAAAAGCTGACGTTCAGAAATCACTTCAAGCCATTCCAGTAGGGTTCATCATTGATGAAGTCAAATAGATGGGTTTGTAGATCTCTCTCTCTTTGGGTGGCTGTTACTATGACAGATTCTTACAAAGAGAAGTGGGATGAGGCTGCCATGCGATCATGAAGTCAAATTCTCCCAGTCATGGACAACATGGTAGCATTATATAACTAAACACTTATTAAAAAAAATAGCATTAATTACCCTCAGTTTTTCTTTTTTTAATAAAATGAGAAGAGGCAGCATATGGACACATCTGAATCCCAAGACATGGTCACAGACAGAATTACATAAAAGTTGCTCAGGCTTTTGGCATTTCTTAAGGCCATGAGTAAGCTATCTCAGCTGTTCTCTTTCTATTCTTGCATTTAGATTTTTTTTTTTAAATTGATCTTTTGTCAAGCTGAGTTTTGGTTCTCAAAAGTGTAATATTTTTTTCTGGCATTGGACGAATTAGGCAAGGGATCTAAATTTTTAAAGGTAACTAAAGTCTTAAAAAAAATGGCTAACTAAAGAGTAAAAAAGGGTAGTTATTTTGTTTTACATACAAAATCAGTTCCTTACTGTCCTCTAGTGGAGCAGTTCTATCCTCACCGACATTAACCGCCTTTCAAAATAAAAAAAAAGTGTCTATTACTAAAATATTCAATTATGCATTATTAACTCTTACATACCAAAAACTTCGCCTACCGCAGGCTTGATTTCAAAAAACCCTAAGGCAGTGGTACTATCTTTAACCCATCTTAAATGAATTCTAATTTATATTTTTAGCTTGCCCGAACTTTGTTTCCGTAACATCCTACAGCATTTCCATTGCACAATCCATGGTTCATTTGTTAGGCAGGAAGATGCTCCTTTCTGCTTGTAACTAAACCTGCTGCCTGATGCCCCTTAGTAAGCAACACCTCCTATTTACAGTTTCCACACTTCATGACTTAACTGGCATCTATCATACCCCTTCTTCTGTGTCTCCTTTTCAAACTGAATCTTACCTTCTGCTTTGCAAACTCCTTCCTGTTCTATATTCCAGTTCTACCTGCGCAGTTAACAATTTAACTTAATCAACTTTATACTTTGCCCTCCACCCTTTCTCAAAACTCTTATAAATAGGCTGAATGTAACAAGCCTTAGGAGAATCCCACAGCAATTTTCTTCTGCTGTGGTGATTTGATATAGCTTTAAAAAAGGCGCAATTTATGGCCAAATCTATGTTTATATCATGACAGGTTGGTTCTACTATGAGTTGTCAAGATGCACCACGCTTTCACACCTTCAAAGAGTCTAGAGACAAACAGAATAGCTTGCCTTTAAAAAGTGTTGATTCTTCACAGAGTGTATTTATTCATAGGTCTGCAAATCTTGTTCACTACTGTCTTACCAATTATCCCACTGTTTCCAATACTCAGTAAAATTGATCAGGCTACATCTCCACTGACCTCCTTGAAGTATTTTTTTTTTTTAACCTGATGGCAGAATCATCACTTTGTACTCCTTGACCATCAAAACTGCTCTAAGTGACAAGATCCACGCTACAGTGGGGAGTTGGCAGTTTCTTCTCATTTTCGAATCCAGGGGAGTAGCCCCCAATCCAGCTAGCTTGCTCGTAGATTTCCTTGACCTTTTCTGCCTTTTCAGCCTACTACAGCTTTTTCCGCCCTCCCTGCAAAGAAAGGTTTTTTAGCACTTCCAAAATGAACAGCAGTGCAAAAAATCCCAGCTTTTTTCACCTTACCTTTAAGTGTTCACATTATAGTTCGATCATTTACTCTGCCAACTTACTGTGAAGTTTACTCTTTCTGATAGTTCTTAAAAGTAGGATTTATAATTAATTCTTTAAGAGACTTTTTCATAGAGCCTGCTTTAGGGCAAATTTTACATTTGATGAGTGACAATGTGCCTCTGCTTTTCTTTTTGTGGATGTAACTTAAACTTTACAAAGGCTCTTCTTAAGTAAAAGCAGCCTCCTACCACCTTTTGTCAAAAATTTTTTTTTCCCTTGGATAATTATTTATTTGGAGCATGTAATAGTTGCCTTAAAACAATTTTCAAAATAACTGCAAGAATTCCACCTTTTTGGCAGCACCTATTTTCTCTGATGTTTTCTAATTTTCAGGAAACTACTGACCTTGGCACGGATTCTTTGAACTTTTACAGTATGTAGAGATTTATTGTCAGAATGTTAGTATACATGTGAATGACTGAAAATTTTCATTGTTTTTTTGCTTCACGCCTTTGCTATTGCTTAGGATATATCCCTGTGAAATGCTAAAGCAAATCAATCAGCTAAGCAGGTAGTGTGGGGACAGTGCCTAGTGACCCACCTTCTATTTTTCTGCAAGGCCTGTGATTTCAGCCTAACAGGATTTTGTGTTGGACTCGATGATCCAGTGGTTCCTTTCCAACCTCACGATCCTATGATTCTATGTGTTATTTACTGTTAGTTAAATTAATCAATTTTCTTTTTACGAGAATGCCATAACCTCTCCACCAGCAGAACCTACTGCCACTCTTAAATAACTACTCCTGAAATTAATTGGTCCTATCCACCAAATTTTTAAACACATACATTCTATACATGCACACACTAACATATGTATATATATAAAATACAGAAATAGAAAGTACAAACACTTATTATTTACTATAATAAAATATAATAAAAATAAAATATCTGTACTTTGTTATTTTATTTTGGTTTAAGACATTTAAAGTTGCTTGCTTTATGATCTCTTTTTAAAGAGCAATCTCACTGCTTGAACCTAATTCTGATTGTCCACTGCTTGAACACTGTCTTTTATTCTAGAATTCTATTTTATTCTTAAGTATCTTATACTGATCTTTAGCCTGCCTACCTATGAAAAAGCATTTCTCTGCCTGTGTGATACTGTATGCTTCTACTGTCCAAACACAAGTGTGAAACTATATCCCCTGCTACAAGGAATTAATGTAAAATACCTCTGGAGAATCCTTCATAATCTAGTGGACAGAAGTGGCTGTCACCTAGAACTCTTGAGAACAGCTGTCCTCCAAACTCAGAAATAACGCTTATCTCCTTATTAAGGAGACAGAGATATACGAGCAAATCTAAATCAGCTAAAAAAATTTTGGATATTCTAATTTAAACATTGAGAAAAATGTGGTGCTATACATTTAATACAAAAAAATTGACAGACACTTAAAACTAAATGGGTTTTATACCTCCAAACTATTAACAGTAAATACCTTTCATATTTAATACAGCTTTATTACAAAGTTGATATAACCATTTTTGCCAAAAGAGAAAGAATACATAAAAAAAATCCAGTGCAAAATAAAAACATCCTACAAAATCTGCATTTCAGTTCCCATTGACAGGCATTTAGACCTTGCAAGAATGACTGATTTCAGTGACTTCAGAGCTGTGACTCACTGACACAAAGTCCAGGATCTGCTGGAATTTTAGGTGTTGACTTCAAAGAAAAAAATGGGAGACTCATTGTCAGACAGGTGCAAAAATTAAAACAAAAGGTATTAACAAAATGTGAAACAAACATTAAATAGTTTTGCTTCCTCATACATCAGATTTTCAAACAAATTTTATAAAATTTCCATATTTAATGATTTATCTATCATTGTGGAAAACAGTTTCTTTATTTCAAGTTTATATTAACTATAAATATCTAAGGACAGGAAAGATGCTCTTCAAGTTGGTGCGCCTTACTTCCCCATCCTTTATGTCTTCTGCTCTTTGGCTTTTGGTGAAAACATTACAGCATATGGTTGCCGTCTTTTTGGACGCTGACAGGGAGCAAGATCCTCTTTAATATATCCTTAAAAGAATAAGAGCAAATCTGAGGTGAGAAATGGAATATAAAAACAGGCATAAGCTTAGCTTCGTTTTTTGTTTACCCTCAAAAATAATATGTGATTTTTTTTTTTCCCTTTTATGGCAACTGTTTCTCATTTGACAAAAACTAGAGATCCCAGGGTGCAATATCTAAATAGTAGCCTTCTGTTTTGAGGGCTTTCATATTTATTAAAGACTTGTCCATCTGGAAAAAGCCAAACATGAACCTATAGATCAAACACCTTGAAAGCTCTCTGATAAGAGGAAAGTGTATAGAAAATGTCTATAACATGCTCAGCTTAGCTAACATTGATAGTAAGCAGACACCTTATACAAATGTGTTATAACACCTGCTTCTTGTCAAACCCTTACTGTTTATCAGCACTAACATCCACTGAGGTGAGCGTAGTAGATTTCTACTTCATAGCTGGAAAGTTTTCTCCATGGAACACAGTTATTTAAAAAGAATAAACCAACACAAACCACACTGGGTTCAAGATTCTGATAAGAAGTAGAAAATACATCCTTTGTACCTCACTACTCTGAGGGACAGCTGCAATTGCTCATCATGGGAACTCTCTCTGGTGTCTTGTTGCTCTTGCTGCACTCTTGTACGACTTTTTACTAAGAAAGGGCTGCTCTAAGGTCTGCTTCTGATACGCTGTTGAGGACTATTATAACAACTGAAGGCCTCTTACTCTAGCAGAACAAGCAGATAGTTAAGAACCTGATTTTAACAAGGTTGCAAGCAGATTCCAAATGGGTAGTAACAATCTCCGTAACAGGATATCTTGATCACCTTAAGTTATAAATGGATATACCTAGTTTAGACCAGCTTTCTCATGAGCTGGAAAAGGTAAGAGGCAACCAGGATGGAACAGGAAGGACAAGATTTGTCTATCTTTAAAGATAATGATCCAAGAACCACATAGGTGGATCTAGAGTGGTGAGAATGTCTCATTACTTAAGGTAGAGGAATGAATTAGGCTCAGCCAAGCCCAAGGGCTATATAAGAGAGGAAAGAGACTCTTCTCAAAAGAAGTGGTGATTCACCAGCGTTCCTTAGGAACTGAGGGATTCACTTTCCCTGATGTGATACTAGAGACAAATTGATAGGAAAAAAAAGAAAGAACCATTATCTTGAAGCCTAAGCAAGTCCCAGGAAGCTTAATGGCCTGCAAATATCCCCTTGCAGTGGGTATTTAAGAAGGTGGAACGTGACTACAGCTTCAAGAGCAAGTGTGACATTTGTCCCCCACAATGGGGAGCAGGCTTGTTTGAGAGACACATATTTCTTGGAAATACAGCTTTAAATTTAAATGAACTGGACTCAGTATATCTTGCTTAAGAAGTATGATTTGCACTACAGTAGTTATTGAAGTCCCTAAAAACCAAGGCTCCCTGTTCTAAAGATTAAGGATGATACTGAAACCCTATCGCATAAGAACACATACACATCTCTGGCTACATTTCCCTGTTCCTGACCTGAAACTGTTATGAAAAAAAAATAAATGAAGACTAATGCTTCACAGCTAATAATATCTGCACAAATAAAGATATAAATAACTCGGAGTTCATATAGGGCTCCTTACTTCAGGGTTTCACTGAAGAAGAAATGTACATATAGTACAGTACAAACTCACCATGTTTTAACATCATTAGTAAAAACTCATTTTTATACCAAGCTCTAGGATTTAGAAGAATTATTTAGGAAAGCACAACATTCTGTGTGAAAAGGCGTCAACCCCCAAAACCAATAAGCTTGACAATCTCTAACAAGCAGGGTAGAAGTACTAAAAACTATTTCATCTCACCCTACCTTCAACATTTCCATTATCATGTGGAATTAGGGAGCTCTAAAGATACAAAAGACATTAACAGTGCTGCCTCTCCTCAGTAAGTACAATCTCTCAACCTTTGTCTTTGAAAACGTTGACCCAATTCTTGCTTTGATTCAAAGACATGTAGGGTTTTAATTAAGTTCTGTGAAAATCCCAATTATTTCTGCCTTCTCTATCTAGGTTCTAAGAAAGCTTCCTTG
This sequence comes from Phaenicophaeus curvirostris, assembly GCF_032191515.1. NCBI lineage: Eukaryota > Metazoa > Chordata > Aves > Cuculiformes > Cuculidae > Phaenicophaeus > Phaenicophaeus curvirostris. The sequence continues at coordinate 50,069,872 of NC_091394.1, read as the reverse complement.
TATTCACTTATCTTTAGTAGTATAGAAGCTACTAAAAAAGACAATATTTGCTGCTGATAAGTAAGCAGACCTCAACAAGACTGGATGAACTAGAGATAATATCATATAACCATTTTAGAAGAAAAAAAATAATAAAAATCAGCTTTAAAAACTGCTTTGTAAGCCTTTTTTTGCACAAACCTCTTTCCACACAAGTTTGGGTGGAAGGAAATCCAACCTCCCAGAAATTTTCAGGAGTATTTGGAGGAATGTAGCGAAATCTGTGTCTTGAACAGGAAGCTAGTTTCTTTTCTCTCTCTTCTTCTGGAATGTCTGCATAATACTGAATGTTAGGGGGGAAAAAATAATCCAAGTTAATAAATTCATGCATGTAAAGCAACTGTTTTACACAACGGCATTGTCAATCACTTTTTATTAACAACGTTATCTAAAAATAATGGCAAGGATAGCCAAGAGTAGAGATTTGTTATCCAAATGACAAACATCTGGCCATTATCCTAAAAGCTTACTGGATTCACACATTAAGTATAACCTTATAGTGGCCAGTTTGTTAGCTTTATATCTTTTAACATACCACAGGTACAAGTTTAAGGCATGTGTACAATTACTCATGTAAACATTTTTAATGACGGAGTTCACAAAGCTACATAGCACAGGTGTTGGAATAGATGGGAATTTTATAATAAACTAAGTTTTATCTTACATTTACAAATAAAATAGAAAAGTGAAATAAGGTACTATAAAATCCATGCTGTAGAATTATTTCCAGTGTCTAAATTTACAGCAGTAACAATGCACTTAAGTAAAAATGCTTCCTACTTTATCACCGTCAAATTAGGAGTAAATATAGAGCTAGTTTAACTAGCTGACTGACACTGGGACTTCATGCCAGGTGGGCATTCTCTGGAGTATATAGTAAATTGGCTAGCTACTATTTCAACCTTGTCAACTGTATTGGAGGCTGGAACAAGCATATGGACACTCTCCAAAGATATTTGCTGGGTGTTCCCATGAGTAGCATCATAGAAAGATAAGAGGTTTTTTTTCCATGTAGTTTTCTACTGGTTTAGTTTGTGATTCTTGTTAGCAACTCCTAAAAACAGTAATCTTGCACTTGGATACTGCAGACTACCAAAATATTTTCAAAGCAAATGCACTGTTTGATTCAAGTGGCAAGCCAACAGTCATCACTGTGAACTGCATGAGAAACCTGATGGTCATAAAAGCGGTAGAAAATTGTACCGAAATTATAGTGTAACAATTCCAATAGGCAAACTAAAGTTTAAAACCTCATTCAATCAGCCGGAAAGACTGGGGTATTTGAGAAAGGAACAGAATATCTCATTCAACAGAGATTACTTCCTGTCTCCACATACTGGTAGGATTTCAGAACACCTACATACTGGAATCATGAAGTACACTAATAAATTCCTTTCTTCCTACTAGATGGCAGACAAAGTATAAAATAGGCATAAAAATACTCCTCCAAAAAACTGAGAGATAAATACTTATAATTGTATAGAAACAAGTAATCATAGCTCTGAAAATGAAACTTAGCTGGAAAAAAAAAATGTCTGTGTCACTCAGTTAAAGATCTAGAGACTAATGAAAGAAGAGGAACAGGTAACTATCATCTAGTACCTATGACTTTTCACTGACAAAAATTAAGAAATGACATGGTGTTAAGTCAACAAAACTGACTGTAAGAATTCTACAGCATCTGCATAAACCAAACAGATTAATAGCCAAATCTTATTTAGGGATAATTAGCAGTGCACCTTATGTTTATCCTTTAAATAGCCTGGAATTTTAGAGATCAGCCTACTAAAAGTTTGCAGTGTTTTTTATTTTTTTTAATTAAAGTGTTTATGACTGCTAAGGAATATTTATGGATCAAACAATGAAAAATGCAGTATAGTTTTCTAGGAACAGAAAATAAAAATACCAATGAATAATCAAACTCAGTATGCATTCAAAAGAAATTATAAACTAACATTACTTTAGAAAAAATTTTAGAAACTTGTTCAGAAATCCGTTAGGGTTGATGAAGAATGAGAAAGTTACATACATGTCTGCTAAACAGCAAAATGAATTCTAAACTGCTTTCTGGATTGACCTCACTGTCCACAGCATTTTCAACCCATACATAGCATGCAAGCTAGGCCTTTCCATGTATAAAAAGATAGGCAAAATCTCATCCTGCGGTAAAACAACAGTTTACAGAACTTTATAAGTTGCAGTCTATAAAGAGAACAAACCCTTAAATATGTTCCATGCTTTAGTTTAGCACAAAGTTACTAACAGAGTCATTTCTATAATCTAAATATATATAAAAAACATTTGACTGACTCTGTTACTTATCTAAAACATAGTTAGGCTTAATAACCACACTAAAAAACCATTACTTCTACAAGCTACCAGTAACTCCAGCATACGATCTTTCTCTGACCACGTTGCAATGTCATAACAAATGAAAACAAGACCTCTTATCAAGTGTTGTACCCTGCAAAGTGAAGGAGATTCTTCCACAAAGTTTTAAGGTAAGGACTTAGAAAGAACTTTGTTACCAATCTGCTACAGCGTGTGCAGAAGTTAGACCTCTCACATCTTCTCAGTATGACAGATAATTCTCCCCACTCTCATACTGCATGCAGCATGTGGCCAGAAACAATTTACTGATTTTTACCCACTCCCTAAGTATTTCCATAGATTTTGGAGACTTTTTAAACCCATATGACTAAGAAGTAAGCCAAGACTTTTAAAGCATCATTTATACTTTGTCTAATACTCCCTTTTTCCATATCATTTCATTCAAAGCTAGTCTTGTTATGGTGCAATGACTTAGCCAAGGATTCTACACACTACAAAGCTTTCATCTTGAATGGCGTAGACTCAAAAAAAACCCTCAAAAACCCAACCCCAAACTTTATTTATAAAGTTTAATTTAAAAATCTAATATTGTGAAATTGGAGCTGTTGATGTTTCCAGACACCACAGTTACCACTTTAACTCGCCAGAAAGTAACGCAAACTGGATTTGCTGAGAGGAGAAGATCCATAGCTTACATAGACAGGAAATAAAAAAAATTAACACATGTCTCTTGGCCCAAGAAATAGACTGAAACTTTGGTATTTTTGTGTGTGTGTGTTGTTATTTCTTTTCCCCAACATCTTGTTTTCTTTTAAACCCTTTAAATCACAGACCTTTTTGAAAATACCATTTATACTGTAAAACTTCACTATTTGTATTTAATAAGTTTTACCAAAGCTATTTTTCAGAAGCGTGTCGCTGTTAAAAATATAATCTAACACACTTCTTCAGCTAAGTAAACATGACTTAACTACAACACAAATAGAAGGAGAATCTATAAATAAGGTTGGCATATCTAGGTGTGGAAATTAAGTGAAAACATTCCAGAGAACCCATCTTTATTCAGTCATTAATCCAAGCTGCTGGCAAGTCAGAATGTATAAGATGACTGCTTAATTAACTCCAGCCTGAAAGTCTATTAATGACTAAATGAAATATGTCTTTATTACCTCTGTAACTAATTCAGTATTTTATCTCTACACCAAGTATCTGAAAGCAGTTTAGTAATTTGAGAAGCAGGAAAAAAAATGTAACATGAACCTAAAATGTCATGCTTTTTAACCTGCTAGTGTTAACATTTTTGCATGCATTTGCATGTATACACACATGGGCACCTATGCTGCTGCAATTGTCTGAAAATGCAGATACCCCCAAAAACAAGGAAAAAACCCCAAATCAAGGCATTGCTATATGTAAGGAAAACAGAACATAAAACTTAATTCCAGAGCTTTTGAGATAAAGTTCAGAAACTTGCAATAATTCTTGGCCTCGCTAATTTATTTTTTATTAACAAAAATTCTACTGGAACTGTGATGTGAGAAGTTTCCATTCTCACACAGATACACACACAAGAAATAAGACTTTAAGTTATATACACTTACTACAGTTACAAACAAACCAATCCAATGCAAAACTTGCTGAACCAACTTTGGTAAACGTTTACTTCTCTGCTACTCTAGGCATTGATGATGATGTAACCAGATTAATAATTTCAACAGCACTTCAGAGCTTAAATACCAGCAGAGTTAGGAGAATGAAAGACTGACCAAATCTTAAAGCCCTACTTACAATTTCACATTCCTTACAAGTATGGCCAGGCAATTTTCTTCGTTCTTCTTTCTTTCGAATAACCTCAATATGAGGAAAATCTAACACATTATTCTTTCTGAAAAACAAAAACGTTTTCACACTTTAGCACATTATTTCTCCTACATGTCTGGAAACATTTAGTTTTTAGGATACAATGAATAAAAGTCTCAGGAAAAGCAGAAGTATCAGAAAACGCCTGCAAAACCCAATCATACTGCATTTCATAACTGAATAGGACTATTTTTGTAACTAGAACAGTTCTAGGGTTTTTTATAATGTAATATGATCTTTTACATAAGAGGAAATATGCATCATCGTATCACGGCTTTTCAGAGTGTGAAAGTAATTACTAGATCAAAATTACTCAAATACAGATCTCACAGAATCACTAGGTTGGAAAAGACCCACCAGATCATTGAGTCCAACCATTCCTATCAAACACTAAACCATGCCCCTCAGCACCTCATCCACCTGTCCTTAAAACACCTCCAGGGGAGGTGACTCAACCACCTCCCTGGGCAGCCTGTTCCAGTTCCCAATGACCCTTGCCATGAAAAGTTGTTTCCTAATGTCAAACCTGAACCTCTCCTGGTGGAGCTTGAGGCCATTCCCTCTTGTCCTGTCCCCTGTCACTTGGGAGAAGAGGCACCCTCCTCTTCACAACCTCCTTTCAGGTAGTTGTACAGAGCAATAAGGTCTCCCCTCAGCCTCCTCTTCTCCAGGCTAAACAACCCCAGCTCTCTCAGTTGCTCCTCATAAGGCCTGTTCTCCAGCCACCTCACCAGCTTTGTTGCTCTTCTCTGGACTCGCTCCAGAGCCTCAACATCCTTCTTGTGGTGAGGGGCCCAGAACTGAACACAGGATTCGAGGAGCGGTCTCCCCAGTGCCGAGTACAGAGAGAGAATAACCTCCCTGGACCTGCTGGTCACGCTGTTTCTGATACAAGCCAAGATGCCATTGGCCTTCTTGGCCACCTGGGCACACTGCTGGCTCATGTTCAGTCAGCTGTCAACCAACACCCCCCAGGTCCCTCTCCTCCAGGCAGCTTTCCAGCCAGACTTCTCCTAGTCTGTAGCACTGCACAGGGTTGTTGTGCCCCAAGTGCAGGACCCGGCATTTGGCCTTGTTAAACCTCATGCCGTTGGACTCTGTCCAGTGGTCCAGCCTGTTCAGATCCCTTTGCAGAGCCTCCCGACCCTCCAGCACATCAACACTTCCACGCAGCTTAGTGTCGTCTGCAAACTTGCTCAGGGTGCACTCGATGCCTTCATCCAGGTCATTGACAAAGACATTGAACAGGGCTGGACCCAGCACTGAGCCCTGGGGAACACCACTTGTCACTGGCCTCCACCTGGAGTTAACTCCATTTACCACCATTCTCTGGGCCCGGCCATCCAACCAGTTTTCCACCCAGGAGAGTGTGCACCTGTCCAGGCCAGAGGCTGATGACAGTTTCCTAAGCAGAATGCTGTGAGAAACTGTGTCAAAGGCTTTACTGAAGTCCAAGAAGACCGCACCCACAGCCTTTTCCTCTTCCAGTACGCAGGTCACTTTGTCATAGAAGGCAATCAGGTTAGTTTGGTAGGACCTGCCTTTCATGAATCCATGTTGACTAGGGCTGATCACTCAGTTCTCTTGCATGTGCTTCGTGATAGCACTCAAGATCACCTGTTCTATGACTTTCCCCGGCACTGAGGTCAGACTGACAGGCCTGTAGTTTCCTGGATCCTCCCTGCAACCCTTCTTGTAGATGGGCACAACATCAGCCAGCCTCCAGTCCAGTGGAACTTCCCCAGTCAGCCAGGACCACTGGAAGATATTTTCTATAGAATATTTATTTTGTCCATGACAGAGTCGTACTTGCATTGATTTCTCCAGGAGGAACGTTATGTTGGAGTTCAAGAACAGAACTAACAGATTCTTCTCAACTTCTTTGCTCACAAAACACTAATGTAAAGTGTTTCTTCTATAAAGAAAACAGACTGAGGTAAAAAATAAGCTAACAACTATTTAATTGAAGGGGCTGGTATCACTATGAAATGAAGATTCAGACTACCAATGACAATTTTGCAGAAAGGCAACAGAAGCACTAAGAGGCACAGTTATTAAATACTACTCATTTACTTCCTGGAGAAAGGGGCAAAATTGCCAGAGAAGGAAATGTTTTTCTTTGCACAAGCAACTCATATACTCTGCACATAAACTCAAGCATGATCACATGCTTGAAAGAAACAACATGAATTATTAAATACTGCATTCAGTAAAATTACAAAAAGCAAAAGAGGCAATCCCTTCTCTTCAGCAAATGTGCTAGGTACACACACAAATGTCTTGGGGTTTTTTTCTCCCTACCCCAGCTTTCATCTAAGGCTTTTATCTAATTCACTAGGTATTTTACCTGTGCATGTTCAGCTGCTAGTACATTATGCACAAACACATTTATTTTATGGAAAAACAAGTTCCCTACAGGGAAGATATTAAGAGCCTTAAAATGCCTGCACAGAACAAACTGAATTACCTTTCATCACTTTTGAAATATGGCTCCACAAAAGCCTTCTGCTTGGCTTTATCTTGTTTATCCTCGTGTTCTGTAAATACAGATGCAAACCAAAAAATTATATGTCACATAAGGTTAACAGACTGCCTGTAGAAATGCCTGTAAAGCTACTAGCTAGCTATTAAGAAACACAAAACTGCCATGTACATTCAGCCTGAGACAACAGATTCGAATAGATACTAAAAATAATACAGAACTGATTGAACCTGTGATCAAAAGTGTTACTGGGGCAGAAGGAAACAGCAGTGAGACACATAAAAATGATAAGCAGAATAGCAAAGGAAAGGTTGCTAGAAGTACTGTGAAATGTTTGATAGAACCTAGAATAGACAGGAAAAAGGAAGCAAGTGATCTGCAGCCAAAATCTGCTGTTTTTTCTGCAACAGTCATTTTGCTCTATAGCTCCTATGCCAGCTTCCACTATGCATCTGGTATTTGTGTAGGGGCTATATAAATGAACTACCAAAATAATTTTCATACTGGTATACGTTACGCCCTTATAATGAATAAATTTTCCCACAAATTTATGAAAAATGAACTCATGGGTTATCTGGCATATTTGTTCCTAGAGAATAGAGACTGACTTCAAATCAAATTTTGTAGTTTAACCAGGCTAATAAAACCAAAACAAATTAGGTCCCACTCTTTAGTTTCTTGTTTGTTGCTGTTATTCCCTTATCCTGCTCTTCATCATGGAAAGCTTCTTTTTCATCACATGCAGAAGGACTATCTTCTGGGAGGCAGGACTCATATTCTTCATGAGTGGTCCGATCAAACATTTCTGTTATGGTATCATTCAGCTTTTTTTCTCCTCCTGTCATAAAAAGCACAATGAACATATAAATCATTCTCTCAACAATCTAAGTCAAGAAAGCATATTTTGATTGAATGTGTATCAAAAGAACTAACATTTACTTCCAGCTCCAGCAATGCTTAACTCAGCACCAGTGATACGTTTACTTTCTCTGCAACTTCTCTGTCAATCTTTGTCAATGTGGCCAATGCTTATCTATTTTTCATAAAGATACCTTGATTCAATTTCTAAAATTTGATTAATTACTAAATCACTTTGATATACCTTCAACCTTAATACTAGATACATGAAATTTTTGTTCTTGCAATTATGGAGTTATCGCAGCAGAAGGAAATACTGTTTGTGGATAAGAGATAAACTATGGAAACCTGATCAAACTGCAACAGCTTAAAAACCAAAACACATTGTTAGAAGTCACTGCCCTGCAGCCATGATTCACCACATACCAAAAATTAAGCATGACATAAATACATTTGTATTTAAGTAAACTAATTCTATTTATATGCCATTAACAATGAAATTAGTCTTCCCATTGAAAGTCTGATATGATTACATAGCAAACTTCCAGAGCTGTTTGTTGTAAGAGTGACTGTTGCAGGTGAGGTCAGAACTATTATAAGATTAAATATTTAACTCTTCGCATACAGTAAAGGCATAGCTACTGGCTTTTATCTCAGCAAAAATCCTATCTTTTTTTTAATCTAAATTAAAAAAATCCCAATAACAATCTAACAATCACTGATTCTACCAGGAAACAATAAACTTTGTAATCTATGAAAATACATCAATGCTGTTTTACTGCAAACCCTTTTCCCCTAGATATACGGGGGGTGGGTGGAGGGAGATAGAAAAAAAAAAAAGAAAAAAAAAGAAAAGAGTCTTACTTGGACTGCTTTCCTGGTTTTGTTCTTGATTTTTCATTTTTGATAGCACACTTTCACTGACATATGTATAATCCATATCAACCACTTCCCCTTCGACTCTTGTCTGCGAACCACCCTAAATAAAAAAAAGCAAACAAGACAACTCAACTCAGAAGCAACTGCTGCAGTGCCATCCCTGTGTAACTGAAATGCTTTCACAACAGTTACATGCATTTTTTTAGGGCACTTTATCATGTAGGCATTACTGAATTAAAAACATCACAAAGACATAAAGTCTAGGTAACAGAATAACAGGTTTAGAAATTCAAATGTGAAGCAATTATCTGGTGGATTACAACACCTGATGGGCAAGAAATACCTTAGAAGTTTTCATATTAAATTCTACAAAGATAAAAAGTAATAATGAAACATATGGAAATTTAAAAACAGTCATACATTTTAAGATTGCCTTTAAGTGAGACAAACCAAACAGATTTCAGGGAAATTCTCAGATATCTTAATAATCAACCTGCACCCAACTCAAAGGAAGATAATAGTCATTCTCTGCACAGTGTATGTTTCTTAACATAAAGAGGTATCATAGTGAACATTTTTGCAGGAAGTATTACGAGATTTAGAAGTTGTTTTTTTTTTTTCACTGTTTTAAAAGAAACCCCAAACCACCCCTAAATGCATGTTTCACACCTGAGTGGGTTTATCAAATACGACTAGACAGCAGAAATGTTCTAGGATAACTGTGGAGTACTATATATTACACAAACGTTTCAGACGTACAAACAAATATCAAATGAGCTGATTTTTGTTAAAAAGTGGTTTTGGTCTGCCCAGAATAAAGTTCGTGGTACTTTTGTAGGCTTAGAACATGCAGACTTGTTACACAAGTTTACCTTTGTATCAATCACAGTAATATCCATTTTGTACTGTGAAAGGTCAGCTCCTGGGTCTATGCTCCACTGTAGGTTTTCTAAAGGCTTATCTTTCAGCTCTGGATGCAGAGAATGTGAGAAAAAAGGCAAATAATCAGAATCTAATTCTGACAACAGCAACCTATAGTGTCTAAATTGAGTCAGTTTTCCTTTTATCAATTAATCTTTAAGTTTAGGGATTGATTTTTCTCAAATAGTAAACGAGCTCATTTGGTGTAAATCATGTTTTGTCTTAACAGCTAGAAATAGATCTACATGTTTTCCTGTATTCAGGAAGTACACCACTCCTTTCTATTTGCACGAGGTATGTAATACTCCTGTGAGTAAAATCAACATACTGCAAATCAAGCAGTAATACTGAAGACGTTAGATTGATAAGGATAGGTCTTATAATATAAAATAGTACAAAAGGGCTTGGATGTTGTTCTAGAGATGACTCTTGATTTATTTGTGAAGTAGAGGTTTGGATTCCAAGCTACACAGCCACACCAGCTGCTGACAGATTTTTTTAAAACTCACAATGCCAGTATTTCTAAATCAAATGCGCAGTGTGACAGCTCAGATAAGGAGTACAGCAGCAGCGATTCTACAATCCCAGTTCAAATAATAAGTTCTCAGAATGAATGGGACCACTTAACAGTAAAGAAGATAAAACTGCTAGGAAGAGTACTAGGCTGCATCTGTTCATAATCACTGAAGGTACGATTTTCCTTAACAGATCATCAGAAGTAATGAAAAACATTGATAAAACGATCAATCCTTACACTTAAGTGAGTTCAAACTCAAAACTTCCTGAAATTTTATTTCAGTAACTGTTATTCACATGTTGCAGTAAACAATGATGCTAAATAAACGACAAAGGACAAGATTCCTAGCCTGCTGAGTTTGCAGCTGGATGCCAATGATATATTTATTATACAGTGGCAAAAGAATGCCAGGAAGAGAGTTAGAAGCAGAACAGAGAAAGTGGTTAAAGTGAGAGAAAATAAGATACGAAAAATACTTTTCACCCATAGCACAGGCTGGAGGGGTGGGGAACAATAAAAGGAGCATTTTCATCAAGTTACCTTGCTCATTTTGTAGTGCTTTATTTTTTGATAGTCTACAAGGGTTTGGTTGAAGTACAGATGCTGGTTCAGACTCTCCATGTCCTGTTCTCGTTTTCTTTCTATTTGGTACATGGCCACTGGCAACCTAACAACATATTGCAATTTTACTGTTTCCCAAAACTTAAATATAATATTTCAAAGCAGAAAAAAAAGTCAGCAAAGCATACCTTCACATCATCAAAAAGTTGCTCTGTCTCTGTAGAATTTGGTGGTAGCACAGTTTCAAAGGTAGGAACTTCTTCTTTCATTTGGATTTGTTTTTTCTTATCTGGGAATGTTTTTCCCAGCATTGCTTCATGTACATACGATTCCTCTTGTACATCTCCACCAAATAAACAACTCTCATTGCTGGCATTTCGAATGGATGATGAACCTTCAGGAATGGGCTTCCCTAGCTGTATAAAAATGTCATGCAGAGTCACCTGCTTCAGTTTATTTTTACAGGTCTCCTCATTCCCTTGTTTTTTCTCTTGAGAACGAACGCCAGAGAAGCGATCAGACAGATCCAAGGGCTTATCAATTGTATGTTCCCCATTAATATGCTGAATGCCTGATCGAAAGGGCACAGAGTTCTCTTTGTTGAAGGATGTTTTTTCACAGCTCAGGGCATGCTCATCTTCAGCTTTCTTTCTCTTAGCACACCTACTTTCTAGCTGCCTCTGGTGTTCCAGAAGGAAATCGCTCTTGATCACCTCATTTTTAGCTGCACATGTGTTCCCAGCACAGGTTACAGCCTCATTAGTATTCTTTTTCACAACCATTTGCCTGTTGGCCTGGCTGATAACAGAGTTGATTTCAGCTCCAAGATTCAGTGGTGCAACAAAAGCAACATCTTCAGATTTTGATCTACTTTTATGAGATCTGGAACTGGAAGGATTGTTGAAGAGGTTGGTTTTCAGATTAGGCTTCAATCCTGAATCTAAAATACAAGAGGTATGACTTGTACTTGAGTTGTTCTTCATACTGCTAGAAGCTCCAAAAACAGGAGAGGCTACCTGAGAATCCCAGTTAACATGTGGTGGAGTGTTCTGAGCTGGATCTGAAAGACTGAATACAATGAGAGATGAGATATTTTTCTGGAGTACACATGGAGCTGGGAGGAGAGAAAGGGATACACAGAAATTTTAAGTTTACTATCAGTGATCTGCTTTAAAGATCTCAGAGGTGATAGTATTAACTGAAAACAGATGGAAGAAGAAAACAGATTTTTGGTCTAGGAATAAGTACTATTGCACTTAGAGCTCTAAAAGACAAACAAAACTCAGACCTTGTCCTTCATTTTGGTATGGTGTGAAATTCTGTTCTCTATCCAACTGAGAGCCAAGCCTACCTAGCAATCTCTTCTAACAAAGGATTCCCTACCGTTCAATGCAGTAAAATAGAAGAAAGTGAGAATGGTTGCGATAAACAGTCTCTCTAAGTTCTTGTATAGATCTTATAACCATGATAACAGATTTTCAGAGCTTCTGCAAGTGAAGGAAAAATGTGCAAGCTTCTTTCAGGCACTGTTTTTTCTTACTTTTCATCAATAAAACTTAAATTTGAAGATTACAAAATAGAGGCTAAAAAATATTTCAATTTAGACCACAACATCCTGTGGAGTGTGGGAAGGGCAGCAGTCAACTTATTTGATATCTAGCCAGCAGAAAAGTTTTATGATCATTCTCCTATCCCAGCTCCAGGTCCCTTAACCCCAGGTTTATGGGCCTCAGAAGATACCTCACAATAAAAATAAGTGGTGAGGGAGGGACTGTGTACATCAAAAGCTCAAATCAGAAGTCTGAGAATAAAGAAGTCTACAGTTCTGCATTCTACCAGTTCCTTTGCTTCTAATGTTATTAAATTGAAAGAAGCCTGAATAATGTGACAATACTTATTTCTATGTCTGTTCCTTTAAAGCAAACTGCGTTAAGATTTTACATTCTACTAAGACTAGAACTTTATAAGCCTGTTTAAAACAATATTATAACCAAGTGGCAACACACCCTAAGTTGTTGTCATCATTTCTTGATTCAGAGGCTGGATGCTTTCTTGAGTCTTCAGACTGTGTGCTCTCTGGGGCCTGGCTCATAACAGTATTAATGTGGGGAGGACTCAGTACACTCTGGGACTCCTTGCAAGTGGTGAAGGAAAACAAAGAAAGGATGTGTGAGAAGCTATTAGAATTAAAAATCAGAAATATGCTAGGTTTGCACATAAATACTCAGAAGACCCTTTTAAACTGAACCAGTCAAAACTCTGAAAAATAATAAAAGTTACAAGAGAGATGAAATTTTGACCAACAACTTTAAAGAAATCTTATGGAAATCAAAAAAATAAATAAAATCATCATTCAAGTGCACACTACTATTATTTTTACTGTAGTTACCAAGCAAAATCTTCAACGCATCTCACCTGAGTCACCAGTCTCATGACCAAATAAACTTTTTAGTGTCAGATTTGATTACTGTGCAAAGGGAGTTTGGCAAACCCACGGATTTAGTCCCATGTCATAGTCAAACTTGAAAGTTGTGTACACAGCATGAGCTGCGTCCCTACCCTCCCCCCAAACCTCCAGACAGGTCAGCACAGCTCTATTTCTTCTTGCTAGAGCAGTCTGTAATAAGTAAGCAAAAGCAAATCTAAGTGAGCTTATTGGAACCCTGAATACTTTTGCAGAATTTTAATGCAAAAGAAAAAAGACGCTGTTTTTAAAAACAATTGGCACAAAAAGCTAATAACGCAAGAAGTCTGAGAATACTACTTACAGAATCCTCTTGAACAGCAAGTCCAATTGTTTCTGCCACAACTGCAGCCAAGTTAAAAGATGGCTTTGGAATAGGATAGCTTCCCATTCTTGGCTTATCTTTATGTGTAGACAGAAGCTCACAGTTAGTTATATATACACATTATAACATCTTACTCCACTCACACATATGGTACAAACACAGAACTAAAACGATAAAAAATTAAAATTGGTAACTATGAAAACAGTTAGACCTGTGTCGCATAAAAATCTTATCTGGAAGTGGTAAGCAGAGAAGCAGGTCAAAAGAAGAGTTTCTGATGAAAGCAAACAAAGTTCTTGTCAAAGAACTATTTACGGAGAAGGACATAAGACAAAGACTTCTACCAGTTCACAACTGCAAAGAAGAGAATAATTAACAGACGCACTTCTAAACGTAACATATTCATGTCAGACAGAAGTCCAATTCTCAGAATATTTTATCTCTTGCACAGATGGAAAATCAGATGTAAGACAATTGGGTAAGTCACCTAAAACATAAGATATCTGCAGTATAAGAACTGCGCTGAGCAAGCTTCTCTTCTTTACTAACCCTGACACAGACAGACAATACAAGACAGGCATTTCAGCAGCAATTCTTTCATTAAATAAAATACCTTTTTCTGGGTCCTGTTTTTAAAGAGAGGTTGTTAGTGAACCTTTAGTTTTACAATAATTTTGTCTTACTTTAAATGGAATTAGAACTACATCTGTTAATACACTTACTTGGTATAGGGGACAGTTGTGGATCACAGGTGTCTGCCACTAGTATTTCTTCTCTATGGTGACTCTTGACTTGTGTGGAATACAGTGGAATTTTTCCAAACTCTAGGAGATGTAGAAACATTGTCACATAGTGGAATTGGGTAACTTGTTGTGATAATTTTGCATAGATACAACGGTCCTCATCTTGAAAGCATTTGAATGTGAATTCTAATATGTCAGTAGATCCACTAATCTAAACACATTTGATTATTTGACTTCTGAGGTCTCACTTTAACAAATTAGTCACAAATATTTCACATTAATCCTTTTTCTCAGAAGTATGAGCCTAGCCAGTCAGCCATAAAACAATGCTGACACATAATTACATCACCTTCTATACTAACCACATAAAAAGTGTGTATTCAATCTATATTTGAGCTGTTAATATGGCAACAAAAGTATTAAAGAGTAAACCATGCAAACGAATAGTTTTCTGCATCAGCTAGGGTAATGAAAAGGTGAAAACCTTGAGATTTTAAATCATGACCAACTTCGTGACATGTAATCCCTTCTATCTGGACACCAAGAGCTCCTCATAGCCATTAGCTGTCATGGGTATTTACCACGCTTCCCACATATTTAACGTTAGTTTAATTTAGTAGCTCAATTTTTTCTTCAGAAAATGTAGAGATGTAGGTATGATTAGAAAGGAGAAACTATTCACAGCATTAAAATTACCAATAAAAAATAAAGGGTGTGAAGAACCAACTCATCCTCTTCACCCCACAATTGTGCTACTTTTATTCTCGGCAAGAAGCTTTTAGTCAAGACCTATATTTAGATGTAATCACAGATTATTTATAATACTTCTTTTTTAAAAAAAAACTCCACAAGATAAATTAACACATTAAAAGTACTTGGGTTATCACATTTCTTGTGTATCATTAAAATACAAGTGCATACTCCCTTACTTGACAAAAATATTTCTTATAGTTGAAATACATTAAGAGCTATTTCTATGACACTACAGAATGAAGTTGAAAAATGAAATCCAGGCATATACACTAAAGATGCAAACACTGTATCAGAACGAGAAAAAGATCACACAGCTGCTAGAATTAGACACCTATCAGTAATGTTACTCCAGTTGCAGAATAATTGCTAAACATGGCAAAACACTTATTTTGCTCCCCACTAGGTGGTGACAAGCCAAAACCAAGCAGATTTTTTTAGTTACTCTGGAGTTACAGAAGCAACATGGGTTGGAAAACTGTTATATTTGCATGTATATGTAGAAAAGCAGAAGGTTGAGAAAAGCTTTGGAGTACATCACTGATACAAGGGTTATTGTTAAAGAAATTTTCCCGTTGACTCGTGTATTATAGCACAAATGGAAAAAAAAGTCAAACAAAAATCAGATTCTTTTTTTCTTAGTTTTCACCCTCTGCAATCAAGTTTATATCTTTTTCTTTCTTTAGCTCTTAAAAATATATTTAAAATTACTAAATACAATACTCTTACCACTGTTGCTGCCTCCAAGTTCCAAATCTGGATGTGTATGTTCTGTGTAACGGATATGCCTATTTTCTTTTTTTCTTTTCATACGATTAACCACAGAAAATGAAGTAGTCACAATTGGAGAATCTGGAATGACTCCTTCATCTAATTCCCCTGCTTGTGGCTTTTGCTCCCTGGAGACCAAATCAGGTGGTAAAATAATACCCCAAGTCAGCAAGATGAAGAGCTTTCATTTCAGCAAGCATGACAATCATAAGGTTCAGGAAAGCTGAATTTTCTACATTGTTGCTATTTCAACAAGATCACAGCGTAAAAGAACCTAGTTTTTAGACACATCTAACAACAAACGAACTGCACTACATCTAAAACAATCTCCAGACCATTGGATGATACCTCTTACCCACTTGACAACAGTCTTCAGAGGGGAGCGTAAAAAGCAATGTAGACCATGTAAAATTAGTAATGTAAAATTTGGCATGATTCACGAAGTTTATTTTCTCTTCCAGTCAGCTCCAAGTATGTCGCAGAGTCACTACATAACAATTAGCATAACAAGTAACTATGCCTTTTATCTCCAAAAACTCTATGTAGACTTAGCAAGGAGATAACACAAAAAAGTGTTAAATGCAATTCTATTATCTTAAATACAGTTTGTAACCTGTCCCCGTGGTGGTGAGAAATGGAAAAGGCAGTAAGAGGAAAACACAAGGAAATCCAGCTCCGCTTGCTTGATCATGTCTACAGTAACACTTTTTTTTTTCCTCATGACTCAAGAAAAAACATAGGCTAAGAGATAATTTCCTAGCTACAAAGAAACACATACAGTTTTGATCCAAAGGAAGTGGAAGAAATACGGATGTATTTCTGCTTGAATTGAAATGAACTGCAAAAATCTTATATAAAACAAGTTAATAACATAACAGAACTACAGAAAGCTGCCTGGTTTGAGACAACAAACAGTTTTGCAGTTAGGCTGTTTACCATGGCTAACTATGAACGCTTAACGACAAACACTGATGCACTGAAGTTCTGAAGTCTTGATGAATTATATTGCAGGATTTTGTAGTTCCTCTTCTCTAGCACATTTACAAAGAGTCAGCTGTTAAGAGTTCTCTTTAAATGTACTTGTATACATGACCTTATACAACAAATTAGCCTGCTCTAAATATATTTCTGTATCTTACAAAGAAGCAAACCATCAAATGAAGAAGCTGCCATACATACTATACATAATAAGTATGCAATAAATAATTTGCAAATCAATGAAGCATTTATCTGAGACCCCCAAAACAGACTTTTGCAGAAATTTCCCTGCTGTTTGCGCTCATGGGTAATATTCTAATCTGATAAAGGATTAGATAATACGAGTGTTCTAAAATTTCATTGATTCCACTGTTATAAAAGATCTTAACTTTTTCTTCCTAACATATTAAACCTTGATAACAAAATACAGAGGACTGCAAAAATAGAATTCTATGTCAATGCACCAGAAACAATCTGTTATGTTGCATCTGTGTGATTACATCATATTGATCTAAGTTGTTCATTCTAAATAAAGCAACATGACTGCAGTTCAACCAAAACAACCAAATGCAGTGGACCATCCATATTAATTACTGTTTATCCGCTCAACTCCACATTCATTTAAACGACCACCTAACATGGAAAGCAAATAACATGGTGTTATGTTGCTCATTCTCAACTTTCCTACAGTGGGTGGAGATTTCTACTGGAAATTCAATTGCAGGACTGGGGATCAAACTAATATATTTGGATAGATCTGCCTGGTGTAAATTTTTTTAATGTCCCAATTGCTGTCAAGCTGCATAGGAGAGCCATTATTGAGAAGCAATTACACAGTAGGAAGCATACAGAAGTTTATTCCTACTTGGCATTAAAAAGGAGTGCTCCTAGGGTCATGAAATATGTTACTCTGAGAAGATGAAGTGCATACAGAAAATGAAAGGATGATTAAAGTGGAAATAATGGCAGACAAACCAAGAAATGCAAAGGAATAGGACCACAGTCATTTTCAGCTGAGGTTTAAGTTGTTTTACTCCTCTATCAAAGTTACTCTCTGACAAAGAGCAGAGAAAAATTACATGCAGAAAAAGCCCTATATATCGAGTGTGTACATCCTGTCCCATTTCCCCAATGTGTGTAACCAACCTGTTCACACATAGCCACAATGAGGCAAGTTTCAGATGATGTCAGATGACAGACAGTTATAGAAAACAGGATTACTACCTCCGTCTTGCACAGTGCACCATATCTGCATGTTAACTACAATACTATACAGCATGTTTTTGCTATCGTATCACATTGCAATTTGACAGCCTCTTCTTAACTCATTATTTTTATGGGTTTTCTTCCCTCAATGTTACTACACTTTTTTTTTTTTCTAAATTGTAAAACTAAGTTTATTTAAAAAAAATATTTGGATAGCCTGAGATGCTTTGACTAGGTGAGAAATTACTTTTTTAGTCTTAGCCTAGGAGGAAAGAATTGGTGGAGTCAACAGAGAAACAAAAAAAATGAAATGTAAGGCTTTGCTATGCACTGTGGCTAGAATAGTCTTGAAAAATAATGAAGTCAAACAGAATTTCTATGAAAAAATTCTCTCTTTCAGTTTAAAAAAAATAGATTAGCACAGTTAAAAACAGCAAAAAATCCGCACCATAAAAAGATGCTAAATTTATTGTAGTGGCTGTAGACTATCTTTTCACAATCTATTAAAAAAAAAAAGGAAGCTCAAGTTTTAAAGACTTAAAAAGTTGATATTTAAATTGCCAGAGATTACTTCTGAGGAATGGAGGGGATGGAAATATAAAAAAAAAATAAAAATCAAAACTTACTCCAACTCCTTCTGTAATTGCTGGAACTGTTCAGTTATCTTTTTATTTTCATCCTGTAAGTTGTTTTTTTCATTCACTGCAATTTAGACAGAAATATAAAAAAAAAGAAGAAAAAAAATCAATGCATACATCATATAATTTGTAATTTTGCCATTTAAGGTCCTTTAAGGAAAAGGAACCAACTCTCAAACATAACACCATACACCCTCTATGGCTTACCAAAACGCATTTTCGAGCTAGTCATTAAAAAGGTTGTAAAATGATGTGTTAGATATGGCAAAGGCTTCACAATGACTGGATCATAATGTTAATTCCAGAAAATCATTAACTACTTTTCTCCACATACATAATGAGTGAGGCTGTGTTGTAAAAATGTATTAATTGCTCACTCAGCACCGCAGACAAAATTGCTTCCTTAGGCTGAAATATATGAAATATAAAGTAATTAGCATTTGGTTTTACCCAATGAAGCAACCACCTAATGGGGGGACAGGATTTCTTAAAAAACAGTTAATTATATTGTCAGAATATATTGTTTTTCTTAATTTCCAATTAATTTTGGCCATACTTCTCATGAGCTTACTGCACCACCTTCAGCCTTTTCCCCCACACTGTCCCAAAGTAATGTAGTGATGACTCCTTGCTTTTCTGTGTAGTTCAGTTTTTATTTTCTTGTTCTTATTTTTCTGCTGTATATTCTACCTCTGGATTATTCTTGACTGACCTTTTTTGCTGGCTGCAGAAAATATATAATGGTCACATAGATCTTATTCCAAACCCGTAGAAGACTACTGTTCTCTCAGACAGCATTCAAGAAGATTTGCACCTCATAGGTCTCCCCTTGATTTTTAAGGGTTGATATTTAAAGACCTGATAATAAAGTACCCTGTTTGTCATTAATCATTGAACTCAAGAATTCAAGAATATTTTCATAGAAATATCAGTTTTTAAATGTTCTTGAAAATGGATGTATTTAATATTTCTATAATTTAAGCACTTAAACTATTTTTTCTGTCTGGCATTTCTCATATTTTGAATCTCATTGAATGCCTGCTTACTCTTCATCAAGCAAGACAACTAAAAGACACAAAATAATTAATTAATAGTAATGATACTATTAACATTTTCAAATCCTGAAATCAATCAATCTTTCCAAACTGTATTTACGAAGACATGTGCTATGCCCTGCCTCCATGTCACCCAGCAGATTTTTTTTTTTTCCTGTCCCATATGTACAGCTTCCTGATTTCAAAGCAAGCGGGCTACAAGCTGTGTGGCATGAAACAATTCTTTTGTGACTTCAGAGGGTTATGCTGCAGTTAAGCTCCAAGAGCAATTAGGGTACACAAGCTGGACCCCGGGAACTTCTGTTTGAACTGGCTACTTTGTGATCACCAGTTACTTTTGAAGTCAGGGTTTCCTAGATCAGTCATTGTATGCTTTAGGTGCAAGAACAAAAGAAGCAGCCACGTTTTATCTACAGTAGCTACTTTACACTGTAAGATTTTCCATGTCAGTTCACTTTCAGTATCAGCACTTCAATCTAAGAAGGTGGATCAAATGACTAGTTATTGGTACATTACATATTTTCAGACTGCAGAATTAAATAACCCCCTACTAAACGGGAGCTTATGAAACACGCTATATAAAAATGATATCAAGTTACAGGAATTAATGAAGAACTAGTTTACAAAATAGTATGATTTGCCTTCAGACCCGTGGACAAAACTCACTAAGCTCAGTGATAAGTTTCAGATTCTGCTGCCGGATATTTTCAAACTCTTGCTGTTTCTTTCTCATATGTTCTTCAGTTACAGCACAGCGATCACACAATCCAGCTCTTAACCTACAATAAAATTAAGAGAAAAAAAGTCCCTCCGTTAAGAAAACATTGCCATACACGAAGCAGATATCCACTCTTAATGGCTTTTTGAACAATGAAAGCCATAAAATTTCTCACAACTATGCAGAACGCCACTAAGTGCTGTGGTTTTTTATGTTGACATAGCAACATAAACGATCTAATACTACATGTACTAACATCTGCACAAATGACTGCAGGTACTGGATACTTCTAAAGCAACATGCATTACTTTTATTAAAGTGGAGCGTGCTACGCCTTGCCACTGAAAGCCTTTGCGAGGTGTCATACTAACAGTACTGCCAGATATAAATTACCATTCATCATAAGTAAAGCTCATTCAAGCAAATACAAATAAGTAAATCATCTCAGTAAATACAGTTACTACTTCATCTAAGAAGTCTCCATCACTGTCATTAAGCAAGTAATAAAATAAAAAGTTTGATCTGTAACAAATACCAAGCAAATGTGAAATCCCTCAGCTTTATCTAGGCACCAATACTTAGAAGTGGATCCAAAAGTCCACGAGGCATTGCCTCCACTGTCTCCCACTGTTTAGAAAAATGTTTAAAGCATATCTGCTATGATCACCGCATCTTACTTGACATTCATTCACATGTGTTCACCTTACAGGTGATAACAGAAGTGTATTTATTTAAAAGCCAACAAGTGAAAACTACACTCTATTTTGCCTCCTAAATAAGAGACCAATTGGTTAAGGGCTCTGCATTGCTGCTGTGAGCACATGAATTATTAAAAACACCCCACCCCCCAAAAAAACATCTAAGTTTCCAATTCCACCCTTGACTATTGGAAGCAAAAGCCATCTTCATTTACAGATACTTTAATATTGTGGAATTATGAGTAAAATACCGAAATGCCTCTCCATACTGGCTTATCTGATTAACTGTCAGATAAACACAGTATTATCATCTCCTTGTATTAAACCACATTAAATGCTCTTTCTGTTTTCGGCAATGTACTTCATCTGGTAAGGGATTAGAGAAGTCCATCCACTCTGGAAACATCTCTCTATATGTGATGTGAAAGTTTATTATCTGCATGGTTACAAGTTTATTCCTAATGTCTTTCACAGAGAAACAGTGCTGAATGCAAAATTTCAGTATTATGGCTCTAAAATTTAAGGTAAAGTGGGAAAATAATTTACTGTTTATTTATCTCCTGTTGCCAGGAAGTTTGAGAGCCTGTTAGCAAATTTAACAGAGACTTTCCAAAACAGGTATCATTTTTACAAGATGAAAAAATGCGCTGTAATTTCATGTCTATTGGTTTTGTTTTCCTATATCACAGGGCAAAAGGTGATCAGAGCATCTAAGTCCAAAAGAAGGCAAAAGACAGAACCAGGCAACCGATAAAAGATCCCTCCCCAAAATGTGAAAGATTTCCTAGTGAGTTATTTCATGAGTTTCAAAATATATTTTTATAGTTGTATATTCTATAGCTTGCCTCATGTTTTGTACTTGTATTATGTTTATATTGATTTTTTTTGTTTATTTCTTTACAAAAATGGATGAAAAAGAACGTACTTGAAAATGCCTGTCTGCCTCCCAACTGACCTATTTAGCTTCTATTTATCTTAGCTGAACTAAGCAAGCAAAGCACTTAAAAAAACCCAAAATTTTTAAAATCTAGTTCAGTAAGAAGAATCTAAATTTTATACTTTTTTTAAAAAAAAACAACAAACCCACACTATTTGGATTGTATTAGAAAAGGACTGGTAGCAGGGGTGGCAGTAGGCTGTGCTGGGGAACCATCCAACTTGCAAAGTATCCAGCGCTATTCTGTAACAGCAAAACACAACAAACCCAAAAGCTGAAAGACACTATTTCACCTGTCTTCTAAAACTTTGATAGTGTCGTGCAGTGCTTTTTGCTGTTCTCTGAGTTGTTGGTTCTTGGTATAAAACTCTTCAAGCCTCTCTGCATCTCTGAAATCAAATAAAGAAAAAGTTAGTTTTAGCTTTAAATTACAGCTATTAGTTTTTCAACAGAGAATTCTCTCTGGCACGTTTCTTTCATGTTCCTGGGAAATGTGATTATCATCAGCACAAATATTAAGTTGAAAAGAAATAAGGCAAGTGTTTCTTATGAACGGTAATTCAGAAACATCTGAGTTAGGACTAAGCAGCAGCTAGTTACACATTCATGTTACAGCTGAGCTTCTGTTGATAAATCTGATTTTTGCTCAGGATGAAAATTAGAAGTGATGGTAGTCAAGGCATAAAAGCTAGTAGCTCAAGCAGTTCTCTTTATTGTGATGCTGAACTGTTGAGAAGCTAACTGGGGGCTTTCACAATCAAGTCACTTGTCTTAGCAATGTGTGCATCTTGCAGTGTGGCAAACCACATTAGGTTTGTAAAGCTCTGACAAGTCTTCAGATCCATGAGAATCGAGTTCCTCAAGAAGCAATTCTCAGAGTCTACAGAACATGGATTCACCTAATATGAGTATGAGGAGGAGAACTCACTTCCCTGAAATCCTCAGAAAGAAAAGATCCCCTCACTTTTATTATCAGATCACAAGATCTCTTCAAGATGCAAACCAGGTAGGAGCAAGGCGCACATGTTTGTGCTTTTTCTACAAGGAAATAAACTTTCTGTAAAAGCTATGCAGCTGAATCTATGTATCATGAGAATGATTCACTTCTGAGAAGTCATTCCCAGCTCCTCTTTTTATCATGGAATCCTTCCTACATTCCATGAAAGCAGGTGCTTGTTTTGAGTGTGTCTGAGTGGATTATCTGAGGAAGCTATGACATTGGCTGACAAAAAGCTGCTAAGCACACACACAACATCAAAGGAAAACATATTTACCAACCCATTGATAAGATTCTTTTACACAGATATACTTTTACATCGGCACTATCATTTTAGGATATGTTAGTAAACACATTTTCATATTGCTGATATTACAGTAATACAAGAAATAACCAGTCATGGGTTGTAAAGTGAATGGGACAGCCAGAAGATTTCACAGTGTATAATCATAGACATATTTTATCAATAATGAAATTCAGGAACAGATATTCTGTGTTTTCTGTACTACCATCCAAACCAACATTGTCCTTTTCAGCTGCATAAAAAAAACACATACAACAGTTACAGGCAAACAGCATGAAGGATCATTAAGGATTTGTGCTTTCACTTTGAAAGGACAAAGGATTAAAGTTCATTAACCAAGTACGGCCGAGCTATGGCAAAATATGTAGTCTGAAAAAAGCAGTCTGTATCTTTCTGTAATTTTCTGACATTTAAGGCATAAAAAAAAACACCTAATTTTTTCAGTTTTGCAACTTACAAAAGGCCTAATGCATGATATTTTAAATTATTTTCTCAAGGTACCTTCAAGACATTCTATGGCATTAAGTTATTTATTAAAAAAAAGACAATAACATACACTAATACTCTATGCCTTCCACCTAAACCCTGTAAAATGTCACATTAAGATAGTAAAATGACAGAAGGAACTAGGGTTTCTTTTAGGTGGTTTGTTTTCTTTTGGTTTGGTTGTTTTTTGTTGTTGTGGGTTTTTTTAAAAAAGAATTTCATTGCACCTGATAAAGATGACAGACATTTTTGGGCTATGAAGGCATTCTGCATAATGAACAGTCTCTGACCAAGCATTTACAAGTCATTAGCTCCAAAGCTGAAGAGGGGTACAAAATAAGGTGCTCATTGTCAGCTGATTACCAAGTCTGAAACACTAAACCTCAGGTATTCATATGAACCAAGGAGAACAAGACCTCCTATGTAAGAGTATTGCATCTACAATGTGCTAATGGAAAAAGATTCCAACAAACAATAATTAAGCCATTCAGTATGTGTTCAGACACATCACCAATAGCATTCATCATCTAGGAAAAGTAACTGACCAATTTAAGATTTTCAGAAAGTGGTAGTAACTCATGATATGCCAGGTTAACTTCACAATAACATCAAGAGATAATATCTTTTTAGATTAAAACTGAAATAACTACTTCATTTATGAATTATACATAAGAAATATCAAGATGATAAACTGATTTTTGTGCAGGAAAGCTAGTATAGCCTTTAAGTGTAAATCAGCACCAAATATTTGTTAAGTGAAAGTCATCTAATAACCTAATATAATTTTGTCTACTGATATAAATATACTCCTTGTGATACTGCGATATCAACCAATGTTCAGAAAGCGTATCTTCAAAATGTAAAGTTGTTTGGATTTTAATGAAAGATCTCATAGCGTTCCACTATATACCAGGAACTCAAAATCTTCAATTGACTAAAAATTCACCAACAGACTAAAAAAGCAATTCTACCCTATTGCCACTTTTCTTTTTTTAAAGTATTTTGTGAACTCTTATGCACAATTAAACAGCAGCTGCAAAGAACATACACGATATTCTGCTAGTGCGGAGACTGAACAAGAAGCTGTATAAAAGCTGGCAAATTCTGATCCTGAGGAGCAGATCAATATGTGGGGGCATAAGTCACATAAATACTCTTGGGACTGTAAACCTTGCTATTGGTTTGGTGAATTGCTCGGTAAATGCAAGGAAGCCTGATGGTACCAGAGTAAGATGGAGGCTGTTATGGAAGTCATTAAATCATCTTTCCTTTTGTGATCCTGTCCTCAAACTGTTCCTTCAGCTGTCACTGCTATCTTCTAGCAGCTCCTCTGCAGTCTTTAGTCCCCAGAAAGCACAAAGAAAACACTTACACCTGTTCATCAAGTATCAGTGATACCAAACAGACAAAAGACAAAATAATAGGCAATTATTTATAGCCTTCACAGATGAAATCCGTGCAAATGCAGTTGAAATGTGAGAAAACAACACTGTGCAGACTCAAAGTGCTACTGTGGCTTATCAAAGCCAGCAGGGTGGACAATATTTAACTGAAATAAACAAAACACAAGCTCAGAGTAGGTCTGAGTATAAATAAAACCCAAAAAGATATCTAGGGAAGGGAGGTATTACACAGCTGAAGGCAGTTTCTTTCATAAGCCTAGTGAAAAGAAACAACAGCAATGTTCCTGGGAGTGAAGCACAGTTAAAATGAAAGTAGTCAGCAAGTTAAGTATAGCCTTATGTATAAGTAAATCACATCAGAGAAGTCAGTATCATTTTAAGACACATTTTCATACTTCATGTTACTGGAAAAGGAAAGATGGATTCCACTAGAGGGAATTTACTTCTATGGAAAGATGCCTTTGTTTCCTCCTCAACAAATATAAGCATATTGAGGAGTTCTGACAGTAACTGTCAAAAATGCTAGAGAGGTGCTTGTTTTACTATTGTAAAAAAAAAAAAAAGCATATGGCACCTATTTTTTCTAGGCTAGGTAATGGTTATTTACTGCTTATACAATTTGAAAAGCGTAACTAAAAAAGAAGCAGCAAATAAAAAACCTAATAGAAATTAACAAGGAAGAAAACCAACTAAACAATGATAAAAATGTTAATTCTGAAAAAGCATAAACCATGCTTGAAAACACTGCGGTCACACTTTAAAACTAGTATTGTGTATCTGACTTCAGATGGTAATGCTGGGAAAGCAAATATGGAATTTTTTGGTCAATTTTAATAACAGCTTAATTTCTTTAGCAGTCAAAATTGGATAAAGAATCACATTAGCATATCTCTTATCATTTAATTAAACATGCATTTAGTCAGTAGAAGGAAAATAAAAGCTGATTTAATGCTATAAATACATATTGTGATTCTACTGTATATGTAAATCTTGCAATTCAGATTTTTTCCCGAACTTGCTTCTAATGAACAGAATAAAAATTAGTAGCAAATAATGATTGCAAAAGAAGTTGCATGTGTTGCAATATAAGAACTGAGTGAACATTAACAAGGTTAATGCCGGAATCTTTAGAGAATGACTGAAAGCCAAGTTAAGGCACAATACCTGATACTAAAGGCAACATGTAGGAAAAAAAAAATTAAAATGTTTTCTTGTTCTGTCATTAACTTTTTTCCACAGAATTGATCTCAATTTTAAAACATCTCCCTCATCATCTTTCATATTAGAAATGTCAGCATTTGATATGCATCCTAGAAATCCTGTAGATAAGAAAACCTTATCAGTCATTTGTTCAAGGAAGGCAAACCCAGCTTCCAGGTTACATACCCTATAGAGTTACATATACCATCAGATGACTTCAACTGAATTACTCAAGTGAGCAGTGTTTTATACATGTTTGAAGGAAAAATTCATGAAAACTCAATTAATCTTACAAGAATTATGGCCTGTTAATGGTATTCAGATTCTCCTTTAATAAATTAGATCATTAGGATGAGTACTTACAAGCATCTTTCTTTTTTCAGCTTAGATATTTTCAGCTGTAGGCCTGAAAATGGAAAGAAGAAAATACATGATATAGAAATCTGATTCAACCAAACAAGTGAAACAATAAATTAACTCTCTCTTTTCCAATGACACTTGCAAAAGAGAAAAAAAAAATGTCACTAATTTGGAGAGAAAAATACTTCATTTTGGACTTCGTGAGTATCTTCTACAGCATCTTGGAAACAAATACAGTTATTATGATCCCTAGGAAACCGAGACTTAAACACACAGATTCCTGCTTAAGCAGGTATAAAAGTACTTTTGCAGAAAACCCCCATGTGAACACCAAGCACTATTATATGTTGGCACAGTCAACGAAAATAAGTAGCATAAAATATGTTCTGTGTACATAGAGATATACAATACAACCCTGAAAATGCAGCATCCAACCACTGAACGGAAAAATGCATTACAATGTATATGCACAGAGGAAACATTAAAAATACATAATTAAAGGTTTTAAAGCACAGGACAATATGCTCTGCTGGAAGTACGCTACCAGACCCTTTAAGTCAAAGCTTCCTTAGAACCTCTTATGGTGGAGTGAGGAATGACGTTTCACCTGTAGCCCTTCTCCTACTGAGGCCCACACACTCCAAAACATACATTCTGTGCAGAAGTACAAAAGATTTACAAACTCAACTGATGCTGTTGGCAGGAGTGGCCAGCTGGCAGCCCAGGGCCTAGACTGCAGTCCAGCCAGTCTGCCTGCAAGGTTTTGGGTGCGTGTGTATATGCACAGGGGCAGGAAGATAAAGGTGGCTTAAGTGTGGCACAGCTTAGCAAGTGGGATGCAGTGCTATGGAAGTTAATGTGATACCACCCACTCACAAGTTGGCCATACTTACCCTAAGTAAATGGGCACAAATAATCAGACTCCAACGCTATAACATTTTTTAAAATACAAATCCAATAGGAATTTTTGTAAGACGTCAGAAAGCAGTGTAACACCTTTTTCTTAGCATCGTATTTTCTTCAAACTATGAAAAGCTGTGAGCATCTTCAAGCTGAACATAAGGTATCTTGTGAGAGTTCTTGCAAATGCATTAGTGATTTAGGATAACACGATAAACTTAGGAAACCAGAACACTTTTAAGAAAGCTTTTAACAATTTTTAATTTAAACCAAAACACATACCCAATACTACATTTATTACAGAAAATGCAGGTCAAGGCAGCTAATAGACCTCTTTTTTTCTCTCCCTTACCACAGCTCAAAGGGGAAAACTACCTGCTTGAGAAGGTTCACTCCTCAGGCCAGCCAGAGCCTCAGTAAACCCACACCACAGACTGCTACAAGATGCCAGTGAGACAATGAGATAAAAATGCAGAGAAACTACTTAAGAAAAAAATTCTTAGGAAATACAGCAAGATTTCTTTTATTCCTAAGTATTCAACACCTGTGAGATGTTATGTTCTATCATGCAGATCAGCATAGAAAGAGGGTTTATTTTTTTAAGTAGTTGCTATTCATCAAGTCAATTAGGCATCTGCAATTAGAACCCCTATAAAGCGTGCTTTAATGCTGCTCCACGCCCATCGGAAGGAATGAAGCTGTACAACAATGCATCTCCTGTATGAACAGGTAGTCTGTTCAGCAAGTATTTAGGATTGTAACATTGGCAACCTGAGCCACAAATTGGAGAGGCAGTGCTCAAAAGGCCCAGTACTGTGCTACAGGTAACACTATCTCCCCTCTCACCTGAATTCAGGAGGAACCAAACTAGTTACTTAAAGGTTGCATTTTTGCTCAATTCAAATGACTGCAATGAGAAAGCAGGAAACCAGTTTGTTACATTTATCCGAGAGCATTGAATTACTACATCACGTGTAATCTCTTCCTTTTGCTTTCCCAGAGCACTGTGAGGTTTTAAGCATAGTCATTTAAAGAGCTTTGCGTTTTCAGATTTCCTTATTTAATAATCCAGTGAGCACGTAAACTCATGTGAAACTACACTGCACATTCTTAATTTAATTTTACCTTTCACACAATACTTCTATGGAATAGACAAGCTGTAGACTACATAAATCTACATTACCTAAAAATTGCAAGTGCTTTAGTAAATGACACACTGTCCCCATTAAACTATCTTTAAACTATCATTAGGCAGATTAATTAAATCCACAACACTTTGTCTACTCAAGCTGCAAGTTTCCTATGTACCTATAATATTTTAATGAATGGCTATGATAATTCCTCTTCTGATGAATTTTCAAATGCATTAAATACACTTTCTTAAAATAGACAGTGACTGGGGAGACTGCAGAATCCTCATTGCTGAAGTTCTCTTGGAACAGGTTGGACAAGCTTCTGTCAGCAATAACACAGACATAATCCTACCTTAAGGGTATGAAGATGGACTAGATGACCTCCTAAGATCCCAACCATATGTTCTATGATTATTTACCTTTGAGGAGCTTCCAACCATTTCCTTCCCCACAGCAATCTATCAATGAGATTCCTTTCCTCATAATTTTCTTTTCATCTACGACTACACTTTTTCCCCTATTGTGATCTTGTGCTTTTCAGAGGCAAGGAATAACTGAAAAAAAAACCAGGCTATTTCTTGTACACAGAACTCTCCTCACACTTCTGCACTGAAATAAAATTATTTTTTAGTAGAGAGCTTTAGACTCAAATTCATCCTCTGGAACCACGTTGATAAGGCCCACACACAGCAAGTATCCATATAATTATTTTGAGCTAGGTGCAAGCATTAACACCTGCAAAATTTTGTCACTTTGTAAAAAAAATTATTAAATTACTTTCTAATTTCTAAGTGCTATGCAACTATCCTACACATTCTACAGGTAGGAAATAAAGGTAAATACAGTTTGAATGACCATTATCCTGAGCTACTGAGCACTTCAGAATTCCATGAAAAGTTAACTGACATTTACCATGCCCAAAATCTTTGGAAACTTGGTTGTAGGAGTCCTACCCATTGACACATAATAAATCTGAGAGAAAACAATAGCTGTTTTGCTTGAAGAGGGGCAAGATTTGGAATTTTTTGCAAGTGATCAGTTTAAAAGAATAAGCAGCTTGGTTTGTTTAGCTAACATGGTGGAAAAATACACTCTTTACAACACAGTAACATAAAAATACAATAAAATCCACTGCAAGCTGAGTTTGAAGTATCTCTAGTCTATATTCTATAGACAGGTAAATATTGTAACTTGTATAACATGCCTGATCATTTCAAGCTTATGTGCCATAAATCCTACTTTTCATGGATTTGTAACAAAAATTCCAGTATTCAATACATTGTGCGCTGTACACGCAAAAAGCTTTTTCTCAACTACTAACTTTCCCTTAATCCACCTTCCACCATCTTTAAAATAATTTTTTGCTGACATTCAGATTGGAAACTGATGAGTCAATTTTAATTCTTATTTATAGACCTGAGAAACAAGCAAAGTCCAGGCAAGCCTGTGTTTGATGTTTCTAAAATATCTTCCAGTACCATTTTCTATAAGAGGATCCCCACCTTTTGAAAAAATTAACCATCCTTCAGGCATGTCTTTGATGTTATCATTGAAGACCTAATTTTACCTAACACGGTGCGGGACATACTGACAAAGGGCTAGGCATGAAAAAGACTGCCTAGTGGCAAAATTATCTGGCCCCACCCAGCATGCATTCTAAAGAGCATCTTCACTTGCATAAAGAAAACCAAAACTTTAAAAATCACGTGCTGCACATCCCAAGAAACTAGAGAAGGGGTCACTTAACATTACCCTCTGCATTACAGCTTTTTGTTTGTTCGGTTTTCGTTGTTCAGACATGCCATAGATTGCCAGATCCCATTCTGTCAGTACTTCTGCATTTATCTGCAGTTGACATTACACCCACTCAGAAAAGAACCATCAAGATTAAAAAAAAAAAAAATAGAAAAAAAAGAAAAAAACAGAAAATATAAATAGGGGTGTGTGCTTTTTTTTTTTATTTGGGACACAATATAAAATTTTATTTCACATGGTTAAATACACTTTTTTAATGTAAAAGACACTACTAACCTGGTACATCTTTCCTTTCTGTTACCCAGCTGATGAAAGGTTTTTTTAGTTGGCTGGTGTCTTTTTTAAATTACTAACATAGTATGAAGGCAAATTGTTGAGCCAAGACTTTCAGTAGGAGGTATGAACCATCCATACATTATAAAACAATCCCGCAACAGTTCTTGAAATCAAGAAGTGGTGATATAACTGGGCCTAAACAGACAGACCAGGAATTGTTTTGAGGCTAGTGAAAATAACCAAAGACACTGGAATGGTCTGGCTACAAAGATCCACTTGCATTATTAAAGCTCTTAATTCACAAAAACTCACCTGCTTTGATTCCACCCTAATATACAAACTATTTCATGCATAAGGATATGCTGGTTGGATTCCATCCAAAAGAACGGAACGTGTGACTTAAGATGAACAGAAGAGAACCTTAAACTTTTTATGAAGTATTTTTAGCAAAACATTTTACGAATACTATTTGTAAAACAATATTATAATAAGAATATAAATTCACAACAATTCATCTTTGAGTGTTCTTCATTTCCTGCACTACTGAAGAATGAACAGACACGACAGTAAAACTGATATCACAGTTCACCAAATACAATATAAGAATAAGCAACTCTTATAAATTTTGTTGAGAAAACTTGGAACACTGGAAAACTAAAATCTTTTTCTGTAATATTAATCATGGTATTTTGCAGAACTGAGGGGAAATAAACAGTGCAAACCATTTTAACATATCTGAAGTGACTAAACTCAAAGGAAAAAAAAAGGAAAAAGAGAAAATCCATTGCTAAACTTGATTTGGGAACTTTGAATCATAATCCTTTAAAGGTAAAGTAACACATTTCCTAAGCAAACACACATCCCATGTAACATTGAGCTACTTTTTCTTCACTGACCTAGCAAATCATTTATACTTGTTGATAGTTTAAATCTAATCCTGTTAATCCAGGCTTAGGCAGCCAATTTGTACAGATCATTCGTAATCATCCAGTCCAACTTTCCACATAACATACTACAAATCTCTTTAGTTTCATTCAGATGGAGTTGTGCTCCAGTTCAAAGTTTTCCTGGGGCAACAGCCAGCCTTCTGTGAACCCAAACTGTAACAATTTACCTTGTACTTCTTTATCATGACATTCTTTCAGTTTGGACCACAATTCCTTGAAGAAATCTCCCGTAGGTTCTGCAGAACTAGGGCTCCCACAGCTTCCTCCAGATGCATTCATCTTGCCTTTTTTCTGCTCCCAACTTCTTTGACTTTATTTGCAGAACCGGCTCACTTTCACACTTTAAGTTTTAAATTACATAGTTATGAAGCTGTTTCTGAAGACAGGTGTGCCTGTAATGACAGATTGACAACACTTAGGTTTGCATTCATCAGAGTATAACTTGCAGCCACGGATGAAATACGACACTTGACGCCTACCCTTGTCAAGTTGTACATAGTCAATACTGACAGTCACCCTTACAGTGTGGAAGATGCTAAGTATTTTGCAACAAGAAATTAGAAACTAACAGATTTTTTTGTCCCCTAGAAACAGCTATCAACTTAAAATGAGATTAAGATGCTTAGGACTCTTTATTCTTTTCCCACATTAAGCTACAGTTAAACAGAACTCCTGTTTTCCAAAAGCAACCCATGCTTCCAAAATATTGCTGTCAGCAATACAAAAACCAAGTTTTATCAAGGATGTATTTGTGTACATATAACCTTTACATAAACATGGATCCAAATGGCATCCTTCTGCAGAGAAAAGTTCACATCCCCTTGAAGCATTTGTGACTCTACATTTAAGTTATTCCCACTCCCTGATGAAATGGAAACAGGGGAGTAATCTCAAAATTCATGAATTGCCAAAACATTAGCATTTGAGGAGAACTATCACAGTCAGACAGCTCCGTCTTAAAAAAGCAGACTGCCTACACAACTCGGAACAATCTTACCCACAATTCTTATTTGTTTTGAAGGGTTTTCTTCACACAGGTAAACTAGAGGGGATGTATGGCACTCAGATCTGGAGCTGAGCCAAGGTACGATTCAAATCTATTGGCACTGGGTGTCCAATATTGAAATATTCACATAACCTCTCTGCTCTTCAGTTCCTTGTGCGTAAAAGTGGACATTACAAGTTTTCACCATTTTTATGTGGTCAATTTTAGACAAACACATTTGAATAGGTGGACATAACAGTCTCTGTAATATAAATCACAATTTTTAAAAGAACAACCTACCCAAACTAAGGTATTTTGTCCTATACCTAACGTAGCAGCCATGGCAAGCAAACTATGATGCTCATATAGCCAAATAAAAGGAGCAACTGGCTCTCAAATTTTTGAGGCACAATTTAAAGTCGCACTTCAAACGAGATAAGGTCTACAATTAGTTAAGAAGCTGAATTTCAAATCTTAAGAACTTTCAAGCAACTTAGAACACTTGAACACAGCTGTTGGTTTAGCAGCTCCCCTAGACTCACCACAATAAAACGTTAAGTCCAGTGGTCAGGGATCTACTGTAGGGCCTGGGGCCCTTGGTTCCAATCTCCCTTCTCATATCACTATGCACAGTCTTAAGCAAGTCACTTCTCTTTCAGTCTGGCTGTCTTTAAAATGGAATAAAGACAATGGGATAAATGGAACAAAGCATTATTTTTGACAATGCAAGAACACTTCAACTGTATGTTTTCTGTAGCATAAGGATACTTAAACACTAAGTAAGTAATGGAGCTGACAGAACTGTCAGTAGCCATTAGATAGCTCCACATTTGCTTTACCATGTTCTGTCTGTAGAAAATTCAGTGTCCTTTTCAGTACTTTGATTCAAAGTAGCTAACGTTCTTATACAAAAAGAGGTCCTTAATAGAAAATAAAATCACCTATTGAAACTAGCAGTGCCCAAAACCCTTCAGTGGAAGTTGAATATTAATCTGCTTGCATCTTTGTAGCTGAAGGACTCCACTCCACGTGCAGTCACATTAAGCCATCTTACAATGCTTCTTTGTGGAATCAATTCCTTAGTGACACTAGGAATGTCTTTTTAACTCCTATTTTTCTACCTTCAAGCAGAGATATCTCAGAAGTCATCTCTTTCTCTTTTCTTGTCACACGCTGTGGCAGTGAAGTCAACAAACTTGTTCTCACTTACTGTCTCAGATTTGAGTATGTCAGATGAATAATTTTCAAGAAAAGGGTTTCTGACTCAAGAATTAGTAAAGGCTGTCCTTCGTAGTTTTGGTTCTTTTTTATTCCCACAAAGATGACTTTTACGAAAAAAATTTACAAAACTTGCTCAGAATTCCTGAAAACTATTAGTACATCAATTGAATATAAATAGGGAAAAAGAGCAGCAAGTTTTCTCAAGCTTCACCTGCTTCAAGATCACAAAATGATACATTGCTTTCTATAGACGTTCAATCTGTCTTCAAATAGAGAGTCCCTGGCAGGTCTGGGCATTTGCACAGGTGTGAAAGACCTTTGGCGATACCCATTTCTGAACTGATTCTCTAGTCCTAAAAAAGGGCTTTCCTGTACTTAGAAAAAAAACAAAACCAAAACCAAATGCCTGAGTTGGATGTACTGACCCTCACAGGCAGGGAGAGAACTGGCAGGTGCCTGATGGGGGAAGGAAGCACAATGCCAGCCTCTCTCCAGAATGCCCTGCTGCTGGGCCCAAGCAGGGAGCTGGGCTGCTCTCAGATGGGGCTTTGCTCCTGTCCTCCAGACTAACCCTTTCACAGAAAACCAGAAACATTTCTAGCTCCCTCAGGCACTCCAAGACTTTGTGCGGCTTTCTGAGCCATTGCTCCCCTACACGTGGCTCCATCAGCAATGGCAGCTGGCACCAATAACAGCACTGGAGCTGCTTATCCATATTCATGTTGAGGCTCTGGAGTGGCCCCAGAGAAGAGAAATGAAGCTGGTGAGGGGGCTGGAGAACAAGCATTATGAGGAGTGGCTGAGAGAGCTGGGGTTGTTTAGCCAGGAGGAGGTTGGGGGGAGACCCTATTGCTCTCTACAACTACCTGAAAGGAGGTTGTGGAGAGGAGGCTTTTCACAGAAAGGGTCACTGGGCACTGGAACAGGCTGCCCAGGGAGGTGGTTGAGTCACCTTCCCTGGAGATGCTTAAAGGATGGGTAGATGAGGTGCTGAGGGGCATGGTTTAGTGACTGATAGGAATGGTTGGACTCCATGATCTGGTCGGTCTTTTCCAACCTGGTGATTCTATGATTCTGTACATCAGTGGCAGGAACACACCACCTGTCTCGGATTCAGCAGAGCACAAAGCCTCCTCAGCCCCTGGCCCCACCAAAAAGCCTTAGCCCTAGCTGCACAAAATCACAGAACGGGTTGGGTTGGAAGGGACCTTAAAGATCAGCCAGTTCCAGACCAGGTTGGATGGAAACACCTCCAGCACTGGGGCATCCACAGCTTCCCTGGCCCACCTGTGCCAGCACCACCCTCAGCGTGAAGAATTTCTTCTTAATGTCTAATGTAAATATTCCCCCCCTCCAATTTAAAGCCGCTCCCCCACGTCCTATCGCTCCCTGCCCCTCCCCAGCTTCCCTGCGGCCCCTTCAGGTACCGGGAGGCCGCTCCGAGGTCTCCCCGGAGCCTCCCCTTGCCCAGCTCTCCAGCCTCCTCCCTATCCCTTCGCAAAACAAGCGGGACACTCACTGGGAAGACACGCCGGGATGCTCGCAGAAATCCTGCCATGCCCGAGCGTTTGCCGGGCGGGAGACGCAGGAACCCGCGGCCCAGCGGGACGGCGCGGGGGCGGGCATGGACCACGCGCCCCTCCGCCCCAGCGAGGGGGACCGGAGCCTCCGAAACGGGGCAAGGGAGCGGGGTCGTCACGGCCGAGCCCTGTCCTACCACAGCGGGGGAGCCGAGCCAGCGTTTGCAGCTCCCGGTCGGCGGGGGAAGGAGGACGGACGAAGGGACGGAGCGGAGCGAGCGGCGCCGGCCCCGCGGGGCCCGGGGGAGCGCGCGCCTCGGGGCGGGGTCAGCGCGCGCCGCTTCCTGGTTGGCTGCCGGCGGCCGCGCGCCAAACCGCGGGAAAAGAGAAAGGGGAAGGGGGCGGGGCGGGGCCCCCCGCGGGTCTCGCGAGGCGCTGCGGGAGGAAGGGGGTGCAGGGTGCTGTGCCGTCTCCTCGTATGGCCGTGGGGAGGGATGTGTCCCAGTCCGGCCCTCCTCGGCCTCTCTCTGGGAAGGCGTTTGGGGTTTCAGGTCCCTTCCAAGCCAAACAGGTTGCCCAGGGAAGCTGTGTTCCCATCCAGCCTGGCCTTGTCCTTGGGCAGCCTGGTCTGGTGGGAGGTGTCCCTGCCCATGGAAAGGGGCTTGGAACTGGATGATCTTTAAGGTCCCTTCCAACCCAAGCTATTCTATGGTTCTAACCCAAATCGTTCTATGACTCTATGACTTTGACAGGGAGCAGCCTGGGGAGTTATAGAATCATAGAATCACTAGGTTGGAAAGGAGCGCTTCAATCATCAAGTCCAACCATTCCTGTCTGCCACTAAACCATTTAAACGCCTCCAGGGATGGTGACTCAGCCACCTCCCTGGGCAGCCTGTTCCAGTTCCCGATGACCCTTTCTGATGTCCAGCCTGAACCTCCCCTGGCGGAGCTAGAGGCCATTGCCCCTTGACCTGCCACTTGGGAGAAGAGGCCAGGTCCCTCCTCTCTACAGCCTGAATGAGAGTGCCCTGAGTTGGAAGGGACCCAAAGTGATCATTGCATCCAATTCCTGTCCCTGCACAGGACGACTGCAACATTTACCCCATGTGTCTGAGGGCATTGTTGAAATGCTTCTTGAATATTGTCAGGATTGGGGCCATGACTGCTGCCCTGGGGAGCTGTTACAGTGCTCTGCCACCCTCTGGGTGAAGAACCTCTTCCTAATGTTCAACCTAAACCTCTGGCATAGTGAGCAAGGCCCTGGCAGCTGCTGCGATGAGGCAGGCATAGGATAATAGAACAGATTCATAGAACGGTTTGAGTTGGAAGGGACCTTAAAGCCCATCCCGTTCCCCACTGCCATGGGCAGGGACACCTCCGACCAGACCGGGCTGCTCAAAGCCCCATCCAATCTGGCCTTGAACACCTGCAGGGATGGGGCATCCAACAACTTCTGTGGGCAGCCTGTGCCAGTGCCTCACCACCCTCCCAGAAGAACATTCTTCCTATTATCTAAATTTCCCCTTTTTCAGCCTAAACCTCTTCCGCTTTGTTCTTTCCCTGCACTCCTTGATAAAGAGCCCCTCCCCATCTTTCCTGTAGACTCTCTTTAGGTACTAGAAAGCTGCTAATAAGGTCTCCCTGGAGCCTTCTCTTCTCTAGGTATAAAGCATGGAAAAGCAAGGGTGTGTGTGAGAGCCTGCATTAAATCAGATGCTGGCCACACAGGGGTGCCTACCTGAAAGAAGGTCTTGCTGGTTTAGTCATAAAGAGGCTCTTCAGTACCCCTGTGGCCGAATTGGCCTCGCAGGTATTCAGGCTACGCTGCCAAATCTGACTTTTCCACAGGATTTGTAGTCTACTGGCTGCTGGGGTTTACACATAGAGATTAAAATGTATTTGCAATGTTTCTCCCCCTGCTCCCTTCTTGATCTTAACAGGGGGTTGTCTTTTTAGCACATGGCAGAACAGCCTAGAGTATATTAATATTTTATATGAATATGAAAATCTAAAACCTGTAGGCTTATATAATTAGCATGGCATAAGGTAGCTGAACTTCGGGGTCACTTTGAGACTTTTACCAACTTTTATTTTTTTTCCCAAGTTGTAGATCAATGTCCTTTCATTCACTGGGACCAACCTTGCTACCCGCCATGAGATAACCTCCTTGATTTTTAGTCTTTTTAGTAATTCTTTAGTCTTTTTAGTAGTTATTTTTCATAATGAAATAGGAACAAAATACAACTTTTTGCTATTACTATCCTGCCTTCACATGACTCCAGTGGACCATTTTGGCATGTCTGAGAACAGTTGCAAAGACAGATGAATGGCAAGATTAGAGGACACAGTGGTGATCAGTTCACAAGGGCCAGGGCTGAAAACACAGACTTTCTAGATTACTATTAGCAATATGAAAAACGTTGTGTTCTGTTATTTAATAATAGTTAGTAGCTGTTCCATTGTACTTTTGTTCCATTACTTAGATCACTTGAGTCTCTGAGAAGTATTGTGAATATGGAACTACAGAGTAAGTAGAAGTGGATCTGAAATCTGATTTCAACATTTTTGAAGTATTTTGGTATACTGTCAGATAGGAAGCCAAGCTGAAGTGTGATTAAGCAGGCTTTAAATCCCTGGTTCATCATTGTTGAAAATAATTTTGTTTTCCTGACAAATATGTACCTTGAATCCTGAGGTGTTTTGAAGAATCTTTTAGTTAACTTTTCTGCTCATTCGTAGCCACTTTAACCACGTATTTTTCAAACAAAATAAAATAAATTCAGTGTTCAGTATCTCAGCAGCAGATTAGTTACATTGCAAGTTTGATCCATTATCATATCAGTACCCCTATGGTAGAACTAAAATTAGCTACATCCTATGGAGGAAATGGTCATAATAGGTTGTGATAGGCACTCAAGTCTTCTTAAATAATGTTTGTTGGCAGCTTTTTAATTCTCCTTTTGAAAATTCTGTAATCTATATGTTTGTGGAGTAGGAAAGTTATCATTTCCCCAGTTAAGAGAAACAGATGTCTTAAGTATATGCACAGATCTGATAAGTGGCAATAAAACTGCTCTTTTGCTGGTTGTTCAGGTATTTTACCATAGGTTGGACTTTTCTTTGTATTTATAGGAAGCACCCTGGGAATGAATGATGCCATCCATGCTATTTTCCAGCAAACTGTGTGAGCAGTTTATTCTCATTCTCTGTCATGTTGAACCCTACAGCAATATGAATCCATTGGCTTCCACGGTGTTATTCTTATCTACTCAACAATAAGTGACAATGGATTAAGACCAGCAGTTGAACTTCATCGCTCTTCCAGATTGATTTGATTTTATGTATTCCATAATCACATACTTGGCCACTAAT
Organism: Phaenicophaeus curvirostris; assembly: GCF_032191515.1. Classification (NCBI taxonomy): domain Eukaryota; kingdom Metazoa; phylum Chordata; class Aves; order Cuculiformes; family Cuculidae; genus Phaenicophaeus; species Phaenicophaeus curvirostris. Next base: position 50,031,280 of record NC_091394.1, on the reverse strand, counting down.
TACTGAATAGGTCCCTGGCTTGTTAAGCATACCAGAAAACTACTGAAGAGTCTGATGTTCCATGTTCAGTTATATTGGATGTCTCAAGCTGACTAGTCTAACTGGAACAGCATCTCATTCATCTCCTAAGAGTAAACACACTCACCTAGACAATAAAACTGTGGGAAAAACACTTCACCATTGTTGCGCTTGAACAGATACGAAACTTTCTATGGTATGGCTCATGTCCAGATTTATAAGTAACCCATAATATGGCACATTAAGTGACAGAATACTTATCCATGAGCAACTCTTCAAAAAAAAATCTATTTTAATTCTAGCCCATCTTAGTCCTGGCTGGTCTGAAATGTTTAATCTTAGCAATCGTACGTGAAGCTGTTGATTTTCACTCATGCTTTGTTGGTAACACCTTCCTTCTTGATGACTATTGATGAATATTGCAGTGTTGTAGCACAGATAAAATAAAAAAATAGCTTTAAGTCTTCCTCACCCCTTTTTTGGGAGGTAATACAGAGGCTGCATCATTGTTTCTAACTACTCAGGTTGCAGGAGGTGACTTATGTATACAGGACAGGGTTAAAAGTGGTTAGCAGGAAGCTTACGTTTTTCTACTTCTGTTACATCAAGTCAGATGTAAAGATTAAAACCAACTTTGAATTACACCGCGAAAGTCCAGTTTAAGTATCTGATTTGCTTTAAACACAATGGTAAATATATCACTTTTCCTGTATGTATAAATATATATACACACATATATATATATAAAATAGTGAAGTTCTTGTTAATTCACATGAGGTTTGGTAAATTCCGCACATACATACATGCCTGGCCAGCATGCTTACAACCTCCTTGACTTACAGGTCTGCACTGAAGGATAAATATATTGTTTAGCTCTCTGGTCATGTTCACTTAATGAACTTTATGTTGCAGTTACCAATAAGGACATCAAAGGAGCCCAACTTCAGATGCAGCAAATAAGAGCATACGACCTAGTTCAGCTGCTACCTAAATGGGATTTGAACTGGGAGTCTAGAAACTGGCAGTACTCTGAAGGGTATGATATGTTACAGCTGGGAGGGTCCACAGGGCACACTACTGATGTCTGGCACAAATGGTTGCTTTCTGTGGAAAAATAGGGAGGAGCCACTCCATCACCCCCACTAGCTGAATTTGATTCTTCTCAAGCTGTTTGCGTAGCCGCTTTTGAAATTGAGCCAAGATCAAATTCCCTGATGCCAGTAGCATTGTTCACTTTAAGAAACCCTCGTCTTTGAAGTGTTTTCGCTGCTCCTCGTCTGTAGTCAAAACCAGCCAGGATTTATTCAACTGGAACTCTCAGGTCTCTTAGAGAGCTTTGATGGAATAAGAAAACCCGCAACCTGAGGGATGCTGTTGCAGGACTGCAGTGTACTGTTCCTGGTCCCCAGACTCTAAGAAGCAGTACCTATTTGTGTTACCTGTATGTGAAAATATTTTGCTCCTACTCATGTTTCTCAGGTTAGCATGAATAGTTTGAATAGTTATGCATATTTATGTCAGCCTTGGAAGGTTGTTTCAGGCTTGGAAGGCTGAAGTAAAAGTTTACAGGCGTGTGTACAAAATCATGCCACCTATCTTTTGCTATAGTGAATGACAAGAATTCAGGACAGGAAAACAAGCAAAAGAGAAATACGTATAGGAAATAATGATTTACTTACATTTTTGAGGGAAAAAAATCCCAAACAGTGGTTCCTGCCCTTCCTGCCTCTTAAAAAAAAGGAAAACTCAAATAAAACAGAACACATAAACTGGAGAGAGGATGGCAAGCAGTATTTTGAAAACCTGATTTATTTGGTTTGAATTTTAAGAATGTGCTGTGTTAAAATCCTGTAGCTGTAGAAATCCAAGCTCTCTTGTAGCGTTACAGGCTCTACAGAGTCCCTGTGCAAACCAAACAGTTCAGCCAGCTATAAATTTTTCTTTTGAAAATAGTGTATTCCTTAGCGAGTTTTCCTTTCCTGTTTGATAGCACAATCAACAGAGATGATAAAAATTAAACATTTTTTCCTGATGAATATTTTAGCTTCTGTGAGTACAAAACTTTCCCTATGTTCTCTGCCATTTTCCCACATTTTGAAGAAAAAGTTTTACACAGATACGGTGCTGCTAATGAGAAGGTCATTTCAATCTGCTGTTCATTGAGATTTTCAGCTGCTCAGGAGGCCTTTTTATGGGCACTCTACAAAAGAATGATAATGTTCATTTTTGCATCAACCTTGGAAATAGCTGGCAATAAAGAACTTCATAATTGAAGCTTCCTGTTGTGTGACTACTATAAAGCCTTGCATAATCCTGTGTAAATATCTTGTATATAGTGGATTATGCCCACTGGGGACTCTTGATTGATTTTTTTTTTTTTACATCATGAAAGAGAACAGTAGTTTTTTCACTTGAATACAGGTAAAATTAAGATTTCCAGGGAGATGGAAGTAGCTATGTGAAGGCTGTAAAAAATGTAGTTACACAGATGTCGAGAAGATTCACATTTACTTAAGTTAAAGAGTTATTTTGTCCTAACAGGCATGACAAAACCTGTCTTCATTCCTTTCTGTTCAGCTCAGCAAGTACTTCAGTGCTCCAGTAGTTAATCAGTTACCAGATTCTGCAGCTTTTGTTTTCACACTGTTTAATTTTTCTTATTTGACACAGAACCTGTGAATGGATTCAGTTGCAGGTATAGGTACAACTTTCAGGTCTGCTTACTCTTTATGATTATGACTACTTTTTATTACCATGCCACTCCGTTACTCATTCTAAACTGGAAAATTTCTAAGAAGTATATAGAAAGAAAGGAGTAAGAATGACAAGTACATTTCCTATCTTACCATGAAACCAATTCTGAACATGTAAATCTAGGTTTAATTAACTCACTCTATAAAATTGAGTGATTAAAAAAGTTAGTCTGGCAAGAATTAGTAACCACACATCTTACTGTAATGGCACTATGCCTTGTCACAACAATGCTTTTATGAGATGGGGATTATAAAAACATTGTATAAAAGAGAAGACCAATAGGCAGTAATAAAATTACCTACTCAAAACACCAAGTCGTTGGCAGCGGAGTTTCTGTCTCTCTCTCCTGTGCTTAGTTCATTGAACTGCCTCTCCAGTAAATACTCTTGCAGACAGAGTTGAGCTGCACACAGAGGGTCAAAAAGCTGCACTCACAAAAATCCTGTCAATATGTGCCATGCAGACTGGCAGTACTTAGACACGTTAAGGAGATAGCCATTACACCACTTCAAGCACAAGAGAATTTTTTTCTTAAGGTTATCTTAAATTAATTTTAAAGAAAGACTTTCAAAACTCACCCTTCTGTTTGAATTGTGAAAAGTTCTGTTCTTGATCGGGGTGATAAATATTTACTATTGACTTCCCTCCAGCTATAAACCTCAAGTGTAAGTAAGATGAGGAAGCCACTGTGGACCACACTAGAGAATGCCGAGAGGAGATCTGCTGCACCTAAGATATATACAATGTGCAATGGATAACCTAATATGCCTTTCATTTAACTGGCTGGGCAGGTTTCTGCATTCTGGAGAGCATGGAATCATACCAGAATTTGTTGGCATAACAGGCCTGTCAGACCGGTTCCTGGGGCGCCCAGGAACCTGCCCAACCAGTCTGCATCAAAGGACGGCCCAACATGCTGCAGCTCAGCTCAGCTCGGAGGCTTCATACACGGTGAATTATTCACGCCTCTGTCAACTCCCAACATACTACTCAGAGAGAATGATGTAGCCTCCAGCAAAATAATTTACTGAGGGGTGGGGGAGTGATGCATCCTTGTTAAGTGTAGCAAGATCTTATTGTTATACATTTTCTTTCATTTTCTGTGCAGATGCACTGGGCTATAGGTCTTGCCCAGCATAGGCACAAAGAGAAACAGGAAAGAAAATACGTTTTTTTTAACAACACTAACCATGCAGACTTATTATAATAAAATAACACCCAACCTTCACTTTGACCAGCTTAAAAAAGCCCCCAAATTATGCTTAATTCAGATTCATTTCCAGACCCTCTCTAAGTCTTTATACCTATAATTTGTACATGATTCAGCACAGCATTGTTACAGGTGGGAGACAAGACACTGGGAGCTTGCAGATGGAATATCCACCTTGTGACTTCAGAGGAGCCCTAGGTCAGTGCAAGCTCACCCTGACTAATTACTGCACAGGATATTTCAAGGTGAAACAGGTCAGAGAACATGGAGTGCATGGGACATGCTTCCATAACCATGAAGAACTACTTGTAAGGCAACACCCTGCTTCTTTGAAGGGTACAGCAGCTGCCCTGTTACAATAGTACATGGGCTTCAGCAGCAGCTGCACTACTTCTTGTTCATACCTGGGGACAAGAATACTTGCACATCAGTCCATATGGCATAGTTAGTCAAGCTGTAGGCAGAGATCAAGATATGCCCTGACAGAAGCCCGCATCTGTGTAAAATTACTTCTTTTTTTTCTCTTTTTTTTTCTTTTTTTTTTTTTTAAATACAAATACAGACCATAATTTTCAGATCTCCTGCTGAGATTGTCAGACATGTTAAGGAAGATCAGTAGGAGCTGTAGAAGTTTAACACTTCTGGAAATGTGATCATGGGTACATACACTCAGTCTACTAAACCTATGCTTAGGTTCCTTTATTTTTTATCTAGGCATCTAAATTTAAACATTCAGACTTGAAAAAATTGGTTCTATTAAATATTGTGAAAGGCTCTGCATAACTATAAGAACCTTTCTTGTTCATAAAATGGTCCCACAGTGATATCATTTTATCAATTTTTTAGATTTTTTTTTTCTTAGTTACCCATTGTAATAATAGTTACTGGACAACTAGTGTTCAGAACAAGAAGTTACCATCAATTTCAATCAGCATTGTGCAACATGGGCAGTTTTTTCATCATTGACCAGAATATGTAAAAGAAGAAACGATAATTTTTAAATATACTCTACTCAGATTATTGTTATTACTATAGGGGAGTAACCCTTCCTGTAAGAGAACATCTTATGACAGACTTGAAGGGAACGCTTTTTTTCTGAAAAAGGCAACTGGATTACTAACTGAGCTGAAATGACAGATGAACGCTGTTTATGCTTGCAGTCATGCCACCTTAGGCTATGATTTCACACAGCTTAGCAGGGCTGGGCTTGGTCAGTACTTGGATAAAAGATTTACAAAAAGTCCGCTGCAGGAAGTGGTTTTGGTGATTCAGTAGGCTATACTCAATAGCTGGGCTCTGATGCCAAATGTGACAGAGGCACTGGATTCTGGATATGGCACAGTCTTGGTGCTGTATAAAACTGAAGTTTTTAAAGACTTCCAGGCCCTTTCCACAAGCACTACATCTTGAACTGTAAATTTCTGTCCAATGTGAATGTACTATGTCTGCCTACAATCTTTTTATGAGTTTCACATGATGGGATAAACTACATAGCTGTTAGACTATACAGCGTGGAAAAGGTTCTGCTTACATAATAGTTTTAAGGAGTGCATGTTCTTCAAAGCTTGTCTACTCCTTGCAGCAATGTCAACTGATCTCATAAAAGACACTGCCTGAAATTTTGTCCTCCATCCTGAGTTCATCATGGCAGCACCAGGGCTGAGCGAAGAAAATTTTGACTATTTTTAGATAGGCTTTCTTGATAACTTTCCTACAGATTAAACCTGGAGTCTTATAGTGAATCTGGTAGTATGCCTTTAAAAGACATTGGGCTTGCCACTTAACTGTTTAATGGAGTCTGAAAAGTACAGGGATAAAAGGGATCTTGAGTATCTCTTCCTTTACCTTGATAACTTAAAGAAAAATTTAAATACTTTTTCTCCTCTCCAGCCTCTTGCTCCCCTAAACCAAAACCACCATGCACAGACAGGTTACGTAGAGGCTTCTCATCAGTAGCAGTTTCTCTTATAGGGTTGCTGGCAGGGCTGAGACCTTAGATTATGCTTTTATATTCACTTCCATAAGTTACATATTTACTTTCATAAGTAAAAAAGCAAGGGTGTAGGACAAAGAAGTCATTGTATGTATCAATACATTCTTGGATAAACATCACTTGACTGTTGTTCTCAGCCTTGTAACTCCTGACGGTTCTAAAAATACATGTACTGCAGAAATTAACATTGTGGTATCAGACCTGCTTGGAGTCCTCTGTGAGACAGATTGATTGCTTTTCCTCCTAAAGAAGGCAGTATAATTATGTGAAGTACCAAATCCGCTCTTATTTCAAATGTAATTTGCAATAAAGGGATGAACTCTTTCAAATCAAACCTATGATGAACACTCTTTCAAATCAAACCTATTATTAAGTGCTTTTCCAATTGAGAATAAATTATATGTTGTTTGTTATCTCCAGCATCTGTCAAGAAAAGTCACATAATGCTTATCTGTGAACTATTTCGATTTATACAATGATCGCATAAAATCTTCTTCAGCAGAAAAGGCTCAGAGAGGTGCAATTCTGAAAAGTAAGACAATCTAAATGGTACAGGCTTCAACTTGTTCTTATAGTGAAGGTATGCACAAACATTCATGTCTACAAGTATTCATTACAGAAAGTTTACAACATACCTCCCTGTAGCTATCAAAAGCTGCTTAGTACTTTCACAAACAGATAACACACATGCCCCCCCCCATCAGAGTTAGGTAATATCTCTCTCCTCTTGACTGGCTGTGTAGCAGTGTAAGGACAAGGAGACTGCTGGTTCATAAAGGGCAAATTGAGAAACAGGCCAAGTTCTACCTTGGATAGGGAAGAGAGGTAGCAGCGTTTAATTTCTGACCTTGAGGCTTGCTAGAGAAAAATGCCTCCAAATGAGCCAAAGGATGCAGCCTAAAGCATTTTTCATGCTTTTCTGAGCAAGGACAGGTTTAGAATTTGGCGCAGTTAATTTTCTGATGATGACAATTTCTCATTTACCTCAGCTGAGATAGCAGGGCTGGGCACTGGCAAGACATTAAAATATATTACAAGAGAACTATCACTAGCTTGGCAATTTTTCTCTGAGAGAAAAAAACTTGAAATGTTATTCTTCTTGATATCAGTTCACCTCTTCCTCCACAATTCACTAAATAGTCTTTAACAGTTGGTCCAGTTCAATAATTCAAGGTGGGAAATCAGTTTTGTGAACTTTTGAGTGTACAGCGGTCTACCTATGAACTGTAATGCTACAAGAATGTTGTGAAGCTATGCAAGAGAAGAATTAGTTCCTAGGAAATTTAAACATTCCCTTCCACTCCCAGAGAGTAGGAGGGAAAAAAAAGAAATACAGAAAGTAGCTGAAGCACCTCAAACCATTACACTGGAATGATTACTCTGGAACAAGACTGCACAAATGTCTGGAACCTCTATTTCTGCCTAATTCAAAGAAGTCCTCCCTACAAACAGTCTTTCCCAGCACTCTCTTGTATAGAGAGTGATTGGTAATTATTTATTTCAGAAAAAAACTGCCACAGGCTGAAATACCAATGGTTCTTGTCATTGAATTTTCTTCTTATCTACCGTCTGTATTTGACTAGGTTGGAATTACCATTAAGAAGCATTGCAGCTTTTCCTCTTACAGACAGTTAGGAATATACTTTGCCTTTTTTGAGGACATTAATCTTTGCAGAAGAGCAAATATTTGCTGTAAACAGAATTATAAAGCAGTAACCAGAAGTGGCATTGCTATGATTGTTTAGGGGTCTGAATAACAAATATCTTTCTGTTATTTGTCTTCTTTTTCAGATGATACTGTGTTAAGCAACAGAATTCCTGTGTACAGAGGTGGAAACATGGGATATAAGGAACTTTACAGTTACCTTCTCCTGTGCTGAAATGGAGATTTTATTTCTCCATTTTGTCTTCTACATCTTCAATTTTTTTAAACATGAGAACTACTTTCCCACCTCATGGTGATTTAGCTTGTACTTACAGCCTCTTCTGCAATCCTTTGTCAAAGACCTTGGAAAAATCTGTGTAAACTCTACTAGTCATCTATCTTCTGTTTTACTAGTACACCAGATATATTACAGAACTACAGTTTTTTATTGCAGGAGGCTTGCTGAAATATTCTTAGTATATATAGATTTCTCTTTCTGTTTCATATTGCTAAATGCAATAATAGTTTAAACCAAGCTGTTACTGAAGAAAGATTCACAAAACTTTTCCAAGATTATTCACTAGGTCTGTTTTATAAAATGAATATGTATTTGTTGCTTTCCAGTTCTTTGAGTATAAATGAGAAAATACATACTTGGTTTGAAATATGATCATAGAATCATAGAACAGTTTGGGTTGGAAGGGACCCTAAAGATCATCCAGCTCCAACCCACCTGCCATGGGCAAGGACATCCTATTAGATCAGGCTGCCCAAGGCCCCATCCCACCTGGCCTTGAACACCTTCAGGGATGGTGCAGCCACAACTTCCTTAGGCAACCCATGCCAGTGCCTCACCACTCTCATACTGAAGAAATTCTTCCCTATGTCTAGTCTAAATCTGCCCCTCTCCAGGTTAGACCCATTGCCCCTAGTCCTGTCACTACAAGCCTTTATAAACAGTCCCTCTCCAGCTTTCTTGTAGCCCCCTTCAGGTACTAGAAGATTGCTGTAAGGTCTCCTTGGAGCCTTCTCTTCTCCAGGCTGAACAACCCCAACTCTCTTGGATGTTAGAGAATGGTTTTTTTTTTTGCTAGAAATTGAAAATACCACTTTGTCATGAAGCATCTTCAGAATTCAGAACATCAAGAGAAACCCAACCACTTTTATGTTCTATTGCTTCATTCAGCAGTTTTTTGTAACAGCATTTCCTCTTCCAGTACCTACTCTGTCGTGTACCTAAAAACAGCAAGAGCAGGACAGTATTGGGAAAATACTAGATGGAAGTAAATGTTGGTTCCAGATTTTCACAAGAAAAGCAGACTTTTGCAGTTAGTATATTTCAGGTAAAATTCTGAACTTCTGAAATCAGAAGGAGCTTTGCTAATGACTTTACTACAGTCAGATTTTTAATCCTCTTATGGTACCTTTCTTGTATGATAAAATAATCAAATAATCTTCTGAAAAAAATATCATTCCAGTATATGTTTCTGGCTTGAGCTGTTAAGGGAGCTACTTGCTTTTTGAAACAAGAGGGAAACTTAAGCAGCCATTTCCCCTCTGGTACTAGTCAGTATGCAGAATACAGGACCATGCTTTATTGTAACCTGAGAATGCTTTCCAGACATTGCATGATAACAGCAGCAGATCAGGACACAGAGCCATCAAGCCTTGAACTCCAGCTTTGAACTTCAGCCTGCAACTTGAACTGGAAGTATGCTTGTGTCAGTTCAGCACATCATCCAGCAGATCACTAGCCAGCTGTAATCCTGTGACCATCTGCCTCTGGTGAATTTGGTTCTGTGGTAGAGGTCTAGCAGTACCTCATTGCAATAAGCAGGAAAGTCTACTGCTTAACTGTCTTGTGCTCAGACAGACCCATTAAGTGGCAGACTCCCTAGTTGCATTGTAGGATTTTTCCATCATGCCTCTTGCCTGCCAAGTAACACCACGTGCCGGATGTGTCCTTTTGTCTTGAAACATGTTGAGGTACTGTGTTACATGTCAGAAAAGAGGAATTGTAGGAACATTTTTAATGAAATGCACTTCATTGTATTTAGTGATTTTTCTTCCATAGTGACAGTGCTTCTAAGGCTAAATGATAATTTGTTAAGGGCTACTAATCATAGAATCCTCAGGTTTGAAAAGACCTTAGACATCATCAAGTCAAACTGTACCTGTCCACTACTAAATCATATCCCTAAGCACTTCATCTACCTGTCTTTTAAACACCTCCAGGGATGGTGACTCGACCACCTCCCTGGGCAGCCTGTTCCAGTTCTTGATAACCCTTTCAGTGAAGAAGTTTTTCCTAATGTCCAATCTGAATCTTTCCTGGTGCCACTTGAGGCCATTCCCTCTCGTCCTATCACCTGTCACTTGGGAGAAGAGACCAACATCCACATCTCTACAACCTCCTTTCAGGCAGCTGTAGGCAGTGATAAGGTCTCTTCTCAGCCTCATCTTCTCTAGGCTAAACAGCCCCTGTTCCCTCAGCAGCTCCTTGTAAGACTTATTCTCCTTCCACCAGCTTCATTGCTCTTCTCTGGACACACTCCAGCACCTCAATGTCTTTCTTGTTATAAGGGGCCCAAAACTGAACACAGGATTCAAGGTGTGGCCTCACCAATGCTGAGTACAGGAGTAGAATCACTTCCCTGCTCCTGCTGGCCACGCTGTTTCTGATACAAGCCAAGATGCTATTGGCCTTCTTGGCCACCTAAGCCCACTGCTGGCTCACGTTCAGCTGGCTGTCAACCAACACCCATTGCCTAACCTGTTGTCAGCTCTCAGGACTTTAAAAGGAAAATGTTTGCACCAGTGTGGCAGCATTATTGAGACAGGGTGAACAGAGTCACCCAATATTTTTTCTTTATCTTGTTTGAAATGTAGATTAACTACCTTCCAGGACAAGAGGAAAAGGCCTCAAGTTGTGCCGGGGTGGTTTCGATTGGACATTAGAAAAGATTTCTTCACTGAAGGGGTTTTCAGGCACTGGAACAGTCACCTGATTGAGTCACCATCCCTGGAGGTGTTTAAAAGACAGGTAGAGGAAGTGCTCAGGGATATGGTTTAGTACTGGAAAGGTACGGTTGGATCTAATGATCTCAAAGGTCTTTTCTACCCAACCGGTTCTGTGATTCTATGATTCTAGACAATCCCAGGAGGAGGTAGCTTCTGGCAGAGGGAGGGAAAGATCAGTAGGAAGAGGGGAAGAGCAGTAGGAAGAGGAGAAGGTGTGGTAGTGTCTTCCACCAACACAGCTCTCTACAGAGCTTTTGTCCACCTTTCTCTGAGACATCCAGCTAGAGGCCTGACTGATGAATGGTGAAGAGGTTATTGCTCCCCTTCTTGATTTACCCAGAAACTAAGTTTGCCATTGTCTCCCAATTGTGCGAATGAAGGTGTTCTTTCTTATTGGAGAACATCAGTGAAATAATCTGGTTAAAAAATTCTGTCCTTTATCAAAAGACACTTTAAAAGCAAAATTATTAAATGAATACAATTGTAGAGCTCCAGAAACCCTGTATTAGGGTAGCTGAAGTACTGGCAAAACTTGGCAGGACAGGCAAAAATGATAGGCCCACAGGTTTATTTTTTTTAATCAAAACTTGTATTTCATTTTAAAACAAAGCCATCTGTGATAGTATGACTGAGGGGGCACATGTTCAGTTCTTTTCAATATATGAAAGGGTTCTAACTTCTGGGAAACTAGCACATGCACGGTAACCAAAACCTTGTTTAATATGATGTGAATGATGTTCAGTCCTTAATTCCATGAGGAAACTGTATAATGGACTTAATGCTACAGTGTAAATGCATTACTGGACTAATTCTAGAAATGACGCAATACATTTTCCTCATTCCCTAGTTGTTTATCACTAAAAAAAAATGAGTTCAATGGAAAAGAAAAACAAACACGGAAAAGTTAACTGTGATTTAACAATGTCTTTTGTGTTAGTTTTATTTTACTCCCTCAGGAAAGCTGTATTGCTAAAACATAAACTCTTCACCTGCACAGGAAAGTTTTAAACTTTGAAGTGATTCTTCATTACATGATGCCGGTCAAGTTACTTCTTACACTGTGGTTACTGTGCTGTGTAACACCACAGTATTTTCAGTGCTCTAGTGATCAAAAGAAGTAATACAATGCAGACACAATGTAAGTATTGTTGTTTCCTTAAGTACTTATTAGCTTCTGAAAACTCCAAGGGAAGTGGGAATTTGCCTCAAGGAAGTGTATTTTTTCTGGTACTTCTGTAAGCTCCTGACAGAAGGCAGTTGTGTCAGGACTTGATGGCTCAGGTCATCTTTATCTGAGCCTTCACTCGAAGCAAGACCAGAATCCAGGTGATAACTTGTCAGGATTCTGAGTCATGCTGTCTGAGAAAACAGATACTACAGAATTTCAGTGTAGAAGAGATTTTTAAATGATTCAGTTAAGCTAGACCAAATTCATCTGCCTCCACTTACATTGTTTTCCATCCCTAATCAACTAAGCTAAGCCAGGAAGTCTAGTATGAATGTGAACTTAGGTGACCAGACAACTTTTTGGATTGGCACAGTGCAATCAGTTTAAAATCTTATCTTTCATCAGATTTGAGAGAAGTGAGTTAAGGTGTGAGTTTACAGTAGCCTAGCTACTTTGCCCCAGTCACTTCTGAACAAACACTTGTAGCAAGTGTAAGTGTACCTTACTTTCAAAATGGACTAGTTACTGAACTCTGCTGGAATTCCCCAGTCTACTCGGCAGTGGTTACATTCTATAGCTGAGACCAAAATTAATCTGCTGAAAGTTGCTCGTATCCCATGTGTGAGATTCATCTGTGTTCTTCCCTGGATAGCACAAAGTAAGCAGAAATGTCAGCAAGTCTCACCTGGAGCATCTCCTCTAAAACTGGTGCATGTACAGTCAAAGTGTATATGAATTGCATAGCTATGTAATTCAGGTGTCTAAAAGGTGTCTAAAAAGGATTTTCCTACCATTCCTTGTGCAAGTTCTCCCAGTATTTTCTTCTTCAAGAAATAAATCATATTTTAACAGGTGCTTTTTAGAAAATAAAATAATTGGAATTTGATCTAGAGTAATAAAAATGGAGCTACTTGTACAGTGTGGAGGCCTTGAGTGTTTCAGTTTACAAATCAGCAAAGTGATTTTCTTCATATGTAAGCATCTAGAAATGCAAAATCAGAACACACCGGTGAAGCCATTCACTCTTTGGCCCAACGCTGAGAAAAAAAATGTGATGTACCCTCTAGAATTAACAAAACTACATTTATAAGGAAAAAAAACCCCAAACCCAAAAAACGCAGCCCACCCTAGTAATCTATTTTGAACCAAAACTGGGTAACAACCATCACTCTCCGTAGCTGGCCCAAACACAGGCTCTCCACCTACCTTCTTATAACTGGGCTGACTCATACACAGTCAGGACCAGGCAGTGTGCTCTGTAAAATGGTGGCAAATAGGAACCTAAAGGGCAGCAAAGAATACTGTCTAACAAGTCCCTTTAGAAGTCAGTGAATTAAAACCTGTCAACTAAATGAAAATCTGAGAGAGCACTTTCCCCATCCCAGGCAATTTAAAGTACGTATGGGATAGTGAACAAACAGCACATATGTCCCTCTGGTCATGTATTTTTTTTCCTGACACTCATGTCTTTAGTTCACTCTTGACTCATATCCAAGCACATACTGGAATATTATTAGTTCTAAGAACAAATATCAGGGACTGATATTTACATTATGCTTTAAAAGGCATGGAAACAAAAGTATAAGGTGTTAAGCCACATCTGAGGTGTTGATCTAGGCTCTGTTACTGTTTAGGCATACTTCCTTGTTATACACTAAGGTACAAAATATTTGATGAATGTAGTGCATAAAATCATTTTCCAACTGGACATTGATGATCCCAATGTAGATGAGAGAAAAATTTGTCCTGTTGTGCCTTCTCCTTTCATTAATTTGTTACACTTTAGGTTTTGTGTTTTAAGCTTCTACGAAGAATTGTCTCTTATCTGTTCTGTGAGGGTACACACAGAACCAAGGAATGAAGTAGGCTTTCTTGTTTTATAAATTGGGCTGGCAAGGATCCCGCTGCCTAAATTGCTGTACTGGAAGGGACAGGGAATGCTTGTTGCCCATGCAGACAATTGCTCCTTCCCCTGTGCAGCCAGACAATTAGCTGCTGCTTAGTAAAGGACCAAGGAAATAGATGGATGGTGGCTATTTTGGGGTGAGAGTGGAAGGGAGGGAAGGGTTATGTCTCCTTGCAGAAGCATTCTCGTATTTTCACTTTCTTCACTGCAGCAGCAGGGGTTAAACCCTCCTCCTGAGTTTTGTCAGCACACGTGAGGTATTTTATCTCTTTTTTAGAGTGTCAAGATCCAATCTTTCCTACATGCTGAGAAGTCCTGGAACAGCCTAGTGTCGGCAATGCTGGTTTCTAAGAATTCGGCACACTTATATACTTACTGCACAGATGATACTTTTGTCGTTTTTCCAATCACGTCTGCCTCATATTTTAAACACAAAGCAGGACAAGGATTAATACAAGTGGAATGTGCATACTGGAACATGGCCTATTTGTTACAGGAAACTATTGTCACGCGTTACTGACAATCTGACATAGGCGCAATTGTCTGAATTGTAGCATAAAAAGGGAAACTTACCTTTGAGGAAATATAAACCATTTATCAATGGCTAATCTCCAGGTTCTTTTCTTAACATCAGTGAGAAACAGAGAAGCTGTTTTTTGTCGTACATACTCCACCTGGGTCACCAGTAATACCAGCTGTTTTTTCTTCAGAAAATAATATTTTTCTTTTTTTTTTTTGTTTTTGTGTCAGTCATAGCCATTCACAATGCCAAGCCAGAGGAGTTAACACCAAGAAAAGACATTCTGGTCTCAGTGAATTTTGTGTCACAATGGAGTTGATTACAGCTAGTACTGGAATTGGTTTAAAAAATGAGAACAGTCACTTCCATTTTCCCTCTTTCCTTTTTGGAATTTTCTAGACCACGTGATAGCCTGTTCCTAGACTGTGAAAGAAGGTGAAAGCTGAAGCATGCACTGGTTCCCCACTACTCTGTTGGCTTATAATCTCGGCAGGGTCTGCCCCAGCCTCTGCCTCTTGTATCGAAATGTCCTTTTTAAAATAACAAGAACTTTATAAGTGGAACAAAAATTGCCAGACTGAGTTGCCTTGCAAAGTTTATTTTAAGTGACACCAGAATTGCTGAGAATTCAAATAATATTTATCTTCAGTAAAACCATGGGAGTTACTGTCACAATGGTTAGATTGAGACCCTGGGGGTGAGGAATATCAAGAGTGATCAAGGACAGGAAAGCAGGACAGGGGGGCATGTTTTATTTTGCTTTTATGGCACCCTATTGGACCACTACTTGGAGGCTTGGCATCTTGCTTTTTTCAGTTAGCTTAACAAAAAAGTCCACCTCTTCTTCTGGATGCATGTGTATGTGTTGTAGGAACAGAGGGAGTATTGACAGCACAGAAAATCCCCCGGGGGATTGCAAAGCACACTCCAAAGCACTTGGAGCATCCTCTACAGCAGTACTATGTGCTGTAGTTGTTGACAAGCATTGAGACCAGAGCTGGAGAAGGCAGCAGGTGACACCAGTGGTGGTATTCAGGGTGTGAACAGGAAGGAGGGCACAGGAACAGCGGGGATAATAGCTGACAAAGCAACGGAGGTATGAATCAAGGTGCAGGAAGGGGGAAGGAATTTGGACAAGAACATAGACTATTTAGATTTTAGTTCAAAAGTTTTCTTCTCGTGGAAGTACATGCCTGCTTCTACTTACCCTAAATATAGTCACTCTCAGGGTGTTTATATTGTTACTCAGCTGCTTGTGAAGCAGTTCACCAATACTGCATAGTCATTTTCTGAAGAGAAATTAATCTTGTTTGTGTGGAGGAAGTGTCTTTGCTTATCTTAGTGTCTTGCTAAGCATATTGCGATTCTTGGAGAAACCAGATAATTCCAACATCTGAAAACCAGTAACATGTATGTTTCCAAACAGCAGCGTTTTCAATCAAGCAGCATGCTTAAGGAACCAGGTAAACTCCTTTATCTAAGCAATTTTTTCCCATTTCTGTTCTGCTTCTCAGATTTTCCTCTGCTACAACTTCAGAATAATCTCCTTATGGCAATTGTTAGGAAGGTTGGAAGAGTTAACCCAGGGTGCATGTGGCCCTTTTGTTTGTGCTATCTGTACTTTTTGTACTCTAAAGCCTAGGGTGACACTTGATATTGTACTCAGTCAAAGCCTTTCAAGCAGTGCTCTCTGTATCAGATTAATGATGCTCTCTGAGTTACACAGGCAGCAAATCAACTAAATCAATACACATACAATAGTTCAGGTGGCATTTTGTCAAAAGAATGAAGGACTTGCTGTGACAACACCTCCAGAAAGATAGAAATATGTGGGCAGATGGCAGTGGGGCCTCGTTTGGACAAGCAAACAGCCTGAAATAGTGTCATCTCACCTGGTATGTGACTTGAGAGAATTTGGCTCCAAGTTCTTTCCTCCCTTTTGCATGGCCCTTTGTTCATTGTCTTTCAGCAGTGACTGATGTTTGAAATCCATATGCTACTGCTGCTTACAGAGCTCTAGCACCAGAGGAAAGCAACTTGAGCTTTACAGACACTTCAAAAGCAAAAGGACATAATATCTGTCTTGGGACAGATCTTTAAGCTGGTCTTTTTGTAAAGTTTTTCCCTTGAGAGCCTGGCAGTTGCCTAATTTTGAGCAGCCAGTACCTTACCTGTATTTTGAAGAATCACTCAGCTCAGCTGAGACCTTTGCACTTCCATCAAGGAGGCTAGCCATCTCAGTATCAAAGTACAAATTGATGTGTGAAACACTTCCAAAAAATACTGGTGCTAGGAGTAAAAAAGAGAGAAGCCTGCTCATTTTTATGTAAATGTTTGGGTCAGAACAGGCAGATGGACTCTGTTGTTAGCCTGAGTAGTTTGCCTCTGCAAGGTCAGACTACAAGCCTTCCAGGGAAATTACAGTGAGATTGTTTTTATAAATACTAAATTGTCTTTTCTGTTTATTTTCTTTTCTTTATTTCTTTTTTTTAATTAGGTTATCTGGCTTTATCATGCAGGAAGATCAAAAGACATACAAACACCATGAAAGAAAGCTAGGAAAAGACACAAGTGCAGAGAACCTGGCAAAAGACTCCCAGGAGAGTGACCTCAGGGAGGCTGAGTTGTCTTCTGGCTCGGTCTAAGATTCCAGAGTTAAATTGAGCAAGTTACTTGCACTGGCTGTTTAGGAAAGGCAGATAGATGCACAACCAGTGGAATTTTATTTTTGTGATTTTTTGCCCCCTATAACTGGAAGACAGCTAACAGCAATGCTGTTGCCTCAGATTCCTGCTGGAAGAGATGATTGCTTAATGTGGAGCACGTGTGAAGAAAGATGTTGGCTCTCTATTCTGTAGTACTTTCCCTGATTTTTTACACAGCATGACAAATAGAACACTTCCATAATGTTTATATGTTTTCCAATACATGTGAGCAGTAGAATCAAGACTAAGTGCCAAGATTGTTAATTAATTCCACTTTCCCAAATTGCCCATAAGGTTTAAGTTATGCATGGCAATTATCTCCTTTAAACTGTGAAGCATGCAGAAAGTGGTTATTGCCTGCTGTCTTTCTACCTGCACCATGGCAAGGGCAATGAACCTTGTTGTGTGTTGCTTGTGTGATGACACAGAAATGCCACGTGCCTTCCTGCCGTTGTTAGAGTCGCGACAAGCTGTGCTGGTGGCCCTGTGGTGCTGGGCTGTGTGTGTGCACATAGCTGCCAGCAGCTCACAGCCTGAGGAGTTCCCATTCCAGGAGATGAGGCAGAAAAGTGTAAGGCATCAGTGTGTCATCAGTATATGAAGGAAGAGGAAAGACAGGGAGAAATGAAGCGGCAGGCCCAATGTTGCCCTGAGGAGCCAGAGTCACTGCAATGAACCGAATCCCCCATTTAAACTTTGTCTCCATCCCAGAACCTACCCATGTTGCTCTGTGTTAAATCACACAAATCTTATTGATTTCTTTTGTAGTTTAATTTCCTCATGCTGCTAAAACCATGCCAGTCAGTCCCTGGCCATACTTGATTCATGTATCTTCAAGGGCTCCGGCAGCTTGAGCAAACAAGGAAAACCACAATCAAACAGCAAAACATGCTACTCCTTTCTTGGACTTCTAGTCTTTTTCTTTCTGCTGAAGGTGCCTGGTAGCTTTTTAATTATCCTAATCTGATTAGACTTCACTTAGACCTGTTGTATGATAATGAACCTAAACTTAAACCTAACAGTCTGAGGCTGTTGTGTGACTGTGTAGGGTGATGCAGTGCCTCCCAGTCAGCTTACAGGGCATGTTAAGGGCCTCTGTACAGGAGCCGGTGGACTTCAGTATTTCTGGTGTTTTATGCCAACAAATTACCTGATGTCCTGCTGTGGGTCTCATGGCCCTGACAGAGCTTCCTAAGACATGTGTGCAGGCTTCATTCACCACGTGGGGCCAAGGTACTTGAATCTGCTTTGGGGTGCATGATTTGCTTCAGTGGCTCTTTCCTGGGCTTTCTGGCACACTTTGAGATACAGCTCTCTGTCAGTTTACAGGATAAAGATGATGTATGTGACCCATATTTAATAGCTAGACCACCATCCATCTGAGCAATCCATGACCAGGCAAGATCAGAGGACAGTGTACAAGCTGGTGATAAATTTCAGCTCCTTTGCAGAGAGCTAGGCAGGGAGGAGGGGGTGTTCCCCAGATTGCAGATTTTCCAGCTGGTCTAGGGAGCCATGGCAAAGTGGGGTGATAGGAATCCAGCTCAAAGCTTATAAAGCTGAGGTCTTTTGGGAGGGATGTAGCTATGAAAATTCACACTCTTAACCTACTAGAAAAATAAAATAGTTAATGGTGAAAAATTAGGGTGTCTTTACAATTGCTTTTAAAACCCTAAGGGAGCCTGTAATCGGCTAAATGGACTACTTAGAGAAAAACCCTCATGTTTTCCTCTTTTTTTGTGTGTGTGTTTTAATTTACTGTGTGTAGCTGCCATTATCCATAAACCAAAACTTACGACTCTGTTACAACAGGAGAAAGAACACTTTATTGTCTGCTGTTGGCAGATCACCCAAAGTCCCCTCCCAACTTAACAAGCATTAAGCTTCAATAAGACACAAGACACTTCAGAAAAAAACATGGCCACAAGGCTAATGATGACAACAGCTGCCAGCAAACTTTCCATAGCAAGCAAGTAAAGACTTGAAATAAATTTTAGCTCAAGTTTTGTTTTAGTAGCATCAGTGACATGTCTGTGCCGGCAAAGGCTCAAATTGCATTCCTTAACACTAGGACTGTAGACCTATCTCCTGGAGTCATTACATTGCAACAGCCTGGTAGTCATGAGTAGAATTCTGAAGTCTTTAACAAATCTTTAACAAACATTTTTCTTCTTTTTTGAAAAGGTGTTTACACCCTAAGAGGCCAGAAGGGCAAGTCTGGAGTGTCCTATAGATGAGAATTTCTGCATGCCAAAGTAAGTTGAGGTGCCTTTTATGTCTGGAGGAGGGCATGAGAAAGAGGTTGTGGGTCTTAGCAAAGCTGGAGAGTCCAGAACTTATTAATTCTTTTTACTTTCCTGATATTAATTGTCTTTTTAGCAAATCATTTAAAGCCCAAGTAGTTTAAAGTCTAGTCTACATCAGTGACTTTACTTACATGACTTAGAGCTCTGTACAGTATGAGTAGATGAGGTCTGATCTCTAATATTTCCCTTCATTTTTCTAGTCTATAGTGCAGTGCCAGTTTTACTTGCACAGCTCTCCCAGCTGGGTAGATCATGAAGTTGCTCTATATGAAGCTGTATTATACAGAAAGCCTTGAAGATAATTAGATGAAAACAAACCCTTGCTAACAGCAAAATGTCTGAACAATGTAACTGCAAGATGGTACAGTGCATACAGCAAGTACTGTTTGGTAGGAAGATGAGTTCACACCGTCTGTCTGTTGTTGATACACTCTGCTCAGAATGAGTATTGCCATTTTGCTCAGCATCTTCAGGATCTACAAAGAAATTATCATAGAATCATTAGGTTGGAAAAGACCTTTCATATCATCAACTCTAATCATACCTGTCTACTACTAAATTATGTCCCCAGTCACCTCATCTACCCTCCTTTTTAACACCTCCGGGGATGGTGACTCAACCACCTCCCTGGGCAGCTGTTCCAATGCTTGATAACCCTTTCGGTGAAGAAATTTTTCCTAATATCCAATCTAAACTTCCCCTGATACAGCTTGGGGCCATTCCCTCTTGTCCTACCACCTATCATTTGGGAGAAGAGAGCCACGCTCACCTCTCTGCAACCTTGTTTTCAGTAGTTGTAGAGAGCAATAAGGTCTTCTCCCAGCCTCCTCTTCTCCAGGCTAAAGCAGGTTGGCATGCCCTTCTGATATCTTGAATATCTTTTCTGTCCTCTAAAAAGTATGATCTTAGAGTAGGAACTATCTTGCAGAGGGGGAATTGCCAAAGGCTAAAAACGGAACTTATTTAACAAATCCGCTCCCTGTGCCACAATCAGGAACATTCGCATGTCAGTTTTCTAATTAAAGTATGTTTTTGCTGTGTTTAACCTAAGGTAGAGGCAGAGATTGCATTTGCTCTACAAAGAACCAAGAGAACCTGGGTCAAATAGGCTGCATACCCCTTTCTTAGTGGAATACAAGATAGAAATCTGCCTGAAACTAAATGTATTTTCTCATCTGTGTCTGCAGATCGGGCCCTAAAGTACAGTTCTGCAGCCTACATATCCTATAGTGTTTTGCAGCAGACACAAGCCTTTTCAGAAGGCTCCTAGGCTGACTTGCCTGCATTGTATTAACCATGCAGTTTTGGGCTCCGTGGTGATAAGAGGCAGGTAACTTGACATGAGTTAACGTAACCTATGGGTTGGTGCATGCTTAAATCTGGACTAAGAAACAGTGTGGCTCCAAATCTCTGCTTATTTGAAGCTTCTGCATTTTGGGTGGTAATATTCAGATTATTTTGAAATGAAACAAAAGTGAGCTTAAGCATGGGCTGGGACCTGAGCTTGAAATGCAGTCTAGAAGTAACCATAGTGGTGTCCATACCCATGCAGGCTATGGTGTGAAGTTCTACTACTGAAGCTGCATAGGGGCATTGTGAGCTGACTTTCAGCTTTTGTTTATGTATGGTGTCATCAGTAAAATACTGAGATAATACAGCTTGGCCTTTATATCCTATTCTGAATTACTACTACATGAGGTTAGAAAAACATCTTTTAAAGAAAACTTAAACAAAGAATATTTGTTATTAAGTCACTAAGTGATCATAAACAACAAGTCCCACATTAGTATTTTTGGAATAATTTTTCAGACCATAAATGTACTATACCATTTGCATCTGGCTAGTAAAGAGAACACTATTTAAGTAACTGGCAGATGCACCAAGTGAAGCATGCACTTACCCTCTGAAAATACAGACCTTCTAAGGGGCTTCTACAAAGATGTTTTATATTTGTGGTCCTGTCATCAACATACAAAAAATAGCACAGGCAAAACAAGTATGTTGTTAAGGGGCTTACACAGACTAAAATAAAAACAATGCTGACTATAAAAAGTAAACAAGAATATTGGATTTGAGAATTTCTGCTGAGTATTTTGTATAGAAAAACTGATATTAGAGTAGTGAAGAATCCTCATTTGTAGTTCAAGGATGTAGTCCTGGTTACTTATATAAAAAACATGTGCTTGTCTTGATTATTTAGGATACATTTCTTAAATTCATTTCTTTTAGAATAGAACAAGACCAAATTGCTATGTTTTTACTTCAAGGCAAAACTACCACATTTGACCAAAATGAAACTGGCTTGATTTGTTTTATTTATTTTCTGTGGGACATGTTGTGGTATTAATTTAAGCAGGACACTCATTGTTTTCACTGGTGAGTCCTGCTTAAAACATGGATCCACATTACAATATCCTAATGATGAACTTGGAGTGAGTAAACAGATCTGAAGGAAGAAACAACTTGATTTTGGAAGCCTGCTGCTTTTGTGCAGGCTTAACTTTAAAAAACAGAACAAAGTGACAAAGTTCGGTTTGAGTCCTGCACACAGAAAAGCAGCAGAAGGAAGGTTCGTTGGCGGGGGGGGTGGGAGGAAAAAAAAGGATAAAACCCAACCCTGAATTGCATCCTCCCACGAGGACATTTAATTTAATAAAGCAGCCTCCTCGGGATTGCTCCACTGCTGCTTAGGCGCCTGGGGGGGAGGATTCTTCCTCATGAGGGGGAGGATCTTGGCCAGGCATGAGGGAGCCGCTAAGGCTGGGTGTTAGGGAGTGGATTTGTCCCTGAGGGCAACGTTCCCCTTTCCAAACAGCTGTATGGATTTCTAATGCAAATGTTGCCTTTATTATGCGTGCAAGAGGATTCATTTTTAGGTAGGTCAACTCTTTCATGCTCTGTTCTCAATTCCCCTGGCTACCCTACTTGGTCGGGCAGTTTGCTGCTCTGCCCACCCTATGTCCTGGCATGTACCTGCCATCCCCCTGCATCCTTGCCCCCAGGCAACGGGATGTAGGATGATAACAGTGTAAATGAATTGTTGGCAAGTTACACAAGTGCAGTGTGAGTTTTGGCTTGGGTGTGCCACTGCTGGTAATCCCAGGGAGAACAACTTAGCCTTTCTGCCTCACAAGGCAAAGCAGTGGAGGCTCCTGCCCCATCTGTAGCCAGGGTCTGGAGTGGTTTTGTCAACTGCTACCCCAGCACCAGTCACTCACCAGCTCCCAGGGCCTGAGCTTCTTCAGCAATTTCTTTTTTTCAGCATCAAGTTACAAGGATAGAAGGAAACGACAAAATCTATTGTGTGCTTCTAAAGAAGTGAAAGGGAATTTTCTTTGTCAACCTCAACATGAGCAAGACTGAAATGAAGCCCACCCCAGCCTTTACAGTAGTGTAGAAGTCTTTAAAAATGTGAAACAGACGCTTACTTTGGGAAAGTTCAATGTGTACCTGTTACACCCTGCCTTCAACCCAGCCATAGACACCGTGCTGGAAAGGGTGAAGCAGAATCTAGAGTTTTACATACATAAATTATATGCTTTTCTATCTGGCAGGAATATTCTCTGGGTGTAAAATAGGATGTTATTTGTTACGAAAAAAAATCAGGCTAAACAAGCTAAGAATGGAGTCAGAAATGAGCAGGTTTGCAGCGAAATTGCATAGAAGAAAACCCTTGCTATGCGATTGGTATTCTTGTGCAGCATCTTGAAGGATGAGTAGATACTTTCCTGATTTTAGGGAATGTTGTGAAGGACCAGCCCTTTGCTATATCTCTCTTTTTTTGAGGGGAATGGTGTGTATGTGTGATTTTGTTAATTTGATCTTCTTTGTGCTCTTGCCTCCCATGGCAATCTCTCTGTTTTGTTTTACCTATTCGTTTGAGTTTTCAGGAGGATGCACAAAGGAGCCAAAGAGCAACGGAGAAAAAGACCAAGATTCTTAGATCCGGCAGCAGAACTGCATGATTAAATGTTTTTAGCCAAAAATCAGAATGGGTAGGTACTTTGCAACTCCTTTCCAAAAGTATAACGGGAAAGGAAGGGAAATACTATTCAGTTTAGAAAAACTCGATGGCATTGTATTCTGATATCTAGATACGTATACTTACTGAAAAACGTGAAGAGTAGTGGTTGCTAGTAACAGGACCACATAACCAGATTTTTCAAGAAGAAGTCGACAGCACCACCAGATGGCGCGTACAGCACAAACTAAGCCTGAAAACGCCCAAACCTCAGGGCTTCCAGTGCCATCTAGTGCCTCCACCCACCCTCCTCATTCGGGTAAGGAACATCTCGTTGAAAGGGGGCCCCCGGGATGGCTGACTTCTGAAGGATCAGGTTGTGCTTCTGTTTGTCATGTGCAACATGTGCAATGGTTTGAGATAGCGAGCCTGTCTGGAGAAAATATTACTGTCTTGTAATATTCTGACTCTGTTCTTGCATTCCCCCCGCAAGCATCCCACCCTCGCGAGCAAGGTACTGACTGAGGTGCGCTTAGGGCTGTTTTCATGGCAATTTTGACAGCATTGAAATTTACTATCAAAAGTCATCAGTTACGATTATAAAGTATAGGTAAAAAGAGGTGGGCTTTGAGAAAATAAATGTCTTCTGTATCCCTTTCAGAGTGATACATTGCAGCTTATAAGCCTCCAATAGAAATTTTGTAAACATTAACAAGTTATTATTACAGCTATTGTCATCATACTTTGTTTGCTTCCCTTTATTCTATAACAGTGAAGCAAACAGAAGGGAATGACTGTAGACAGTCATTTTCAAGCATTCTTTTTGAGCAACAAATCCTCAGTTCCTTCTGCTTTGCCGCTGAGCTTGCAAATACTCGCAATCTCTGTAGTTCATCACAGGGGAAAATTTTTAAAGCAAATGAACATCAAAGAAGTAGTGAGAGGAGGAAAATTGGCAGTTTCCACGTTAGACTACCCTATGTAAAAAAAATTAAGGAAAAAAAGAAAGAGTTGTTTTATCTCTGAATGGTTGGGATTTACTCATCTCTCTACAGCTGCCTGCTTTACCCAGTCCTCCGGCTTGCCTGAGCATGCATGTTTTCTGAGCGGGAAACGTCCTGTCTTGTTATGTCAGCTCCTTTTCTCCTGAAAAAGAAGAACTAACAGCAACACTCTCCTCTTGCAGAGTTATGATTTTCTGAGCTATGTTTTTCTACATTTAGCTGCTTCATTGCACACTGAACACTTGACATTTCTAACAGAATGAAAATCTTGTTAGTAGCTGAAAGCGATTAATTGCCATTAATTAATACAACGAATACTTACAGACATTGCTTATTAAGTCATTATTTTGCATAGTAACCCGTTGGTCTTATGATGTTGTTCCCCCATCCATGTCAGTTCTCTATTCCTCCCATGGCTCACAGTCATATACCCACAAGCAATAATCAAACACGGGCATTGTCATATTTTCAGGTGTTTTTTTCCCCGCCGTCAGAGCCGCTGCGGTGTGCCTTGGCTGTAAAGGACACCTAAGCCACCTAGGGAGCTGAGGGCAAGTAGCCTTCCTCAGGGTAAGGTGAGTGAAGAAGTAAGGAAGAGTTTTTTCTGCCCAACATGAGTACCCTAGGGTCTTACCTGTTCTCTCAGGTTCAAGGGACAGTGACCTAGCAGGAGTCTCATAAGCCTGAGTAATGTCTTGCTTTGAGTTTTGAGTGTGTAACAAAATGAAGAAGGAAATTCCTAATTAGCTAATCTTGAAAAAAGATGGGGAAAACAACAGTCTCGTCATTACGCTTTTTAATTTTTTTTTAAAGATTCTGTTTTCTCTACAGTTAACAGGCATTTTTTGACTCTTGATGTCAAAGGTAAGTGTCATATGTGGGTCTTAAGCCCCAGTTTAGGGGCAGACAGTGATGGGTACTGCACTCCTGCTAGCTTCGGTGGAGTGAGTTCTCAAAATTAAATGCATGCTAGAGATTTTGGAGTTTAAGTGCTTCTATACAGTGAGGTCTCTGCTTAAGTCTTTGGCTGAGTCAAGGCCTGGGACACACATGGACTCAGACTTGCATGTAAAGCAAGGACATCCAGTAGGGTGCAAGTATAACTAAGAATGTATTCCCTCGAAGACACTTGGAATGGATACTTGTGCCTGTAGTAAAGATTGCCCGATACTTCCCAGTGAGAAAATGGGGGCAGATTAAGTGGAAACAGATGTGGAGATGGAGAGAGAAGCCAGGGAGAACAAGAACAGCAGAGTTTTTCAGAAAGAAAATACATTTTTCTTATGTGATTTAACTGTGCTTTCCCAACTTTCATCTTTCATTTGCTGTCTAACAAATAGCTTTGAAATGCACTCAGTAAAGATCTGTCTCATTTCCCTCCTGTGGTTGGGCATAGACAATAGCCTTCTACTGTGTCACCAAATGCTCAAGCAAATTAGGACAATTGTAGGCTGTGCTCTGAATCTAAGTTTTTGGGACTTGATGACTACTCATGAAGTTTTCCAGTACTCTCTCCCCCATTTTTTTCTTTAATGGAATTGCATGTAAAAACTACATTATTTAGCTTGCAAGTACTACAAAGAAGTAAAATATCAGAAATAAGTTGTCTGTGTTACAGTAATTTTTCTCTTCCTTCTGTGTCTATGACATTTACATGGTTTTTTCCCACAGGATCTTTGTATAAGATGGGCTGTATTCTCAGAACAAATCAAGTTTCTATCAGTCTCATTTCTGGGAAAATGCAGAGGATGAGCCGAAAGCTACAGTCTGAGCCACTGAAAGGTTACAGTTTTCTACAGTAGTTCTGTTAAAATCCAACTACAAGAGAAATTAATACATGCCAGAAGCAAAAGCAACCAAATGCTTACTGGTTTTCATCTTTCTTTTCTTTTTTGAAACTTATGAAACAATGTGGTTTTGCTTATGCTTTTAGAACCAGGCAGGTGGTGAATTCCCAAGTGGGTTGTGTGTTGCCCGAACCCTCTGCTGTTTGATTTGGCTGGTAATTAAAATCTCTGGTAAATTATGTGGAAAATTTGTGCTGACTGATTCCTGTCATGGCTTGGGTAATCCAGGTGGATTGAGCGGGGGAGAAGAGATTGGGGCTTCCAGTCAGATGAGAACTACCAAAGCCTACAGAGGTTGCCACTGGTATTTGCTGATTCTTTGCAGAAAGCACATGAAAATCAGAGCCCTTCAGGTGCTCATTTCTAACAACCAGTTTCAGAACTTCAATGGGAATTATGTGAAATGTTCAAATTTTATCCATGACCTTTCTGGGCCAATGGGGCCAAGCAGATTTAAGTAGGTGATATTTGAAAAATCCCATTTGGTTTTCCCTGTTGGAGATACCAGAAGATGTGTTTATCTCAGAAAAGATCAAATGCCATAACAGATATTCTTTGCAGGTTCCTGAATGGAGACCCAAGTTCTACATGAGATTCCTTGGAGAAAGGATTTGCGTGCCTAAATGCAAATGCTTCTCAAAATCAGGAAGAGAGCCTGGCTTTGGGACCTAGGGTTTCAAAATTGTCATGAAAGACTTCCCTTAACTTATTCAATTCCTTCTTCTCAAAGAAAGCTGGATGGAAAAGTCTTGTCAACAGAGTTGAGCTGATATCTAGAACTTTTTGTTTCTGTTGGGCTACTTCTGCATCCCTGTGTAAGCTAATTCTGACTTATGGATTCATCATAAGGACTTTCAAATATATCCCTAGCTCCCAGCTAGATGCCATGAGCCAACAGTCCAAGAAGAAATGATCTTCCAAGAAAAGAAATGAAGAGGGGAATAAGAAGGATAATTGGGTTTACTGGCTGAGGTAAACCATAGTTACAATATGTATGACCTCTAGTGCTTTTTCTAGGGAATACAGCCAAAATCTGTTAGACTCAGTTAATTGTGGAAATTCTTGTGGCAAAGAAATATTCTCACAGGTTTGCAAATCCTTTCCCACTGTAAAATTTTGTCTCGCCAGATGAAACACAACTTTAAATTAATCAGATGACTTTAATTTTTAAAGCATACACTAAATAATTGTTTGAGTAGGCAAGTAAGACCCTGGTGTCGGTTTGTCTTGTCATGGAAGGCCTTTGAGGCCTAATCCACACTCAACAGTAAATTCATATTCACCCTTGGGGTGATCTGGCAGAGAGGAGAGCAGGAGGGGCAGTGCCACTGCTGCCCAACAATAGCAGAGGAGCTGCCGGCAAAGTCTGTCTGTACAGCTTTTATCTCTGCTGTAGAGCTGTTTTATTAAAGTGTTTTTAGAAGTAAATATAGCGGTTTGCCTTTTTGCATGCTCTTCTTGATAGTGGATGTAACTACATTTCAGGCAAAAGCTGAGCAAGGAAAAAGGCTTTTTTCAAGACAAAAATGCTGAAGTGATGACTGTCTACTTGAATATAGGCATAAGGCAAGGCTGAAACAGAAGATCTGTCCTCCTTTATCCTTTTTGGCATTGCTCTAGAAACGTTGCACTCCACATAAAGAGAGTTCACATAAAGTGCAAGAGAGCCCCTGAAGAGTGTGGAATTAAGATATACTGATTTGAGCCCTTGTTTCTTTAGACTATCCCAGGATATTCAGTGATCATGAGGCTAGGAACTCAGTACAGTGGTGGTTGGCTCAGAGATAGGCCTCAGTGTTCATATAGGGAAAACAAAAGCTTTTCACATTGTGCATAAACCATCAACTCACTACTCCTCTACTCCTCTGAGAGCATTGTTTTCCTGCTGCCAGTAGAGCATATCAACATATCTTATAAAAAATATCTGCTTAACCTCGTTTCCAGAATTACTTGCACTGAGTAGCAGTTTCACAGATATTTTACTCTCCTCTTTCAACCTGACTGTGCTAGATTCCTTTCCCCTACTGTTACTACAGTTCTCCTTATGAAAGGAACACGCACTTCGTCTATACACATCTCATATGCAAACTGTTTTATGAAGGGAAACTTGGTCTGAGACAAAACCAAGTGCACCTAAGACACTTGCACTTTTAACCTGCTTTCATACAGAAATGCTTTATCATCATGCTGCCTGTGTGCCTATCTTTCAGTCCTCTAAACTTTGGAATCTGCTGACTAATTTCAGTTTATTTCATGGAGAAAATTTGACATTAATTTCTTCTTTGTTTAGTGAAAATTAGTAGCCAAGCAGAGTTGATGGGCCTGACATATTTCTGCTGAGGGAGAGACTTCTTTAGAAGCAAATGATTATTGCTGGGCATCAGAAAATCTGCACGGGAGAGAAGAGGAGCTGATAGATGCCTCAGACACAGGAAAAAGTTTCAATCAGAGATTGCATCTTATTAGAAACAGGATAATTCAACCACAAGACACAAAGCCACAGGAAACTGAACTTTATTTTCTGTAGCTACCTGTTTTCTTAAATTAGAATGTTTGGGGTTTTCCTCTCTCTTCACTTCCAGAGAATTATTACTGTGCTGTGATCATGTACTTTGAACTTACAGCATCTTTATTTTTGAACAATTACTCCTTTTCTATTAGTTTGTAATACTCTGTCATTATAAAAGTTAATTGTAAAATGTGGATAGTAAGTCTGAGTATTAAAAATGTATTTGTGAAGTCTGTCTGCTCATAAAAAAAACCTGTAGAGTTTCAATATGTTTAAAAATAGTAGGTAAAACTACTTTTCCAAAGACTGATTTAATTTTCCAAATCATAATAATAGGAATGGTTGGACTCGATGATCCGGTGGGTCTCTTCCAACCTGGTTATTCTATGATTCTATGATTCTAATGTGTGTGCAACTTATTTATAGAAGATGCTCTATTTATGGTTACAACAAGGTTTAACTGTACTTCTTAGCTTGCAATTGCTTGAGAAAAAAAAATACACTTTTGAGTTAGATTATCTGTATTTGTTTAAAGCCCTGATATTTAACTAACATCTGGGGCATTGTTATTGTTTATTCATTTAGTTATTTAGTTATCATATTATTTATTTAGAGAGGTCTGTCTTCACTCTTGGCTTACATATGGGAGGAAAAGTGCACCTTGAGAGCAGAAACAAGTGAGATGATTAAATGTTTTTTCTATGTATTTCTTCATTTTGGTGTCTATGTTATCTCCTAAAAGAGGCAAGACAGAAAAGAGTAAGACTTTCCAAGCTACTGCCTGTGGGAACGACTCAATTTACTCTCTGTCTCTCTCCTTTAATTCCTTATGGCCAATAGGTTGGTGCATGGCATGCTTCTTTGTATGGCAAATCCAGTTTGGTCCAGTTCAAACAGCTATCCATTTAGCACTTAAATAACAAGTTCCTCATCATCCCCAAAGGAAGCAATGCAGTTAAATTAAGCTGTCCCCAGCCTGAAGAGTTATTGTGAAATAATGAATATTCCATGATCAGGAAACAGCGGATTGGAGTAGGCACATTTTTGAAGCCTCATAAAGCTTTGGAAATTTGTATCAAAATCTAATTACGGTTTCCTTTCTAAATTCATTTTCCATCTAATTGGCCAAACTTTGATTTGGAACTGGAAATGTAATCCAAAAATATTTCCTCTTACAAGACTAGTCTAAACAGAGTGTTTGTAGTCTGTCATTATATTCCCTGTTCTCCTTCAAGGACTTCTAGCTCTCAGCACTGTATTGAAATAGCTTCATCTAGACTAAATTTCAGTCTGAACTAAATTGTAGACTGGACTTTATTCTGGGTCAATGTATCTCAGATAAAATAAATGGCACCCTGTGCTCCGTGTCAGTGCTACGTGTCCACAGGAAGGATTTAGACTGGTGGAGTTAAGCTCCCTGCCCACCATGCAGACAAAGCTATGGTTAAACTCCCAGCTTCAGTGAACCATAAACCAGGGACAACCTTGTTTAACATATCACTGAATCTGATTGATATGTTAATATCATCCAAGTTCAAAGCAACACGTCCTGGCAAGATAAATGCTATTTTTTTCTTGTAATTTACCATTTCCTTCTTCCGTAAATCCAGCAGACAAAATAACAATGGAGAGGGGGAAGGGAGCTTGGTCTAACCGATCATTTTAAAAACTAAGAATGCTTTGGCAAAGTTTCTCTAACCTGTTACTGTAAACATCAGCAGTCCTGTCACTGTCTCGGCCCGTATAAATATGTTCATGGCGCCCCACCTAAATCAGTGAAATATGTATGTAGTTCAGACATACAAGTTAAATCCCAGGCAGCAACAATAAAGAGTAGGAACCCGAGGTCTTTTCCCAGGTTTTATCTTTTGCAGGCATCAGTGCTGAGAGCGTAGTAATGTGGTTACTAAATCCTTCTCAGCCCGAATCCTGCTTCCTCTGTTTGTGTGGCACTTCCTCCAAGTGTTGTGGCTGGGGCAGCAGAGCTTGGCCAAACACAATAGTCCTGGGCTGAGATTGTTGTTACCTGTCCTTTTTTGTCTCTTGGTTTTCAACCTACTACACCTATGCTTGAATAGGGAAGCCTGTGGGCAACTGCTCCTTTTTTTTTTCTTGATGCTAAAAACCAAAGTCCTGCTCCATGCAGCCAGGACTGTGCTCTTTTCCCCATTGAAATCAAACTACTTGACCAAAGTCTGTGGTGCGCGAGACAGGACCAGTGCACTCCATGCTGCTTGGGAAACCCTGTGGTCAATCATTGCTTATTGTACCAGTGGCTGTTTCAGAACTGTGGGAGAGAAGTGTTCAAAATTAAGTCCTCCATGACTTCAAAGGTACTGCTGGTGTGATTAAGGGTTAGCACGCGTTTAAAACCTCCTCCTCGAGAAGTTTGCAGTGTGAGGGATGAGAAACCAGGCTGAAGCCCAGTCCGCTTGGGCTGCTTGAAGGGGCTGAAAACCAGCTTTTACTTGGCCAGAAGACATTCTGTGCTGACTAAGTGACAGGAAAAGTTTAGTCAATGCTTTTTCTGAGCACCCACTTATATTTTGTTGTAAAGTGTTACGAATAATGTGGGGGTTCCACAGTAAGGCTCAAATCTCTCACTGTCCTGATATCACCTGGATTTTTTTGAACACAAGGGGAAAACAAGCATTAGGTGAACAGGATGGTGTACTGACCAGCCTGAATAAGTTGTGGTGTGCAGTGCCAAAGTGGTGCTTTGGATGGTATTAAGGGATGGGCTTAATCGCGCAGCAGTACCTTCCCAGGTCCCACCTGTGGACAGTCCTGCAGGTGCGTGAAGTGGTGTCATTCACTCCTGTGCAAGACTGCTCTGTTCTGCATGAAAGAAATCTCTCCCGGCCCCAGCCAGGGAGATAAACTGTAATAAACTGTGATAAACTGTATTAATTGGTGTGAAAGGTCACAAGGAAATCACAAGGGTGCAGGATTGCTCTGATAACATTTATGCTTGGGAGGGATCGCAAGTGTCCCACAGTTTCCGCTAACCAGGCTCCCATGGGCACTGAGAGCCTCACCATCCCACAGCTCTCACTCCAGCTCACGCCAGGCACCTGCATAGTGGATCTTGATTAGAAGGAACGTGGTGGAAGAGGCGGATTCCCTACAGCACTTTCAGCATTTCCTCTTGCCTTGCGTTGGCACCAGAGAAACTGGGGAAAGGCTGCCCTTTCACTTGGTACGGGGATGCTGCTGAAGCACTGCTGGCAGATGAGCTGGTGGCATCACCTGAGCTTTTATGGGGCATTCTTCCAGACATGGGAATTGAGGGGGGGGGATTCAAATTTACCAGCTGGGCACTGGGCTGAACCCAGAGCATGCACTTAGATTTCTGACTGATGCATCATCTGCTTGCTCGGGAGAAGAAGATTCATTGCAGGGGGACTGACTGGCAGTGCTCCTGAGTGATCATCCTTACTAATGTTGGGATGATTGTTTGTGTTCCTGATGGTGGGAGGGGGCACAGTCCCTTCTTGCAGAGAAATGCGATTTATGCTGCTTGGAGAAAATGTAAATAATTACAAATTTCCATCCTACTGTCCAAGAAAGACAGCATAATTTTATACATTTGTTTTGGTGCATTATAATTATAATCACTTTTCTGGAACATTATTGGAAAAGTTATTGTTCTTTCTAAAATGTTAAGTCAGTTTAACGACTGAAAAGTTAATACGGGTCTTGTTCTCATTCATTTATTATCCAATTACTTCACAAAATTGGATCTGAAAATTTAAAATGTATTTTTGTGGAATAAAAAATGCTACAATTAAATTTTAAAGAGTAGATTGTTTTTAAATTCATGTGGAGGATATTAAAACTGAATTAAAAATATTAAAATGGAATCTGAAAATGAAAAACAGCGTTAGAAGGGAATGAAAACAAAAAAAAAAGAATGAAAACAAGTGAATAAAATTGTTGATAGTACTTGGGAATGGAAACATTAACCCTTTCACCATGCTTTTGAAAATGTTCATTGTCCCCCTACTTCCCAAGGAGATGACGTGCCCCCCCTTAGCTGTCTAACTCACCTTGTGCTAAAGTGTACCCACTTCAAGACTCTATGACACTGCAGAATTAAATTAGCCAAGCTCTGATTCTGATCCCATGCAACTGAAGCAACTATTGTCACCCGCAGAACTGCGCTGGTGGAGATCTGGGTTTATTGTATATAACTATTACTTTGAAATTTAATGCCCATTACAGTTTCTTGCCATTCTTTGATGCATGCAATAAATTCCTAGTTAAATGGATCCAGTTCTACGTACAGGCAAAACTTCACGGAAATTCCAGTCTGTAAGAAATGAAATAAAATAAAAATACCGATATATCTATGATGAAGTGGAGTCAGTTCCTTTTTTTTCCTGAAATGTCCAGGAACCAAAGTCGAGGTCCTGCTGTAAGAAGCCTGGTGTCTTTTATATCTTGTACAACAAGAGCATGTCTGGTTGGGTTCCAACAGCCACTATATTTTTTGCAGTTGAAAGCTCTGTCATCTTGATTATCAAAGCAGAAAAAGGCAATAAGGAACACAATATGGGAAGCATAGTACTCTTTTTTAATAATCTGAAATCTCCCCTGTGTATTTGAGCAAATCAGGTGAGAAAACTAATTTGTTAAGATTGACGTCCCTACTAGGAAATTTTTGTGAAAACATGGAGTAATCTTTGTTTGAAATATCCATTGTTTGAAATAATTTGTTAAGCTTCTTCATGAAATTGCCTGCTTAATAGGTAGTTTACAAACAATGAATGGTCCATATCTGATAGCAAAACACTGCATGCAATCAGTGTCAAGTAATTATGTAAGTTATGTTGGTAGAAAGGATAAAAAACCACAAATGGAAAGCATGGCTTTTGAACTGTGAATTTTAGCTGGCAGTCCATGACCCTTCTTTGCCAGTAGTATGTTCAAATTTAATACACATTTTTTGTAGTATTCAGAAAAGGAGAACTAAGAATGTAGTATTATTAGAAAACAAATGTAACACACAACTGTGAAAATATTTGAAATGAAATTTGACTTTGGATTCAAATATGAGCATTTTTCTGAGCCCTTTCTCACTGCAGGATTTCTAAGATTTCACAAAATAGTTCAAATTAAGGGAGTTAAACTCACTGATGAGCCTGTTCATGACCTTACATTCTTTAAATATTTGTTTTGAAGGGCAAGATGATTTCTTTCTGCATATGATTATGTTTATTAAATCTTCTATAATATTAATGGAAATTCATAGTCACAAATTGGAGTACACAGATACTGATATGTGTAAGTTTGCAAGTCCTTATCATTCCAAATGCATTGCTTTTACAATTAACATTCATATTAGTAACATTTTATTTTCTTTCAAATATTACTGGTATGTGAATGAATGCAGAACTTCTTCTAAGCTAAAGCTTCATATGATTAAGTCTGTGTCTGGCTAAAAGTCGCTTTGCTGTGCATAATCTATGACAATCTTCTATTGCTTCATGCTGTAGTGGTGGCTGAGTGATTTTACATCAAAAAATACGGCCCTGTCTTCTACAGAGGCCACCACCACTGTGACAATGTCCACATGAACAAAACTTTTCCATTGGCATGCTGATATTTCATTCTCTCAGCATATGGATGTATAAACTTAGACATTTTCTAACAGGACAGGAGTCCCAAGTTAAAAAGGACAAGGAACTCAAGGGGAAAACTTGTTTTGTGTCTCATTATAACTTCTTTATTGCAAGGATGCCTAGCACACTGATTTATTAAAAACAGTTGCCAGCTAATAAATTTGCAATAGCATACAATATTTTGACAGAACTAGCTATAAATAGGGTAGGTAGATTTTTTTTGTTCAAAATTCTGAGCTCAATCCAAAGATAAAACATAATTTATCTATTCTCTCTACAGCTGTTTTCACATACTTCTGGTAAACTACACAAAAAATGTGCCATTCTGTGACCTTTAGCTGCTTTTCCCTGGTATTTCCTCTTGTCTCTTGATGAAAATGGAAGCTGATGTTTTACAGTCTGTGTTCTGAAGGACTTGCTTCTTGTTCCTCTTATCCCACCCTCCTTTCTCCCTGATTAAAGAGACTTGGTGAAATAATTATCTGAATGAGTCTGTATGTAAGGGATCACTGAAAGATTATAAAAATGCCAAAGAAAGTATGAGGAGAACAGGAGAGGAATTAGTGAAGGGTTTGAAGCCCCTTTACTCACCCTAGGTGAATCCAAAAATGTCACTATGCTACTCAACTCATCAAGGAATAACTTCAATTTCCAGTAGTGCTAAATACAAGTTGCTGTCTTTTACTTATGCAACTTAAACCATGTCCAGACCAGGGAGACTAGGTTACCCACTCTCAGTTTGTTGTGTTCCCCATATGTCCTTGCCGAGCAGATGCCCAATATTCTCCCAGATAATTGATTCTGTGGCTTTCTTTTAAAAATGATGTCACAAAACATCCTGCAATCCCCTGGCATAATACAGGAAGAAATAGCTTCAAATTATTCAATCTATTTTCACTAGTGCTGAATTCACTGGTTGCTGCAACTCTATGAATGAGTTGTCAAAATCGTAATAATTACCTGGTCCTGTAAAAACCTCTTTCCTCAGCTTTTTCTTCATCTCACTAGATGCACAAAGACCTGCTACCAGTACAAGTTGTACTGCCTTGCACACTGATAACAGATGTGTATAGTATACAAACCTTGCTGCCTGAAAATAGTTCAACCTGGTGAACAAAAATAAACTTCCCGTTCCTGATATCCCCAAGTGCCACTTCAAGGACACAGAATTGTTTCCTTGATCCCCTCACTAGTGCAGTTTTCCACCAGATTTTGATGATCACTCAGGACAGCTAGATTTACACAAACTTATTCAGACTTACAACAAACCCATCTCAGTTACTATAGCTCAAGTAATTTGCTTAGAGACTTTCTTTCCCTTGGTGCTTTTAAACAAACACCAAACCTGAGCACACTAAAACCTATCTTCAGCTGAGGCGTCTGCCTTACCCTCAGCCTGACCATTCACCTCTGGGTCAGATGATCCTGTGTAACTTATTGGACTTGCCCACTATCCTTCTCCTTTCAAGTCACAGAATCATAAAATTATAGAACGGTTGGAAAAGACCTTTGAGATCATTGAGTCAACCGTACCTGTCCACTACTAAACTATATCCCTAAGCATTTCGTCTACCTGTCTTTTACCTCCAGGGATGGTGACTCAACCACCTCCTTGGGCAACCCTTTCCAATGCCCAGTAACCCTTTCAGTGAAGAAATCTTTCCTAATGTCCAATCGGAACCACCCCTGGCACAACTGGAGGCTGTTGTCCTTTCCCACCTCCTAAACTGATCCCCAAAACATAACACTGCAGCACCCATGACCTTCAAGGTTTCTCTCCTGACTCATTCATAACTCCATACTTGGAAAGGATTTCTCTTCCATCCATTTTGCAAAATACAACTGAGTGTTACTTGTTACAGACTCCCTGATTTTCCTCATCTCACAGCTTACTATGAAATGCTCTGAAGGATCATGGGCAAAATAACTGAGTCCTCAGACTGTAAGGGCAGGACATCCCTAAACACAATGGAAAGAAGTTGCAGCATGTACCTCGAAATTTTTAATGGTAACTTTAGATACATTGTGACCCCTAACAATGTCATAAACTTTATCAACAACCTGCAATAGCTAGTACAACCCCATCTAAAACCAAATGCAGGAAACACCTATTTTGTAGCTGGTTTTCATGCAGAGTTACAAGATTCTAAAGTCTGGAAGGAAGAAATGGCTACAATATACTCCTTCTTGTGGTTGGTTTCTCCATTCTGAACCATTTTCAGAAAAATATTCATTTCACAACAGAAACTGATCCTCAACATGAAATACCATTTTTGGACACTTTTTCACGTCACCTGCCTATAAACTTAATCCTGGCCATCTGTGAAGCTGTACTGCGGGTTTTTTTTTACCTTGGTAATTCATTGGGAAAATGTAGTTTGAAACAAGCACCTCAAGCCCTTCCATATCACAGTCTTTCAGATGCTCACCAGCTCAGGGGTCTCTGCTCCCACCATAGCAAAGATGTTTTGTGTTTTCTTGCTGTGAACTGAAGGTTGAGTAGAAGTACACATCAGAGTCAAACACATATTTGCTCAGGAACTGTGCAAGGAAACATGGTTTCTCCTCAGTTTCATCCTGGGATGATTGCATCGGTTGCTTAAAAGCAACTTTGAGCTGAACAATAAGACAGATGTAAGATGTTTTTGCTGGGCAGACCCTCTGGCTTCTAGCAAAGCTGAGATAATGATCTCATCTCTGTGGAAACCCTAATTTTGCTGTTTATTTTGCCCCTCCTTGCTCTCCTCCTTTCCATGAAGCTTCTGGAAACTGATGGTGTTAGTTATCTTGCAGATCAACGGATTTGAGATTTACGTGGAAGGGATACAGGTTACGCATAGGACATGAACTTCTCTTGGGAATGAAGCTAAACTGCTTATTTTGGACCATTTCCCTCATGCAAATTGTACATCAGTCATCCCATGTGGAGACAGTTCTTGGTCAAACAAGCCACACAACCTAGTTAACAATCATTCCCTTCATCTGGCACCAGATTGTTTTACCTTTTGCCACTAAAAATCAAAATGTCCAGAGCAGAACTTTTTTTGATCCAGGTAATGCCCCTGAGAACTCTCAGCAACAGTAACAGAGGCAAAAAACTTTGAGTTCATTGTTTAAATATCTCTTGTACACATGAATGAAATTTGTGTGATGTTTATATTTTCCCCCAGGTACTGATACTGAGGAAGTTTCAGTAGCAAAGAAGTCACATGAAAGAGTAAATAAACACCTACCAAGGGATTCTGATACACAGAGAATGTATCCAAGGAACAAACCAAACCTTTATCTCTTCTTAGGCTTATAGAAATACTGTCAACCAAAATAACATTTGACTTTTGCCTGTAGTGTCATTATTGACTCCCAGAAACACAGTCAAAGATTTTAGTTGTAAATCAAGAGATATGAAGGTATTTGTTGTTGCAATTCTGTAGAATTTGCAGGAAAAAATCACTAGTACCCCTGCTTTCCTAGTAGAAACTAGGTGGCTTTGAAACATGGTAGATTACTAGCCACATAGACTTAAAATTCCTCTAAAAGTGCAGTTGCTGAGCAGTTAAATACCCAGCTTCAACTTTATCATCCTCTGAGAACACTTCTTAGGAATACAAATAGTGTGTGCAATACACAGGTTTTGTACGCTATGGTAGTGATGCTATGGTGATGGAAAACAGTAGGAAGAAGTACACATATTCACACTATCTACTGAACAAATACATAGTTGGGTGGTAATTAGAAAGAACTGAGCTGGACAGAAGGTAGCTCTACTACAGTTTCTGTGTCAAAGGCAATGTGGAATAAGCTGTTGATGCACCCTTCAACAGGAGAGGATTTTCAACCTCTGAGACATGACTTGAACACTAGAAAAATGTTGTGGGACTCCATTATTATTTTCCATTGTGACTGACTAGTAGTATTTACCATAATTTTACTTTAGTGCTTTTTATAATATTCTGAAGTTTAAGTGCTTTTGCCTCATCTTCTGTTTGCTGACAGTTACTGTATCTAGAGGTGGCTCTAATAATGCAGCTTGCTGAATCAAAACCTGGGTGAGGGTCTTGTAGAAGTACAGACAGAAAGGCAGAGAAAGTTGAGGTGACAAATATAAAGTACAGCCAATGAACCTTCCAAAATTCTCAGATATCAGTCAATATATTACATTATTTGTCCTTGAGGTCCTAGTTCTTCACAGTTACCAGAGCAGACAGATGTCCATTCTCAACAGAGATAGAACAAGCTGGTTTTAAAGCACTATTATTTTTGGTGATACAGAGTTCAGTTAATTCACTGGCAGTTTCTTCTGGTACTCTAGCTAGTAGTCTTTATTTCAATAACACAATCAACCATGATGATTAAAAAAAGCTGCTTTGTACTGAAGTAGAGAAGAATTGGAATGAATCACCTTCTCCTTCCTTAACACAGTTGATGGATTTTAATCAATAATAGTGCTTTTATTTCTTTTTTTTTTTTTCCCTCTGAAACATGCTATTACCCAACTTACTACTTTAGGTTTATTCAGCATTTCCATGGTAAGAGAGGTTGGAGACACCACTAGTGCATTTCATATAATAATTGTCCCAGGTGGAAGTCATTTATATGATGTTTTAAATTACTGATGCTCTTCAACTACATCTCTGTTTACACTAGCACTAAAACTGACTGTCTTCCTCAGCAGATGAGGGAAGGGCTAGAAAGTTTCTTACCTTTGGGTACTTAGGTGAATCATAGAATGGTTTGTGTTGGAAGGGACCTTAAAGATCATCTAGTTTCAAAATCCCTGCCATGGGCAGAGACACCTCCCACTAGAGCAGGCTGCTCAAGGCCCCATTCAGCCTGGCCTTGAACACTCCCAGGGAGGGAGTATCCACAGCTTCCCTGGGCAACGGGCAATCTCTTTGTTCAGTTTGTGTCCTGCCAAGGAAGACAGAATGAGGTATTTTTAGAGTCTCTGAGGACAAGACTTCTCTCTCCGAGTGTTCTTGTCTTGGACGTGTTTCAGTTAGGTGAGACTTATTTAAATATTATTAAAGAATAGAACTTATCTGCTAATTCTAAGGTCAAGATTTGCAAAATCTTTTACATTGAATGGGCTCCTAAAATCAGAGAAGATCCTTCTAGATGCAAGGAGCTACCCCACACCTGGTGTTGTAGGAACAAAAAGTACTTTTTAAATACATAGGCAATTTTTAATTGATCCAGTGGAAAGAACACTTTCCTGTCTTCCTTCCCCCTTAGGCAGCTTTTTTTTACATTATTAGATTGTGGACTGCCCTGCCCCTCCTCTTCCCCCAATAACCATAACTTGTACTACTCATAAATGACATTTCAGGAAACATTACATTAAAAAGAGCAAAGTAGCATAGTTGCACAATTCACTTGATTGAATGCACAAGGATAGGGAGCCAAGCCAACCCTTCCCCCGACTTTGGTCTGAAACCCACGGAGCAGACAGAACTCCCTCTTCACATAGCATCTCCAGATTCCCAGGCATGGTTGAAAGACTTCTTCTGATTTATGAATAATGAGCCTGCTGGTGATTTCTAAGAAGCGAGCTTCCAAGCAGAAGTGCTGATGGGCACTGCACTGTATCATATAAGCTAGACAACACCTAGGCAGACTCTCAAAGGATACTTTCATTTGGATTAGAAACTATATAGTGATTGAGTGATCTCCTATCACTGTCTTCTCTTCTCACTTTGTCTAGTATTTAACAGTAAGATGCTGTTAAATTTAGATTTTCTAAATTTTTTCTTTTAAAGATCTTGTCTGCAGTCACAGCACAGAAATGTATGAAGCCTAGTGATGAAGGTGCCAGTGAGACTGATTGATGCAAAAGTCTGGTTTTTAAGGAGGGGAGGACGGAGTGAGGGCAGATTCCTTTAACTGTGCTTAAAAGAAACAAACTAATAACAAGACAAGAAAGTTGATTGGAAGCTGAAAGGTTGAATGCAAGTTCTGCCAAGATTTGAAACGTTGCAAGCTAATGCTGGTACTGTGTGTTTCCTTAATGATTGAGAAGTCAATCAGTTTTGCACATGGACCTCCCTGCACAGAGACAGTGTAAGTCAACTGTGTTTCCTAAATTAAGGGAACTGCTTAAAAAATTGTTTGTGATTGGTATTTCAGCTGAAGAAGTAGACAAAATTAGTCTTAAGGCATGTCTTTACTGAAGTGTTCTTGTTAGAGGGCTTTCTTAATTGAATTCCAGATGATGTCTGGCCAAGTTCTGCCTATTCTACTTTTTATTTCTGATTGTATGACTGAGATTTAGGTTGTGGCTCTGCTACTCAGTTGCAGCCTGCACTTTTATGTACATATGTGCATTTCTTGACCATCTAACAAACTTGCCTAGAGACACACTCTTAGAGCCTTCTCCTGTAAAATCTCTTTATCTCAAAGGGCTTTCACACTTGTGTTGGCTTGGATGTTAAAGCAACTCTTACAAAACCTTGCCCATTTAAAAGGAAACAAGAAACTTAAGGTTATATAACCATCAGTCTGACTCTTAATGTGAAGTAAGTTTAGGCCAAAACCTGCTTTTTGAAAGCAGTTGAAACTTTGTAT
This sequence comes from Phaenicophaeus curvirostris, assembly GCF_032191515.1. Taxonomy (NCBI): domain Eukaryota; kingdom Metazoa; phylum Chordata; class Aves; order Cuculiformes; family Cuculidae; genus Phaenicophaeus; species Phaenicophaeus curvirostris. The sequence goes on along the minus strand of NC_091394.1, from coordinate 49,990,528 downwards.
GGAGCCTGAATAAGACTTGAAGTGCAGTTTAGCCCTATCTTTTAGAAATAACAATTATAAAATGTAAGAGGAAGCTGCAAATGGGACTTCTTATACTTGTGACAAAGGAAAAAAAAAACAAATTAAAAAAAGAGGACTTTGGATGAAAAGAATCTCTGTGAAGTAGGGAGATAAAAAATTACTTCCAGAAAAGATGTCCAGAAAAGACATCCAGAAACTGTGATTTCTTGGAGGCCTTCAGGGCTGTGTCTGGCCTCCTCTGACCACTCTGGGAACCTCACTGTTGCTTTAAACCAGACTGCTGGGGCCAGTTTGGAGGAAGAAATGTTGGATGATTTTTTTCCTGATGGTGCTGCAGCTCTGTTATCTGCACAGTCTCTAAGGGTGAGTCATTGCCCATTGAAGCCACTACTCATACTTCAGTAGGCTCACCAAAGGGATCCTGCTAGGTTGGCTTTGTGGTGATGGCTTCAGCTGCAGCCTCAGGAACAAAAAGACAAAGAAAATTCTTTCGTCCTTCGACCCAGGTGGCCGGACGACAGGATCTCTGGGCACACGGGCACATGTGCACCTCAAAGGCTACCACCATTCAGAGACAACCAAGTAGCTCTGACAAAGCTGAGATATCTCACTGCAGAGATACACCCTGTGGGGATGTTAGCCAATGGCTGGGATTGCTCAGGTCCAGCAGCAGAAGTGTGGTGCTTGCTGATGCCCTCTGCCTGCACCACAGGGCTCAGAGCAGGCGCTGACCTGAGCTGTATTTGCAGAAGTTTCAGATAACTGTGGGGGGACACCACATTCTTTGCTGCAGAACAGTGTGCTGTTCTGAGCCACACTTGTTCAAGCTGCATTGGTGCAGTTAAACCGAGATATCCAAGCAGCTGTATTTTTAAGAAAAGGAGTTGATTTTTAGTCTAGACTCAGGGAATAGTTCCCTTCCTGTGCTACTTGTGGAGTATCAAGATTGACTTTTGATATGCTTTATTCAGAAGCTGATCTGGAGACAATTTTTTTTCTTCAAAGTATTTTTTTTTTAGAAAACTAATTGTTTGCAGTTCAAATGAAGTTGATCCTTTTCCAGACTGTATATCAATCCCTCACTATTCAACCAGTTGCTCCCTTAATTTACAAGCTGCGATAGTCATTGTGTGTTAACTATGTTTTTAATTTATTTATCTGAGAAAGATCCACTCAGACTCAGTGTATTTCCTCCCTTGTTTCTCATTAAGATCTTGCTTCTTGTATGGATTACAACCGGAGCATAAAGCAGTCAAAGTGAGATGCCCACTTTTTCAAAGCACTTGTCTTCCAACAAGAATTCAGGTAGAAGAGGGACTGAAGGAGTCATGTGAAACACCATTCTGCTGAGCACTCTGTATTTTACTTCATGTTGGCTGATCTGAGTTAACCCTGTGATTTTCACAGACTTTTCTAGTCTCCATCTAACTGGCTTTAAATATATCTTAACCTCCATTTATACTCATCATATAGAGCTATTTTAACATTTTATTTAATAACAATCCTCAGCACCATGTTCTAAAATAGATGTAATTTCTAATAAAGACCCACTGCTGTTTGTTCTAAGATCAAACCCAGGTTTCAAACAACTTTGTGAAATCTGCTGTGTTAGCTAGTGCTTACCCGAACCCTGACTTCTTCTGAAACTTCTAATGGCTGAATAATTCTGGAAGATATATTTTTTTTAAAGTTGTTAGGGCTTTTGCTTAGTGCCTAGGAAAAGCAGCATTTCTGTGTGGAGGGAGTGACCCGTGCCAGGACTCCTTATTCTTGTTGCAGGAACACAATGTGCCCTTTGATGTGCACTTACTCAGCAGTGCACAAGGTAAAGCTGACCGACCTCTTGTTTTGTGCATAGGTAATTTATGCACTGCCTCTGGGAGCACACAAATGACAGGACTTACATGTGTGAACCCTATTTGTGCACAAAATCAAGTGCAAATTTAGAGCAGATGGGGTTTTAACTCATAAATGATAGAATTTATGGCCAAGATTAAAACAAAAGAAAACAACCCCCCCGAAATTAGTTTCCCAAATATATTCTTACATTCCCAAGGACCTGATTTGCAAAAGTAAGGAACAATCTACAGCTCCCCTGAAATTAAACAGGATATAAATGGAGAGTATACATTTGTGTGTATATACTTATAGGACATACACGTGGTGCTAAGCAGTTCTTGAAAATCAGGTGGCTTGTTTGGGTGCTAGTTGTGTGACTAACTAAGTGGCTTTCTTTAAAGAAGATTTCTAAGCTGCCTTTTAATACACGATGTTTGGTTTTATTGTCTTACCAGTGAGCTGATGCTGTTTACGTGAAAGGAGGGTGTAGCTGTGGAAAGAGGTGGGCAGTTGGGAGCCCTGAGGGGCAAAGTGTAGGGGCAAAGTGTAGAGTCAGCTAGAGAAAGTGACTGCTGTGAGCGTTGTTCACCATCTAAAGAGGCTTGTTGCACGTGATGAGTTGGTCTTCGTGGTTCAGGGCTGCTCATTTCCACTCTAATTTTAGTCTGTTTAGAGATACAGCTCCTCTCTTTTTTTGAGACTTTTCTCTGCTGGACTTGTCTTGGCTGACTGCTTGTTGATGTGAGCACAATCCTCTTCCCAGCCACAAAGCAATTCTGGACTATTTATAGTCCAGATATATGCATATATATGTAAACATGTATATATATAACTGAACCCTCTCTACTTCCAAAAAACAGAGGCAGGTTGGTCAGTCTTAAAAATTGTGGCTGCCCCAGTCTAGACAAGTTGTTGTGTTGTACTCCCTTGTCCAAGCCCTCAGCCAGGCTTTGGTAGTGGGGGTGTATTCACTAATGCAGCATGGCAGTATTGGTAAGAGACATTAACCAACCTTAAGTGGTGCAATCACCCCAGCAAAGGCTCTTCAGGGCTGCAGGTTGGTCCTTTTCTTTTAAATTTCCTTCAGCTTATCCTGTGACTGTCTCTGTAAGCTTTGGACACAAGTGTTGTTATATCATAAGCAATACGTGTACATAGGGTGCATTCCCAAAGCCAGTGTCTACAGAGCATGAGGAGTTTTAACTTTCCCACTCTTCCTCTTTACCTTCTGATTCCTCCTTTCTTTTTCCTATCTGTTCACAACTGGGCAAGGTGTTCTTCTGCTGACTTTCCTAGCTTTTTCTTTGCCATCTGCCACGTAACTTTAGAATTAATCTTTTATCTTTTTCTTTTTGTTTCTCTTCATAGTCACATGGGTCAAAGCTATTTTTTGATTTCTTCATAAGGCTGAGGTTCTCAGGTAGTCAAACTGAGCGAGTCCAAAAGCTGGGGCTTTAAGAAAAGCACCAAATGTTAGGAAAACTTGTGATAATATTGCAAGACCTGGAAGTCTCATAGAATCTCAGCCCAGGACAGAGTTTCTCTTACAAGAATGAATAAATGACAAAGGCATACATTACCTAATGCATATGAAAAAGTTCAGTAAAATTGTGAGCCTTTTCTGTTCTTTTGTTCGTGACAGAGTAACAATTTCTGGGACTATAAAAACATCCTAATAAATTTCCAGTGTTTCCAAAGTTGAATGAGTTGCAGAAATACTGCTAGCCTTGAACAGGTTTCGCGTTCAAATCAGCTGCTCAATAGAAAAGTCAGCTGAATCATGGTGAAACTAGAAATGGGTTGTAAACCACGACTAAAGGCCATACAGTACAGAGATATATTTAACAAAACCACCAACCATAAGTTTCCTTCAAGATGGGAGCAAAACCTTCATTCATGGTGGAAAGTGAACTAGTCAACTAAAGGAAAGACTGCACCCGCTCATGAGAAACGGTTTGAGTGAGAGAAGTTCAGGAAATCCTTGGTGGGACAACCCTAGGGATCTAGCAGGTGTTTCTGTTGCCCCTTATCAAAATCGGAAGGAAAACTGCAGTATGCAATGCCATGCACAGAAGACACGTCATAAGGCTGGCTGATCATGGGAAGCTCTGCTGTAGGACTGACAATTCTCCTCAACCATCCTTTCTCCAATTCACTGCTGGAAGAAGCTGAGCTTGCTTAAACTGGTACTGAAGATATTGCCTTGCAGCAGCCTCAACTGCTGTGAAATAAGCCCTGGCCCTGCAGGGCTATGGCAAGAAAAGCAAACTGAATCTGTAATTTATCTAACTGTAATCAGTAAGATTATACTGCTATCACTGGGCGGCCCAGGAGGTCTAATTTGGGTCGCAGTATATGAGACCAACTTTGGCGGCTCCTCGGGAGAGTTGTCCTTTTTTTTATTGATGGTAAGAAGAAGATAAATGCTTTTTGGCAAGAACATCACGTCTTTTCAGTATTTCCTTTCAAATGCTGTAATGTCACAGGGTGGACCTTGGGCAAAGTGGTAGGTTGAACCTTTTGCTGTTTCAGCTAAAACAGGACAATTGTGGGACATGAGGTTCCTGAGGGTGATGGGAGTCGGTGGAGGAAGTCCTTCGCTGGGTAAGAGGCAACCTTTTCCTCCTTGGAGCATGAGCTACAAGGCAGGAAGCAACATCAGTGGTTGCCTGCTTTCCTGAGAGACCTGTCAGGCCCAGGTCAAGGCAGGGGGACCCAGAGGAGGAAACATGGATGGGTTGCTGTGAGGGTATCCAGCATGAAGCTGGTGAAGGGGCTGGAGAACAAATCTTATGAGGAGAGGCTGAGAGAGCTGGGGTTGTTTAGCCTGGAGAAGAGTCGGCTGACGGGAGACCTCATTGCTCTCTACAACTACCTGAAAGGAGGTTGCAGAGAGGAGGGTGCTGGCCTCTTCTCCCAAGTGACAGGGGACAGGACAAGAGGGAATGGCCTCAAGCTCTGCCAGGGGAGGTTTAGGCTGGACATTAGGAAAAAATCTTTCACAGAAAGGGTCATTGGGCACTGGAACAGGCTGCCCAGGGAGGTGGTTGAGTCACCTTCCCTGGAGGTGTTCAAGGCACGGGTGGACGAGGTGCTGAGGGGCATGGTTTAGTGTTTGATAGGAATGGTTGGACTCGATGATCCGGTGGGTCTCTTCCGGCCTGGTTATTCTGTGATTCTATGAAAACGCAGGAGGAGGGGATCCCAGGTTGGATCCCAGCTCATATGTGGGACGGGCGCATGGGCATGCTTGGCTTTCTGGCAAAAGCAAAGGAAGCCACAGTGGGACCTGCTGCAAGCGCAAAGTCTGCTAAAACTGTGCTGATATCCCAGATATTCCATGTGGTGAGCACGTGTGTCAGTGCAACCTGCTCTCCTCGTCTGCCCATCTCCCCTGCACTCCCCGCTAGGTGCCAGTATAGGAGCACATCTCTGCCCGGACTCTCCGAGGAGGGAGAAAAACAGGCAGAGCATTTAGGGCTTGTAGATAACGTGTGTAGTGTTCTCAGCTTACACTTAATTCTGGATAGACAATACTCATGGGGTCACCTGTAACGATATTTTTGTTAAATTGTTTGATGCAACAGGCCTTATAAGGAGCGGCTGAGAGATCTGGGGTTGTTTAGCCTGGAGAAGAGGAGGCTGAGGGGAGACCTCATTGCTCTCTACAACTACCTGAAAGGAGGTTGTAGAGAGGAGGGTGCTGGCCTCTTCTTCCAAGTGACAGGGGACAGGACAAGAGGGAATGGCCTCAAGCTCCGCCAGGGGAGGTTTATGCTGAACATTAGGGAAAAAATTTTTCACAGAAAGGGTCATTGGGCACTGGCAGAGGCTGCCCAGGGAGGTGGTTGAGTCACCTTCCCTGGAGGTGTTTAAGGCACGGGTGGACGAGGTGCTGAGGGGCATGGTTTAGTGTTTGATAGGAATGGCTGGACTCGATGATCCGGTGGGTCTCTTCCAACCTGGTGATTTTTTTAAAAATTATTTTTCTTTCTAAATCCACCTTGCAAAAGGCATAGATAAACTCTTACTGAGTATAAATAAATTTATAGATTGCTTCTGCACTTTAATCTAGGTGCAGTTGCAGTGTAAAGCAGGTTGAGTCTCAGTATGGAGGACGTCTGGTAGTTATCTGACTGAGCCTCAGAACTGAGCCACAGGGGCACAAAACAGCCACATTTCAGGTACTTTGCAAGTCTTTCTGGAAGAGAACTGTCCCTGAATATCCCACACACCACCTCTACCTGTACGCTGCACTGCAGATTTAGATACCAAATTAAGCGAATGAACAGTGAATAAAGTAATAAGCAGGACAATAGTCTGTCACAGACCACCATGGGAACAAACAGCTTGACAATGCTCTGATGCCTGTCAAGTCTTAAACCTTTCTGAAAAGAGGTTAAGTCTCTTGCCTTGGTTCCTCTGTTGCCTGTGCCAAAATAAATAGAATGTGCTCAACTGAAGAAAACAAATACTTGAAAATAACGAAAAATCAATAGTACCCTTGTTATTCGGTAGCAGGTATACAGATCTAATCTGACAGACTGTATTGAAAGTGTAAACTGAATGCTCACACACATGTATTAGTAATGTCAAGGTGAGATGTTAGCTTAAATCTTATCAATCCAGTTTATAGGACAGGGAGGAATTACTGAAGTTTATTTTACCTGCAAACCTCCTCATTTTGGAAAAGTTAGCTCTCAATACAGTGAGTATTTGTGTGTGTTTAGAAATGTCTGGATTTCAAATACCCTTCTTCATTGCCATGAAAGTTTTAGTACTGCCTCAACCTGTCAGCCTCTCTAGTCAGGAAGAAATACTAACAGCAAACCTATTTGCATGGAGAAATTTAAAAGAGTCTTTCATTCTTGACCTGATATCATTATTCCCATGGGCAGAGGACAAAGAAATATACAACTAAGGAACAATTTCACATAAAAAATGCATCCCTTTGTCCAAAAGCCCTGCGATGTGTCATGCTGTTATGGAGCGAGTACAGGAACTGCCTCTGCCCTTTTGTACAGAGCTGGCCTTTAGGCTCCATGCAGTCTGCAGCTACCGACCCCACTCATCTGAGGGAACTATGAATTTAAAGAGATTCCCAGCTTTTTTTTTTTTTTTTTTTTTCCAGATGTATGTATTTCTAGCCCTTTTCCCCTGCAAGTGGAAGTATCTTAAGGAAGTAATTTTTTTGTCTTCTGCTAGAATTAAGAAAAAAGAGGTAAAATGCAATCCTTCATGGTTGCAACATTGACAAGGAAGGATGCAGTGATAAAGAAATAGAGAAAAGTCTTGCCCTGGTAGGTCTAATCTGCCCTCCAACATCTCAGGATGCCTCCAGCACCCAATGGTCAGCACAAGTTGCTTTCAGGGAAGTACACAATGAACACATTTTTACTGCTCCACTATTTAAACTAAGGAAACAGCTTGCAGGACTCCAAATATTAAAGGAGGAATCTGTCCTATTATTTTTGGAGCGGCATCCTCTCTGAAGTTTGTAAGTCATCAGAACAGAATAAATCCAGTGATGACTGTTTTCAGCAAGATAAAAAAATGAGTCACCAGGAGATTTGGCTTGGGGGTGGAGGAAGTCACAAGAAGTCACCTTATTTGTGAGAGTGTAGCTGATCGTGACAGAGGTGGGGTTGTCACCTGGGAAGAAGTTGTGTGATGTGGTATGCCAAAGGAGAGAAAGCCAGAAAGGCTTGAACGTATCATCTCCATTTTCAAGATGCTCCTCTGGGGTGTCCAAAATGACCTAGTGGAACAGACATTTTTGCTGTGGGTCTGGGTGCAGCTGAGGACAGTATTTTTGATGGGGCAGAGCTCTCCCAGAGTCTCTCTGTTGTGTAGGGAACATTACATTGTGCAGGACAGTTCTTCTGTGCATCTTGGTATAGTGTGGCAAGGCCCATTAATGCTCTGGTTGTACCAGAGACAGCACTGGCAAAACTTCAGAGCCTTGGCTTACCTGGGAAGGTGCGGATAACAGGTATGCACATTGCTTAACTGCAAGCACTTTGTTTGGGTGGCTAATTTGGGAGGACTGTTGTCCTTGATGAAGAAGGGCTTTTCTCCTAAAATTCCCTATCTTATCACATAGGGGATGTAAGTTATATAGATATGACCTCTCTTGAGTACTCGGGGAGTGTAAGGAGTGTCACCATCACAGTTATCTCTTCTTCCAGATCTCCACCAAAATAGGGGCTCACAGGGTGTACTGCCCACTTCATAAACAGTGCAAGAAAGTTTCTAAACTCTCTGTAACCAGGCTTGCCTGATTTGGAGCTCTTTGTCTTTATTTCAGTGAAGTCTAGAAAAATACTATTCTTACTTCTAGCAATTATTTCCCAGTGGAGAGCTATTTTGCATGCCAGGGACTCATCCTTTTTTCAAAAGAGGATGACTAGATTATTGGAGGCTGTTGGACTCTCCAGCCTCACTTACTGGAAACAAAATGTGCCATGGGTGCGGCTTAGCTCAAGGTACCTCTAGCTAGCTGTTGATGCATGGAAGCACCTAAGTGAGTTGTGAGTACTAGCACTACCATATTTGTTAGTGTTTATAACAACAGCACTGTCTTTGCCACTGCCTTTGCCACTTTTTCAATTTTCTTTGGTGTTTCTTGCCCTCTTTGGGAATATGCTCTGCTCTTTGTGGCTGACTTGATTCTGTGTTCCTGTGGTGGGCCAGGCACAGGCTCTCACTCTAATCCACTCTTAGGAAATGGCATTAGTCTTTGTGTGTGTGAACACCCTGCCCTGGAATTTTCATAGAATAGAAGACGGGCTAAATCAATTAGAGCAACACAAACTGTGATTGGTTTTGCATGAATCTATTTGCAAGATAAGAATTATCTTCACTCCTCCCCCGTGAACAATAACTGACAACATTACACCCTTTCTGAAATACTTTTTGATAGGTTAATGGGCTCATTTTGAGAGCATATAATTGCAGTAGGTTTTACTTCAAGAGCTGACGTGATAGATTACATCCTTCTTGATGCTTGGCGTTGGGATACAATACAGGGAGACTGCCTGGACCCTCTGGTGCCAGAGGGCTTAACACGGTATTGACAGGGCTGTGGGTATTAAATCCAGATCAACCTTCTGAATGAATGCAGGCACATCTGAACTTACACGGCTGGAAATCTCCTTCCATAGTCTTAGAGGAGTTATTTTTAGTAAAGGTTGTTGAAAAAAAAAGAAAGAAAAAAGCTCATGCCCCCACTTACTGCTGAGATATGAGCTGAAGGAAACTCTCCTGTCAGATCTGTTTCATATACGTTACAAGAACAGCAAAACAGAAAAGTTCAGCAGGACATTATTTTATTTTCTTTTGGTTTATTTTTTTTTAGGTTTCTTTAAAATTTATGGTATCTGACAAACCAGTCTGGAGGGTGCCAAATCCAAAGGAGCCTAGAAGCATCCCTCAGCATAGGGTGATAGCTGCTGATTAGTTTGGCAGAAATGGTTTCCTGATGCTCTTCAAATGAAAATTAAGAAACTCCGAGGCTGTCAAAAAAAAAAAAAAAAATTCCAGCAGTGTTCCTCACTTTAGAGGTCCATGCTGGGTAGTGTCACTCTCCCAGTCTCAGCCTCAGTAAGCTCCACTGGGTGACACAGTGCTCACTAACTCTTCCCTTTGGAATGAGCCAGCATATGAAGCCCAGAGCCAGGTAAGAAGCAATGCAAGATGGGGTGAACAATGCTCTCTCCATCTTGCATGGATGCCAATTTCCAAATAAATTAACTTTTTTTTCCCTTTTCTATTAGTTGTAAACTATGATTTTAAAATTCACTGTAAATTTAAAAGCAATTGAAAGTGCATAAATGAAAGAGTGCCTAAGACAATCTTTCATCTTGCAAGCCTGCATGGTGGTGAACTTGATACAAGCCCAGCTTGTATGTTAAGGGCATAATTTTGAAGGTTTTTCCAATAGGTGTTGAGTGATATTTTCCCATTTCATGAATTTATCAGGCAAATTGATTTGCTTGCCTTTTTGTGGTGAAGCAATTCCCATTGGAACCAAGTTCACTTTCTAATGACATCCTTACCCCCTGAAAAAGTCTGGATTCATATTGCCTGAAATATTTTGCAGATGTGTCCATTTCAATATCCTTTGTGTCAAGAGTACAGCTCGTGTATTCCATAAGGCCCTCTTCTAGGAGTTGACAGAAACTAGTTCAAGAAACCTGGTGCAGGTAAGATGTTAGGGATATGGTTCTCTCTCACATCCCAGCCTAGTTCCAGTCTAGAAGTTTTTTGATAGGTCACTGTCTTTTTGCACACCTTCAAGGCTCTTCTTATGTTCCATGCCAGAAGCCCAGATTTTAGAACTTCAAAATTATTCATAAAATTAGATCGATGTTTTTCGATTATGATTAATGTGTATTACTCATTGGTTATTGAGATGGAAAATGTGCTGGGGCCTTGCATTGTGCCAGCCCAAACCATGATGCTATTCATGACTTGTGACTCTTTTTATCAAATACACAAAAATATTTTAGGAGAAAAGAAAGGTCAGTTTCAGTAAGCGGAAAAAACTGAGACCAGTTATTTCTGGGCTGGAAAACAAATTGTCAGCAATTCCCCTGAAAATTTATTTTCAGAAGCTGTGAATCTGTTTTCCAGTTGAAACAAGATGATCTTCACCACAACCCCCTGTCAATTTCCTTTAATGAAAGTTGTTTAAATCCCTGTTCGCCTAGTGGGACTTTCCAGTTTACAAAATCCTGGAGAATACTTAAGAGAGGAAGCCATGGCACTTCTTGCTCTCTGGTATTCCTGGGAGTAGTTGAAAGCAGGAAATCCTGAAAAAGTTAATGGAAAAAAAATCATTTCAGTTCTGTATGAGCCTTTTCCATACATACCTTCTGACATTAACACAGGTGTTTCACTTCTCTCTAACCTGTTCTTCTGCTGCTTGTAATCTCCAAAGTCACTCTTGAAGAAATTAATCATACCACAGATACCCCAGCTGTGTGAATTAGGATAGTGGAAAGGTTTGTTTGATTATTTGCACTGGTACTAAGGGGTGCAGTCCTCTTTGGAGGACATGGAAAATGGTCCTCTGCAATGGAGAGTCCTTGATCTTGCTCAGATGCAATGAGAAGTCTTGCCTGCTTTTCTGTTTGAAGAAAGAAAATACTCCTTTTACTCCTTTTTACCCAGAGCCAGTAGTAGATAGACAACAATGCTTTTACTGTGGCTTAATGGTTCAGATCTGCGATATACATATGCTTGAGTTTAATGTATTTAAACAACACTCTTCTTAACATGTCCTTGAATCACTCCTCACCTTGTGAGGTGGGACATGTGAGACTGTTCTCATGGGTGAAGTACTATATGATCTACAGCTAATTAGGACTCAACTTTTTTGGCTAAAGGCTGCGCTGCTTTCTGTGTTAAAGTGGAAAGAACCTGCTACTGTTACTTTGCTTGTCGCTGTGCCATCTTCCCCCTCCAGATTCTTGCAGTAGCTCTATTGTGTGCTATTTTATTTTGGTTGAAAGCTGAGGTTGTCACCTGACAGCTTGGCTTATGGTACACTGCTTCTGTTTCTCAGAGTTGTGAAGTTTGCTGAGAGATGTTGTCAAAATTCAGAGATCTCCAATGACTGAGACCTTATAGACTTTCCTAGGAGTCTATTCTTGTTGTTTCATCCTACCTCATGTCCAGTTTGAATCTTCTTGGTGACAGTCTAAGCCCATTACTTGTATAGAATAAAGAAATGTAATATTCCCTTTCTCTTTGCAGCTTCTTTTTTATGCATGTATTTGAAGATTGTTGCCCCTTGTTCTCTTCTCTCTGATCTTCTTTTTTTTCCTCTTACTTCACACAGCTTTCCTGCATTGTTCCATATTTTCAGAATCTCAGACCATTCTTATTCCTGCAATCTCCAGTGTTGTTCCACATTTTTCTTTACGTGTAACACCCAAAAACTCAACATACTACTCCTGGCAAGTACTTTCTATGGCTTTTTGGCTACAATCTTCTTTGTTGTGATATGCCTGCCCCTTCCTGTCCCAAGTTTGTTGGTGACCAGGGTAATTCTTTCAAACATACAGCATTTATTCCCTAGCATAAGTTTTACTAAACACCTAGCATCCAGTTGCAGTACTGGTAAGCATAAGCTGATGGGACATGATTGCTAGCTCTTTGATTCTGTATCTAAAGAAAGCAGGGTTGATAAAGGGCCATTGCTCTGGAGATTTTAGTATTTATTGAGTTAAACATTGCCAAGCACTCTAGCATCCCCGCCCTCGTCATGAATGAATCTGGAAGGAATGAGTTTGAAGTTTTGCTCTGGTTGACTATAAACCTTTATTATATGTGGGAAGTTCCTTGTGGAGAGCAGGAGGCAGTTGCCTCCCAGATGAAATAAGCAGAATTCATCAGCTTACTCACTGCCCCACCGAGCAGGGTGTGATGGAAGTAATTCAGGGTGCCTGGCACCTGCTGGAGCAGGGAGGCTGGCTGGCAACCATAAACCTAAAAACAGCCTTGATGACTGCCTTCAGTGCAGACAGTATCAAACAAAGGCATTTATTTTATTTTTTCTATGGAGATGAGAACAGTGGTGAGAGTAAACAGAAGGAATTAAACCCACCATCTTGCTGAAAACAGGTGGTGGCATGCCCTTTGCTGTCACCACTGCCAATCTGTTTCTGAGCTTTTTGTACAATTTGTACTCAAGGAAAGTTGGCTTACGTCTTCTTTCTTTACTTTGTCCTCACTGCAAGAAGCAATGGATATATGAGCAAATCTTTACAGAAAAACCAAGAAGTAGTAAAATCCCATAGAGACTGAGGATAACCACTTAAATGCCATTGACTGCACAAGGCCACCTCTTGCTCCACCCCTTTATATTTTTAGCCCCCTTTCACAGCTGTATCAAGGGATACAATCATGGATGTCTTCACAGCTTTATTGACATTTTACTTTACCTTTAGCTTTGGTTTTATGACATATTCCTGTAACTGGTGTCTTGTTCCCAGTTCAACCCATTAGCCATGATCCATAATGTTGGTTTTTTTAAGCCATAAACGTTGTGAACTTGAGCTATGGGCAAATAATCCTCAGTCAGGTTCTTACTGACTACAAAGGGTGTTACAAAATGATCACCAAAGAAGTCACCTGTGCAATGTCATCATTGCAGTTGGAAATTCGTCATCCTTACAGACAATACTGGAGTTTCACAACTGCAAGAGAGAGGGCAAGAGGGGCTATTACTTGGCCACTTGCTGTGGCCTAGTGTCTTGTCTTATGTGAGGTTTGATCACTCAGCCGCACTGGGCTAAATTCACTCATCTTTGCTAAACTTGGAAAGTAGTCTGAGTAGTCCTTCTTGGTCCTTGCGTGGACAGTGATTAGAAATCCCAGCTGCTGTAGATGCAAGCTAGGAGTCAAGGTCACTGACTCTGGAAGTGCTGGGCCACAGAAAGCTAGATGCTGCGGCTCTGAAGATTTCAAACTGTTTGTCAGCCTTCTTTTCCAGAGCTGATATACTGGAACATTTCCAACACTGAGTTTAGTTCGAAGCTATTGGATGGACAAAGGCTGTTAATCTTATATTTTTATGTATGGTAGATTTTTTCTCAGTGGATAGCCATGGAACTGTAAATCACATAAAACTGTCCAGGTCCCAGCAGGAATATTTAACAGCTAAATGGCATGCGAGATCAGGAGGACAGTGCCCAAGGGCACAGAATTAAGCCTTCAATTAACTGGAGTTGCTTTCCCCTGATTAGATTTTGAAGAGCTGTGATTTGTTTCCCCACTGCTTACTTGCCTGGGTGTGACTAGTGCAGTACTACAAACTCACTTCTTCTGGTTAAATGCTTCTTCTCCTATAGTGATTGGAGTTTGTACTGTAGATGCAGTAAAAGGCATGATTCATTTAACAATTGAAAAACAAAACCCAAGAAAATGTATATAAAATGTGACTGTTCATAGTGGTAGAATTTGTGTTTACCAGTACTTTTATGGAGAAGCGTTTATTCTCCCATAAAAGAGAGGTGCTAGATAGGTGTACAATGAATTCTGAATTATCTTTGAGCAGTTTATCCAGGTTGTGGATTAACTGTGCCGCAGAGGCCCTGACACTTTGCTGGCACTGTGCAGGGGGGTCCATCTGTACTCATGCGCTCAAGCACAGTGTTCCAGGACTGATTCCAAAGCTTTAGCTAACTGTGTGGCAACACCTAAGTATGCTCCAGCTTCAGCAAAATTTATCCTGTGGTTGCAGTGTTGCAAACATACCTTGGGTCGCACATTAGCTAATACACCCTCTTGGAGCAGAGTGCAGAAATGCCTAAGGGATTGTGCAAATGGCAGGTTGTATCTGACAAACCCAGGGCTGAATTAGAGCTAATAATTCTGGCTAAACTTAAGTTGACTCTATCTGGAGTCAATCAGAAAGCTGACCAGTTTTCACTTTCAATGTATGCAGTGTGCTAAAAGAAACACAGGCTGTTTCTAAACTGTTTTCTTGGGAGTGACTCTTGCACTTCCAGCTCTGGATGCCTTCTAGAGTTTGTTCCAAGCACCTATTGAGTTGAAACCTGGAAATGTAGCAGTCCCATTTCTACCTCTTTTCTCTTCCTCTGTGCAAGAGAATGGCCCTGCTTCCCAGCTGAGGTTCAGTCACAGCCCAAAATGCTAGAGTTACTTTATCTGTGACACCACGGCAATTAAAACTAAGCTAGACACACAGTGGATGACATGGTGCATTTGAGGTGCACTTGTCACACAGACATAGTTTTCTAGAAATGACCATCTAGTGCAAGTGTCATCCATCCTGCCAGTGTAATCCAGCATATACCATCATGAAGTCTATGACACTGGGAAAGTCCACGATCATGGGAGAATTTGACACAGCAGCTTGCTAAAGCTAAAAACATTCATGTTTATCCAGCTACCTTAACTTAGCACTTTTCCAACTTTTCTGCTTGAATTCCCCACCTTCATATGTTAATGAAGGAAGTGACTGTGTCATAAAAACCTCAGAAGGGAAAAAGCCATAGATGAGTCACTGAAAATATTGATAAGATCACTGATATGGCGCTGATCCATAGATTCCAGCATTCCTGTTTTTCTATGCCCACTGCTCTTGCAGCTTCTCAGGCCCAGCTATGCTCCTTCTCAGTGTTTGGAATGGGACCAGAGGGATTTCTTCACCTCCCTGTAGCAAGGACAACCGCCAGGGTTGCAGAATTCCTTTCTCGCTGTCCCAGGATGTCACAAAGTCTTCAGTATCTACAACAACCCCTCTCAATCCTTGAAGCTACTTATAGCAGCAACCAACATGTCTTATCATACCCCTGCCTTGGTGACAAATTAAAACTGCAATTTGATTATTAACATCTTTCCAAATAAAGGGCTGGATCTTGCTTCCCCTGCTGCTGGTTGCAAAACTGGACTTGACTTCAGTGGAAGCAGATCTGGCCTCAGGGTATATTTAGAGAAAGTAAGTAGCAGCTGTTTTCCCAGTGTTTATTTTACATTTCAGGTTGAGGCATTTGGAAGTGTAGTTTCTACTGGACTTTGTATAGATGGGGTTGTGACTAACAGTAATAACAGGCGAAACTGTGACTTTGCCCCAGCCCCGGAACAAGAGGCCACCCTGTCCCCAGAGTCATGCAGAAGGCGCATGATGACTCACACCCTCGTAATCCCTTTGCTGGGTTTCCCCTCACTCTGCAGGAAAGGAGATTTTTTTTCCCTTCAATACTTGGCACTGCACATGGTCCCAGCCATGCTGGTCCCATAGCCATTAAGTATGCCAAGAGTGTGACTGCGCTGAAACCCATGGGTCAGAAAGTTTAGCACCCAAGAGAAGGTATTTAGCAGGAAATTAGGCTCCGTTTTATTCTTGCCTGGAGCACAAACCAAACATGCTTTGTGGTGGAAGGCAGCGTGTTCCGGTAAGGGCTCCATCCCAGCACATCTCCTAGCACAGCTTCCCATAAAATACATAGCCTGAGTAATGACTTCAAGGTGTGCCGTAATTTTCATCTGCTCCCTCAGTAACCATGTGAAGGTGCAAGTTCCGCATGTTGGTCAGTTGACTACACAAGGCGTCACTGGGTCTTTCTTCTGTGGCAGTCTCATGCATCAGTTTTACTGGTTCATTAATTAAGCTATCTCCTTCCTTGCAGAGGTACCATCTTCAGGTAATGCTGTCCAATGGAGACTAGCATGTGTGTTTTGGATTCTTGTGAGATTATGACTCTGGAGCATTAATGCAGGGGCAATCTGGAAAGTTTCTGTGTGACTAGTGATGATGAGAGGCTTGGAAAACTCCTTGATATTTTGAAAGCTTCTGTCAAGGCAGCCTGCCTATGTCATTCCTTAGTGTCATATTCAGAGCACCTGAACTTAGTTATGGTTGTCTGGACAACAGATAAAATGGAGTTTCTTGGACACTCCTTCCAAGCAAGGAGATGGTGATGGAGCTTCCCCCTTTTTCATACCTTTCATTGCTCATCAGCTCCCCTTTCTTCTCCAATACACCCATATTTAGGGAACTTCTTTTGCCAGTGATGTAATTCCTTCCATAACTCCGGGACCTATGTGCTAATGGAGAGTAAAACTTGTGGGGCACTTGTATTTGGCTCATATTAAGGTTCCATGTTTTCTTACCAAAATGTACATGAGCTCATCAAGAAACAGCCTTGGAGGGACAGCCACATGCAGGTCTTTCACCAGGCAAACTTTTGCTTCAAGATGGCACAACACTTCAAGGAGATCAACTTCTCTCACAGCTAAAGATCAACCAGGATCAGAGCCAAATCTAATTAAAGAAGATGTAGCTTTTGGGAAAATGTTCATCTGTGGTCCCCTGCAATAAAAATTTTGACTGTTTTGACTGTTTTGGTTTCAATTTTTTGAATTCTTGCTTATACTTAGCTCTCACACTTACATCACCAGGGAATAATTCCTCTACTGTTGCTGGTCAGTTTGGAAACAACCTGTCAGACAAAAGATTTCTGTACCATGCAATCACAACAGTGACTGTTGTGGCATGTGTATACCTGAGACAATGACATGGCCATGAAACTACAGTGCATTTGGATACCTGCATGCAAGTAGCAAAAGTAGTCCTTATATGCCTAGCGCTGCCTATTTACACTGCTCCCAGGATCCAAGTAAGCAAAACCACCCTGAGTAGCTCTACACTTTACCTCTCTGACTGGGTACGTACAGAGTTCATGTATTGGTGGTCTGCACTACAACTCAGCAGTGAGTACCCAGTGATTATGGTTTCAGCATGAAAGGTTCACCTGCTAGGACAGGACATGGTCATTGTTCCTCAGCTGTGTCACTAACGTACTAATAGATCATCCCTGTCACTTCATGGATGTTGCTGGCTTCCCACACAGCTTCAACTCAGTCTCTGAAACAGCGCTTGCTCACTCTGCTCTTAAAGCAAGAGCATACTTCTTTAATCTCTCCAAAGAAGGTAACAAGGCACGCATTTGGGAAAATACCTATAATCTAAATCCCTAGGAATAACTAATTTGGTGTAGTGGGTTATATAGAACACTTTGAAAGTTCTTAAACACCACTTATGTGGAAATTGACTGGGAGATCAGTCTTCTGCTGGCACCCTGAGTAGGTATAGGTTCTTTTCCTCCCAGAAAATTTGACTTTGTAGCCTTTAAAAACTGGGATTACACTGCAAGTAAAAAAATTCCCAAGGTTTGTGGTTAACTCTCATGGAAGCCAATTGTGCTATATACTTAAATAATCTTTTTTAAAAAAATGTGGCCCAAATAAATATTCACAAAGTCTACAAATTTGAAATTGCTTTGTATGAAAACATTTCACCATCCAGGCATTCTTGGCTTCCCATTTTGAGTTCAGACTGCATCTTGCCGTGATGCAAGAACCCCACTCCAGTCTCTGCTGTCTGGCAGAAGCTGGGGGGATGGCTCTAGCTGGGGCAGCTGATGGAGGGGCTACAGCTCTACAGCAGTGCTGGCCCTGGGAGAGCCGCCCCAGCTCTGCTGCTGAGGGCAGTGTTGGCTCACAGCACATGTTATCTTCTCTTGGAGCTCCTTCTCCCAGTACATAAACAAATTTGTTTTTGTTTAAAGACTTTCCCACACGAGTGTCTGCCAAGTTCAGAGGACTGCTCTTTGAGATTGATCTTGAATTTTTTGGAACGGGAGATGAGATTATATAATAAATTCAGTTAGTCTCAGTGAGACAGTTGGGAGATGCTGTTTCAGACTCCAATGTAACAGCCAAAGGGATTAAGGAAAATAAAAGAATCCACAGAGTGTAAGCAGGGAAAGAACTTGATTTTCAATTTAGTGAGTCTAATTTGGGAACAGATTCACGGAGAAGTCATCTACAGACCAGCGGATGGATGAAACATTCTCAAAACAGTAAACCTGAATAGATTAATTTCTCTTAGAATAGCCAGCATGCCTTTTTAATACACAGCTTGTTGTCCATCTTGTTGTGTATCTATGATACAGTGGCATTCACATCATAGTCAACTGGTCATTTAGAGAATTATCACTGGCTTTATTGCTGTGACAATGTCAAAATTCCTGTTGTTTGCCAAGTAGCAAGGCACACAGATACTTGTTGTCCAGTTCAGGTCTTGGTCTTCAAAATAATTAAATACCACAAATGCAACAGTTAAAAAGAGACGTGTTTTCTCATAGAAATTCTGGTGGCAGTGAGACTGAAATGGGAAGGAGAGCTGTCAGAGCAGCATCCTCAAAAGAAAGGGGAGTGCTCATGTCCTTGCCATTTCTTACGCTCATGAATAATATCTCTGGTCATCAGTGAGGGTAGGCTCTGCATTGGGAGAAACTAAGACAAATTGTACAGACAATACCAAAGTGCAACCCTTCTTGGGTATCCTGCTTCCTTTGCATTGCTTTAGTGTTTCTCCCATAACCAGTTTGTCTTCTCTTCTGTAAAGCACACAGAGAATTCTGTACAGCAGCAGCGGTGGTGGGAGGGGGAAGACTAAGACTACTTCTTAGGAAGTAGTCTGCTATAAGTAGCTATAATAAAGATAATAAAAAATATAATAATCATTATGGTGCCATCTAAGAGGCCCATGGGAAAATAAATTCATCCTACATTTTGAGAATTTAATAAACTGTATTTGTGTACTAAAGAGGGAACCACGTCAGTTTTAAAATTGCCTCATAGTTGTTTCTTAAAATAACACTTGATTCTGACTGCAGAAACTGTAGACACCCTTGAGAGATAAAAGATCTTCCAGAAAGAATTTATGGACCATATGACAAGTGCTCTTTGTTGAATGTAGCTCAGGTTTTTAGAGAGATATTTTTAAGTTTTCTCCTCTTCTCTATACAACTGAGCTTGTTTTTATTCATGCAAGGTCTTCAGTTCTTACTGCTGGTCCAGGCTAGGGAGGTTCAGAGCAGGTTTCTTTAATTGTTCAACTTTTTTTTTCCATTAGAATAGAAAATTTCTATACAAACCAAGGAAAACCCCACTGTATTCATAAAGATAAAAATGAACATGTGTTCATGTATGTTACTACAACTTCCTTTAGGGAGGGAAGTGGTTTGATGTAAATGTGACAATGGCACCTGCCCTTTTTATCTAAAACAAAAAACACATTTATTTTTTGAGATGGGTGGAAAGGTCTATCTTGTTTTCTGGTCACTGGGTATACTAGTAGTGATGAGATGACCAGAGAGATGGGAAGTGGGGAGCATGGATAAGGAAGGCCATCTACCCGAGAAGAGCATGCCAACACCTATGACATCATTGTAGCAAACTGGTACATCAAAGAGCCTTTCATACCCTGTGGATGATGCTGCAGGAAAGGTCTGAGTCCTCAGGCTCCTGCTCTTCTTCATCCCACTGCCTGAAGGCCACCTGCCACTGGACTCATAATTCCTCAGGTAGGGACACCTTCTCCTCACATTTGAAAAGTGAGCAAAAGAGGCTCCTGGGAAACCTCAAAGGACTTATACACTTCCATCCTCCAGGATGTGGAGTTGATTACTCAGGAGGTGATTTTTATTTCTTCTGAGTCAGTGCTGAACAAATAACCAGTTCGGCACATCATTAAAAGGGACTGTGGTGCCCTGGTGCTGCCTTTTGTACGAGGTTTAATTTAGAGATCCTGACCGCATTTTCTCAGGCAAAACCAGTCTGGACCTGAGAAACTTGCTGAGCAGCAAATGCAACCAGCCATATTTATCCTCTATGGCTTCACTTGGTTACATTAGACATACCTTCTTGTCTTTAACTACTCTGTGGTGTTGCCAAGATTTTTAAACAGGGCGGACAAAGTTCATTTGGAAATAGGATCTCCCTGCGCAATATGGTCTGTGATTGCCTCTTATGGTCGTTTTCACTGTGACTTGTATCAGTCACCTTCTGTGAAGCTTTTAGGTTGGGGCTTGTCACAGATGAATGCAATGTCAAAACTAGGGTTAGCGTTAGGGAGAATGGGTGTGTTGGACATTCTGTAAAAAAATGGGGAACAGCTTCTGCTCTGTCACTTTGTAGTGGGAGAGAAAAACACTCTCTCCAGTTGTTAGGTATGTTTATACCTAACAGCAAAAGCAAGTAGCCCTGCAATTACTTCTTTTTGTAATGAGACACTTCTGCTTCCTTTAGGTGCATTGATTTATCTGAAGACTGCTAACAAATGCATGGAAAATCTGAAAAACAAGTCAGGCAATGAACTCCTTTCCACTTTTGCCCTTTCTCGTGTGGTTAGTGAAAATACGTTAGAGCATCTGTTTCCCAAATTGCAAGCCAATCTTCTCCAGTTGTAAAAACTTACTGTGTTATGCATCATGCCCTTGAATCAGAGCTAATGAAATTTGACACAAGAATATGATCAAATACAGCCCTGATGAATAAATGTGTTGCTTTTCTCAGAATGGTTACTACAAGAAAACAAAGCTAATGGTTCATGCTCCAGTTTTCTTTCAGACTCTATATGACAGAAAGATTCAAATGGTGCTTTTAAAGATTGTTCCTGCTCCCTGAGCAGCATTCCTACTGCAGAGACCCACAGGAAGTGTATGACAATAATGCAGTGTCATGTAAAGGCACTTCCAGAGGAATTTACATCCTCACATTTTTTACTGCCTCCAGATTTATTAGTGAACAGTTCATCCCTTCCTCTCGTTGCTTC
Source organism: Phaenicophaeus curvirostris (assembly GCF_032191515.1). Classification (NCBI taxonomy): domain Eukaryota; kingdom Metazoa; phylum Chordata; class Aves; order Cuculiformes; family Cuculidae; genus Phaenicophaeus; species Phaenicophaeus curvirostris. The sequence goes on along the minus strand of NC_091394.1, from coordinate 49,969,512 downwards.
TCAGTCTTTTGATCATGCCATCATGTTCATGAAAGGCATAAGAAAATGGGAGCTCTGGATGTCTGCTCCGTTTAATGAGTACAACAGTCCTGAAACAGTCCAGTCCAAACCATCCATTGTTTTTGGCCTCTGCTTACAGTGAAACAGGTTTATTGTTCAATGAAATATTATCTGTACTAGATGTTAAGACACTAGGTGTAGCTCTGAGAATCCATCTGTATATCTCAGAAGTGATGGGATGGAAGTTTGTGGGGCTGATTGTCCTGCTTTGTTGATGTCCTGAGAAACATAGATTTAGATAGCAGCAAGTATTCACTGATTAAAAAATTGGTTGAATGATTGATTAAAAAATTTATTTGGGAGCAGCCCTGCAAAGAAGGACTTGGGTGTACTGGTGGATGAAAAACTGAACATAAGCTAGCAATGTCTGCCAACCATATCCTGGGCTGCATCAAAAGGAGCTTGACCAGCGGGTTGAGGGAAGTGACTCTGCTCTGGTAAGACTCCACTGGGAGTACTGTATTCTGGAGCTCTCAACACAGGGAAGATGTGGACCTGTTGGAGCAGGTCCAGAGAAGGGCCACAAAAATGGTCAGAGGAACGGAACACCTCTCCAGTGAGGAAAGGCTGAGAAAGTAAGGGTTGTTCAGCCTGGAGATGAGAAGGCTCCAGAAAGACCTTATTGCAGCTTTTCAGTAGTTAAACAGGGTTTATAAGAAAGAGAAACACTTTTTATTTGGGCCTGTCTTGACAGGACAAGGGGCAACAGTATGAAACTCAAAGAGGGTAGGTTTAAATTGGTTATAAGGAAGAAACATTTTATAATGAAGATGGTGAAACACTGGAACAGATTGCCAGGAGAAGTTGTGATCATCACAACATCCATCATTGTGTTCAAAGTCAGGTCACATGGGACTTTGAGCAACCTAATCTAGTGAAAGTTGCCCTTACCCATGGCAGAGGGGTTGGGCTAGATGGTCTCTGAAGATGCCTCCCAACCCAACCCATTCTGTGATTCTAAGTATCCAAGTTCCTCAGATCTGGCTTGCAAATGTGATGCAGTTGGTAATGCAGTCTGTGGCCCGATGGGTCAGAGAAGTGTGTGTTAACAGTATTGTTGCTGAAGAGCTCCCCAAATGACTGCCTGTGTCCTTGAAATATTGAGAAGAAGCAAGATTGAAACAAAAAATTTGTTTCTCTTGGAGAGTTCTGAAGTGCTTGTGAATTGCCAAAGAAAGAGAGAAAACGTTGCCAATGCAATAAATGTCATTCTGATATGCAGTGAACCAGCCAAAGCTCTTGCATCACAGGCCCTTTTAGAGCATGTAAATCTCAGTTCCTCCTAAAAACCTACCACTGCCACAGCATTGTCAACCAGATTTCTCCTCAGAACCAGGCTTAATATTAGCAGTCACTAGAGGAAGCTGAAGATGGAGTGAGAGGCAGGGAAGTTTTCTTCTTTTGCTTGAATCAATATTATTGTGTTTTCGTAGTTGGCATCTATAAGCTTTTTGCATTAGGAATAGAAAATACAATTTTGCACGTCAGGAGGTATTCCTGGTTTGTACAGCAGTACACAGATATTTTCAATATTATTTCCTAGATTATTTCATATGCAGTGTAATTTGCTTTTCTACCCCGTTCCCACTGAATGGAAGTCTTACACGTGCTGTTGCTTCTTCTCTGTGGCATCGCTCCAGTTCGTGAGCAAGTTTACTCTACTCCCCAGCAGCTCATGTTTACTTTCTTGTTTTAAGTTAGAGTGTGAAACTAAAACAATTGATTTGTCCTTGGCAAGTTAAAATGCATATTATTTTTACAGCACTGCAGGTGCCTGTAGGTCTTTGTGAGCAAAAGGAAACTGAGATTTTAGCCTAGAGAAGAGGAGGCTGAGGGAAGGCCTCATCACTGTCTACAACTATCTGAAAGGTCATAGGGTGTTGGTCTCTTCTCCCAAGTGATAGGTGATAGAATGGGGAATGGCCTTAAGCTGCGCCAGGGGAAGTTCAGACTGGACCTTACGAAAAAATTTTTCGCCAAAAGGGTTATCAAGCACTGGCAGAGGCTACCTAGGGAGGTGATTGAATCACCATCCCTGGAGGTATTTAAAAGACCGGTAGATGAAGTGCTTAGGGATGTGATTTAGTAGTGCACAGGTACAGTTGGGCTTGATGATCTCAAAGGTCTTTTCTAACCTAGTGATTCTATGATCCTATGAAATATCATTGCAACATTCTACCAAGGACCAGATCTTACAGACACTCAGATTGAGCACAATGGAACACAGTTTCACTGAGTGCTTTGTGGCCATATGCTCTGCTCCTGCTACCTGATCTGTCTAACCAGGATGTTTCACTGGCAAGACATCAGTACCATTGTGCTACTTGGGCACAGTCCTGGTGAGACTTTGCCAAGCACCTTGGTGCTAGGTATATTTCTGGCACCAAGTCATACAAAAGTTGCCAGCCAAGTTTTATGACACCTCATTTGGGTATTGCTAGCAGTAAGGTTGCAGCGTAATTGACCTCTAGGTGGAAAATGTGCCCTTATTCAGCTTTGCAGGTTGGTTTTTACAATACCCTCAAAACTCCAGGCAGTTCTACCCTTATTTATAGCTGAGGCAAATAGCACCAGCGTAGTTCACCACACCAATGATCCACCGCGATTATCGTGAAGTTGAAATATGTTATTTAAAATGCTGTTATGTATTTTTAAACATTTGCATATACTTCAGTTATTAGTTACAAACTAGATCAATTAAAAAAATTCTTTATGTATACAACTCTAGCTTTAACCTGAAGTTCAGGCTAAAAGCACACATTCAACAGGCTTCTGCAGTCTCTCCTAGCCTGTTAACAAGGAAGAATAAATCCCATCACTGCTGAATTTGTGGTGGACATGGGCATAATAAATTGTGTAATTTTTAAGAAACTGAGAGTAGTACTAGTAAGTAAAAATAGAATATTGCAGCATTTCTTTGTGCTCAGCTCTTATAGCATGCATACACATACTTGCGAATGTCTCACTACAAAGAATTTCTCATAAAAATCATATTTACCCAGCCTCTTGTCAAGTGTTACCCCTTTATCAGTGCCTGCAGTTTCCTGAAAAATCAATGCTGTTTCCAAGGATCAGGTCTAAATCGAGTTAGAGCAATTTTATGAAGGTGAAGTGTAAAGTCAGGCATTTTAGAGCTACGGCATTACCGTGAATGAAATTCTTTCCTGTTTTAACTCCTTTGCTATGATACCAGATAATTTATGTTTATGAACAACTAATTTGCCATTGATTGTTGTAACTTACCCTTTATTTTTATGCTGTAATTTTTAGCATGTCCAAAATCAGATTGTTCCAGTTTTAACCTGTCAAAAAAACATTAAATGTGTTTTGCTGGAGACGTGGAATGCATATCAGTCACTTAAATATTTTTGTTTCCCCCAAACATAAGAAAGCGTAAGTGGGAAATGCTCGCCTAATACGCAAAAGTAACATCTAATAGCTGGAAAAGGTATGAAGATCCTTTCAACCAGAGGTTATAGAGATGGATATCTCTGGGAGGACACTCCTCATCTTTTCCATATGTTCAAAATAAACTGTCTTCTGTGATTCTGAAGCTCCTTTGGCAGGAGAGGAAAAGTGTTGAAATATTGTGTTTCACAATTTTCCAGACCAAATGCAAACTTATCTGAACGATCCATTACTGTATTATGCAGTACATAAGCTCACCAGTTCTCTGAAGTCAATAATAATTTTTGTTTCTCATTACTTTATAGTCAGAGAGGTATCTCACAGAGTTATTGTAAGCATTATCAGTGCAAACAGTGATACAGAGCCAAGGACGTGTGTGATAATAGCATGTTTTTTGCTTGTATGGAATATTTTAATGCACTCTCAGTGCCTCATTGAAAGCGGTCCAGCAGATTACAGATTATTGCCCTCTTATCTGTTTAGTGAGCAACAGCTATTTGAAACATTTTGATATTGCAATGGTAGATGTGTTACTGGCCACAAAGTAAAATAATTTCATTTTATCAAAGCTTTAATTTTTACATTATTTGAAATAAGCAGCATGATTGGCAGCATTTGGTGTTGGCAACATACAGGAGCTTTTGTCCTACCGAAGTATATGATTTTAGCTCTGAGTAAATCTTGGGTAAGCACATCTTCTGATTTTTACCATTTCTTTGTGCACAAGTCTTCCAGTATGTACACAAATACTTATGAATATTTCAGTAAAAAAATATTCCTCAATGAAAATAAAGTGTTCACAATCAATTCACAGAATCACAAAATGGTAGAGGTTGGAAGGGACCTCTGGAGATCATCTAGTCCAGCCCCCCTGCTAAAGCAGGTTCACCTACAGCACGTCACAGAGGAAGAATTTTGATACAAATTCGTTGCTTCCTTAGCAGCCATCTTGTGATCTTCTGTGATTTCACATATTTTAGCAATGAAGGCTATTTCAAGAGCTTTGTTCTCAGAAATTGTGTTAGATCTCTCATGATTCACACTTTTTGCATGCTGTCTTATCATAAGCATTTTAGAAACTTCAGCATAAGTGACCATGAGCTGTCTGATGCATAACTGACTTCTTTATCTCTCCAAACCAGATATTTCTACACTTATTTGAGAAAGCTGGCAGCCCCTTCTTTTCTCTTCTCTTTTCTTTTTAATTCTTTTTACCTTTGAAAGAAGGGCTTTCTTGACATTTTGATGGAAAAGTATCTGCTTAGTTGTTGTCACAGTCCTGATCTGTGGAGGGGTGTAACTTGAGCAAATAAATGTATGTAAGTAAAACTTAACTAGCCTTAAATCACAATGTTTTTGTCAGCTAAAAAACCTTGTGCACTAGGCTGACTGATCCCGCCATCTGCATGCAGTACATGCATGACAGTATTTTGTCCATGACTTATTTAACAGATAAAATCACTATTTTTTTTGCCCCGTCTAGATTCACTGTAGCAACGGCTCTTTCGGTAGGTAGATGACTTTGGAAATTATTTTCACGTACCTTCTTGCTTTTCATTCACAGTGGAATTTACTTTGTGCAAATTGTTAAACAAAATTCAGGACCCTTTGTTGCTGAAAGTGCTGTTTAAGTCTAATATATTATTGTTTAAGATCAGGAATGCAAGACTTCATCTGAAAAAGAGGGTGTGGAAACATCTGGGGAGGTTCCCACACTGGGATCTTAATTTATGAGGGACTCATCAGAGGACCTGTCTCTAAGTGAAGTGCTGGTGGAAGAGGTTATGGGCTCCATATGCACAATGAACAATGCCAAGTCATCAAAATCAGATAGTATTTACCTAATGGCTGTAGAGGAATCCAAGGAGGAAATAACTGAGCTGTGATGTTTAAACTCACACTTACAACTAGTGCAGTAACCAAAGATTGGTAGTTGGCAAACTAACACCAATTTTTTATTGTCTTAATCAAAAGAGACATTTGTTTAAGGAAATTTTGGGGGAACTACAGGCCAACGATCCTGACATCTGTGCTTGGGCAAAGCAGTAGAAATAATAATTAAGAACATAATTAAAAAACATGCTGTATCGTGGAAAAGTCAACGTGATATTTGTAAAGGGAGGTCTAACATTAAAATTCCATTAAAATTTTATTTATTAAATCTTATTTCTCTGGAGGAGTCAGCCAATGCATAGGGATATTCCATTGCTTCAGTCTACTGAATTCTTAAAAGTCTTTCAGCAGGACGACGACAGCCACTCTTAGAGAAATTGAAATACTGTGGGACAGAAGGTCCTCATATGAATAATTGTTTAAAAGATGGGAAGTAGAGGCTAGAAAATATGTTCTATCTTCATGGTGGATTGTCATCAATGGTATGACAGAAGGTGTGATCTAAAACTTTTGATCAAAAAAATCATGTGGGTTCTGGGAGGGAATTAATAGTGAGATAACATCGGGGATGTCATTAGATTATTCAGGATAGTAAGATGATAGCTGTCTGTGAACAATTGCAGAGGGTTTTGCATCACTGAGTGACTGGATGGTAAAATGGTAGATGAAATTCTGTGTAAATAAACATAATGGGATGCACGTGGGAGAAAAATATGTGGAAATTAAATGTAAAATGCTAAGGACCAGGTCGCTATCACTTGTGAACAAGATCTTCAGGCCATAATAGTTGCATGAAAAAGTAGGTTCTGTGCTCAGTAGCCTACAAAATAGCAAATTAGATGTTAGGAACAACTAAGAAAAACATACAAAATGAAACAATGACTATCATGGTCTCACCACTAAATAGACCCATGGTTTCCTTGTGCATGGGGCAAGGGGCAGGTGTGCATCCTCCTTCCATCTCTGAAGCAGAAGAAGAGCAGGTCCCAAGAAGGACAACGAAGGAGACCAAAGGCGTGGAAGAGCCTCCCAGCTACATAGTGAGTGTGTCAGCAAGGCTTTTCAGCATGGAAAGGAAACTACCAAGGGAGGGCTAGGGCAGGAGTCTACACAGTTCTAGGTAACAGGGCAAAGGGGAACAGACAGCCTGATCATTGCCCCACCCAGCTTGAAACTTAGCATCCAACCCATCCAGCAAGCACTGGCTTCAAACAACAGAGGGTGTTTTCTAGTAGACTGTCTTTAGATAATTTTGTTCCTTACCCCTAGTAATAGGTCTGAAACCCTGTTGTCTTGAAATCTAGAGTATCATTGCAGAGGATAGCAGTGGTGTGCCGTGGAGATGCCTCCCAGCTCTAAACTCCTTATCTAACAACAGGCCTAGATGAAAATTCCCAGCATGAGATTTCCACTTAAAAACTTAAAAGTTTTGCCAGAAAGATCTATCTTGATACAATGCTTCAAAGCAATATTACTCACAAATCGCCAACTGAACCTCTTTCAAAAACAGATTATGGCCTATATGTAGGAAGGCTTTAGTGTTTACACAACCTCTAGTTAACATTTTCTGATCATTGCTTATTTATTTTTCAGGGTTACAAATGCAAAAAACCCCAACCCCAGAGGCCCGAGGTATTTTCTTGTTTAATAGATAAAGTCTTAAGCACAAAGGCATTGTCATATCTTAATTTTATTTCAGATGTGTGAAACCTTTTCTCCTCACATCGGATTTAGTATTTACTGAAAGATAAGGAGGAATCCTATGAGGAAAAAAAGGTGATTAAGTGATTGACAGATGTATTCACTCATTCATTGAGTTTTCCACTTCCTTGTGTGACCAGTGAATTAAATGGTGTGTAGCTGGAGCATCTCCAGCCAACAAGGAAAGAGGCAGCTGAAGATGCAGAAAGGACAAAGAGGAGATAGTACTCCCGGGGAAAAAGGCAAGAAGTAGCTCAAGGGGAGAAAAATACTAAGGGAACTAAAGCAGGAAAGCATGACGATAGTTGTATTTCTACACAATTTACCCATCTGAGTCTCAGATATGATTTATACTAGCACAATGGACTTTAGTGTTGCACTAGTTCTAGTTTTATATTTTTTCATTTTTATTTCCCTACCAAAACAAGCCATTGCAAACTCTCTGGGGCAAAGGCTTCATACTATATGGTTTAAACAATGCCTAGTATAGTGTCTCTGACCCCATCACCAGGATGTGCTTTTGCAAACATAACCCAAGAGGAGATGGTAGTTGGAGATGAAACCCTGAAATAAAGCCTTGATGCTAGGAAAAGATGCTTCTTTGGCATTTGTTCCTGTTATTATTATTATTAATTTAAGTAAACAAATGCATTAGTTCACCTCATTAAAATCAAAGAGAAAAATCTGAGAAATGTAGTTCAGCTGCCAAAGTCTCAAAATCCACCTTGAAATCTTATTGGTTATCTTCTCAAGGGAGGTGTAAATCTTCTTTTAGTTGGCTTTTATTTCTGAATTTGGCTCTGCTCCTGGAAATCTTCCCTGAGAGGCCTCCACTTGCTATAAAAGTTGCAAAAGAAACCTTGCTATTTGCAATACCATTCTGATTATTTTTTTGATGGGCTGAGAGTTGCCTTTTGGCCATCTCGAGAGTGCCTTGGTTCTGTATATCTAATTCATCATTTGGAGTCATTCTGGACATCAAGCTCTTGCTGCCAATCAAAACAACTGTGTATCTATCTCAGGGTTGGGCCTTTAGTCTGTCGGTGTCCCTGAAAACTGAAATGAAGATTTCCATCTGATGGTTGTGATGCAATGCAGCAAATCCCTTGCTGGGAAGGCAACAGGAAAAAGAGGCTAAAAAAAAAAAGAGAAATGGAGACAAAGGGAGGCTTGGTTACAGGAACTTGGGAGGTGGCTGTAACTATCTTTTCCTCCTGCTCTTATTCTGGTCTAAGAGAGGTATGAACCCTAATTTTGGAAGAAGATCCAGATGTCCACTCCACTCTTTTCCAGACAACAGTGGAAGGATCCTGAAGGAAATGTAGAGACTTTTGATAGGTGTCTAGTTTTGCTTGGATAAGTGGATGGCCTGAGTGTATTTTTTGAGAAAGAAATGCTGTCAGAAAAACACACTGAGGGCTCAGTGTCTCACAGTGGATCAGATCATTTTTCAGTAACAAGGCAGGAAGTTCAAGCTAGATGGGTAGAAGTCATCCAGGAAAAAAAAAAAAAAAGAAACCCGTGGAGCTCAAATACAATTGTTTGTATTGCTCTGAGGTTTGTGCTGAGCACAATCCAGCTTGCAGGCGCTGCAGAGGTGTTCAAAGCAAGGAGAGTGGTAGATAAATGAATTTCAAGGAGCAAGAAATGTTGATGCAAATATTAGTAGGTGCAGCTATAAGACTCCACTGTAACCTTTGAGTTCTGACTGCGAAGAAATATTGTGCAGCCCTGTGTGACACTGTCACAAGGCTTACCAGCTGGGGACAAAGAGGAGGAAAGGAAATAGGAAGGGGGCAACTAACATCATAACTTACTTGGGTTTTAGTTCAACATTTCTCTTTAAATATTTTTTTTTCCCTTCTGGATTAGTTTCAATAAAACCTGCATCGCTCGTGGAGCTCCTTCAATAAAAAAGTCACTGTTTGTTATACGATAACACTGAACAGACTCCAGGCACTCCATTTTCTTATCTTAGATATACAGTGGAGCATAACTCAAGCAAAGGGGAGAAGTTAATGCATCTGTAACACTAGGTAACAGAAGCAACAGTAGCATGTTAGTGTAGTAATAACTCTCACATGTGGAATATCTGAAGATGGGTTTTATTGAATTCAGTTTATTTAACCAGGATAAACCCTTGAGATATGGATCTCATTTACAAGATGGTGTTGGCAAGTAGGCAGATTATTACAAGCACATGTGGAAGATAAGTATAAAACAAGAAGTGAAAGCCCTGTTTATATTTTTAATTAGAATCCTTTTATCACCAAAAATGTTAAGTGAAAGGGAAAGCACTAGATATAATTATTACTTGTTGATATTAATAGCAATAGGCCTTCCTACTTATACACAACATTTCTTTCCTGGGCATCTTAATGCCGAACAAAATAAAGGCAAATTGTCTTCCCTCAGCACACATCAGATCTGGCTAAGCCCATTTTACTCAAGGACTTTTCACAGGTCCCTATGAAATGGTCCACAAGGACCCAGTAATTGTGTCAGAAGAAGGAAAAGGAGTGGTGCAGAACTGTGAGGCAGAGCGAGCTGGGATGGAGAATCTTTCAATTGAACACGCTATTGAAATATGGTCCTATCTAGGTAACACTGACAGGTTAGGGCAAAAGCCAAGGAGAACACAATGTACAGTTGAAATTTCAGGAGAGTTAAAGTAGGCAGAGTGCAAGTATTCAAAGCAGAATTTGACCAGGATTAACCCCTTTAATCTTGCTAAAAATACTACATGATCTTTCACGAGCAGAGGCATTCAATATTCAGCTTCTGCATTTCACACAGAAGGCATTAAAACTTACATTTTACATGTATGTATTTTTTGAAATAGTTACCTTTTAAGTGACCTCTAAACAAATACCAACCACATTAAAGTTATATGTGGTATGCTGGTACTTGAGGCTGCGAGGTGATGGAGTGCTTTTCTTTTCACGAGGCAATTTTGCTTGATAATCAAATGTCTCTGGTAGGTAAATAAAAAACCTCTCTCCTCTATTAGAGAGTTATTATGTTGTGTTTACAATATATTCTTTCGGTCTGTAGTTAACATACTTTAAATACTCTTAAAGGTAAATGGCTGCCTTCCAGCCAATGACATTTTTGCACTGTCAAGTTGCATATTTTGCTCAAAAGTGAGGTGCTGAGTCTGCTTCCCTGCTTTCCTTCTGCACTGCAGGTTTCCCCCTCCTGGTGCAGAGAGCTCCAAACAGCAGACTCCAACCTTGTCTTTCTATCTCTGGGACAGATAAAGGACCAGGCTTGCCCAGCCATGAAAACTGCTTGGATAAATACAACAGGACAAGATACTATCAAAAAAGAATGTGGGCTAATGAAAAAAAAAAAAAGGGCATTTTTGAATGGAAGCCTCCAGCGCAGAATACTCACCTGGGTCCTTGACAGAAAAATTGTGCCTTTTTGTTTAGTAGCACGTTCACAATGGAAATTACCTGTTTAATTATCATTGCAAAAGCATCTACAGGCTACAAGGGGTTCATGGTCCATGCTTTGCTAATCAATTTTATGCAGCAGCAAGAGTAGTAAAAGCTCGGCTCCCCTTCTTGTCTGGTGGGATTTGCCTCTGGTTTTCTGTCAGTGGCTCAGCTATGTAAACAACGATGTCTAGGTGACCTCTATCTACTGACTGTGCACCCATAATCAAGACCCTCCTGACTGCGAGAGAGATTTAACTGTGGGTGGCAAATGTCAAGGGCATGCTTACTGCCTCTGTGAAGGGCTCCTCTGGTCTCCCAGCTCACCAGCTCTTGGAAATTTTCTTACCATTTAACTTGCACTGAAGGCTCCCGTCCTGTCACTGCCTGCAGACATTTGGTGGCAGAGTAAAATATTGCCCAGGGATATCTGCTTGCATTAATTTGCTTTGGCTGTTTCGGCACCTTTGTGTTTTTATTTCCCATTTGAGCAGTGACATTTATTGTCACAAACATGCAATGGAAAGCTGATCTGGGAAGAACTGTTAATATTTGCTCTGAAGAACAACCAGACCCCAAACCCATACTTACTAACTTTAAGTACGTGGATGTGTCTCATTGACTTTGTTGAAAGAAACCTGATACTGGGAAAAAAAAAAAAAAAGAAAAAAGAGCAATGCCATGAGCTTTTTCTAACTAGCTAAGACAAATTTGTCATTGCCCAGCCTGAGTCAAGACTGTTCAGGATCTATCCTTACTGTACTGAATTTGAAGAGATAAAACACATGCCGGGGATTTGCACACATTTGGGAAAAACATAGCTCTACCATGACTGCACAAAGAAAGAAAGAAGCAATGTGGTTGGTATCAGGAACTGTTGCAGCATTTAGTTTCTACAAAGGCTACAATGAAAAGTGAGTCTGAAAGGAACATGACTGCTGAAAGTACGCTAAAAAAAATTCTGAAAAGTCATGCTTGGGGGTAATTCCCTGCTAGGTCTTCACAGGTGTGTGAGTAAACCAGGCCAGGACTATGATGACAAAACCATGACTTTTATAAAATCTGTAGCTTTCTAAATATACCCACTCCAGTCAATTTTGGCTAATGAAGTGATGGGTGCCTTGCAGTCCTTGCTGTAAGCATACTGTGATTTTTTTCTTCTGATATTTACAATGTGGATTATAATATCTGTGGGGAAATGCAGTTGTTTGTGGCTCCTCTCTTGCTAGAACACCTCCAAGAAAATAGTATTACGCTCAAGGCTGAAACCATTGTATCAAATTAAACCACAACAATAAAGAGTTAATATAGGGCAACCACAAGTTCCTGTATTAAAGCTGCCTAACATTTCCCATTATAAAAAAATACCAATCATTTTTCATTTGCAGAGCTTTAATATAGCTTGCAGCAAGCAAAATATGAAATTTGAAAAAGGGCACATTTGCAGTTAGGAAGGAGCAACTTGTTGTCTCCACAAAAGAAGAATAAAAAGTATTCAGAGTTGTCTGGACCCCTTAATGTGAAAAAACAAACCTATTCTTTACATTTTATTATAATCTGTGGAACTTGTCTGAAGTTACGGAACATGTGATGCCAGTTGAGCACACCCCAGCCCTTTCAAGAACTCTGCTAGAGGGAATGGGCTACTCAAGTCTCTTTATTAAGAACAAATCCTGGGTAGGGAGACTGATACGTCTGCCCCTAGAAGCCCCTGTGAGATTTCGTAAGTGTGATGAACCAGAGGTCTTATGTTAGTTTAAATTATTCATGGGTGTTGAGAAGTTCCTGATCCAACCTTCTGACGTCCCTTGCTAAGTTTAATCTCAGCTGCAGTGCCTAAACTCTGGCATGGTTTTACAGCAGGCACTGAAACTCAAAAGGATGTTTTGCAGTGACTTCACACCTTGCTTTTGTTGCATTGAGCCCATTCCTGTGGGGACTGTTCCAAGGAGGACAACATGCCCAAAACTCAGTTTGCCTCTTGTTTTGGACACAGATGATTTTCAGCTGAAATGTGGCTTTCTTGCTGTTTCATGAAATATGACATCCCTTTTCTCCTCTTCTCCCCTTACTCCTGCGCACATAAAGCTGAGTATCATGTAGTTCAAATTTACCTCTATGGCCAAGTTCAACAAATTAGCGGCCAGAAATTTTAATCAGATATTTAATCTTTCAGCCATGTAAGTGAGATTTTGTGTTTACAGTGGCAGTAGGCCAGCTTTGCCTCAGAGAAGAAAGACTGTTAGTAGTGTCCTTGAAGCTGGGCAGCCAGAGAGTAGTGACTCCTCTGAGCAGGTCTGTCTGACCTACAGCTCAAAGGCAGCTGTAATCACCATATCAGTATGTACAGATTTGCATGCTTTTTTAAGCACTGGAAAGCTAAGGGATATTATCGTCTTTGTAATATTGCTAGTAACTGCTCTGTGCATTCAACATTATTTAGAATAGTAAAGAAAAGAACAAAGCTTTGCTAACAGGAGGCCACTGAGGATGAACTTGTAACACATCTGACTACAGAATTTGCCAAACCCTGGAGCAACAGGCATCATCTTCCCAAATCAGACAAATGTCAGTAGTGAAGTTAATGAATCTTCCTATTTCAGCAGTGTCTTGCAGAGACGTAGGCATAGACTCATAAACTCATAGACTCATAGAATCATAGAATAACCAGGTTGGAAGAGACCCACCGGATCATCGAGTCCAACCATTCCTATCAAACACTAAACCATGCCCCTTAGCACCTCGTCCACCCGTGCCTTAAACACCTCCAGGGAAGGTGACTCAACCACCTCCCTGGGCAGCCTGTTCCAGTGACCAATGACCCTTTCTGTGAAGAATTTTTTCCTAATGTCCAGCCTAAACCTCCCCTGGTGGAGCTTGAGGCCATTCCCTCTTGTCCTATCACCTGTCACTCGGGAGAAGAGGCCAGCACCCTCCTCTCTACAACCTCCTTTCAGGTAGTTGTAGAGAGCAATGAGGTCTCCCCTCAGCCTCCTCTTCTCCAGGCTAAACAACCCCAGCTCTCTCAGCCGCTCCTCGTAAGACCTGCTCTCCAGCCCCTTCACCAGCTTTGTTGCTCTTCTCATGATTCATTCTCCACACCTTGTTTGTAAGGATCTCATCTATTGCCCAAAGCAGTACATGAATGAATTGGGTTTTGTGGTGTTATCCCTGAAAACTTTGCAAAGTAGAATATGCAAAGCACTTTTCAGTCTTACTTGGTGATCACCTTTATGACTAGAAGCTAGACATTCAGTGATTTTGTTGTATATAGTTACTGAAGCTTTATGTTCAAAGTGTTCTTATGTTAGAGCCAAGGGCTGAATGTTTTACAAGTCTGGGAGTGTTTGGTTCTTGTCAGGGTCTAGGAGGGGTGGTGTAGTGTCATTTTCTGATTTGTCTTAAGTACAAACCTGAGATCTCTGAAGCTCCTAAGCAACCTTAGATTAGGACAGGCATCTTGACTTTGCTCTTCAGACTTCTCATGCTGAAATACAAAACCATTTTTGGGAAAACTCCCTATTTCCTCAGTGCAGATGTGTTTGCAATCAGTGGCTCATACCAGCCCATCAGTATTCCTAGTGGTGAAACAGAAGTTTGAGAGGTGTTACAGTGCTGTACAGGGAGTCTAAAAGTTATTTATCTAGGTTATTTGGTGTTTCTGGTAGCCGTATGAGAAGCGGATTCTAAGAAATACATTTGGACTCTTTATACTTCAATGGAGGCTGGAGAAAGTATACCACTGTGTACCAGGGTCAAGTTTTTAGTACCTTGTGAACAATCTGACTCTTTGTTGGAGAAGTAGACAAATCCTGCCTGAGATAGGGCTACTTTTTAGGAAGGATGTGTATATAGTTCCTGTCTTACAGATTGACACATCCTTTGCGATTTCTAAGTAAAACACCACTTTATGGTCTTGCAAAATGTAAATGCTTCCTATGGCTTTGATTGCTACAGTTTAATTGCGGTTGTTGTTCACATGCCTTGTTTAATATGATTAATGTCATAACAAGTCTGAGGACATTCCTCAGTTCTTTACCTTGACAGTGGAACAACACTGGTGACAAAGTGCAGGTTAGGTCATAATGGATCTCTCTTTTTTTAAGGAATTACCTAAGAGTGCTTACATAGATTTCAGCTTTGGCATTCACTTATTGGATGATTTTATTTGTCTTTATTTCCAGGGAATTCTGGCTTCATTCTAGAACTGTGAGAAATACTGCTTCTGAATTAAGCTGCGTTAACACAACTGTTGTATAAAAATTAGCCATCCAATGCGGAGAAAGAATTATAGAACATACATCGACTGTAGGTATATTGGAGATCAGAATAGTTACCCTGTTGCTAGGGCCGTTATCTCGTTGGAAGATGAAATATGGTTCTACGTTTACATGTAGCAGCTATATTAGTAGTATGAGAGATTGCACAGTTTGGGTTGAGGCCAGGAGAGTGAACTGAAGCCACTATAGTGGCATTGATGGATGATCTCTCCTTGTCAATAGATAGAAAACAGCCATCCATTTTCACCCTTCTGGATCTTTCTTCAACACTTTACACTCTTGACCTGAAGGTACTTTTATTTCACTTGGGAATGTTAACAGGGGGCCAGGGTAATGTACCAATTTGGCTTGGTCCCTCCTACAGTGACTAGTAGAGGTAGAAAGCTATGTTTCTGCTATTGGACCCTGCATTTATCAATTTTCTCTCTTTTGCTGTTCAATATCTTCCTGTCTGCCTAACAATATACACTTTTGGCAGATAGTTCTGATTAACCTTCTTGCTGTGCAGTCCTGCTGCTTGGCCTATGTGACCAAGATGACTTTATCTGGATAACAGCAACACAACTCGTAGATTAAGGCTATTTGCTGAAAGGTAAAGCCAGTGTTGACCCAGGAGATACTGACAGAAGAAGGGGTTTTTGAAGAGATGGCATCAGACAGGCTCATCATGGTGGGAGGTATGTACTAGAGCTGGTCAGTCACTCCCATGGATTAATGGTGCTGTTGTGTTCAATGCTGTTTGCAGAACTGTAGGGACCACTGAACTGAAAAGTATCAACTTAATGATTTGACTGCAAGAGGGGAATAATCAAATTATTTTTGACCATCAGTAGTCTACAGTAGTTCTAGCAATTATTGCCAGCATTTAAGTGCCCTCGCCATTAGAAAATCTTCATTTTCTGCTTGAAAGAAATATTCCACATTGCAATTTCAGCTCACATGTTCTTGTTCTATCTGAAATGGACAAAAATAACTCTTTTTTGCTCTTTTTTTTTTTCAGCTACATTTTATATATTTGAGAAGCATTATCATGTCTCCCCTCTGGACTAAACAGCTTGATCTTTTTTATTCTTTCTCTATAGGTCATGTTTTCTAAATCTCTGGTTATCTTCATTTTCCTCAGCTAGTCCAAGTCTTTTATGAAACGCCTACCCAGTATGAACAAAGTTCTTCACAAGATGCCTTTTAGGCACTAAGCAGAGTGGAAGGAATTATTTGAGTATTAAATAAAATGTTCTCTTTTTAAAATCCCCATAATTTAGAGGATTTTTTTTTACATTAGTATTATAAAATAGACTCACCCTCAATGTGTGGTCCTCCACATTCTATAGCTCATTTTTGAAAGAAGTGTTACATATTCAGTTCTTTCGCCAACTTACATTTTGACAGCTGAGAATGTCTTTCTAGCTGTAGTACTTTACTCTAGCCCCTACTGATAATATTATTTTAAATACTGGTTCTTCAATGTGAAAAGATCTCTTGAATTCTAATCTAACCTCCCAAAACATTTCCAGCCTCTTCCAAGAAGTGAGAAATTCCTTCTGATGTTTTCCTAGTTTTTAATAAAAGTGTTGATCCAAGACGGACCCCTGTGGAACTGCAGTCAAAGAAACTTTCCAGTCTGGCAATGACCTATTTCCAGC
The DNA here is from genome assembly GCF_032191515.1 of Phaenicophaeus curvirostris. Classification (NCBI taxonomy): domain Eukaryota; kingdom Metazoa; phylum Chordata; class Aves; order Cuculiformes; family Cuculidae; genus Phaenicophaeus; species Phaenicophaeus curvirostris. The sequence goes on along the minus strand of NC_091394.1, from coordinate 49,953,087 downwards.
TACTTTCTGAGTAGAGTTTTCCAAGTGGCTGAGCACCTGCCTTACGATAGTTTTGACTAGCTCATGCTTTCTTATAATTTCATGAGGGAACTGTCATACAAGACAGTGTCTAAAGCCTTACTAGCATCCAGGTATGTGACATCAACATCCTGCTAGAGAGGAAAATTAAGTTGAGCTTAACAGAGCTAGTGTTTGACACAGCCATGTTCCTCTGCAACTGTTATCTGTCAGGTAGCTTGATAGCCACCTGATGGTCTGGCTGTAGTATTTTGGTATAGTTTTTTGGTACAGTTTTGTTTTTTTTTTAAATAAAAATCAAGAAAATAGTCTATTGTTCACGGACTTTTCCTTATTTAAGAAGTACTGTATTTGGTCTTTTCTGGTACCCAACAACTTCTTCCATGTATCAGGAGTTTTCAGATCACTGAGATCGATTTTCTAAATTTGTTGGAGTGAATTTCATCAGATGAAGTACATTTGACAATATTTAACTTCATAGCAAGTAACAATTAGCCATTTTCTACTTTACCCCTGACTAATGGGGTGCCAAAGACATATGACAAATGAAGTTTTTGCCAGCAGTGTTAAGATCACAGCTGATTCTTTTAGTGAATACTGAAGTAAAAATCGGTTTGGATCAACATACTTGCAGAAGAATGTCTTGTTATTATTATTTTTACATGCCTTGGAAGTTATACTATGCCTTAACATTTCTGAATTCTCTCTACATCACATGATGCTCCTTATAGCTATCCTCGGTAATGTGTCATGTTTTTCATTTTTGTTCTTGAATTTAAGATTATTGAAGAGGTTTAGCAAGAGTAATGGTCATGTCTATCTGGAGCTGGTCAAGATGCTTTCTCCCACTCTGTTAGTCATTTGTCTGGCTCCAGTTATTTGTGCCTGTGCCATTTACTGGCCAGGCTACAGCAATGTAATAAGTAAAAAGACTTTAGAGAATCAACATGCTCTGAAAGTGGTACTGTGTCTTCTCAATGGCTGAGGTTATTCCCTCTATTCTTTTACTAGCTTCCCATCAGGATCTGAATCAAGTTTGTCATCTTGTTAACTTTCTCTGTGGTCTCCTGGCCTGGAAGGAGGATCTAAAAAAGTTGCATTTAAACTCTGGGATAAAACCTGTGGTCAAAGGTCCTCAACGGAACACTTAATAAGAAAGAGAAAAGTCTCTGCATAGAAAGTGGGGACTTTTCAGGTTTGACAAGTGTCAGGGAATGAAATGATGTCTCCAGGAGCTGAGCTTACTGGTCTCCACAGTAGGAACTGGTGAGAGTTTCTGTATCGCGTATGCTTTTCTGCCTAATTTTAGATTACCTTCTGCTACACACATTCTGCTGCTGAAAGAGGCAGATTTTTTTTAATGCATCAATGCAAGAAGTTCAGATGCTCCCATGACAAATGTAATTTTGGAGTGCATGCAGAATCAAATAGGATAAATAAACCATAACCTGAGAATTCCTGGAGTGCGTGGAAGACAACTTCCTTGCACAGTTGGTGAATGAACCGACAAGGGAGGGTGCCCTCCTGGACCTGCTGTTTGTGAATAAAGAAGGCCTTGTGGGAGATGTAGCAGTAGGTGGACGCCTAGGACTAAGTGACCATGAAATGATAGGGTTTTCTATTCTAGGTGAAGTGAAGAGGGTGGTTAGCAGGACAGTAGCATTAAATTCCCAGAGGGCAGACTTTGAACTCTTCAGAAGGTTGGTTGGCAAAGTGTCATGGGAGACAGTACTTAAGGGCAAGGGAGCCCGTGAGGGCTGGGAGCTCTTCAAAAAAGAAATCCTAGCAGCTCAGGAGAAAGCCATCCCCATGTTCCGGAAAAGAAGCCGGCAGGGGAGAAAACCAGCTTGGTTGAACAGAGAGATCTTGAGTGATATCAAGAAGAAGAGGAATGTTTATGGGCTCTGGAAGAGGGGACAGGCCTCTTGGGTGGACTACAGGAGGGAAGTGAGACTGTGTAGAGAAAAAATCAGAAGGGCTAAGGCTCAGCTAGAAATCAGATTGGCCAAGTCTGTGAAAGATAACAAAAAATCTTTCTATAAATATATAAATAATAAAAGGAGGACTAGGGAGACCATACAGTCCCTATTGTACGCAGAAGGAACAACAGTGACAGGGGATGAGGAAAAGGTTGAGGTACTTAATGCCTTCTTTGCCTCAGTCTTTAGTTGTAAGGAGAGTCGTTCCGTCTGTGTACTAACCCAGGAGCTAGAGGAGCATAATGAGGTTCCCATGATCCAAGAGGAGGTGGTCAGAGCCTTGCTAGCCCGACTAGACAGCCAGAAGTCTATGGGGCCGGATGGGATTCATCCAAGGGTATTGAAGAAGCTGTCGGATGTGCTGGCCAAACTCCTTTCCATCATCTTCCAACAGTCCTGGAAGACTGGGGAAGTTCCACTGGACTGGAGGCTGGCTGATGTTGTGCCCATCTACAAGAAGGGTCACAGGGAGGACCCAGGGAACTACAGGCCTGTCAGTCTGACCTCAGTGCCAGGGAAAGTCATGGAGCAGGTGATCTTGAGTGCTATCATGAAGCACATGCAAGAGAACCAGGTGATCAGGCCCAGTCAACATGGGTTCACAAAAGGCAGGTCTTGCCAAACTAACCTGATTGCCTTCTATGACAAAGTGACTCGGCTGCTGGATGAGGGAAAGGCTGTGGATGTGGTCTTCCTGGACTTCAGCAAAGCCTTTGACACAGTTTCTCACAGCATTCTGCTTGAGAAACTGTCAGCCTCTGGCCTGGACAGGCGCACACTCTCCTGGGTGGAAAACTGATTGGATGGCCGGGCCCAGAGAATGGTGGTAAATGGTGTGAAATCCAGCTGGAGGCCAGTGACAAGTGGGGTTCCCCAGGGCTCAGTGCTGAGTCCAGCCCTGTTCAATGTCTTTATCAATGACCTGGATGAAGGCATCGAGTGCACCCTGAGCAAGTTTGCAGACGACACTAAGCTGCGTGGAAGTGTTGATGTGCTGGAGGGTCGGGAGGCTCTGCAAAGGGATCTGAACAGGCTGGACCACTGGACAGAGTCCAACGGCATGAGGTTTAACAAGGCCAAATGCCGGGTCCTGCACTTGGGGCACAACAACCCTGTGCAGTGCTACAGACTAGGAGAAGTCTGTCTAGAAAGCTGCCTGGAGGAGAGGGACGTGGAGGTGTTGGTTGACAGCGACTGAACATGAGTCAGCAGTGTGCCCAGGTGCCCAAGAAGGCCAAAGGCATCTTGGCTTGTATCAGAAACGGCGTGACCAGCAGGTCCAGGGAGGTTATTCTCCCTCTGTACTCAGCACTGGTGAGACCACTCCTCGAATCCTGTATTCAGTTCTGGGCCCCTCACCACAAGAAGGATGTTGAGGCTCTGGAACGAGTCCAGAGAAGAGCAACAAAGCTGATGAGGGGGCTGGAGAACAGGCCTTACGAGGAGCGGCTGAGCGAGCTGGGGTTGTTTAGCCTAGAGAAGAGGAGGCTGAGGGGAGACCTCATTGCTCTCTATAACTACCTGAAAGGAGGTTGTAGAGAGGAGGGTGCTGGCCTCTTCTCCCAAGTGACAGCGAACAGGACAAGAGGGAATGGCCTCAAGTTCTGCCAGGCGAGGTTCAGGCTGGATATTAGGAAAAAATCTTTCACAGAAAGGGTCATTGGGCACTGGAACAGGCTGCTCAGGGAGGTGGTTGAGTCACCTTCCCTGGAGGTGTTTAAGGCACGGGTGGACGAGGTGCTAAGGGGCATGGTTTAGTGTTTGATAGGAATGGTTGGACTCGATGATCCGGTGGGTCTCTTCCAACCTGGTTGTTCTATGATTCTATGAGTCTAATTTTAGCATGAGTATGACTTTGTTTTGTTACATGCAGCAATTGTCGCATTGTGAATTATTTGGGGGAAGTGGAAAAATTCTCAGATTATTAGTTCTATCTTGGTACTTTGCCACAAGACTGCTGGGAATCTGGAGGTTTTGTTCTGGGAATGGGAATGGTGGGCGAGCGTCGGAGTGTATTATGAGGAATAGAGGACCTACTGGGTGAAAAGACAGAGATTAAGATGTGAGGTTTATGACACATAATTATTCTCAGACATGTTTCAATGTCTCTTTTTTCTTTTTATCAAAATGTTAAGACTGTGGCTATCAAAATCCTCAGACGCCTGCAACAGGACTTGCGCAGAGGGCAACTATGGACCCTTGCTGCCTTCTATGCCTGCGTGGATCCAGCTGACTGAGATTATGGGGGGAAACATATAGGATCACTGCCATTTCTGAATGTGCATTAGAAGCTACAAAAGGCCAGCCAGAACCCTGGCCAGCCAGTTCCATGTGGGTGACAGCCCCAAGGACCAGCAACCCCTTGGGGAGTACACTGAACTAGCAGCGTCAGACCAAGATGAATGGCACACTATGTTGTTTAGATCTTGCATAGTGTCCACCATGCTGGCACTTTGATTTGAAGACCTCTCCAGAAAAAAGAGAGGGCAAATTGTACTAAGGACAAGAAAACCTCTTAGGGAACTTTTCCCCTTGCACAATGCCTGTCCTTTGATTCAGTTGCTCTGCGACCAGTAACATCTCCCTTGTTTTCATTGCTGCTAGACAAAAGAACAGCAACTCTAAAGGTTTTCAAGGCTTTTTTTTTTTTTTTTTTTTGAGAATAAGCTGGACACAGGACCCAAGTAATCATCCTTAGGGGTTTACGTCATCCTCTGGTGTTTTGCCCATCTAAATAGAGCCTGCTTCAAAGAAGTGACATAGCCCCCTCGATGGCAAAGTGCACGCACTGGGAGAGAGCTCTTGGATTTCTGACTGCTTCACAGCACAAGTCCTTGCCTAGAGAAATTTAAGTTTACCAGAAGCACTTCAATTATTTTTTGTTTCGTTTCCCCAATGCCCACCAGATTAGAACACAGCTTGGCAATGTCACTAGAAGAAAGAGAGAGAGAAAAGAAAACAACAAACCCCCAGTTGCCAGTGTTTCAATTACAAATGTGATTGGAAGGGTTTGTGAAATTTGCCATAAAAGTACTTCAGACAGAAATGTTCTTTTCTTTGTATGATTTTTGGAAAGTTTCAGATTTCAGCTGGTCCCGTGTGCTAAATCAACAGGTCTACACAAATACTTCTGGGTAAGATTGACAGGTGGGGAAAGTTGACAAGCCCCTGTCAGAGCTAAAGAGATCTCTGTCATGTGTGTGCCGATGGAAGAACTGCTGCTTTTGCTTGACAAAGACAAGGGTCTTTTATAGTAAAATGAAAACAAGGAATCAAAGGGTGAGAATCAGTCTTCTAGTATCTCATCCTGTGTGTGAGTTGATCAAGGGATATTCATGACTCGTAGCACCATAGGCAGGATTGGAAGGGAAGTCGTGGGTTGCTCAATTTATTCCCTTGCAGCTGCCTCTAAGCACAAGGAGGTGAACTTTCAGGGACATTCATGATTTAACAGAAATGCTGCTAAGTACCATGATATATGTAACCTCAAATTGTGTCATTCACTTAAACACCAAGAGATGTTTAAATATTGTTAGAATGGGCCTGCCTCCTCTGCATCCTGATGTAGTGGTTCACAGGCAAATGTTTTCAAGATTCCCATTGCAAACACAAAGATGGAAAAGTTGACATTTTCATATAATCACGTGATTCTGGGAGGCAAGGCTGTAAGAAAAACAAAGTATAACTGGAGTTTTTATGTAACTGGAAGAACAGACAGCGTTGGAACTGTACATTTTCAGTAACTTTTACACTTGCTCTATCTTGAACACATGGATATCTAGAGATACACATTTCTATATTTTAACTATGCCACTGACTCTAGCTGTTGTTCTTCTAAAGCTCATAGTAAAACTTAAATACATGGGAACAACTATATTAAACAGTCAAGGTTGTTAACTCTTTTTTACTTCTCTTTCTTACCAATAATTATTTGCATCAAGTGGTTGCAAAATTATGTCCTAAGCATAACAATGTGCCTCTGATTTGGCAGTGATTTTTGGCTTAAGAAAGACTGGCAGAGAGACTACATGATGTTCAGTGAGAAAATAAATAGCTATTATGAAATCTGGTCTGGAGTTTCAGGAGAGGAGCACTCAAGTGACACCTGTTCAAACTCAATTGTATACGATTAAATCTGTTCTTTGATGCATTGTAGTGGTTTTCAGAAAGAAACGCTTATCTGTGTCTGCTTGGGCTCCAAGCTGACAATTTGCTTCTATTTCTGCTCTGGCTTTGAGTGTCCATCACCCTCCACCTCCTGTTCCTGCCCATCTGTAAAAGTCATAAACCTGGATTTAAATGCGGTAATGTATGCAGGCAAATGATGACTTGGAAGTGCTTGAGGGAAGGGTTGTGCTTCATGACTCAAGCATTGTCCTCAGCAGAAAGCATGGACAATGAGACTCCTTCACATAGGAAAAAAGTTGTCATCTTTTCCATAGAAGACTCCAACCTCTTATGTTATCATATTCAGTACTAAGTGCAGAAAAGCCTGGCGGGGTGTGTTGACTGGGCCACAGCTAAAAATGAAAGTCCTTAATCAGCACCTGAATTTGTAACAGATTAGTGATTTTTAAGTCAAAATTGGGCAAACAGCACAATTGGCAGCACACTGAAAAGCACAAACAACGCATCGAACCTTATGATCTTCACTAAACATGAAATATTCCTGGAGAATAAAAGTCTTCCTGCAGTGATTCATCTAAGTTTTTTTTTTCTCCAGAGGAATTTGGCAATGTTACAGAAAAAAATGAGGATGGATATCTCTGGTGAATAGCTGTTGTCTTGTGCAGGTACCTGTGTGGAAGCTGAGTGCCTGGGACAGGTGCTATGATACACTGCAAATGAAAATAAAGCACATAACAGAAAGTGTAGAAAGTATAGTCAGTTAGGGATGCAGGGCTATGCAAGTCACATTAGTCACACTAATTCAGATTTCTTCACTCTTATACCTAAGAAGACCAGAGATGGAATCATTTCATCTATACATATGGTATTTATTACCAATGTCAAAGTCAAGAAGTAATGCAGATTTTCTGGGAATATCCAAAGGAATTCTTTCCTGTCTATTAATGAACTGTGTTACTCACTCAATCCAGCAGAACTGAGACCAAATCATCATGGAAGGTGGAAGATAAATATTGCCAGAGAAGAAAAAGCAGTAGCTGGAGAAATGGAAACATGAGAAACTGTCATTTGATATTTGATGAATCAGCTATTGGTGAACATTTCGATAATCATTTATTTCTATAACCAGTGAGGGACCTATCAGAAGGAAAACACAGCTACTTTCACAGTAGAGAGGTAAGGAGAGAAAAGGAATGCCTGCCCATTGGCTAGGTAGCTGGACCAAAGGAGAAAAACCATGGTCCGGAGCTTGATACAAGAAATATTTAACATAAAAATGCCTAAACATGAAGATTAAAGGTTCCAAAAATGGTTCTACTGTTTTCACTGCCAGTATGCTTTCCAAAAAAGGGCTGTCTTCATGAAATACCCCTCATCTTTCAGCCAAATGTAGGATCTTCCCTCCAGCATGGCATAAAGTCTCTAAGTCCTTAATGTGTAGAGCTTAGGTCAAAGTCCTTTCCTGGGAATTTTTCCAAAATAGCTGAGGTAGGCCCCTCCACCCCCTGCATTGGTGGTGGGGATTCCACAAATGAGGTACTTAATTCTCTCCAGACCTCATACAGATGTTGTAGGCACTTAACTTTGGACTACAGATCCTCCTGGATAACAGCATGCCTAAAAAGCGAGTGTATCTTAGCCACCAGTTGTTGGAGTCTCCAATGTTAGTGTAGTCTTTTTTAAACTGGAATTAATATTTCCAGACAGAGCATGAAAAAAACCACGAAAATATAGCCATGAAATCCCTCAGTGCATAAAGACTGACATAGACATTAGCTCTGAAATGAAATCTCCCTGTTCTTCTTACACATGAAATCTGTTGCCAGCCTATTAGCTGGCAGCCGCTGGTAGAGGCCAGCATGGGAGATCACCAGTGGGATTGGTCTTGAACATCAGGAAAAGATGTTTGAACATATTTCTTACCAGTGATTGGAGACGCTGCAATATCCCTTGCCACACGGCCCCTGTGTTTCATTGGCAGGCAGCTTAGAACACCCAAAACTAAACTTGCAAGAACAGGCTAGTAATACGTTTTCCTTTCCCACAGGCAAATAGGCGCAGTTGCCCATCTTATCTGCAAGGCAACCACATGACAGAGCTGATTTGCTCAGTCTGCTCATGATGGCTATAGAAACATCCTGCGCAAGCTCTCTGTAGATAGCAGTACTTGAGGTGTTGCAGAACTGCTGCTGTGCCCAGCAGGCTGCAACTACAGCAGATGCCTCTGCTGCTGCTCTCCTGTCTTGACAAGGGACTCAGATTCCCCATGTACCCTGCTTCTATCTGCATCTCCCATCAAGCACAGCGGAAGGTGTGGAGTCTTGAGTTAAAAAGCCGGTAGCATGGCAAGGATGGAAATACAGAGATTGATGTTAGCTTGCAAACCTTACATTGTGCTTGGAATGGGCATGTGCTGGCCTCTTTCCCCAGTTTCTGTTCCATGGGATTTGACTGGTCACCAGGAACTATTGCTTTTGTATTTCAGAGTTACTGCTGTGAGCTCTGGCCTTTCATTTGGGGTTATTCATCTTGTCAAAGCTTCAGGTTGGTAAAGGATGACCTGCAGCTTCTGGTGAAAGCAAAAGCAGCCTGCAACCACAACCCTGATCCTTCTATCTATCTATCTATCTGTCTGTCTGTCTGTCTGTCTGTCTATTTTGAGTAGGTTAATTCTCATTGAGAGCCTTGGGAACATACAAAATTACCCACAATTTCCCTCACAGTCATTATTATACCTGCTAGCTTTACCAGACACTACTAGGCTGAGATGTACACGTAAAGCATAGAGAGGGGGATCAAACTAAGAGCTACTAAGAAAAAAGTTTTTGATCCTTCTGAGGAAGAAAGGTAATATGTGGTTTTTAGGATTTCTGTGAGAGTCTGAGAGTTTCTAGGTGGCTTTCTGGTACAATAGTGGCTCTTCACAAATACCAAAGCAAATCATCTGTTGGAGATCATTCAGAAATCTTGAAAGATTGTGTGAGGAGGCTTATTTTCTTATATCGTTACAAATATCTGCACTTTTTCCCCCCTCTTTCCTAACAGCGATTAGGTTGGCAGATGAAATCCTTCTGGGTGAACTGGCATGTGTTCAAGCTGCTGGACCATGTGTGCACTGCTGCTTTCTGCTTTAAATATTTTTGTGGGCTTCATAATGGTAATGGGCAACCTTGCCTGACCTAGTTGAAGACAAGTAGGGCATAATAGGGAATTTTAAAAGGAGTATAGCGGGCAGAGTTTTCTTCATCTTTTCTGATTTCCAATAAGGTCTCAGTGATTCACAAGGGGATAATCATATAAAAAGTGAGTCTTAATGCAACATTCCCCAAAATTTCAAAATCAAGAAATCTCCTTAGAGTTGCCAGATGATTAAATGTGTTCAGTCGTGCTTGCTGGGATGATAGAGAAATGTGTTGATATGAGGGGAATATCCTAGTTTATGCAAAAATGTATTGCCCAAAGGAAGACTCATATGGTGTCTTCACATCTGCGTGTCACCACTGGTGAACGCTTCTCTCCTCAGGCTAAGAGTGAAATTGCTGTTGATAACAGCTTACCTGTATGCTGTTATCCAAGCCACCACGTAAGGATAGTCACCCCAGCCAGGCCACCACATTTTGCAGCCCAGTGGGAAGTATCTGCCTCCTGCATGAGAAGGCTGCTTCCTTCCATGGGGAGCAGGGGAGGAGGGATGGGAAAAGAGCTCCAGGGGAGCTGCGAATAATAAATAACCATTTGAGCTGTTGTGGCAACAGCGGAATAAAACCAGGGAGGGCAGTTGGGGTAAGGGGCTTACAACCAAGCGCCTGGTTTCCAGTGTCCGCCTGGCTCCCTTCTCCCCAGGGCGTGGGGGCCACGAGGGACGTGGGGTCCGCAAGGGCGTGGGTGATGCCGTTGGGGCTGGGTGAGTGGCCGCCGGCTCTGTGGCGCTGCTTGTTGTTGTTGGTCTGGCGCAGGAACTTGGCAGAGGCGTGCAGTCGGTCCCTGCTCTGAGTCCCACAGGCAGGAAAAGTCTCCCAGCCTGTGGAGGAGACAGCCTGGCTGAAAGAGCCCCGCCAGCTCCGCTGCAGATAAGTTAATGTACACAGAAGGGACGTAAATTACCACGACCCTCAGCAGCAGGACATTGGCCAGGGCCTGTCAGGAGAGGGACAAGCGTGGCAGGCTCCGCGCCTCGCTGACATTTACCTCCAGATAGAGCCACCACCGCCTGGTGAGGAAGGACCTGGTGGAGCCACGGCTTCCTTGAAAACAGCTGCCTGTCCCTGACACCTACAAATTAAAGCAGTTTTAATCAGTTGAATCAACGAAGGGAGGTATACTGTTTTCCCAAACGATTTGCACAGGGATGGCAGCCTTTTTCCCACTCTCCCCTGCTGCCTCCTCTGTGGCTCCAGGGCCATTTCCCTTATGTTTCTTTATCTGTGCTGATGTTTTTTCCCCCCAGTCCCCCTCCAAGAAGCCAGACGTGCCTTCATCTGCACCGTCTAAGCCCTGACAACACTCACCTCCCTGTTTACACACTGACATCACGCTGCAGCCTCCCTCCAGCCCAGAAATAACCCCTGGGAATAAAGCAAACAGGAAAAGACCCATGACGCAGGCACCACCGTTGCCTCCTTCACAGCTACAACCACATCACCCCCTTCAGAAGCTGTACCCACAGAGAATGGTGGGATCCTGGAGGATCCTTTCCAGCCCCACATCACTGGGACTGCAGATGTTGTGACATGAAGTTGCGTGGGACACCTGACACACAGGCTCCATTTAGCAGATGGATGGAGATGAGATCCATCCGGGTAACCTAAGGCAAAATCTTACAGGCTTGTACTTCAGCCATTACACCATGCCTCCCCATATAAATACATTTCTCTCTTTTTCTCCGTCCCTGTGTTTCATATCTTTCGTGGAGAGGCACAGTTAAACTTAAAGCTAGGTATACTGAATGGACAGTGGAAACAACAATGGGAAAATGTCTGCAAGGTCATTCTCAGTTATTCCAAATCATGTCTTGTAATCCACACACAGCCCATTAATTTCAGCAGGACTCCCTGTGTGGTAAGCTCCTACGCGACATGTGTGTGGGAGGCACATTTGGGTCCATGGAGATTTCATTATTATTGTAAGCTTCAGTGTTAGCAGACTCCAGGGTACAGCACTTTGCTCTCCCTCCTAGGGAAAAGCCAGACTTAGGCTAAGTTCTGTGTCTTAGCGTACTGCTTGCCCCTACTTTCACAAGCTCTGCTCTCTCACATTTGTTAAATACTCTGTCTGAATACATAGCAGCAGACCACTACCATGGCTGTGCTCATTAGAATTACGCTGGATTGTTTAGGCTGCATAAATGTCCCTAAATGCATAGATTATTTTCTCTGTCTTTTGGAAAGGTAACTGCAGTTCAGCAAGGAATGGGTAGCATGGAGGCCAGAGAGTGAGTGCTGGGTTCAGAAAGGCTTTTTTACTTGTCAGTTTTTCCCTGGAGATGCTGGATACAGCATGATGCTCTGGGACCAGACCTGTCTGAATCCATGATGGTTTTATGCAGTTGGCTTCACAGGCATGTCTGGATATGGAGCAGGAGAGGGCAAGCACAGAAGGCTCTTACTCAAAGCCTTTATTAGGATTTGGTATAAAAAGTATATACAAAGGTCACACAAAAACATAGTTATTCTGATAAGACTTTTTAAAAAAATATATCTGCTGTGGCCAGAATTTCCAGTGGCTTCCCATAAGCACCAGCATTCCCATTTACTTTTTGAAAGGTAGAGAGTGTGCATGATCACAGCTTTTATGTCTGTAAGGCTGTGTCCTAAGGGGCAACCTGGGAACCTGGTTGGGACATCTGTCTCCCTAGAGCAGGAGAAAGTGCTGTATCTCCCACTCTGCCACCCCAGCCCTGCTAATGCCACACAACCTCCCAGCAACACAGCATGGGACACAGAATCTCCAAGTTCAGACAATATCCTTTGTTGTGGCCCTCTGCCATTGCCTTTTCTCTTCTGGTGAGGGGTGATAGGAGAGATGTAGACCGTCATGCCCTCTACTTCCCTCCCAAAAGGACTATGAAGAGAGCTAGAGAATAAAAGTTGTCTGAGAAAGGCTAATGGTAGACAAAATGTATGAACAGCAGAACTCAGATTGCTAGCATTTCACTATATGAGTAGTTTTAGAATACTGTGGGATGAAAGAAGGTGTGTAAGAAGCATTTTTCATAAAAGATGTAGGATATTCAAAATATCCCATAAACTGGTAACTTACTGCGTTGTGTGTCTTCATGGTTTTAAAAAAAATCTACCTTTTAAGTAGGAGCTGGTCAGAGAACTGATTCTTTTTCCTCTAAGTGTAGTGCCTTGGGACCCAAAAGATGATATCTTCTGGAGAAGAAGAGTGCTCCAATAAAAAAGTGGATATACATGTCCAATTTTTTTTTTTTTTGCATTGTAATTAAGTCTCTTTTTGCATTGTAATTAATCCTCTTCAAAAAGGAAATCCTAGCAGCTCAGGAGAAGGCCATTCCCGTGTTCCGGAAAAAAAGCCGGCAGGGGAGAAAACCAGCTTGGTTGAACAGAGAGATCTTGAGTGATATCAGGAAGAAGAGAAACGTTTATGGGCTCTGGAAGAGGGGACAGGCCTCTTGGGTGGACTACAGGAGGGAAGTGGGATTGTGTAGAGAAAAAATCAGAAGGGCTAAGGCTTAACTAGAAATCAGATTGGCAAAGTCTGTGAAAGATAACAAAAAATCTTTCTATAAATATATAAATAATAAAAGGAGGACTAGGGAGACCATACAGTCCCTATTGTACGCAGAAGGAACAACAGTGACAGGGGATGAGGAAAAGGTTGAGGTACTTAATGCCTTCTTTGCCTCAGTCTTTAATTGTAAAGAAAGTCGTTCCATCTGTGTACAAACCCAGGAACTAGAGGAGCAAAATGAGGCTCCCATGATCCAAGAGGAGGTGGTCAGAGCCTTGCTAGCCCGACTAGACACCCACAAGTCTATGGGGCCGGATGGGATTCATCCAAGGGTATTGAAGGAGCTGGCGGATGTGCTAGCCAAACCTCTTTCCATCATCTTCCAACAGTCCTGGAAGACTGGGGAAGTTCCACTGGACTGGAGGCTGGCTGATGTTGTGCCCATCTACAAGAAGGGTCGCAAGGAGGATCCAGGGAACTACAGGCCTGACAGTCTGACCTCAGTGCCAGGGAAAGTCATGGAGCAGGTGATCTTGAGTGCTATCATGAAGCACATGCAAGAGAACCAGGTGATCAGGCCCAGTCAACACGGGTTCACAAAAGGCAGGTCTTGCCAAACTAACCTGATTGCCTTCTATGACAAAGTGACTCGGCTGCTGGATGAGGGAAAGGCTGTGGATGTGGTCTTCCTGGACTTCAGTAAAGCCTTTGACACAGTTTCTCACAGCATTCTGCTTGAGAAACTGTCAGCCTCTGGCCTGGACAGGCGCACACTCTCCTGGGTGGAAAACTGATTGGATGGCCGGGCCCAGAGAGTGGTGGGAAATGGTGTGAAATCCAGCTGGAGGCCAGTGACAAGTGGGGTTCCCCAGGGCTCAGTGCTGGGTCCAGCCCTGTTCAATGTCTTTATCAATGACCTGGATGAAGGCATCGAGTGCACCCTTAGCAAGTTTGCAGACGACACTAAGCTGGGTGGAAGTGTCGATCTGCTGGAGGATCAGGAGGCTCTGCAAAGGGATCTGAACAGGCTGGACCGCTGGGCAGAGACCAATGGCATGAGGTTTAACAAGGCCAAATGCCGGGTCCTGCACTTGGGGCACAACAACCCTGTGCAGTGCTACAGACTAGGAGAAGCCTGTCTAGAAAGCTGCCTGGAGGAGAGGGACCTGGGGGTGTTGGTTGACAGCAACTGAACATGAGCCAGCAGTGTGCCCAGGTGGCCAAGAAGGCCAATGGCATCTTGGCTTGTATCAGAAACGGCGTGACCAGCAGGTCCAGGGAGGTTATCCTCCCTCTGTACTCGGCACTGGTGAGACCAATCCTCGAATCCTGTGTTCAGTTCTGGGCCCCTCACCACAAGAAGGATGTTGAGGCTCTGGAGGGAGTCCAGAGAAGAGCAACAAAGCTGGTGAGGGGGCTGGAGAACAGGCCTTACGAGGAGCGGCTGAGAGAGCTGGGGTTGTTTAGCCTAGAGAAGAGGAGGCTGAGGGGAGACCTCATTGCTCTCTATAACTGCCTGAAAGGAGGTTGTAGAGAGGAGGTTGCTGGCCTCTTCTCCCAAGTGACGGGGGACAGGACAAGAGGGAATGGCCTCAAGCTCCGCCAGGGGAGGTTTGGGCTGGACATTAGGAAAAAATTCTTCACAGAAAGGGTGATTGGGAACTGGAACAGGCTGCCCAGGGTGGTGGTTGATTCACCTTCCCTGGAGGTGTTTAAGGCACGGGTGGACGAGGTGCTGAGGGGCATGGTTTAGTGTTTGATAGGAATGGTTGGACTCGATGATCCGGTGGGTCCTTTCCAACCTGGTGATTCTATGATTCTATAAGTGAGAAACTAGCAACAGGACAAAGTGGTAGGCTGATAACCAGGTATCAGAGGGCTGGAGCACCTCCATATGAGGACTGGCTGAGGGAGTTGGGCTTGTTCAGCCTAGAGATGAGAAGGCTCTGAGGAGACCTTTTAATGACCTTCCAGTATCTGAAGGGGGCTAGAGGAAAGCTAGGGAGGGACTTTTTACAAAGGCTTGTAGTGACAGGGCTAGGGGGAATGGCTATAAATTGGAGAGGGGAAGATTTAAACTGAACATCAATAGGAAATTCTTCACAAGGAGGGTGGTGAGGCACTGGCAAAGGTTGCCCAGAGAAGTTGTGGATGCCCCATTCCTGGAAGTGTTCAAGGCCAGGTTGGATGGGGCCTTGAGCAGCCTGATCTAGTGGTATTCTATGGTTCTATGCATTTAACATAGAGCAATGAGCTCTCTTCCTGAGGCTGGGCAAGGGATAGACATACCCTTGGTCTTAGTGGAATTATTCCAGCATCTCACGTTATAATGGCTTTTCGAGGAACACACAGTCATCCACAGGATTGATAGATGCCCTTTTCCTCAAGGACTTCCACGTAGTTGTAGCGTCAAAGTGTTACCAATGTGTAAGAGTTTGGTTGTGGCAACACCCACTCTGCTCAGGGAAAGATGAACATAGGTGCTGATGGGAGTCCAGGAGTGCAAAGTGGCCAGATGGCCAAATCCTCTTCTGCCTCCAGGAACTTCTCAGCATCTATCCCTGCAAAAGACAGGGCTGGGGGCTGTCTTCTAATCATTACTTCAGCTCCTAGAGGACAGAGGAACACCTCCTGCTCTGCCGAAAGACAAAGAAACAAATAATAGCAGCAGCCGTTCACTCTGCATGTGTGCTAAGGACAGGATTCTCCAGTTCCTCCTCCCCATCTGAAGACGTGGCTTCCCCAGACAGCTAGTGCGTGTGTGTTGTGGCACTGCCAGGCTCCCTGGGCTGACTTGTTTTCACCTCTTCCCTCACAGAATGCCCCGTGTTTTCTTCCAAAACACATTCATGTTCCTGGCACTGGAAATCTTTATCTTTATGTGTTGTTTTGAGCACACCCACTGCTTCCCGACTTAAAGCAGTTATAGCATAGACAGAGATTTACTGACATCAGATAGTGGTTTTCTTAAAGCCAGATGGTTCTTCTAGTGGACAGGACACAACTGGGCTTCATTTAGATAGAAAACAAAGATCACTTTTCCCAAAGCAAACATGTTTGGGACAGAAAATTAACCATGAATGAATGCATGTTCAATGCCGAGGGGCTAACAGGAAGGACTGGCGTAATTGTGGTGTTCAGTCAAACACTGGTTTTGGTTTCAGAGAGGTTGAAATCCACTTCTAACTCTGATGCAGCTGAAGCATTGTGAAAATGCCTAGTTTCATAGCAGGTGTCAGGGACTTCAAACCAGGACCAGAACTACCCAAAACACATGCAGAAATATCCCCAAATGGCTCTTTCTCAGTCCATCCATAACATCAGAAGCAAGGAGGAGAGAAGATGGTACAGAAGAGGTTTCCCTTCTAGGCCCAGCTCCTACAGCTGCTTCACTCTTCCTGCACTCCCAGAGTCAGCAGCTGCCCCCCAGCAGGACTCCTGCAGACTGGAGAGTCCAGCCTCACATTTTTCTGTGATCTGTTGCTGTGTTCACACCTCTTCAGTGCATTTCATTTCAAAACTATGATCTTTCTTCGTTTCAGATGGGTCTTCTGTAGTGACTCACCCCTAAAATACCCAATGGTATGTAAACATACCCCATCACTCCTGAAATAAGGAATCCCAGTTTTCAGTTCTGCAGCAGACACCCTGACAAGATGCTGGCCCATTTATATATCTAACTGTCCAGGCTTGTTGCTTCAGAATGTGCGGGCTGGAGTTTGCCTTTTTGCTAACATAAATGCAGATTTTGACACACAGCTGCTGAGGGATTTGGGGAGGTATCTCTGATTCAGAAAAGAAAAAGGTTGTTTGACTGTACATAGATGGCCTCTGGCTTCCTTCAGGGATGATTCCCTTTTCCCTTCAGCCTTGCGCTTTGAATAAGCATCCAGAGGCTTGGAATCTTATCCAGACTTATCCAAATCTCTTTGAAGGGATGGATTAAGGCAGGAACCCTGGGACTCAGGCCAAGAAACCTCAAAAACACAAGAAGTTAATGGGAAACCAAGAGTCTGTCCAGAGGAGCTGGCTAAGGAAAAATGAAGTCCATCTCAGGGAGGCGACAGGAAGGGATGGTCTGTCTGGGGAAGGAGGGCTCTGTGGGGAGTTGAGCAAGGGGGATAAGAGAGGGGGAGGGTGTGGACCAGACTGGGAAGGATAGGAAAAGGCACACTGTGGTAGGCTCAGGCCTTAGTTGCCTTAAGCCAAGCCTACCTTATGGGTCTGTGACCCTGGCTACAAATTTTCTGTGAAGAAGTTATGGTGGAAGGCTTGTGGCACTCTCTGGCACTGGCTGCATCAGCAACACTGGTGGAGTAGTCTGTTATCCGAACACAGATAACCTTGTGGGAGTCATAAATAAGGGGAGGCATGACGAAATTGTATGAAATAGTAAATGGTCCCAAGGAAGAAGACCAGGAGGTTTCTGTTCACCTTGATCCATGGCAAAAGACAAGAAGATGCTTATCAAAACACTGAAATATGGCAAAATAAGAACGGATGAAAGTAAAACCCTGTTCACATAGCACACTCCAGCCTGGTGTCATTCTTTGATATGAGACATGGCTTAGTATACAAATCTTTAGAGGCCGATCAGAGAGTGAAATAATACCAACAAGTAGCAGGGTTTTATCAATCTGTAGAATCAAAGATCAGTAAAGGTACTGGGATTGTCTACTGTTTTGTTACAGTTCTGCTGTTTGTTTTGGGTTTTTTTCTGGGTAGATAAAAATGTCGCCAGCAGAGCAATTTTTGCACTGGGAAGGGAGATTGAACAGCTCTGAGACATGGCAGGGGCATCAGTAGTTCAGGAAGGGCAGAGGAGAGGCAGCAGGAGAGGTGGATGATTGTCATCTCTGCTACCCTGCAGCCTGGCAACACCGCACCTTCAGATCTCTGTCATGCTGTGAGCTAATACAGAGCCTCAACCACCCAGAATGACTCTCAGACCCATTTCCAGTCACCTAGTGTGTTGTTCATAGAAACATATAATGGTTTGGGTTGGAAACAACTTTAAAGATCATCTGATTCTAACTCGCCAGCCATGAGCAGGGACACCTTTCGCTAGACCGGGATGCCCAAAACCTCATCCGGCCTGATTCTGAACAGCTTCAGGGATGAGGCACCCACAGCTTCCCTGGATAACCTGTTCCAGTGCTTCAGCATCCTCATCGTGAAGAATTTCTTCCTAACATCTAATCTACACTCTTTACATTTGAAGTCATTACTCCTTGTCCTCTCCCTTCAGGTACAGGAAGGCTGCTATAAAGTCTCCTTGAAGCCTTTTCTTCTTCAGGCTGGAAACCCCCAGCTCTCTCAGACTGTCTTCATTGGAGAGGTGCTCCAGCTCATTGTTCATCTTTGTGGCCCTCCTCTGGACCTTGTCCAACAGGTTGATATTCTTATGTTGGGAACGCCAGAGCTGGATGCACTAGTCCAGGTGGGAGTCTCACAAGAGTAGAGTAGGGAGGCAGAATCGTCTCCCTTGACCTGCTGGTCATGCTTGTTTTTATGCAGCCGAGTATATGGTTGGCCTTCTGGGCTACAAGTGCTCAATGCCAGGTCATGTTGAGCTTCTCATGAACCAGCACCTCCAATTTCTTCTCTGCAGCACTACTCTTAATCTATTCTGCACCCAGCACGTATTTTTGTCAGTGTTAGTTTGGCTTTGGTTTTATGTTAGCTGTTTCATTTGTCTTTACTTCTGGTGGTTTATGTTTGCTACCCAAACTAACCAAACAACAGGCAATTAGACTGTTCTGCTGAATAAACCATATGTGCGTCCCATGTTCTGGCCTTCCAAAAATGTGTGAGATCAGAAGCAACATTGTTGATTTCAGGTTTTTTTTAATAATTGGTGTTGTGACAGAGGTTAGAGATGCCTTAAAGCAGAAAAGCTGAAGCAACTTCAGAGCAGAGTTGGAGCTGAACAAGCAGGTCTCCACAGGTAAAATAGGCACTCAGCTTTGAAGGTGGAGACTGTTTTTCTTTTTTTCAGTCCTTTCTTAACTGATATGAATATTTTTAAACCACCAAAGCTGCACAACACCCTCCTCTCTCCAGCCCCAGCTGACTCACATTGTAGACTAAATTTCAAATTCTTGAGGACAGTCGTTATGCCTGAGCGAAGTTTGTGGGTCACAGAGGAAAAAGACATCTGCTGAAATCAGTGCTTCAAATCTATACTTTTTTTTTTAAACTCAGACAAAACCCTATTCCCCAATTCACATATTATTTTCTCTGCTTTATTCTCTATCTGCATGAAACAAGGAGTAAAAGAGGGAGCACAGGATTAAGCCCCTGTCTCAGAGCATGGCTCTTCTCTCAGATCTTCTTATTGGGAGGCGAGAAATCCCAGAAATTTTTAACAGAAAGCTAATCAGGCAAGAGCTTGCACCCAGCTCAGAGGCCCAGCTAATTCATAGTAGGCAGAGGACAGAAGTCCATCATGTGGTGATGCAAATGCTTATTGCATCTACCAAGTACACTATAACAGGAACAGCAGCATAAAAGTTATATGGGGGTGGGTGGTAAGAGGGGAAGTGACAGGTTACTTCCAAATACGAAGGAAAAAAACATTCAAAATGTTTGTCTTAGAACTATTTTTCTGGTTAATGTTTAACCTTTCACTTTTCCAAAGTAATGTTCTTGTTATCAGCTCCATTGCTGAAGGTCACATATAGAAAAAAATCATATCTTAAATGTGAATAAATAGCACAAGCAGAAATTAATTGAGTGCAAGTGACTCATGTGACATTTAAGGTTTTCTTTACCTACCAATGT
Organism: Phaenicophaeus curvirostris; assembly: GCF_032191515.1. Classification (NCBI taxonomy): domain Eukaryota; kingdom Metazoa; phylum Chordata; class Aves; order Cuculiformes; family Cuculidae; genus Phaenicophaeus; species Phaenicophaeus curvirostris. Next base: position 49,933,486 of record NC_091394.1, on the reverse strand, counting down.
AAGCAAATGGTGTAAGCATGTCACTTTTTGTTCCATGAACTGAAAAGAAAGCAAGTGAGCCAGAGACGACCTATTGTGTTGCCAATGTACTCAAGACCCATTAAGAAGGCTCTCCTTCTCAAATCCAGTTATTCTAGGAAGCAAACAACTGCAGGAGGAGGAGATATCTGTGCCCTGGCAGTGGACGTGCTTGGAGGTAGGGGAAGGCTCTCTACTAATGGGGAGCGCTGGCAAAACCTTTGAGTTGCACTGCGCCACAGTGAATGACAGCCGTGATTTTGACTGATGTTTTTTGATTCTCTGATAAGAACCCAGGGGATAAAAACAAATGCTTTTGAGGAATTTGCGACCAATAAATCAATCACTTCATTAAAGCAAACAAATGCAATGCATGTGGTTTACCTCCTGTGTTGGGGGTCTCAGCAGCTTCGGAGGCATGGGGTTTCATCCACTAGGGAGATTTGTTCATGTGAAGGGGAAGTTAACTGGAATCAGCAAAGAAGGCCATTCAGTTTATGTTTACTGCAAATCCCTACCTGTGTTTATTTATGGTTTAGGGTAGCCTTAGTGCTTCATAAAGGAGAAATAGGGACAGACAAGAATCAAATGCTGCTACAGAAGGATTTACAACAAAGACACCTAGCTCATTGATGTGGTTCATAAATACATGTTTGTATTGCACAGTCCAAAAATATAAAATTTTTTTTTACTTTTCTTTCACTGAAGATACACTAATTTTTCACTCATGATCCAGACACAAAGAAGAAAAGTTCCTTCTTTATAATGTCTAAAGTGTAACTCATATACTTGTATCAACTATTTGTACGGTCCAGGAGAGAAAAATGGAACAAGTTCTCTGTTGCGGAGCAGGCAGTTGCTTTCTGTAGAAGGCATAGAAGCAGTGACTGCTTGTCTTGAAGATTTAAATGGATCTGAACCATTTCTAAGATTACTGCTGAGACAATTCTGAAGATAATTGTCAGCAATTAGATAGAATTTGTTTATCCAGATTCTTCAGTACTTTTTATTGTGTCCTACTCATCTGACAGATTTTAAGGAAAAAGAAAGCAGAAAGTAGTATTGTCCAAGCAATCTGCTTTTATAATAGCTTATGAACTACTGCACTCATGATTAAGTTTTGATGGTCTCAGTCTCTGGTTTTTACTTATGGTGGCTTGAAGGGGATTTATGGTTGATACAGTTGGATGCAAAACTTTGTCTGCTAGGGTCCTGGCTCGTGGCAGTCACCAGAGGGAAATGTCAGTGGATGGAAGGTGGGTCGTTCTGGGCATTGCTCTAGTTTTAGGACCCACTGTTTTAATACCTGGGAAATAGAGACATAACTTACTTAGCTGCTGGGGTGAGGACTACAATCACCTGTACATTGCAGCTATGACCCAGTCTGGACATCTCTCAAAAGGTACAAGCTGCTGAGCTTCAAGAGCATTCTCATGGCTTATATGCTTCTTAATAGTGATTATCATTTTTCTAAAGAAGTCTCATTTTACTTGACCTTTTGCTCTGTGCGCTGCAAAGTTCAGTCAATAAATTAAACCCCAGCTTTGATGTTAAGAGTCCTGGAAGTAAAAGCAGCTGTCACAAATAACATCTTTTTTTTTTTTTTTTTTTTTTGGAAATAAACACTGGCAAATAGACAAATGAGTTGTTTCATTTCTGCTAATCTGAGTCAAGTTTAGTTTTTAAGCTGATAATAGCAGTACTGGTGCAAAGTCTCAGAAACAAACTCCAGAGGAACAAGAGCCCTTTCTTCAATGATAATTCTTACTGTGTCACAGCCAATATTTGGATCCCTGCAACAAACTTCTAAGTTTGAAGGAGTGAAGGAAAGGGCTCCTTTGCATTTCTGATTCCACTATCAAGTCTGTGCTAATATGCACGATAGACAACCGCTTCAGCAGCATAGCAGTCTCTCTCTGTCTGAATAGGAAATCCAGTACTTGTTTTGCCTATCCCAGCCCTCAAGTTTTGTTTCTTCCCTCTTCCAAGAATTTTGACTGTTTTCTAGACCAGTATCTAGAAACACAACCTCTTCTGGCATGGTGCCTGTTTTCTGAAGAGAAAGAGGGTGTTCACAGCTGCTGCTGTGGTCCAAGTCACTGTCTATCAAAATTCCTTGCTCTATTTTCACTTTTCTCATGTAACATCACATCATCTAACTTACTACATTTGTTTCTGATTACAGGCTGTGTACAATGGCCCAGCACAATTCCTTACAGTATGCTATGGCTTCATGCCATGGGAAAACATTTTCATAATTTTTATGACCCCAGTGCAGCAATGATGCATTTTTTAAAAAACAGAAGAACATATAACAGAATTATTTTGTAGAAGGATTAAGCATCATTACTCACAGCAGACATATACATTGGAACTCATTAAGCATTTGCTTTGTTATTTTTGGTATTTCAGAACATGTGTTGTAAGTGCCTCTTGGTTCTTTCCAATTCTGCAATATAGAACCCCTTAAAATTAGGCAGAACTAGGCCATAAAGCTCTTGATCTCAAATGCTGGGGCCAGATTTTTTCCTCCCTGTCAATCGAGAGTGAATCTGCAGGCAAAGAATTTTTTTTTTTTTTTCCAGCTTCAGGTGGTCAAAACCAGTACTGAAGCAATGATAAGAAAGGTGTCAAGGAACAGCAGAATGAATGGGTTACAGGCAGATGAATAGACTCAGTCCGGAGTTCTCTTTCGCCTTTTCATACTATTAAAAAAAAAATAACCAAACAAAAAACAAAACTGAGAAGAATCTGGGTGGATGGATAGATGGGGTGGGGAAGAAAATGTCAGAGCAAGCCCCTGGCTATTTCTCCTTTCATTTCACTTAGTGGCAATATGTCAAAAACAAGGAGAATAGAAGAAAAGGGAACACTGAAATTTGAGGGAGGATGTTTGTGAAAAAATCCATAAAATGTGGTTCCATTTTAAACTCTGGTGTGCAGAAACAACTACATTTTTATGGGTTATTACTTTTATTTTTTAATCCTTTCTGCAGGATAGTGTTCTCAGAGGAAATAGACTGAACCCAAAACAGTGCAAATACCTCTCTCAATGTTGTACTACCCAACAAGTTGTTTAACTCCAGAAAACCTACTGGCAAGGAGATCAACCTTATCCTTGGTATATTGACATTACCAAGGTTGTGCTATGGCAGAAGTTATTCCCCCAAGAGAAAGTTCACTATTTTAAGAATAAAAGTATATAGAAGCAAAGTGGGAAGCAGAATCCAGTGAATGGCTCCATTCATGAGGATGGAAAGTTTTGGAAGGGTGGCCTCAACACTGAATAGTCATTGCTGCTCTTTCTCCTTGGCCTCTGTCTTGGAGAAGTTTTGGAAGAGGTCACTCCACACACACAACAAATTCCCCACTCAACATACCAGTGGCATTACCCGCCTCTGGTCTCCCACACACTGTCATACTCTTATCAGGACACTCACACACATGCCTGTACCAGGACCCTTTGGTAGGTTCATAAAAAAGCAAACCAAGTCTTATGAGTCAGGATCCGGTAATGCTAAGTGCTGGAGAAAACGCACACAGAGAGATAAGCAGGAGGCTAAGGATAGTGCCTGCCTTCTGGGACTGCCTCTACTTTAATCATAATGTCATCCAGAAGACAAGATGAGAACATGAAGGTCTCTGTGGGCTACTTTTACTATGCTGGAAGTCCCTAGGGCTTTATAGGATGATGGAGGCTTGGAACCTAATCTGTCCAGCAGATCTCTCATATATTTCTTAAAACACCTTTATATTAAGAGTTTCAAAGCATAAGAGTTGACTTCTGGTTGCTCAAAAAGCCATTTGGTAAAAGTCATGTTTCCCCAGTTGTGAGGGGAAATCATATGTGCTCAACCACATTTCCAATCCATCACCTTTTTCTTGAGGTTCACCTTGCCATTTTCTTTGTTTCAGGCATGTGGCTCAGCTGTTTGAGTACTCAGCTTTTTGACATATCTAGACTCAGTTTGCCTTGTGTGTAGTTGTTTTCAGGTAAAAAATATAAATGTAAATTTGAAAGTCAGATCTGAATTTTGGCCTAGGAGAAATCACAGAAACATGGAATAGTTAGGGTTGGAAGGGACCTTAAATACCATCTAGTTCCAACCTCCCTGCCATGGGCAGGGACATCCTGATAGATCAGGTTACCCAAGGCCCCATCCAACCTGCCCTTGAACACCTCCAGGGTTGGAGGTGATTGATTCTCTCCTAACTGAGCTGGCTTATCCAGGATGGTGAGAATTGTTTCTTCTGCACTCTGTTTAACAGTATAGTTTTTTCACGAGAATGAAAGTCCTCTGCAAAGGTTCACACAGTAAATGTGGTCTGGGCAGACAAATAATATTCTGATACAATCATTGCCTCTTGTGGGCTGAAAAATGAAAATACTGGAAAAGATCCCACCTCCTGGCTTTGCGCTTGTCAAGAATAGGATCTATTAGCTTTTAAAAGCAATAACAATGATACATAGTAGCCAAGGAGAGCTATGTGAACTGGCATCTAATCAATGTTTCATGGAGGGGTCTTTTTTTCCACTTCATTTTTTTAAAATTCTCAGAACTGTCATTAAGAAACAAGATTTTACTGTTCCAAGCTTTCTTCACCTCCTCATGCAGGGATGATCTGGTCCTCTGGATGTATTTGCTTTCTTCCTTTTAGGATAACAATCTGCATCCTACCAAGGAGAAACTCCCAGGGCAGCAGTGTGCAAGAACTGGGAAGCCTTCTTGCCACCCCTAGAAAGCTGGGACAGTTGGAGTTCCTTTTATTTTTTTGTCTTATAATAATCTCTCTGCATCCTTGAACTGCTCTTACAAATACGAGACCAACTTCGCTGTCAGCAGCACCAACAGATACCACCTCTCTGTTGCCTCATAGTTTGCACAGTCATTTTACAACAGTCATCTGTTTCCATCTGTTTTTCCCTGTTTACAGCAGTGTAAACTACTATGTGAGGTGATGAGCAAGCTCTGACTTGCATAATTTTCAGTGATGACATGAACAGTTTTAGACTATCCCTGAAGTTTATAGCTCGAGCCTTGGAAAATCATGACCCGGGGCTACTTTATTTTCAGCCCAAAGTTTGGCTGTGAGGCACTCCTGCATGGCACACCTGGAACAGCACTTAAATAATTTGCTTTTCTCGTTTAAATAGTGTAATGTGACAGCAAAAATTCTGCTGAGTGTCCCAGGGAGGCACACAGAGTTGCTGTCATGGGCTGACCCTAATTGCCTGATAAACTACATTGTACCATGGGAGCAGGTACAGCTGCTATTTCTCCTCACTCTTTGGATCCCCTGACATTTCCCACACAGGGACAAGAGGTTTGCTGTGAGTGCCACCTCTTGCACCAGGGCTGGACCAGTGTTGTTCTAACCCAACATACCTGAAGCTGAACCCTGCAGACCTAGTGTAGTGTGGAAAGCCACTTAGGGCTGGAGTAATTTTATCAGATGTGAACCAATAGCGTCGCTGTCTGTGCATAAGTCCTAAAATCAGCCAAACTTAGTTGTTGCCTGACTAAAAGCCAGATTTCTGACTAGTTTTGTTTGTGTGTGCCCGATTTCCTTGCTGTTGCTAGTGGTCCTTTTTAGGTTTTTAATAGATAATACTTCACCTTGGCTCCAAGAAAAAGTATGTTCCTTCAAGAGCCTGGAATGCCACCTGTTCCTATAGCATAACATATACTCCAAGGAAAACATTACATTATAGCCACAAGAGCCTGTTTCGTCTGTCCAGAATCAGCTGGCATAGCCATTTTCCCTCCATGTGATCTGGGGGCATCTGATGGATTATTGGAAATAAAAGCACATAAGCCAACGGCAGAGGAGCACACTGCGTCTTCAATTCTTCACAAGCGTTAGCACAGAAAAAGAGCTGGAGGATTCATTTATGTGTCTATATATATGTATAACACATGTATACCTATATATGTGTGATCTGTATAGATGTGTGTTATAGATCTAGATCTATATAACTATATATAACACACACGTATAGGTATGTTAATGTGTGCATATGTGTGTGTAGGAGGGACGGGGAAAGAACAGAGGAGCTCCCTTGATTGTACTCTAGTAACCAAGTCATCTTCCAGACAAGGAAAAAATTGCTGTGACCAAGCCAAGACTCTAGCTCAATGAGTTAATACAAAACCAGAAAATCATGGCAATAACTGCTGTCTAAGCATGATCAGAATTTGAACTACTTAGTATGCATGCAGTGTTGTATACTCTATTCCCACATAAGCTGCATTTACAGTTGTGGGTATTCCTGTGGGGAAGGGGGTTGCTCCAAGTGGCAGAAAAGCCAATGAGGAGAGGTGCTATGCTGGACCTTTTGCTCACCAACAAGAGATAAATGATAACCAGGAAAAATATGGGCCCTCTCCAGAAGGAAACAGGAGACCTGGTTACCCAGGATGTGGAGAAGTCTGAGGTACTCAATGACTTCTTTGCTTCAGTCTTCACTGGCAGGGGCTCAAGTCACACTACACAGGTTGCATAAGGCAAAGGCAGGGACTGGTAGAATCAGGAGTCATCCACAGTAGAAGAAAATCATGTTCAATATCATCTAAGGAACCTGAAGGTGCACAAGTCCATCAGACCTGATGACATGAATCCATGGATCCTGAGGGAACTGGTACATGAAGCTGCTAAACTACTATCCATCATTCCTGAGACATTGTGGCAATCTGGTGAAGTTCCCACTGGCTGGAAAAGGGGAAACATAACCCTCACTCTTAAAAACAGAATAAAGGAGGATCTGGGAAACTACAGACCAATCAGTCTCACCTCTATGTCTAGCAAGATCAGGCAGCAGATACTGTGCTAAGGCACGTGCAAAATGAGGAGGTGATCGGTGACAGCCAGCATGGCTTCACTAAGGGCAAATTGCACCTAACAAATCTGATGGCCAATGCTACAGTGTTGGTGGCTATGAGAAGAGCAGCTGACACCATCTACCTGGACTTGTGCAATATTTTTGACAATGTTCCGCATGACATCCTTGTCTCTAAAGTGCAGAGACATGGATTTGGTGGAGGGACCACTCAATGGATAAGAAATTGGCTGGATGGTCGCACTGAGAGTGTTATGGTAAATGGCTTGATGTTGAAGTGGAGACCAGTGACAAGTCATGTTCCTCAGGGGCTGATATTGGGACTGGCGCTATTTAGCATCTTTGTCAGAGACATGGACATTGGGACTGAGAACACCCTCAGCAAATTTGCAGATGAGACCAAGCTGTGTGGAGTAGTCGACACACTGGAGGGAAGGGATGCTATCCAGAGGGATGCTTGATAGGCTTGAGAGGTGGACCTGTGCAAGACTCATGAAGTTCAGCAAGGCTGAGAGAAATGTCCTGCACTTGGATCAGGGCAATCAGGTGAACCTATGTTGACCATTTCCAACAACCTCTTTTTTCTCCAGATTCTTGGAGATGACATCCATAATGAGCTTTTCCACCACCTTTCCAGGGATGGGGATGAGGCTGACTAGCCTGTAGCTTCCTGGGTCCTCTTCCTTGCCCTTTTTGAAAGCTAGAGTGACACTGGCTTTTCTCCAGTCCTCAGGCACCTCTCCTGTTCTCCGTGATATGTCAAAGATAATGGAGAGTGGTTTAGCAATAATATCTGCCAGCTCTCTCAGCACTTGTGGGTGGATCCCATCAGGACCTGTGTATTTGTGGGTGTTGAGTTTGCCTAAATGATCTCTAACCTGATCCTACTTGACTAAAGAAAAGCCTTCCTTTCTCTAGACTTTCTCTCTTTCTTTCAGGGTCTGGGATTCCTTGGGGCTGACCTTAGCAGTAAAGACTGAAGCAAAGAAGGCCTTTAGTAACTCTGCCTTTTCTGTATCCTCCATTGCCAGGGCACCCATCTCATTCAGCAGCAACCCACCTTTTTCCTAGTTTTCCTTTTGCTACTGATGTTCTTGAAGTAGATCTTCTTGTTGTCCCCAAAGTCCTTTGCCAGATTTAATTCTATGTGGGCCTTAGCCTTCCTCATTGCATCCCTGCATATTCTGACAGTGCTCCTATATTCATCCCAAGTGGCCAGTCCCCTTTTCCCCATTCTGTAAGCTTCCTTATTCCATTTGATTTTTTCCAGAAGGTCCTTGCTCATCCATGTAGCTCTCCTGCTACTTCTCCATGATTTTCCTCCTCTGCTTTGGCCTTGTGAGACTCCACCTGGAGTAGCACATCCAGCTCCAGGTCCCCAACATAAGGTCATGGACTTGTTGGAATAAGTCCAGAGGAGGGCCACAAAGATGATCAGAGGTATAGAGCACCTCTCCTGTGAAAAGAGTTGGGGTTCTCCAGCCTGGAGATGAGAAGGCTCAGGGGAGACCTTATAGTAGCCTTCCAATACCAAAACAGGGCCTCCAAGAAAGCTGGAGAGTGACTTTTTATAAGGGCTTGTGGTGAAAAAACAAGGGGTAATGACTTTAAATTGAAAGAGGATAGATTGAGGTTAGACAGAAGAAAGAAATTCTTCATGGTGAGGGTGATGGGGCAATGAGTCAGGTTGCACAGAGAAGCTGTAGATGTTCCATCCCTGGAATTGTTCAAGGCCAGGTTGGATAGATCTTTGAGCAACCTGGTTTAGATAAAGTGTCCCTGCCCATGGCTGGCAGGTTGGAACTAGATGATCTTTAAGGTTCCTTCCAACACAAACCACTCTGTGATTCTAGCAGAGTCCTCCCCAACTAGCATGGCTTGTTGCACAGAGTCATCCATCTTAGGAAATTGGGGAATGAAGTGTGGAAGTAAAGACACTTTTTTTTCACTGATATGCCTCCATGCCTCTTTTTCACTTTTTCTGAGCTGTTTCTCTGTTTCTTTATTAACCATTAATCTTTCATCCTCAACACTTGTCAATGAACTTCCTCTCCTTTGATGCATCGTATGTAGGACCTAAATGACTCCTTGGATTTGATCATCAATAATCTTCAGTCTTCAGTACACACAGTGAAAATATAATCTGTAATTCTTTCTCTATCCTTCTCCCAGTCCTTCACCTCCTTGCCTGACTATTTATCTTCACTATCAACTGGTTCGTACAGGTGGTATTGTTTGTTAGTTAAATGCCCAAGTTAAGCACTGTAACCTTTATATATTTAAGGACTTGAAAAATTTGCCAGTAGACCGATCAGAAATAACTACTGTGTCCCAAGTTGATTTTTAAATGCTTAAATATATTGTACCAGACAGGGAAGACTGAGATGGAAATACCATCAGAGGACTTCTGAAGGAGTTGCCAAACTCCTTGCTCAGATTCTGGGGTAGTAAAAGGACAGACAGTGCTTTTGAGAGAAGATCTCTGGGTTATACCATTGAAGATATCACTCAAGGATTGAACAGACCCCTGGAAGAAAACAGGAACGCTGGGCACTGAAGTGACAACTGCAGGCATTGATATCTCAATATGCAGTTCTCAAGCATTTGTGTTTTGCCAACGGAAAACAGAAACTGTTCCCTGACATGCTTTATGATGAACATCTTTTCCTGTTAACTAAGAATCAACTTTACTTCACAGCAATTTCTGTGGAAAAATTCCATCAGCCCTACAAAGAAGTGATATTTTTAAGAAAGCAGGTATGTGTAAACTCAAGTATAAAGCATCATAGAAATAAATAAATAGTCTGTAAAATTTCCAGGACTTTTGGTTGAGTTTGCAGTCATGAAGTGCCTGCAGTAGAGTTTGGAAAGAATGAAAGAAAGGCAGAAAAGAGAGGCACAGATTTGGAAGTACTTTTTTTTAAACATTGGGTCAAACCGAGAACGTGGAGATCTCAAGGCCAAATTCTTGATCAATATAAAAGCAGTGTAAGCCACATGTCATGCTCAAGTAGATCGGAGAGTTGGCCTGACTCTTCTTTCTTTGCACTGATATGAAGCAGGAATAACTACACTGAAGCCAGTAAATAGATTTTTATAAGAGTTTTAGAGCAGTGCCTGAAGATTTAATATTGTTTAAGGCATAATGGATATTGGAGCAATTTCGGCTCTGGTAGCTGTGGAGTGTGATGGTAGCCTACATGTCAAAAGGACAAAATCAAGGGTATATCAAGAAAGCAATTAACAGCAGGGAGTAAAATGTAATGTGAGGACCAGCTTTATTCTGTATTCTCTTTTTGTACATGTTCTGGATAAATTACACTTGCTTTTCCTTTCCAGTGACTGCTGTGTTAATGTACGTAACATCAGCAGCGGTACATGAACTTGTAACATCAGCAGTGGTGTAAGCACTATTTGGTTTGGCCTGAATTGCAGGACATTGAAAAGCAATGTGAAAAGGAAGGACTGGGGTTTATTTTTGTTTTGTTTTTTTTTTTTTAAATGCAGTATTAATTGCTTTTCCCCCCAGTATGTTCTAGACAGTCCCTCTTGCAAAGCCCAGGATTAAATTTCATGTTCACAGTTGTCCTAAACCAAGATACTACCCTTCAACTTTTATATTTTTTATTCTTGCTGGACATATCAAAGCATTTCTATCAGGCCAAGTCACTGAACAGAGGAGTGCCAAAGTAAATAGAAAAGTTTAAATTACTACAGCAAAGGGACCAAAATTCAGCCAGGTCCCAACTTATGAGGGTTTCCAAGCTATTCTATAGGGCTCCAGTATATAAATTTTCCAGGTTTGACTTACCCATCAATTTTGATTATCCTGCTGATTTATGTCTGATTGCCGAGGTCATCTCTGCATTTAAAATGCAATTTATCTTGTCAGAAATGTTACTGATGTTTTTTTTCAGAGACTCAGGCCAACCTCCAGTTCTCGCCATGTCGGAGCTCCTGGCAGGGAGCCTGTTGGCCCCTGCTGCACCAGGCAAACCCCTGGGTGTCTACTGGGACCCAGAGATGCACACACAAACCTTGCTCTCTCAACCCACCCGTCAGGCTGGTGGCTGCTAGAAGTGGATGCAAGGGTCGACTGCAGCCCCTGTGTTGTGTCCCAGAACTCCCCCAAATGAGCCCAGGGGTGATGGCAAAGCTAAATCCAGCCAAGGTGGGGGAGGGTAGCAATGCTTTTCCCGGGTGCACGCAGAGCTGTGTGACACCAGCTTGCACTTTATTACCTCCTGACTGGTCAAGAGGTTTTGGTTTTGCACCAAAATATTCATAACATGATGTAAAATAGACAAGGTTTAGCTTATTTGTTACTTCACACTTCAGGCAATGGGCTCTTTATCTGAATGTGTTCATTACACAAGCTAATAAATATTTTTAACATAAAGTATTACCTCCTTTGGATTTTTGGAAACCAACCAAAAAATAAACACATCCGTTTCCTATTGTTGGTTTGGAGATATTTTAGGGCCCCATCTTTATTTTTAACCCTGACTTTTTCCCCTTAAGCAGTGATGGAAAAAAATTAGGAGTCAACAAGAAAGCACAGGCAACAGCAGGGAAATCTCTACTTTTTGGAACTGCATATCTAGCTTTTCTCTAGGTGGAAAACTGTAAACAAAGATACAAGCAAGCAAAGAGCCCAAGCCAAAGCTGAAAACCTAAGCATTTCCTTGTTTTAAAAAAAAAATTTGAAACAAGTAAAGAAAAAAGATCACATGGACATTTTAAAATCAAAGTATTTTCTAGAAAATGTCAATAAGAAAGATTGAGAATCTTGGGAGCAGAAGGATTTCTGCAAGAAAGATGCCCCCAGAATCAGAAGAAAAATTGTGGTTTTGCAGGTGTTTACTGCCTGTGTGTGAGCAGCCAGAATTTTTGCAGCACATGGAAGCTGTGGAGACCCTTTCTTGGCCAGATGCTCTAGCACAATACCTCCAATTTGCACCTGTACCTGTAGGTAGAAGTCTAGAGGTGGAGCTGTGCGCTCCACAAAACCCAGTCACTCACTGAAGATTTGAGATCATTCCCATTGAACAGAAGAGGGACATCTGAAATGGGCAAAATGTGTTGTTGTCATCTGTGGTAACAGGGAAATTCCCTGTATTAAATGTCCACCTAAGTCTTAGGAGACGTGTTAGTAACAAGCTAACATGCAGGTGGGCACAATTATGAGCAGGTGCTTGCTTAGTGGTGGTTACTAGCCAAGCACTGAGTTAAAACTGTCCCATTAGAAGAAGAGCATCTCACAGGAGCTGTAGTAACTTATTCATGACACTGTCCTTATCTTTTGCATTGGGAGTACAGCAGAGCCAACAAACCTTGATCCCAAAGCTGCCCTCCGTGGGCAAACAAAGGGGGACTTTGTATCCCTCTCTCCCTTCTCAGGAGCAACATCCAGAGAAAAGCCAAACCCCTGCTTGGCTGCAGAGATGGCTTATGACATGCTTGAAAATGCCTTTAGGAAACGGAGGGTAAGGAATAGACAGAAAAAGGGTTATTTTTTATTTTGCCCAGTTGCAGCCCAATTTGTGGGTTTGAAAGATTGTCATAGGGGATTGTCAGAGGCTGTTTACTCTGCCTAACTAAAAGGATTTTCCGCCATTTTAGGAAGAAAGCAGATTTTAAAGCCATTTGAATAGACAGTGTTTTAAAACAGCTGGGTTTTTTTTTATGGGGTATGGTTTTTTTTCCTTCCCTGTTTTCTATCCTTTGAACATCTGTGAAATAAGAGAGAGGAGGTCACTGTCAAACACACCCCAGTAAAGGGTTAAGGGAACTGGTCCTGCAGTTTGCACAGTTTCCCACTTTGGCTATAGAGAGGAGGGACTGATCTCTGAGCTCTGCTTCCTCCCCAGGAGTTCCAATAGCTTCTAAGGACCTTCACCCCCACCAGTGCTAAGGGTTCTGGGATCTTTTCCCGTTTCATGAGTCCTTTTCCTGAAGGAAAGTCCTGTTTGCTAGTCCTTGAATGCTTTTGCCCCTTGTGTGGTGTTATGGAATAGGACATCTTTGGATCCCAGCGTACAAAGAACAACATACAGAGGCTAATGGGGAACTGAAATGATAAACTTGGCTTCATTTCACTGAGAAATTAGAGTGTAATGCCTGTATCAATACAAGGCAATACTTCTTCATGCCTCTATTTACAGTGCCAAAGAGTGAGAGAGAGCAAGTGAGTAAGCAAGTGAGAGGGAGATTAACGAATACAATATACAGGAGCCTAAATTGAAACATCATTTTTCACAGGAAGAAGGCTTTGGCAGGGCTCATACCGTTTCTGATGTAGTGTCTCCAGTCGGCCCCAGGAAAAGTTGGCTGCAGTTTCTCAGAACCTGCCTTTTGAGACTCAACAACTGCTTTTCTTCCCACAGATCTGATTAAGCTAATTGCACATTTTCTTTAATTAGAAGAACAGAGGTCATTTATCTGCAAATGGCCTGAAAAAATAGATGTTATTTTAATGCGGATTTTCTTTTTCAGTCCTTGTTTTTACTAAGGTGTTTGTCTTCTTTTCAATTTGCTGATTTCAGCTACCCCATTTCGTGAGGGCTTGGCATGCTGGACCTGGCATCTCGACAAATTCTTAGGGAGCTTATGAGAATGTTTTATGGGATCCAGTCATGGGGATTTATACCGTGAGGAAAACCTAGAGCTAAAGAGATCCTCCTCCAGACACAGTCTGAACTGAGGTGTTAGGGAACTGAGACTCTGGGTGTTTGTGCTTTTTTTTCAAAACTCTTCTTTGAGTCTGGCCTACTGAACAAAGCAGGATAAACATCAGGGTAGTGGGGACCCACATTAGGGGTGCCTCCAAGCTGCAGGGACTTTGAGATGAAATATGAACAGTTTGAGGGTATTATACCACAATTTAACACGGAAAAGTCTCCCTGACACAAGGTACAGGACAGTACCTTTAAACTCTTGCAAATGCCTCATGTCAAAGGTAGAATTGTGTATGCTCTCACATCTGCCTTAGAGATGAGCTGCTGTACCCAGGTGTTTTGCAGAGTCGGTGCATGTGGCAATTGCAGAGCTACATGAGAGCCGTGAGGTACAGAAAAAGAAAGCACATTTCACTGATTCCTCAACTTCTGCACTACCAAAATACCAGTCTCCAGAAGGTTGTCAAGAGCAGATCCTCCATCACATTATTCCTATTTGTTCAGTAAACCAAATAAAAAGGGCATGCTGGACATTCAGGGCAAAAAGTCCCTCTCATCATTCAAGTCAGTGAAAAATGCTTAAAAAAGGCAAGGAATTAATGTGTGGGGAGTGAGATGGGTGAGGCGAAGGGAAGCTGCTGGAGCTGTGGTTTAGGGAATTTCCTTGTGCAGAGAACAACTCATCCAGTTCTCTACACTGTCTGGTATGTACTCTATCTACTACAAATTACAGTGACTTTGAAGACCTGAATGGGGTGAGGAGAAGGTGGGGGAAGGGAGGGCCTGGGGGGGTGCAATCAGTACTACCATGCACTAGCACTACCGTGGGACTATACCTGCTGGTAATGAACACCACAGGGTACTTAGTTAGCGTTCAAACCACCATAATATCCTGGGTTCATTGCCTTTCCAAACCACTGAGGTGTCAATGTGGCAAGAAAAAAAGTGAAACAAAGAGCATTAATGACTGATTTGTTAGTTGTTTCTCCTTCCGTGTCAGGAGATAGACTGCTCAGAGTTAACATTCTCAGTTGTCCAACAAATCCCCCACCAGACTTGGGGACATTAAAAGAGAAGGGGTGAGGAAGCTGATCTGTATTGTTACAGCAGCAGCAGCACACCTGGCATCCCTCACCTCCCCATTCACTGCCTGGGACCCCTGGGCCTCTGTACAGCTTTCTCCCCTTTCCTTTTGTGCTTGTTCTTATGCTGTGCCCCTACCTCTGTTTCAGTTCCTCCACCTTCAGCCAGCATCAGAAAAGATGTTGAGTTTTTGATATGCTGAAGTAGTGTCAAACTGCTAAAGAAATGGACTCTACCATGGGGGGTTTGTCAAAATGTTAAGCAATGATGCCTGTCAGCAGTCTCTGCCCACTACGGGCTGCCTCCCAGTGTGATGGGAGCAACTGTCCAGGGAACAAGCAGCCACACTCAGCTGGGAAGTTCTAGCATTGGCCACTGAGATTGACCCACAAAGGTTCATTCATCCCTTCGTGAAGCCTTATCTAGCAGTGTGTGTATATGCTGTAAGGGATTATGGTACGGACATGGCCACTGCATTGTTGTCTACTGCGTGCATTGTCAGAGGATGCTCCCACAAGGACAGAGCACCACTCACCATTTTTATACTACCCAGAGCCTGTCCAAAATCTCTGTGTCCCTAGTGCCTCATGTCAGCTGTTAGGCTGGCTGAGATATATTGTGAGCTTGTCTCTTCAGTTGCAATTTCATGCAGATCTGACCTGGGCGCTGGTGGAAGACTAAGCACGCACATCTGCACCCACCCCTGTTCATGATGTATCCTCATCTCTCTGTGCCCTCACACAGAGATATATTCTATGTTTTTCTGACTGACTTTTAGAAAGGCATTCAGTAAAAATCAGTTAAAAGCTCTCTCCTCAATGGAAAGGCAAAGTCAGGATCCTGCAGCAGCTGAATTTTCTAGGCAAGGCAAGTTTTTGCAAGCAGGAGGTGAGGTGAAGCTATGCTGGCATTTGCCCTTTGTGCCCCAGGTGTGTGATAGGCACTGAGCCCCTCTGGACATATCCTACTGAGAAGACAGACACATCAGTGGAGGCTGGTGGGGGCTCCCTGACGGGCAGGGAAGAGGTTAACCACAGAGCTGGGCAGAAGAGGCCACTGGGCAAAACCCATTGCATCTCACGTCTGGATGTTTTAGCGTAGAGCTGTCCTGAAGCCTCACAGAGCTGAGGGGTCCCTCAGTGGTTCCTATGGCTTTAAAGTGCCCAGGATGATTTAGTGGAGGGGAGGGATTCCTGATCAGAGAGGTGCCTCTTACTCTTCCCCTTCCCCCTCCCTTTTTTTTTTTTTTTAAAACATGTCACTGATCAAAGTGGTGCCAGGGAGGCTAGGAAGAGCAGGATGCTAATGGATCAGCTGTGTAAAACATGTCAGCAGACAAGCCCCAGTTCTCAATGTGTCTCTCAGGGAACAGCTAGCAGATTAAAAAGAAAACACACACACACACACACACACAAACCCTCCTGCTGACCTTGTGTCAAGGAGTTAAGTGTTATTTGGAAGTGATTGCAATCAGCTTTTTTTTTTTCCTTTTTTTTCCCTCATGAAACCCCCAAAATATGTTTCCCAAATATCCAACTATAATTCAAGAAGCAATGAAGAGATTTATACAAGTTAGACAATTACTTATTTGAAGCAAACTAAAAACATTTGTAGTAAAGGGCAGTAGACTATTGTTATCCAAATGAATCATACCCCCCACTTTCAGACCGGCTTCTCTCCCCACTACCCTTACAGTCATGATATATCTGGATGTACATGACCCAGCCACTGTTAACATTTTGGACAACTTTTGTCAAGGTGTGGAAAAAATATTTCATATTTTCTTTAATAGGCAGCTTATTAAAAAGGCAACCTCTTGTTTTAGAGGAGGGAAAGTAAACAGGAAAATTATGTTAACCGGAGACAGAAAGAAGTACTTTTTAACAAGTGGGGCAGTAAGAAAAGTAGCAATTAGATATATGTACACATGAAAGGCAGTTTTACATCAATGTTGATAAAAACAATGTGAAATGACAGCCCTTGTGAATACCTTGTTTAAAATAGGCTGCACAGTTCTGCAGGAATTGTTGTCGTTGCATGGAAAAATTATCCTCTAATTCTGTATGACTTTCCCATGTAACCCAAATGGAAAAGAAATGCGTGTTAGCCAAGTGGGCAAGGTGAGCCAGAAAAGCCCACTGAACACAGAACAGCTCTTCTGTTGATTTGGTTGATTGCATTCATCTTATCATTAGTTATGGGTCCAAACCAGGCTGAATCCAGTATGGTTGTGAATAGCAAGGAAGGACAACCTGCATAGGGATTAAGCTCAGGAGGATGGACACAGCTACGGATCACCTTCAGCAACACAGGAGTTTTCCTTATGCTCACAGGTCGTCTTTGCCAGTGCCTAAGAGATGTGGTGGCAATAAGAACGTCTCCTCCTTAGCCACTAGCAAAAGCTCTTCTACTTCAGGAGATCATGTTGTGCTACACCACAAGGCAGGGATAATAACGTGAATAGAATAAATTATTTCAGTTGGAAGGGACCTAGAACCATCATCTAGTCCAACTGCCTGACCGCTTTAGGGCTGACCAAATGATAAAGCATACTATTAAGGACATTGTCTTTTCAGAGAGAAAGCATTGTACAAATGAGAGTCTTTAACCAACACCTTCCCCCTTTCTCCTTTGTGGGAGGTTTATCCCACAGACCAACACCACAAAATTTGCCATCTTTAGAGATAGCAATACTCCAGGGCATTTTGGCTGCTTCAGAAAATCCCTTAACCACGTGCCTGTTGTATCATCCTGACTGCAACTAGGGCTGTAGAACAAAGCTAGTTTCCTGCCAGCCAGTAAATACGAAGAGGTAGTTATTTGATAAAGTAGCTGAAAACCCAGGGTTACATAAACAATGAAAGAGTTCACTTCACACAAACATCAGCATTTCCACTAGAATAAATCTGTAATGGTAGCTTTCATCTCAGTCTGAAAAAAAAACCCAAACCAACAAAGCAAAACAGCCTGTAGTAACATACACTGATATGCAATTTTTTGCTTCATATTTTATACACATCAAGTCTAGCGAGATTTCTTATGTTTATATATTAACTTATGGTTATGTCTTTCAGCATATTTTGTAATTCAGACAATTCATTTATAGGTTTCTATTTTCATTTATAGCTTTCCTATAACTTAGTATATTTTTGAGAGTTATGAACCCAGTTTTATCTGATGGATGTTCTCCAAAGAGCACAAGAGGCAAATATCCTCCTCTTCCTCGCTGGGCTGGGTGCAGCATCTGGGTACAGCCATGCCAGGCAGCCACGTGGCACACTCTGGCTCTTGGGTGCGGAAGGAACAGCAGCACAAGCTGCTCTGGTGCTGGGCTGTTTCAGGCTTCCTCTCTGAGGTGTTACGTCATGATTGATGCAGCTTTGGAGCTGGAGTCCCATGCCCCTGTGGTGTGCTACGGTGAAACATCCCATCTGTCCTGCTCTGAGGGGTGCAGGGACAGCAAGTGTGAGTGGCTGCTTCACTACTGTCAGTTCTTCCAGTGATTGTGCTTCAATGAAGTTGTGTTGGAGGTTTTGTGCCTCAGGGTGGAACGATGGTGAATTGAGGAAGGTCTAAAGGAGAGGAGAGGTGGGGGTGCAGAGTGAAGGAGAAATATCTTCTCTGGAGCTTCAGTTTTCATCAGCAAAGCTTTGGCTACAATGTGAAGGTCTGCATCTCTGAGCAAATGCTGGAGATGGTGATGGCAAATACATCCCTGGAGGTGTTCAAGGCCAGGTTGGATGTGGCCTTAGGCAGCTTGATCTAGTAGGACGTGTCCCTGCCCATGGCAGTGGGGTGGAACTAGATTATCTTTGAGGTCTCTTCCAACCCAAACTATTCTATGATTCTATGATTCTGTGATTCTATGATTCTATGATTCTATGATTCTATGATCTCTGTTGGTGCCTGTTTGGGTAACAGCTGTGGCCCCACCACAGGGAGAGACAGCGTGGTTGTGGCAAGCTGGTCATCAAGTGTCTGGGCCATCCTCCAAGAGAGATTTGAGGGAACAGGTTGGCAAAGTCCTGAGAAGCTTGAATAGCAGCATTAGGGATAGGAGGCAGCTTAGCCAACAGTCTCATTCTCTCATCTTTTGGATCATTTGGAAAGTTCGAATGTGGAGCCAGGCAACAAAGACCACCTGTGGTTCATAGCAGACCTATCAGATCTCTTCTGCCTCTGTCCCTTTGCTCCACTATTGAGTATCTGGGTCTCCTGATGCAGAGGAAATGAAAACCTATAAAAATGAAGCGGAGTGGTGGTGGTGGTGTTTGTGTTGGGGCGGGGGGGATCTCCAACGGAAGAGATGTTCCTATCATTTGGATAATCTACTTTTGGTGCTATTATTGACACTGTATGCTGTGTGTGTTTAACATTGTACTCTGACTATAACTGGAGACCAGTTCACCAACCAGAAATCTCTATTTAAAATACAGATTTATTATCACAGCAAAAGTATAGACTATAAGTGATCACCATGAACAAAGAAGGAGACGATAGATGCTCCATGTTTCATCTCTCTCCAGTCCTTTTTACACATTAACCATTTTGCCACTTGATCTTCAACCTCTGGATAATAATGCTAATCCCAGTATTTCCTACTTAGCTAAAAAAAACCCTTTACACCTTTCTGGTGCATGTAACATTAATGATCTCTTTATGCATTCAGATAAAACATTGGTTTCCTCAAAGCTTGTTTGCCAAAAAGTTCTTCCATTTTCAAGAGATTGGCTAGATCCATTGTTCCAAAAAAAGGTGACATGATCACTCTTCTTCCAAGTAGGAGCTAGCAGTGGGCAAGTCCCTGAACGTCTGAGTTCAGTTTGGTGAAGATGCTGAGAATAAAGGTTGGATGAGGAGCTGGGTTTTGCTTTGGCCTCTGGAGATGGCACAGTTACCTTGGGAGGCTCAGACCATGGCAGTGAAGACTGCTTCTGGCAGGCAGCGGAGCATCTCCCTGCCTCTGGGCACTGACCTTTCCTTTCTGAAGTGACTACATTGATTGCAGCGGAGGCAGTGATGATTTACTGCAGCCTGTGGGAGAAGATAGCAAGGATATGCATCTGCAAATAAACACTAATGAGATGTTAAAATTAGGAAAAGCCAGGAAATTCCAGGAGTTGTGGCTACTAAAGCATCATTAGTTCTCCTGCAGTGTGGTACATATCCAGCAGAAAGGGGGCATTCCCAGCCAGCCTAGTGCCACTGCACAAGAGGCAGGCTGTGTATGTAATCACTTGCTTCCCTGCAACTGAAAGAATTACCTCTGCACTGGGAAAAATGACACCTGTGATGGGACAAAGCTGTGCCGGGGAAGTGGAGGTTGTGCATCACCTCAGAGGTAATGCCAGGAAGTCCTATGACTGGTGGTGAAAGAAGGATGTGGCAAACAGCTTTTGCTGTAATCAAAGTCTCACCAGTTGTGATCCCTGTCGCTGCAGAACTGCATCAGCAACTAAATTATCATTGCTTTCAACATGTGATCCCTTGGGGTAGGGTGTAAGGGGAAAGGGGAAGGCCTATCAGCCATCATAGTAATCACAGAGAAGAAAGAAAGGACTGGCCGTGTGTCACGGCAGGCAGGGGTAGACAGGACACAAGCCACAATCAGCAGCACAGTTGTAGTGTGGGATGAAGGTGAAACTGTGCTTGAGGCTGGATGAATTGGCCTGGAAGGATGAAGGATGGAGGTGTGATCAAAAGCTTCCTTAATTCCCAATCCCATGTCATGTAACAGCAGGGAGGCCCTGAACATGCCTGGGTGTTGGTGACTATAGCTCACCACTTTCTGTGACCTGTGTAAACCTGGCAAGCCAGCCTTCAGTTTCAGATCCCACCCAAACACTGGATGGCAATGGCCTTGGTGAGAAGGCTACCATTCAGCCTCCACCAATGGTTCCCCCGGTGGATGATGAGCCTCATGCAGAGAGACAGCCTCAGGACATAACATCCTTCTCCTCTGGTTCCACATAGTCTCTTAGAGAAGAAATATTGCATCTTACAAGACCTTGCCCTGACTTTTTGTTAACCTGTTACCCAGGCTTGGTTGAAGACCAATTTCATGTCCAAGAAGAGAAATAGCTCAGCAGTCACAGGGGTGTCTGTTCTCCTCTGTGAAACACTGCATGGAAATATTTGACTTAACCTGACCCATGAATTGAAAGAGCATCCTGAAAACAAAAGCTGGGACTAAAAATATGCAATCACATTGAAGCACTATTTTTCTCCCTGTACAGGAGAAAATGTTTGCATCCTGAGCTATTGCTTTTTGAGTTAGGATGGTTTGTTCATATAGGTAGGAGCAGGAGTGTGTGCATGTAATATAGTTTCTCCCCCCTTTCTTTTTTTGTGGTTAAACATAAATGGCAGCTGAAGGACATATATAAGATTATTTCTATTGGCAGAGATTACTGACACATTGCAGAGCTGGATATTTTATGATGTTTATTCAAACCAGTTCAGCCCCTGATGTGAACTGACTTCGCTCCACTGACCGGGACAGAGCTGCATCCCAGCCGGGGAAGCATTACCTCCACTCAGGCTCAGAGCACTGAGGACGACCTTCAAAAAGAACATAGAAATACCTGCTCTAAACCACCACACACAATTCTCTGGAATATGTAGGCATCATTTCTTCCCAAGCACTTGACCTTCAGCACACCAGAGAGTAAACTGCCCATGAAAACATCATGGCCATTGGGTGCAGGGGGCAAGGGGCATCTCAAAGGGATTTTGTTAACAGCTGCACAACTCCTGTATAGCTAAAATTATACTAATGCCTTTTTATTTATGTAAGAGTAAGCACAGGACATGGTTTTAGGATGATCTGGCCTCACAGTCCTAGTAAATGTTGTGGCAGCAGAGTACAAGGCACAGAGACAGTGGCAGGCAGAAAGTATGTTAAAATACCATTCAGACAGATGGATCATAAAAGCTAGCAAGGCTGTACAGGATTACAACAGAGGCTCCTTTAACACTGCAGCAGAAATCTGACAAAGTGTTTCTCATAATATAAAAATAACTTAATATTAATTAATAAGAAATATCTTAATTGGGTGGTCAAGGGAGATTTAAGACAGCACAAATTACATGTTTAAGCATTGATGATCAAATGCTGTTAGGAGTAGGAAAGTTAAATTAGCAGAGGCTGCAGCGAGGAGCTGCAGGGGCGACAAGGATGACAGACCCATTTTCCCAGGGCTTTGGCCTTGGGAAAGGGTCCCCACTCCATATATGAAGGACCAGGGACTGGCACATGCTTTCCAACTTCAGTGTTCAGCTAAGTCTCCTGCAAGGCAGAGGGCTCAAGTGCCACAGCAACAGGTCTAGCAGAACCAGAGTAGAGAAGGGAACTTTGTGTGCACAGAGGAACAAGCCTTCACAAAGACCTTCACCCACCCACCCATTCCTCACCCCCACCCCCATCTATACCTGAGTTATTCACATTCAACAATGTGAAAAGGCACTCTTTGGCTGTGGCTCAGAAGATTACCACTACATTTAATAGCTGTCTTTGGTTCGCCTTATCTCCTCTCTCCTTTGACTCAGCCTTTGAACACTAATCCACCTTCCAGCCCAGGCTGCACCCCGCTTCTGCTTGATCTTTGTTTGCCATGAATGCATATGGCTCCAAGGATTTTAGGAGCAATGTCTCTGCTACTAGGACCCACACTGCTGCAGCACTGAAGACACGTTGATCTGCTAGCTCCTGCAGCTTACTCCTGGGTTTATTCATGAAATGGGTCAGTGTTTTCCTTCCAAGAGCCAAGTTCTGGTCTTACGCTTTAATTCAGATCCTTTTTCTTTCTTTTCCCCTCTTTTATATATATGAAGTTATTTGAAAGGCAGTGCAGTACCTGAAAAGAATACAGTTTGAAAATCTTTCCATGCATGGTCCACAAACATACGTATTTACTCTCCCTTCCCTTGCACATGCACATGCACATGCACATACTGGAGCAGAGTTCAACAGCCCAGTCCTACCAGTGTTTAAAGCCACTTGGCCTCTTTTAAGCCTTTAAATAAAATTTGTGTGCATGTGTGTGGCGTTTTTTTTTTTTTCTTTACCCCGTTTCTTAGGAAGGGAAGCAAATGTTTCTGGCACTCCACTGCTGGATTGCTCGCATATTTGCTTGAGGAAAAAAAAATTATAAAAGATGTTTGGCATAGTTTTCATTCAAAAAGGAATCCAGCACCACATCCAAGCATTGAAAACAAATGTGTGGCTTAACTGTCATTTACTCCACGATCATGGGAACTGTTGCCTGATTTTCCCAAAGAACAACCACTAGCATGCTCTCCCAAGTCATATGGAGCACACTGAGTTGACCAGCCTGGTGCAGCTTGAACATTGTGGCTGCACCTCCAGGTGACAGCCTGGATGCTGATGTCAGCAGGGCCACATCTCCACTGCCATCCCTGGTGCCAAGCTGTCACGTACATCTCGTGCTGGTGAGAAACACTCCCCTCATCTTTTTCTGCTGTGTTGTGACCACACAATGTGCATTTGTCCTAATAATGTGAAGTTTCCATGCAAAGAGCTCCCAGGCTGACAGCACTGATGTAGCATCATCCTGGGGCTACAAGCACTCAGCTGGCAAATCATTTTTGGGGTGACATAAGTGGTTGGAAACACTTTCTATCACACAAATCCCAACTTCCCCACAGTGCACGGATGCTCTTACAGTGTGTCTGGTCTTTGCTGCTGTCACCACCATCATCAAGCACCTCCCTGGTTAGAGAGGGGCACCACAACCCCACACAGTACCCTCCTCCCTGAGGTCCCCCCCACCCCCTCAGCATAACACATTTCATGGTGGAGGGAGGAGCTCACCCCAAATCGCACCCAGAGGGGCAATGAAAGAAAGCAGCACCTTTCACCTACAAGCTGCGCCCAGGATCAGCTTAAAGCTCAGGTCCTCATGGTTAACCATGTAGGAGGCACCATGCCCTGGCCCTGCACTCTCATGGCAGCGTTGCTCATTGGGGTCCAGCCACAGAGGCACCTGGCTGGGTGCACCCTGCGTCTCAGTGTCTGTCTGCTACACTTGAATTGGAGAGAGCTGCTCTGGATTTCACTGGCATATTTGCGAGAGGACAATTTGGTCTGTGAGAAGTGCATGTAGTCCTCTGGCAGCCGTCAGCTCTGCTGTAATAGCTGGGTTTTATTGACTCATGTCCATGCTCGGCGAGGACCTGAGCTCTTATCCAAGGCCAGTGAAGCAGGAGCTAGCTTTAGAGACGTGGTGATAAAATAGAAAATTATGTACAAAGTAAAAGGGTCGGGCTCCTAATCTGAAGTGTTCTAGTCAGCTTGCCATGCTGAGTGTTCCTCCTGGATGGGAGATAACCCCATTTCCAAAGAATTTGAGAGAAGAAGTTCAGTAGAACAGCAAAAAAAAAAAAAAAAACAAAACCAAAAAAAACCAAATAAAAACCAACCCACAAAACCAAAAACAGAGTCAGCGACTCCAGAAAGCAGCTCTTAGTCTGTCTGTTCCAGTCTGAAATAAAGTCATCCCTCTTAATTCCCAGCGCATATTGTTCCTACCAAAGAGCAAAACCTTAGGAGGAAATCACATCAGTGAAGGGAACGCCAGCTCCTTTGTACTATTTTTCAACCCTGCCTTGGGAGCCAATAATCTGTCATCCCTTGAATAAACAAGCACCTTATCATATCACAAACATTTATTTAACCCTTTTCTCCTGAGCTTTTACCAGCCAAGCAAAGTGGCGGGGGGCAGAGTGGGGGAGCAGGGAGCCCTATCCCCAGACTGCTCTGGCAGAAAGGACAAATTTCCTGTGTATTACACCCAATCTGTAAAGTGTCAGGCTGCCCTTCTTCAGCCTCCATGAAAAGCAGCAGCTTGAATCCCTGCATTTCATGTAGCACAACCAAATTTTCCTGTCCCCCCACTCCATCCCTCCCCCAGTACATTAACACCTCCCTCCCTGGAGACGTATCCTCAATTCCATCTCAGGGTCCATCCAAATGGAGCCAGATTTAATTTCTTGGAGGTTGGAGGGTTGGGGGTGGCAAGGGAGATTGTTTACATTTCTTCTTTTAACAAGAGACTGTGATGAACAGGGCATTTGATTCAAAGTTGCCAAGGGTGTTTTTAGAGATATTCTTTGACTCTGACATCATCAGAAAATGGAATCAGCAAAGTATGTACATTTCCTCAACTCCCACAATATCCATTTTCTCTCAGTGGATGTTTCTTGTTTTTCTTTTCCAGTGTTGCTCCCACACAATGGGGCCAATTTTTGTTCAGGACAAAGAAAATATAAACAGAGCATGGATTTGGAATATGAGTAAGGCCTCCAAACTTACAAAAATCTTCAGCGATGGGGAAAGGCTACGTTATGTTAACCTTCTGCCAATAAAGCCTGGCTAACCAAGTGCCAGTCAGTATCTCCAGTTGCTCTGCTGGTGTCTCCAGAAGGCTGTAAATACTGATAGCCAAGACTGGCACTATGAATTACACTCTTGATTTAGACTCTGTGGAGCCCCTGAGCATTTGATGTGCTCATGTTGCAGGTGAGGCCAGCTGACCTGAGCGGGTAGCAGGCAAAGTTCTTTTTCCCCATTGCAGAAGAGTATCAGAAATACTGAGCTTACTAGCTGAAGTCCAGCCATCAGAGAACAGCCCCACACAGAAGACAGTCTGGAGAGTTAAACTGGCCTTCCCATGAGGCTTGGCATATAGCCTCCTAGAAGACTGTGAAACAGAAAATTACTTTAAATTAAAAAAAAATTTAAAAACCTCGCCAAATCATCTTTTAGCTTAAAACAAGGATAAAAATTTAGTGTTCAGTCATGGAGTCAAACTTGCTTTTCCAAACAGCTTAGGAAGCCCATTCTTTGAAAGGCAGTTATTATTTTAGGCAAATTAGCTATGTTTGCTGCTTGTGGGTGAACCACAGCATGTGAAAATGTCACTACATGCAGCTTCATAAGTGACTTGCTCATGCTGGCCTGGACCTCATCCAGCTTGGGATGGTCAGTCCCTGAAAGAGAGAGGCAGCTCACTGGGGGCTGCCAGAACCAATCTCTGCCACATGCATCCCTGGGACAGGGACAGGTCCCTCCCAAGCACCCAGGGTATCCACACTTTCACAAAAGAGTTTTCATGACAGCAAGTCACTCAGATCTGCATACAGGACAGCACTAAGCCACAATAAGCTGATTTATGCTAGAGGAGTTGGTTTATGATGGGTGGTATAAACCAACTGCAACAAGGGCCTTCCACCTCTGGGCTCAATGACTGCAGCTCAGAAGCTGCTGAGAAATGCCTTGTGAAACTTTTATCTAGATAAAATCATGTTCAGCCATAAGAAGATGAACTTCACTGACTTTCTCTGAATCCATGGCTCAACAGAGCTTGTACTGAGCAGCAAATACTCAAGCTGGCTTGTTAAAAGTCTGAGGTCTACAAAGCCTGCTGCCACTGAAATGAATTGGACTTTGGTTCAGTTGGTCTGCTCTGAGTCTTCTATTTGGTCTAAAGCCCTTATCTGCTGAGATGAACAGGTTGGGAGAATTCTCTCAGGAGAAAAGGGATAAATATGTGATCAATAACTCAACTTCCAGAGCCTGCTTTGATTAACAATATAAAAATAGCATCTTTTAGCTCTTCTCAATGCCTAAAAACCAGCACGAGAATGAACTACTTGCAGGTTTCCATTTTGCCGGAATATTTTTGGTTTGGATATTTCCATTCACGTATATGAATACCCTTACAGTGAACCAAGACCCAGAGGAGCCCTGCGCAAAGAACACGGCAAATGAAAGCCTTTCTTGGATGAGCCTGGATGACTGCCCACTGGATGGATCCAGAGGCTCCAAGACTGTGCTCAATGATTTTAGCACCATGGCAGCATTTACGTCCATCATTGGTTTTAAGTCAGCTGCCCTGATTATCTAAGTGGCAAATGCAAACACAGGAAGGAATTCTGAAAAAATTATCCAGTGAGGTCACCAAATATCACCAAAGAAAAGCAGTCCTCAAGCAAAGAAAGAAAGCCTAGAATGAAGTGAGGGTTTGGGCCTGGAGAAGAAATGACAGAGGCTGCAGAAAGACTGGGTGGAATCTGTGAAAGTTTGGTTGTGCTTGTTAAATGTTGGCAATTTGGAGGAGAAATATGCTTTTTTCATAGGAAGTTTCTCAGCTGTCAAAACTTCAGGGTGGCTCATGATCATTAAACCCTGCAACAGACACAATTGCAGAGCCAAATTCATCCTTAGCAAGACCTAAATTTACTTAACCTCATACTCTTAGAAATAAAGTCAGCACTTCTCAGAGGCTGAAGAGATGCACGGACTTCTTGAAATCCTTCCACCACCTGTGGCAGGGTAAAGCTGGGGAAAAGGTTTTGATGTTAAAAGAAAGGCAGAGGGGAGCGCCTGGCTGGCAGGCTGAAATTTTACTTCCATTCTCACAGCCGTGCCTGCAAAACCCCAGGATACACAGCATGGAGCTGGCTCCTTGTGACCATGGGGAGAAAGGATAAATGGATTATTTTGAAGTGATATGCACATAGGATTCACGTCACTGGAGAATGTAGCCAGGCTATTTTTAATGTACTGCTTCATCTTGCACCTGCTACCATTACAGAATTGTTTTTGTTTCCATTAGAGCCACTTGTCTTGAGGAGTTTATAACTCCTATGAAGTGTGTAGTTCTCGGCTGGATCTTCATGCTTAGTTCGAGAGTAGAGATTTTTGTCTTTTAAAAACAGAATAAGGTTAGCATGGCAGCATTAAGAGCATATGGAGGAGGTTTTTGCATAATTTTACAGGGTTTTCATAATTGTAATTCCTGAAGGGCAGTTTAATATAGCCTCCTTTATTCATTCTGAAATGGAGCAACACAGGCTACAATGACCTGTCCCTAAGGAGCTTGCAAAACCAAAATTGCATGAAGAGTCATTCTCAAGTACTTAATCAGCCACAATATTGCAATAAAATTATGAAATAAGAGATAAGAAACCTTGGCCCTTTTTCCCACTCCCACCATGCAGAGGGCCAAGTGGAGCTCAGCATCAGTTTGAGAGGTCGGAGGCTGGTGCCTAGCACAGAGCTGCTTGGCCTTAGATTGCACACTCCCAAATACCATCCTGGTGCAGTGCTGGGGAAGAAATTCCCTTCAGCTGCCTGCCAGAGCCTGCGAGGGAAGCTGATGTAGAAACACCACATTGTTTGCCGCTTGCCCTCTGCCACCTTCTCTGATAAACACCATAAGTGTTTCGGTTGAATTGCACTCCTGTGGCAATATGATCCCACTGAGAATGACTGGGGGGCACGTCGGAGTCTCTAGCACCTGGATGCCTCAGACTTTTGGGATAACTCCCCAGCTAATGCCAAACCAAGGGCTCTACAAATGCTCCCTGAGGCCCAGTCCTATGCCACGAGTGCTCCCATGTTTGGACAACAACCATCCGAACAGAGCCATGTTCTTCCTGTGATGCACAGACAGCAGTAAGAGGATTATTTGCAGGTGTTTTCTTCCTGCCACAGAAAGCTGGTACCCTGGCAATCTGCTAAATGCCTTTAAGGCACAGCATACTTCGCTATGCCAGCAAGGATCGGTCTGGGGGCAACGGTTTGTGCCCACAAGGTACCTGCAGCACTGCAGAGCACCCACCAAGCTTGTTGGATACCTGTGCTTTTCAGGCTGGGCTCCCTGGAGCTCCCTCAACTTGATCCCTGGCCATGTCATCTTGCTTAAGACTGTTTGCCTGTTTTCCTTTCCACACCCAAGCTCTTGACCAGGCTGTTTTGCAGTCAGGATAATAATGGGGAATGTCTTACATATCACCTCCATTATTAATAGTCTTTATGAAGTCTCCCCGTCCCACACATTGTTGTGTAAAACCAGGAACCAGGGCAGGCCTGAAAAGGGGTAGCAGTCTGGGGCAGCTGCTCAGCCCTGTACTGGCACCAACAGCCTTTAAGGGAGACTCACGTCCCTGGTTCCTGTGAAAACAAGGTTTGGGGGTGATTTTTGTCCTGTGTGGCCCAGAATAAGTCAGATATAACGATACAAAACCTCAGTGCCAGACATATTCAAGGTGACTGGCCCCGTGTCTTCATAAATCAAGCTAAATCCCTAAATCCAAAGCATTCTGAACTCAGGCAATGGGTTTGGGTCCTTTATATTCATTTGGAAAATCATAGAATCACCAGGTTGGAAAAGACCCACCGGATCACTGAGTCCAACCATTACTATCAATCACTAAACCATGTCCCTCAGCACCTCGTCCACCCATCCCTTAAACACCTCCAGAAAGTAAAAATCATTATTTCCCCTCTGAATATTAATTCAATTAATTCAGACTCCTAGACCAAATGTGTTTCAACAGCCCTTGCGCTCTCTCCTTGACTTTCTGTGAATTCCTGACCAGTGACTTTGTTAGCAGTCATCTCTCCTGTACCAGAAGCGCATACTTAACCATCTAATTGCAACAATTTCTGCAAGGAAATCACAACTAATTACACAGGCAATTGCAAGTTTGCACACATTTGGAGTTCGCAAAAATTTCATTCAAAATGACTTAACCTAATGAGATGCCAAGGACGCCAGCTAAGGGGGCTGCAGCCTCCACTCCCGCTGTATCCTAGTAAGGGAATCCTCACACTGCAGCAGTCCCACTGGGAGGATCAGAGTCGGGCCACTGAGTCCTTCTTATCACGGCTGCCTGCCAAATTTTTCTTAAGAATAAGTGTCACTTTGTGGTACCTCTATTTTCCTTCCCAATAAAATAATAATTTGGCAGTGCCTGCAATGATGATAATAAATCAGTGCAAGACAGCAGAGGTTACCAATAAATTCAACCTATTTATCAAGCCACGTCACTTAGCTATGTTAGCTGCAAATGGACGTAGGCTACTGTACTCTTAAAGTAGTTTGCTTCAGAAAATGAAGTAGGTAATGCTCTCAGGAAAACAGAGAAACATGACATTTCTTCATCCCAGGAGGTAATTCCTGGGGGCTGATCTGCCTCTGTTGTATTAGTGTTGCACACCTGGGCTGAACCACATCCACCATGCCTTGTGTACCGGTGATTATTGCCTGGAGGAGCTACAGCCCATGGGAGAAAAAAACAGGCATCCTTCCCACTCTATCTAGTACAATAGCACGTTTTGCACATGCCCCCCCCCCTTTTAGAGTTTCAGGGACAAGTCAGCATGGAGGCCAGACAGTCCTACCTGTGGGCTATCCCAGAAGCATCCCATGGGTTCACACCAGCAGCTGATTTCTCTGCTGTGCTACTGAAGGACTGTGAGGGACAGTGTCACCAAAGGTCCTGGTCTCCATCTCCTTCTGGTCCTGCAGTGACATCCACCTGATTGCTGCTGAACTCCCAACTCCACTGCTAAATTATATGTGGAATTTGCCCCCACTCTATGGGTTTTACAGTGTAGAATGTTTCTTGGGCTTAAAATTTTAATACATGCCCCCCTCTTCTGCTTATATTTTTCTTTCACTTCTTGCATTTTCCCACTGCTTTGCATGGCTTTTCAAAGAGGGAACTTACAGGTTATCTTAAGAACAGACCACAGACTTGAAATCTGCCCTTTGTTTTGATTAAAAAAGGAAAGTTTTTCAGGAGGATAATCATATTCGGAAATGATGTGACTGAATGTTATCAGGTTGTCATGGTGATTGCAGTCTTTTAAAAAATGTCTGTATTGTGGTTCATTAATGAGCAATATATTAACTAAACCAAACACTATTTGTCTTTTCAAGTATTATTCATATGCACTACTGAATTAAATCCTTTTTTTTTTCCTGCTATTGGAATACTGCTCTTTGTCTTATAAACACTGGAACTGTATTCAGGCAATAAACAAGAACAGAGATAACTTTGTCACCTTTGCTGTATTTCATACCACTATGTCAAGCTAAGCTTCACATTAACCAGTCTGCAGTAGTAGATACTAAGCATCACACTGCCAGCAAAATTACTCGCATAAGATAGACTTCAGACCTGTAGTTTCTGACCCTTAAAATTTTGTCAGTTCCCAATTCCAGTGTAATTCTCTCCACGTATCCTACCACTGTTTGGGCTTATGTTCGTATAATGTGCAGAAGATAAGCTAAAATGCTGAAGCAATGCAAAAGTAGGGCTGATTATGAGTTCAATCCATCTGTACTAGCTCAAACTTTTAAAATTCACCTTGCATGTCCCCTAGATTCCATGTGGCACCTGAAGGAGCTTTCCTTCTCCTAAAAGGACATGGAAATGGTAGAAAGGTGCTCATGTGAATGTCAAAGCATGGTCTGTATTTCAGAAACTCTTTGGACTTTAGAACTTTTCCCAGTAGCTCCACTAAAACCTCTCCCAGACTGAATACACCACAACCCAAGATGACGTGGTGGTTTTGGAGGGCCATTGAGGTTACATGACAGGGGAGAAGATGTATGAAGATACCCAAAGAGAGACAGTGAAAACCTTTGAGAGTCTGGAGGTCTTTCAGTCCTGAAACTGTGCCATCCCATTTCAGGCTTGATCAGGACCTTCACTACCCTCTCAGTACTCTCCAAACCCTGCACTGATACTGAAAGTAGCTCCAAATGGTGAAAACGGTAAGACAGAGTTGGGCCCTGTCCAAACAGACATCAGTCAGAAATCACATCTTTGCAAAATAATTTCAGGTGGTTCCCTGCTATTTTTCTAAAATGAAAATCGTGTTTATGTTCCTGTTTCTTTTAACACAAGCTAAGATGAAGATCCCAACCTCTTCAGCCTTCTCTGGAGCCTGTACCTGCCCAAGATCTGCAGGGGATTCATGATTTTGGCTATGTCTCCTTGCAAAGCAAGTTTTCTGGTAGGGGATGAGAGAGCCGAGGTGGTTCATATTCTGTGGGGAAGAGATGGTGTTATTGTGCACACTTAGCCCCTATATTACACGCTCTTCCTCTCCACTTCACACTCAGGTTCCATTGGCATCCCACTTCTTTTTCAAGCCGGCTAAAGGAAGACCACATTGATTGAAATACAATGACCAGCAATTGAATTAGTTAAATCTTCCTGGGAATTTTGCAACTTTTTTTTGTAGTGTTGTTTAATATCATGACTCATTCACTTTATTTTTGTTCAGTGAGTAATAACTAGCGCTTACACGTGTTTTCTTTTTGTAATGTGCACAGCTTTGTAACATGTCTTTGGAACAGAGAATCTCTCTTGTTTCAACTTTGCCCTACTTAGACAGAATTTAAACACATAAGCCCTGCTATTGAAAACTCATCATTAATTAATTCTGCCTAACTACTCTCAACATAGGGTTTGTGTGTCAAAGGAGTAGTCCTGGCTCTCCCTCTCCCTGCAACATTGCCCCTCCTTCCCCTCAACGCTGCCAGCTTATATTTAGTTGGAGATTTAGGTTGATCTGCAATTCCCACTGCAAATTCCTTTCCATCAGCAACTACAGCCAGAAGGTCTGAATAAAGGAAAGGTTTGCACTTCAAGAGGCTTCCTGTTTCCCTGTATTTTCAGGTTTGCTACTGTTTGTAGAGCGAGGCTGGTACTAGACTCTGCAGACTAAATGGCTGCTAACTCATCCCCATTTTGGCACTGGAATCAGACTCGGGTGCAAAGCATTGTCTGGTGATGGTCCTTCCAGAAATATAGGCAGCGAAATCAAGGAAAACATGCCTGATCCTGAAATATTTCCAGAGCAAAGTGTCAGAGGGGATAATGCTGACAGGACTGGCAATGTCTTCAAGAAGGAGAATGAAGTAGAGGACAACAGTCTGTAAATCACTGTGGAGGAAAGTGAAGTGCGGGGAGAAATCTGTGCATAGAGGACTGAAATGCAGTCAGAGAAAACAGAAAGAAAAATACTATATACTCATGCTAGGTTTTCTCCATCCTGTCTAATAGACGCTTTTCCATAATGCTTGCCATCCTGGCATCAGTTTGATCTGCAATTCCTTTGATCTTGCCCTACCCTGCAAGTTCCCTCTCCCTCGTCTTTAACCTGAAGTAAAAAAGAAGCAGTGAGATGTAGCCTTCACTTCTTCCAGGACCCACAATACAGAGACCATGTGCTGCTTCTGTGCAAAGAGCAGCCCAGTCTGGAAGGAGAGCCTTCCTTGGGGCTTTTGGAGATGAAGGTTCAACCATCTGCTAACCATAGGTATCCTGGACAGAGCCTGACACCAGTAAAATTAAAGCCTTTTATTCTTCTACCCCTTAGGCATGTTAAGAGAACAGACAGTTCAAAATCCATGAGATGCTCAAATATTACGGTCCTGGGAAGAATGTAATACTGGAGATTAGTTTGGTTTGCTACCTTATTCCCCTCCAGACTCTAAGATACTAATTTTGTGAGCTACAATTCATCTTAAATTTTTACCCACCGTTGAACTGTCAAAAATAGCCAGCCTGGATACTTTCAGTTTCAGTTGCATTTTAACACTTCAACATTTGTTAAAATGAAGCCAAACGCTTGCCTACCTGGTTTGGGTGTTGTCAGTGTGTGTGTGAAATGAATGCGATAAGGACTGTTGTATGTAATACATGCAATAGCTGATTTTTTTGTTAACCAAGAGAAACAAGTTGACTGTATAACAAAGTTATACCTAGAAGAAGAAACAAGGCTGAAATGCAGTGAAAAGGTTAGAGGCACCTGTTTACCTGCAAAACCATGCTTAGTGGCATTATGTTCTTGTTAGTAATTGTAATAACAACTCTAAGTCTGAACAAAAGCCAGGTGATGTTGCTGAAGTCTTTCATGGAATTCAGTAGGTTCAGGAACATGGTCGATTTTTATAAGTCTTTTTGACCTTGCTTAACATAGAATCATAGAATAACCAGGTTGGAAGAGACCCACTGGATCATCAAGTCCAACCATTCCTATCAAACACTAAACCATGCCCCTCAGAACCTCCTCCAACTGTGCCTTAAACACCTCCAGGGAAAGTGACTCAACCACCTCCCTGGGCAGCCTGTTCCAGTGCCCAATGACCCTTTCTGTGAAAGATTTTTTCCTAATATCCAGCCTAAACCTCCCCTGGCAGAACTTGAGGCCATTCCCTCTTGTCCTGTTCGCTGTCACTTGGGAGAAGAGGCCAGCACCCTCCTCTCTACAACCTCCCTTCAGGTAGTTGTAGAGAGCAATGAGGTCTCCCCTCAGCCTCCTCTTCTCCAGGCTAAACAACCCCAGCTCTCTCAGCCGCTCCTCATAAGGCCTGTTCTCCAGCCCCTTCACCAGCTTTGTTGCTCTTCTCTGGACTCGTTCCAGAGCCTCAACATCCTTCTTGTGGTGAGGGGCCCAGAACTGAACACAGTACTAGAGGAGCGGTCTCACCAGTGCCGAGTACAGAGGGAGAATAACCTCCCTGGACCTGCTGGTCACGCCGTTTCTGATACAAGCCAAGATGCCATTGGCCTTCTTGGCCACCTGGGCACACTGCTGGCTCATGTTCAGTCGCTGTCAACCAACACCCCCAAGGTCCCACTCCTCCAGGCAGCTTTCTAGACAGACTTCTCCTAGTCTGTAGCACTGCACAGGGTTGTTGTGCCCCAAGTGCAGGACCCAGCATTTGGCCTTGTTAAACCTCTGGACTCTGCCCAGCAGTCCAGCCTGTTCAGATCCCTTTGCAGAGCCTCCCGACCCTCCAGCAGATCAACACTTCCACCCAGCTTAGTGTCGTCTGCAAACTCGCTAAGGGTGCACTCAATGCCTTCATCCAGGTCATTGATAAAGACATTGAACAGGGCTGGACTCAGCACTGAGCCCTGGGGAACCCCACTTGTCACTGGCCTCCAGCTGGATTTCACACCATTTACCACCACTCTCTGGGCCCGGCCACCCAACCAGTTTTCCACCCAGGAGAGTGTGCGCCTGTCCAGCCCAGAGGCTGACAGTTTCTCAAGCAGAATGCTGTGGGAAACTGTGTCAAAGGCTTTGCTGAAGTCCAGGAAGACCACATCCACAGCCTTTCCCTCATCCAGCAGCCAAGTCACTTTGTCATAGAAGGCGATCAGGTTAGTTTGGCAAGACCTGCCTTTTGTGAACCCATGTTGACTGGGCCTGATCACCCGGTTCTCTTGCATGTGCTTCATGATAGCACTCAAGATCACCTGCTCCATGACTTTCCCTGGCACTGAGGTCAGACTGACAGGCCTGTAGTTCCCTGGGTCCTCCCTGTGACCCCTCTAGTAGATGGGCACAACATCAGCCAGCCTCCAGTCCAGTGGAACTTCCCCAGTCTTCCAGGACTGTTGGAAGATGATGGAAAGGGGTTTGGCCAGCACATCCGACAGCTCCTTCAATACCCTTGGATGAATCCCATCCAGCCCCATAGACTTCTGGCTGTCTAGTCGGGCTAGCAAGGCTCTGACCACCTCCTCTTGGATCATGGGAGCCCCATTATGCTCCTCTAGCTCCTGAGTTTGTACACAGACGGAACAACTTTCTTTACAATTAAAGACTGAGGCAAAGAAGGCATTAAGTACCTCAGCCTTTTCCTCATCCCCTGTCACTGTTGTTCCTTCTGCGTCCAATAGGGACTGTATGGTCTCCCTAGTCCTCCCTTTATTATTTATATATTTATAGAAAGATTTTTTGTTATCTTTCACAGACTTTGCCAATCTGATTTCTAGTTGAGCCTTAGCCCTTCTTATTTTTCCTCTACACAATCCCACTTCCCTCCTGTAGTCCACCCAAGAGGCCTGTCCCCTCTTCCAGAGCCCATAAACGTTCCTCTTCTTCTTGATATCACTCAAGATCTCTCTGTTCAACCAAGCTGGCTTTCTCCCCTGCCGGCTTTTTTTCCGGGACATGGGGATGGCTTTCTCCTGAGCTGCTAGGATTTCCTTTTTGAAGAGCTCCCAGCCCTCATGGGCTCCCTTGCCCTTAAGTACTGTCTCCCATGACACTTCACCAACCAGCCTTCTGAAGAGTTCAAAGTCTGCCCTCTGGGAATTTAATGCTACTGTCCTGCTAACCACCCTCTTCACTTCACCTAGAACAGAAAACCCTATCATCTCATGATCGCTTTGTCCTAGGCGTCCACCTACTGCCACATCCCCCACAAGGCCTTCTCTGTTCAAAGTTATAGGCTTGAGGCCAAACTTCTCAGGTGTTTATCACAAGAAGCCAAATTTTTAATGTATGTCCCCAAAGAATATCCATGTTGCTGACTCAAAGGGCTCCCTTTGCATACAACTAAGCATGAATCGCCCTTTGAAACAATGACTCCAAGTATCAGACCTATCTTTCATCTTCACAGTGCGTGCTAACTAAACAAGGCTGCCACTGGCTTCAATTTCTCTCCATATTTTATGCTTTTGATCTCAGCCCTTCTGTTGTCTTTTATAATTTTTCTGTCTTGGGTCATCTGAAGTTGTACAATCTATAGTTTACACCTCAATGGTACAAAGTGATGATGCCACAGAGAAATATATGGACCTTTTTGACGCCATATTCATTATAGTAAACAAACCGTCCTGATAGAGATACTTTCAAATATCAAACAAAGTTTTGTCAAGTATCTCTTAATTGCAACAAGTATAACTAATTGTCTTTGCTTTTGTTCTTGTCCCAGACTTGCTTCACTAGCAGAATATATTTATAGCAGCTACGTAATAAGTGTTCCATGCTGATTGAAGTGTTGGATTTGATTCAGTTATTGTTTATGCTTTCCTATTTCTCTTCTTTATAAGTTAGAGACTTGGGAAAGCATTTGGGCTCCAGCCTGTTGCAGTTACAATGACTTCCTACTGTGTATTTCTCATTTTATTACATCTGTATCTGCTGCTCAGGTTAGAAGACCTTGTAGCAATGATAAGCCCCTTCCAAAACAGTGGAGCCAAACGCTTTCAGACTATGGAGAAATTTGGTCCAGATTCAAACTTCGCAGCTTGGACTTATCTCCATAATGAACTGAAGCAACACCCAAGTTATGAACAGCCTTGAACTCAGATCCCAGATAAGGATGTCGTGTGCAAATTCTTCCCTTAAAGCTCAAACTCATGATCTCCTCAGAAAGAGGCTTTCCTCATTTTAGATGTTACTGCCTATCTCCTCTTTGCAAGTGCCTTTTGGTGGGAGGTTACCGTGTCCTCAGCTGAGCCAAGCAAACAGACTTGGTGAGCTAATCAGCTTCAGCACAAAGTCAGTGAAGCACTTTGAGCTGCTGCAGAAGGCAAGTTTAGCCAAGCTGGTGGCCTTGCCTGGACATGATTTCCATTTGCATGATTGGATCCTGCTGGAAAATGGTAACCTCCAGTGCAGGGGCAGCAGCTAACAGCTTGTTTCTGTGATTACTTCAACTAGACCTGCAAGAATGCCTCTGCCTCCATCCCTCCATGGTGCTCAAAACCATGCCATTGTCTTACCCCAAAGTAGAATTTTGTCCCATCTGTAACTGACAGGGGACTGATTGACAAAATGCAGTCTATTTGTATCCCTAAGTATATTTGTATGATTCCTTTGAGGATGCTTCTTTCATGAGTCAGCTTCCGCAAAAGGAAAAACACTGGGTTCACCAAGAAAATACAAAGGTTTGTTTTGAATACGGTAAAATGTCTCTCCACTTAATTATTTCTGAAGAACTCAGACTTATGAATAAAGGGCCTAATAAGGAGTTACCATTGCTGGTGTATCCCTGCAACCAGTCTTTATTTACAGTAAAGCAATTAGGATCAAGATTTGACCTGATGGTATGACTGCTAGCATTCCTGTAAATTCCAGTTGCAATTCCTCTTCCACATGTAACTTTACTTTTCCCAAAGAAGCCTGTCTGGCATTTTATTTTTGTGTTTGGGCAGACTGGTATGTTGTCTCTGGCTTTGTGAGGAATGACAAGGTGGAACAGACAGAACATGAGCTTGAGGGGAAAAAGAAATAGCCATTGCTTGGACGTAAGCCTCCTGCCTTTCATCAGCTAATGTTCTACTTCTGGTAGAGAGGCATTTTTTCCCACCCACTTTGGCCTTGATGGAAACTAAAGGAAAACAAAATAGAACGGTATATACCTGGTCTGTAGATCATTGTGTCCTTCCCCTACTTAGTAAATGTTTCTTTAATTGGCTTAGTTAGCCCCCCTCACCTTTCAGCACTTCAGGAATGACTCTTTGAAGAGAGCCATGTACAGAGAGTTAGTTGACATTTAGTGACACTGGGCTCTGCAGTCTCCAAAATATGACTGATGTCACTTCTTATGTTCCCTTGGTCTCTGGGGACAAAGTCACTCTTACCCTGAAGCATGCACTGACAATATCAAGATAACACTTCTTTGACAGAGTCAGGGGCCCTGTTCCAGAGTCTAATGTAATCTCTAGGAAGTTTCCAATCTGGGCATTGTTTGTTATTTATGTGTCATATCTGGAGTTTGTGTTCGCTTTGCAGTGGTTTTAGTATGAAAGTTGCGAATAAGAACAAAAATTCATACCTTTTCCATGCTTGGTGGGAATGTGCTGGCTGATCTATGCTCAGATGGAAGAAAACTTGTTCAAGTTGA
The DNA here is from genome assembly GCF_032191515.1 of Phaenicophaeus curvirostris. Classification (NCBI taxonomy): domain Eukaryota; kingdom Metazoa; phylum Chordata; class Aves; order Cuculiformes; family Cuculidae; genus Phaenicophaeus; species Phaenicophaeus curvirostris. The sequence continues at coordinate 49,895,393 of NC_091394.1, read as the reverse complement.
ACAATTTCAAATGAACCTAGGAAAATAATCACAACCTGTATTCTTATTCTGCTAACAAAGTCATCAGCACTGAAGAAAATGGGGTTGAGGACTGAATGAAGCTGAATTTTGCTCTAACTTAATTAATCTATTAAGGCCTCCCTTATCATGTAGCAATCCTTCACACCATCAGGAGAGAAGTTCCTAAGCAGAGAGAGATACTCATTGGTTTCTCCCTTAGTCCTGAAGAGAGGGCAGGCTTCATTAATGCTTTATTTTGTCTTGATCCACTACTTGATTTTATTTTCCACGCCCATATATACATCAATGGAGATGCAGGTGGGTGAGCTGCCAATTCCCTGCTCACAGGGAAGAGGTCTTGGATGCCACCTTCATCCTCTCAGGAGACCCTTCAAAGCAGCTCCTGCCCAGAACTTGCATCTTTGGAGGGCACCCAAAACAGCAGAGGCAGGGCATCCACCTGTGTCACAATGCCCACCCATGTCAAGGCGCCCACCTGTGTCAAGGTACCCACCCATGTCATAGCACCCACCCTTTTCACACTGCCCATGTGTGTCCGGGTGCCCCCATGTGGTGTGGGACCCACCAATGTTATGATTCCCACATGTCAAGGCACATCTTGTGAGACCTCATCTAGAGTATTGTGCCCAGTTCTGGAATCCTCAGCATAAGGAGGATATGGAGCTGTTGGAACAGGTCCATAGAAATCAATAGAATCACCAGGTTGGGAAAGACCTCTTGGATCATGAGTCCAACCATTCCTCTCAACCACTAAACTATGCTCTGGAGCACCTAATCCTCCCATGTTTTAAACACCTCCAGGGATGGTGACTCAACCACCTCCCTGGGCAGCCTGTTCCAGTGACCAATGAACATTTCTGTGAAAAATTTTTTCTGATATCCAGTCTGAATCTCCCCTGGTGCAGCTTGAGGCCATTTCCCCTTGTCCTGTCCCCTGTCACTTGGGAGAAGAGGCCAGCACCTTCCTCTCTTCAACCTCCTTTCAGGTAGTTGTAGAGAGCAATAAGGTCTCCCCTCAGCCTTCTCTTCTCTAGGCTAAACAACTGCAATTCCCCCAGCCACTCCCCAGTTCCCTCCTCCACTCCAGAGGAGGGCAACAAAGATGATCAGAGGGCTGGAGCACCTTCCATATGAGGACAGGCTGAGAGAGTTGGGGTTGTTCAGCCTGGAGAAGAGAAGGCTCTGAGGAGATCTTATAGCAACCTTCCAGTATCTGAAGGGGCTACAGGAAAGCTGGGGATGGACTGTTCACAAAGGCTTCTAGTGATAGAACGAGGGGCAATGGGTATAAACTGGAGAGGGGCAGATTTAGGCTAGACATAAGGAAGAATTTCTTTGCCATGAGAGTGGTGAGGCACTGGCACAGGTTGCCCAGGGAAGATGCCCCATCCCTGGGGGTGTTCAAGGCCAGGCTGGATGGAGCCTTGGGCAGCCTGATCTAGTGGGAGGTGTTTCTGCCCATGGCAGGGGAGTTGGAACTAGATTATTTTTAAGGTCCCTTCCAACCCAAACTATTCTATGATTCTAACTTGAAGAGGGAACACCAGAGCAGGCTTTTTAATTTATTTTTTCTCTATGTCCTACAACTGAAGAAACTGTGGGTTTGTAACAGGCATCCCCTATCACTCTCTCCCCTGAGCAGCATCATGGGCTGTCCTCTGTGGAAGTAAAGTGCTGGTACCTGATTCAGAAGGAGGAATTAGTACGCTGTAGCCACTGATCTCTCACAAAAACACCAGAGAGCAGTTGGAGATCACTGCGAGTCTGCTGAGCAGAAACATGAAATCCCCTCACTCTGTACAAACTCTTTCAGACAAAGAAAGTAATAGAGCAGGCTGGGATGGAGGAAGGGGGTGACATGGAAAAGCAAGACGTTGAACAAAATGTCTCCTTGACTCTACCAGAAGACACAGTTAGGTTAAATTTGGTTCTGTGTTGTTGTAAGATTTGGAATTCCCCTTGTTTTCTCTCTCTTGCCTATGGTCTGCCTATATCAGGTTCTGTGGGAAATCTGAAATAGCACTGGTAGCTGAGGGCAAAAATAGTGTTAAAAGCAGGGTTTTTTATGCATGCTGCCTGAGGGGTTCAGGTGGGCTGCTGTAAGGCAGGGTATGTGGGTCATTGCTGCAAAGGGACCACAACATCATCTAATTGGACATCCCTCTAGGTGAATGTCAGTTATACTTGGGCATGGTAATTAAAGCTTCCTATGTGAACATGGATTGTTTAGCACACATCTGCTCCTCACCCAGACCCCTAAAGATTTGGAGAAAGACAAGAGCAGCTTGTTCCTGCCATCTTTCTTTCTTTGGGTACTCCTCAGATCCAGGCATCAATTTGAGCTGCAGGCAAGAAAGAAATACCTCTGCTTTACCATGTGCACGAGGGAGGGTCAGTGTTTCCACAATATGTTTGATCTACAGGATGTGAGCAGGCTATTGTACTATTCATGTGATGGAAGTCTAGGTATGTAACCGTGAAGGATCTCAGCCCTCCTCTGCCACTGGCTATGGAAAAGTTGGTCGCCACTGATTTAAAGTGTCACATGAGGTGTGAAAAGTAAGGTGTGTGCATTGGATGACATGGAAACAAAAGCAATTGGTACGGATTCATGGGCACTACAGTGACTCTCCTATTTACCCTTGATTCATAGAATCATAGAAACACCAGGTTGGAAAAGACCACTTGGATCATTGAGTCCAACCATTCCTATCTGCCATAAAATCATGTCGCTGAGCACCTCGCCCACCCGTCTTTTAAATACCTCCAGGGATGGTGACTCAACCACCTCCCTGGGCAGCCTGTTCCAGTGCCCAATGACCCTTTCTGTGAAAGATTTTTTTCAGATGTCCAGCATGAACCTCCCCTAGTGGAGCTTAGCCATTCCCTCTTGTCCTGTCCCCTGTCACTTGGGAGAAGAGAGCTCCCTCCTCTCCACAACCTCCTTTCAGGTAGTTGTAGAGAGCAATAAGGTCACCTCTCAGCCTCCTGTTCTCCAGGCTAAACAACCCCAGCTCTCTCAGCTGCTCCTCATAAGACTTGCTCTCCATCCCCTTCACCAACTTCATTGCTCTTCTCTGGACTCACTCCAGAGCCTCAACATCCTTCTTGTAGCGAGGGACTACCTGAAAGGAGGTTGTAGAGAGGAGGGAGCTGGCCTCTTCTCCCAAGTGACAGGGGACAGGACAAGAAGCCTCAAGGCCTCAGGCCTCAAGCTCTGCCAGGGGAGGTTCAGGCTGGACATCAGAAAAATATTTTTCATAGAAGGGGTCATCGGGCACTGGAACAGGCTGCCCAGGGTGGTGGTTGAGTCACCATCCCTGGAGGTGTTTAAAAGACAGGTGGATGAGGCGCTGAGGGGCATGGTTTAGTGGTTGATAGCGTTGATAGGAATGGTTGGACTTGACGATCCTGGGGGTCTTTTCCAACCTAGTGATTCTGTGATTCTGTGACTTGAGTGTGTGATTTGTCTTATTTGGCCAGAGATGGCCACCTCCTGCAGCCTGAATCCCCAAGGCAGAAATCCTCCTGCAGACTAAGCCTGGTCAGCTGCTGGCATAGGATATTCCTCTTTCCCACCCTATGAACTAGAAACAGAGTGGGGATGATGGCTGGTGTGAATGGATGCGCTGACTAAGGATTCAGAAATCATCAGCAATTTTCTAGACATTTTTGTAGGATAGTTTTGCATGATGGTTTTTGCATGAAGGTGCCTTTGTGTCACCTGAAATGAAGAAAGACAAGGTGCATAAGGGATGTCAAGGTATCTAAGAAATCCAGACATCTACAGGGTTTGGCAGCAGCTGAGATGCAACAGAGAGTCTGTCAAGGCACCAAGGTATTGCTCACAGGTATTTAAGAGACAGGTAGGCGTCTCAATACCTTTACAGCTTTAGGCTAAAACTTCCCAAGTGAGGACTCCAGTAATAATTCTGTCATAGAAGCAGCTCATAGCCACTTAGGGCAAGTTTGTGTGCCTAGTACGACTTGCTTTCTGTGATTGTCCTGGCTGTCCATTCACTAGCACTAGGTTTTAATCTCCTTTGCTTCCAAAACACTCAGGCTTGGTCTCTGGAGCTGATATTAAGCCTGAGTGTAACTGGCCATGAGTAGGTGAAAGTCCCTTTATTCTCTATGTATGTTAGAATTCCAGGTGCATAAGGTGGGGAGAAAATCCAGGCAAAGAAAATGTAATAGTTGTTTGGAGAAAAAGGACTTTCCACTGAAAATACAGACTTTTTTCACAAAGAATTCAGGGTTGCCTTTCCTGAACATGAATGCATAAACTGTGAACATTCTTTCACTTGCCCATTGCCACATCAAAGAGGCAGTGGGAATGAATTCCTGGTGTAGTTCAAGTTAAATTAAAATACATTCTCGTAAGGTGTCTCTGTGTAATTTTTGTTTTTAAGTTGCAGTGTTCCCACTGTTACTGTAAAGACACTTCATTTGTAAATAAACAAATTCCCAGTGTTGCTCCGTTGCTTTCTATGGACACAACTGCCAGGGACTGCATTTCTGTCAGAAACACTCTTCTTATTACACTCTGTGGTTGTTTCCTAAGAAATCTGTCGCTCATAGCATGTTCATCTTAGAAGGATTCTTCACATTTTCTGGTAAACACAGGGCATAATTTTTGTATGATCCTGAAATTAATCTTTATAAATTTTCTGGTAGCCGTCATTTTTAGGTGCTGTCACTATAACAATCCATAACATCAAAAAATCATCAATTTCTCATCATGTAAGAAGGGAAAATATGCAATGGTATTGATGTAACACTGCCTGCTGAGTTAGTTACCTTGATGGTTCCTGAAGCGATGCTTGAAGAATGCCTTTTAATATTGGATTTTAACAATGTGGAATGTACCAGAAGGATTTGTACCTAGGGCTGAACAGAGTGATCAGTTGTCCTCTGTGCCAAATATAGAACAAGGCAGCAAGGTGCATTGGTTAATCTGGAAGCTATATATTCATTCAGGATATTAAGATTTAACGAGGTCATGGTCAGTCACCATTACTCATGTTGAAGGGAAGAAACGGGATGCTGAAGCATCAGAAGTCAGGAACAGAGAGTTGTTGGTTGCTGCTGATAGGCTTTCTGTGTGGAAAGTCTACCATATGCCAAGAGGGATGGGTAGGTTGGGAAGTGAGGAGATGCAAGTCTCACTTCACACTTGGAGATTAAGGTAAGATTTGAGCAGTCAGCACATCTGGGCTTCACAATGATTCCAAAGATGACCCTATCATGTTGGTCTAGTTTGAGAAACTGAAGATTTGGTCATACTGCAGGAAATGCAATTGGGAGTGGCATTACCCCTTATTCTAAAAAGATTTTCTCCTTTCATTGTGTTTACCTCATGCATTTATACATAAATGTCTGCCATCTCAGACTTTTTCCTGCTTGGCTAAATAAGGTCTTTAAGTCTTCCCTTAAGTGCTCTCTATTCCCTGATTGCTCTCCTTGCCTTTCTTTACCTTCCTTATTTTGAGTTCAACTTTCTGGCCCAGGAATGGTAAAACATGTACAAAGGATTTTTCACTGCAGTCCTACAAATGCCTTGTTCAATAGCATTAATGCTTTCCTATTTTGACTTGAAATGTGTCCACAACTGTAATCAAGAAGGACATCTGGTATGTCCACATCTCCACCACAAGCTGAATGCACAGTCGGCCCAGAAAATCTACCAGTGCAGACACTACAGCTGCTAACATACCCTCTGCCTTGATGTATAAATGTTATGTGGATCTGAGACTTTAAAGAAATTCAGTTTAATCCTGGCTGCAGCTTGGTATGATTCAAAAGTTAATAGAATTTGGATCTTTTGCCACCTTGAGATGAAAAGAAAAAGTCATGATGCCTGGCAAGGATTCTGATAAAACTCTAGAGTCATCTGAAAAACTGCCTTTGTCAATAACTCTGTGGGTAGCATTTCTTCATCACAGAAGTAGCTGTCTAGGCCACCAGATTCTTCCAAAAGAAAATTTTAACATCCAGGATCAAAGCATAGGTGCATCACTCTGGAAAAGCTAGTGAAGTGGACTCCATGTCAGGATGCACCCATTCACTGTGAGGTCTTTAGGTGCAAAAAGTGGAGATATCACGCACACGTTGACTAAAAATCACTCACAGCTTCAGCACCCACTAGTACTGAAAGGAAAGATGTGGGAAAACATCTTAAACGGATTTGGAAGTGTTGACTTGGAAGTATTGACTACCTAGCATAAAATTGCTTATGCAAGTTGTTAGCAGTGAAGCCATGCTGAGTCCAAAAGACTCTGTGGGACTAGAAGCATCATGCTACTGAACTTCTGAATATGTAAAGAGGATCTTTCATAGACTGGAGAACCAGAGATGATGCAGTGAAACTAGCGGAAGATAGAAACTAGTCATTTCTGATCTCTGCAAGAGTCAGTCTTGAAAACTCTGAATTAAAATTGCCTCATGAGACAACATTAAAACTGTCCCTTTAATGCTGCATTTGAAAGGCAGCCTTTATATGCACTTTGGGGAAGAACATCAGCTCAGTGGACATCTAGTGCTGAAGATTAAGAATTTCTGCTTCCCTTTGTGTTTTCTCAGAGAAGGAGAGGAGAGGAGAGGAGAGGAGAGGAGAGGAGAGGAGAGGAGAGGAGAGGAGAGGAGAGGAGAGGAGAGGAGAGGAGAGGAGAGGAGAGGAGAGGAGAGGAGAGGAGAGGAGAGGAGAGGAGAGGAGAGGAGAGGAGAGGAGAGGAGAGGAGAGGAGAGGAGAGGAGAGGAGAGGAGAGGAGAGGAGAGGAGAGGAGAGGAGAGGAGAGGAGAGGAGAGGAGAGGAGAGGAGAGGAGAGGAGAGGAGAGGAGAGGAGAGGAGAACGTGACAGCATTGGAGGAAGGAAGAGAGGTGAGCAGAAGACCAGGAAGGCTTCAGTAAAATTCTGAAACTCTCGTCTTACTGCAGAAAAATGTTCATGGGCACAAAGAAAACACCAAAAATGTTAGTGTCTTACCTGCCTGCTTTGTTCTCCACATTGTAGAATTACATGCAAAGTTGCAGCCATGGATCCAGATAGCCAGTGTATGGCAAGAGGAAAAGGTGATGAGTACTTCTGGGTACTGTCCCCTGCAGCAAGTAAATCCTTTCAGGTGTTAATTAATGGAGGACTGACCTGGATTTGTCCCACAGTCACTTTCTAAATATACAGTGTTGACAAGATTTTATTTTCAGTGTCTTATCTATGAGTAATTCATTTTCTATGTCTTGGAAAAAGCATATTATTAATAGGCAACAATAGTGGGGGAGTGAATCATAGGGCACCAGACTAGAGCCAAGTTTGGTCTATCAGCAGTGTAGTCTCTGCTCTCAGTTTCTGCTCTACGCCAACATAGTCTTGTAGGCAAGGGTATCACTGAAAGAGTGATGCTGACAGCTAGCTAAGGGACACTGGCAGGTGTCAGCTGTAAAAGTGCTGAAGGTAGACTTCAGCAGGAGCCAGGGCTTGTAACACCCACTTGCTTTTCATTCTTGTTGCTGTCTGTAGCCCCTGGGCCCACTCCATGTCACTGAATTTTGCTGGGCTTAGCAGCAGGTGGGGTCAGGCCGTAGGCTGGAAGACTAGTCTGTAAAGCGTGGTGAAGCTATGCTGTTTGAGAAGCAATTAAGTCCAGCCCAAACACACCAAGCAGACTTAGACTCTCTCTTCTGCATCTTTGGAAGTGGTAATTTCTTAGCACAATCTTGAAGACTCAGAATGCTAAGGGTAGTTGAATCTCACGTTGAGAATGAGCCAGAAATACACCAAGCTAACACAATGGATGTGTTCTGGCAGTTTATTTTGACAGGGACAAAATAAATATCTGGTGTGAATCCATAAAGCTCTGTATCCTCCAGATAGGGAGGAGTTTCAAAATGATATGAGGGTATTTAACTGTCCTAATGCATTTTTAATCATTAAACATTAAAATCTTGCCAAATGGAAGACTGTTTGCCTGACAAACCACCGGGTCTGTGACATCAGCAGGACCAAAGATATTGAATACACTGGTCTATCAAAACATATTTACGGAGTTATGAATAACATGCTATATATTACTTGGCAGACTGAGAATTAAAGTACAAAACCATGGGGGTGTGTCCACTCTTGAGGAAAAGAAAGCAATGAACTGGAGCCAGTAGAGACCTCCATATGTGAGATAAGATAAATTCAGTCTCAGGAGCAAGAAGTGGAGCCAATTGGGAACGCAAGCAAGAGTTTAGGACTCAGTGGAATAACTCCATTAGGAGCTATATATCAGAAATTTTAGATCCAGAAAACTCTGGAAGGCCCCCAGCAAAGCAAGGGGCAGTCATCGCATTTCAGATTCAGGATGGGAGCCTGAATCATGATTTAGTTTTAAGCTTGAAGGGGAAGCAGCTGAACCAAGCAGGAATTTCAAATTTCCTGTTAACCAAATGGTTAAATGAAGCTAAGCTCCAGGAGTCCTGAGAATTTTTCAGAATCTCTGATTTCTTTGGTTTGGGGTTTGTTTGGTTTTTTTAAGGTCCTGGAAACATAACTTTCATTCATTCTAAGGCTACAAAACCAAAAGACTAGACAAAAAGCTCATTATATTCTTCAAGTAAGCACCATGACTACAGAGTGGGACAGAGCTGGGACCATACGCCTTGTGCTACTTTCTGTCTTTTAGAGCTGACTGTCCTGACATTGAGACAAGAATTGCAGGTGAATGAAAATTATCAAAGCTTTTCAAATGCATGCTAAAAAAAGACTGGGTGCGTTTGAGTCATCAGGGAGCTGAACTTTTAGGTCAGAGAAAAGAAGAGCTTGAGCTGTCTGGGAATTTTAGATTTGGGGTCAGATCTGCATGAACCGTGGTGCATTGTTGGGAATTTCTAGCTCAGCAAACTGAGTGGAGCCTGAAGGGAGTATCAGGGCTGGCAGCAGAGAGGGTATAAGGAGAGTGTGAGTAATCTGGGACTGCAGACAGGAGAGGGCAGCTGCCAAATGAGTGGGTGCTCTCGGGGAGGTTTGTGTTTTGCAGGTCTCCCACAGCTGGAGTCAGAGGCGCTTGGTACGAGCAAGAGCACTTTCCTCTGCCTGAATGTTAATATTTCCCAGACACACAATGGAAAGTGCACAGAAAAGCTCCCCAACTTGCCAGCTATTAGGGCTTCATCCTGCAAATATTTGTATGGAAGGCACCGTTTATTGAGGCCACTGGGATTAATTAAGCTATTCCCTTGTCTGTAGGAGGTGAGGTCTCCAAAAAACGACATTCATTCCTGGTGGACTCTAGTGGCTTCATGGCTATTTAAATCAGAGATAAATGCTTCCCCTCTCTCCGATGCAGAACAACTGCACCCATTAAAGATGGCATGAAGAGCCTCAGCTCTGAATATTTTTTCCTTGTTTTCTGTTTTAATTCTTGGTTGTCTTTGGCCATCAGCGTGATAACAGTATACCAGTTTATTCAGTAAATATCTTTTCATCTTCCCGAAGAGCACTCATTATTTATGACTAGCAAGAAAACCTTTGCCTCCAATGGCAGAAGGAGAATGTCTCTTTGTTTAATTACCATGTATAGTTAGCTGCATGATGATTGGAATAAAATAATTCACTTTCTATTCCCAGAAGAGTCTTCCTAAGTGTCTTGGGAGGCGAGGGGGAGGCTGGCAGATGAGTGCAATCTCAAGAAGCACACTGTATTGGAATCCAGCACTAGGAGCCAGATGGCAAGTTTGCACTGAATAGCACATTTTTTTTAATAGCTGTGAAAGTTCTCTGTCTGCACATGGCTTTGCTGAATGACAGCAGAGAGCACTTTTAATTTATCTGGTGTTATACTTAGGTTATTCCTTTAGAAGGTTTCCCTTGCTTTTCACATAAGATCAGGGCCCAGTTTCAGTACCGAAGCCAATGCTTAAATATCTGTGAAAGTTCGGAAAGCAAAGAGGGCAAAGGCGTGTGCTGAAAAAATTAAAAGAGAAACTTGAATTTAGCAGCCTACACTCTGGCCTTGATCCGTACAACCCTCTGAAAACTGGCTCCATTGTGTAGCTCTCATGCAATGTCCATTGAGTGTGTTTGGAACTGCACGCACTTTTCCAAGGATGAGGATGGGAACCTGAGGTAGTTAATCAATTTCCCTTTTGCTTTAAAATATAGTTGCAGTCATAAGTGCTGTTCAAAGGATGCTGCTATAGCAGTATGTACACATGGGCTGTATGTTAGCTTGGTACTGAGAGTTTTGTTATAGTATTAGCTTCCACTTGAGATCTAAAATGTATTGTCCATCCATGGAATGATGATTAGAACCTAAGTTTCCAGTTTTCTGACTCCAGACAGGCATATAAAGTCTCAAAACTCCCATGAATGAACATGGTCTGGGTAAGTCCAGTTTGTTCACAATGTCCCTTTGAACATGTAGAATCACCTGAGACAGTAAATGCAAGACGAGACAAACCCTGCCTCTGTTTTCAGGCACACACCTAATAATTGATGCTCTTCTGAACAGAAGCTATGGCCGAATTTGCAAAAACCATGGAGAATACACACAATTTGAGAAGCATGGAGCAGTCCTATGGGCTTTCATAATCTGCTGCAAAGCAGTGAAAAAGGACTGGATCAAAAGCTTCTAAGAATCAACAGATAAATTATATGACCCCTGGAGTGGACACACATGCAATGCACCCATGGAAATTCACCCTGCTGTGATAGTTCTGTATTACTCTGAATGCTTCTAGTGCACATGATGATTTCCTCTGCCTGAAGTCACACAGCCCGTGCAGCTCCACAAAAGCCTGAACAACTCCTTCCAGTGGAGCAGAGCCCTGGGTTCTACCTTGCTCATGTAACATGAACTTGTCCCACAGGGATCCAGTTGTTTATCATTCTGCTCTTTGCCTGGCCATTTCCATCACTACAAAGCAAGTAAAAAACTGGTGGAAGATCTATCATACCTTAGCAAGAGTGTGGAGCACATTCTCGTTCATATGGCTGCACCTGGGAAATGAAGAAATGAGTCCGCCTTTGATAGCTTATGTGCCTGAAGGCCCTGGTAACAAATGTGTGACTCTAATTCACATCACTTACTGTGTGCCAGTCACATTTTTCAGCGTGAACCACTAATTCTGAGAGAATTCAGAAGTTTCTGAAATACAGTTTTGCAGTTACAGCAGTAAACCCAAAATCCATGTGTTGCCTGTTGTCTAACTCTGTGACCTTTTATTCTGTCATTGAATAATGACTGCCCTGTTTTTACAGAAAAGGATACAAAAGACAAATGCCCTTCTTCTATACATTCCACATACATAAAACTTTTCTACTTTGTAAGCCTAAGGGCCTTTAAAAACCTCCAAGCAAAGTTTTGATATGCTGGTATGGTTTACACTATACAATAAGCCTCAAATCGAACCCATGATAAGCACCCAAAAATAGGAAAGAGCATCTTCAGCCATAGCATTGATGCAAATGGCACTATAATGTCTGCCTCATCTTAGATAAGACTGCCTGCATCTATTTACACAGTGCAAAAGGCTGCCTTCAAAACAGGACTTGTTATGTCTTATCTGAGCCATAGACATTATTTTGCCTTTCTGCATCGGAATCAATCCTACAAAGCCATCACTAGAACAGGCTGAAATGTTTTTGTGTTGTTTTTACAGAACAGTGATTGAGGAGAATGGAAAGTAAAGGTATTTGTTTCTTCCAACGTTTTAGGGTACTTTTCAATGTCACACATCACTTCTGTTTTCTCTTTTCTCTTTTTTTCAGTTTTTTGCATTTTCTGCTCATTTTTCCTTCTCATCTTTTGCACATTTCCCATGGAGAAAGTTGAGGACAGAATTAAATAAAAGGCAGAATTTACTTTCTGGGATGTTATCAGGAGTCCTTTTCCGTATCTGAGTCAACATTTTCTTTTCCAGGGTGATATTTAGTTCTTCTAAGATGAGAGTAATTTTTGTTAAAAAAACCCCCAAACTTTTACAACAACAAGAAAAGACATATCTGGAACAGCTAAATACAGTTACACACAGTGTTAGCCAGACCAATGATGATGTAAAACCATCTTTTTCCTCTTCTAACTGTTTGAAGACTGCATATGCAAGTCATACTTCATTAACAATCAATAAACAAGTTTTTTACTGCTGTCAGCACTACAGAGCCAATGCAGCACTGAGAGAGGGAGTTGATAGCTGTACTGACTCAGCCACTCTTCAGACAACACTCAATTCATTTCTGAGCCCAGAATCATTCTGACTATTACACTGAGAGATGAAATAAGGAACCCCACTAACCTGCTTTCACAGATTTTCATCACATTTTCAGATTCCTTATCAGCCACTTCCACTTTGGATGTACAAATAATCACAAGCTGAGCTCGATAACTTCTCTTGTCTGACATACAACCTTCCTGAAAGATATCCAGCCTTGATCTGATGACAACAAATTTTGGGGCATTTGCCATTTCCCTGAGTAAAGTGTTCCAATGACTAATCACCCATGCTCTTGATAGTTTGTTTCACTAACTCAGGATGATTTTGAAGTGCATTTTTTTTTTCTGATTCCCCAGCCTAGCACAACACCAAGCCAAATAGTACAAAATAGCCCAGGTCTTTCTAAAGGTGCATAACTGAGGATCCTGACATGAAAGGATCTTCTCTTGCACATCTGAAATTTTGCATTTGAGGCAGAATTTATTTATTAATTATCAGCTGCTTAGCTAGCTGATAACACCTACAGCTCAGGTGTAATTGCTTCTATTCTTGCTCAGAGGCAAAAAAAACTTGCATTGAGATAAGTACCCCAGGAAATGTTTAAATGATCCTAATGTGTATGGTCAGAACTGCCCAACTTGCACACAAAGATAATCTAGCTGTCATGGACTAATGAACTGTAACCTGGAATTCTGGTTGATCCTGTCACCCTTGGCCAAAATAATCCAAGGAGGGACGTGACGCATGTTGAAATCTTGTTTTGAGAACTGGACATTCGGATATCTTCCAGGACTGCTCTCAAGGTTGTGCTGTACTTGCAATAAAATTGTTTGGAAAATTTAGAAAAACTTAATGATGGAGGACTATTGCCTGGGCTATGCTGTGAACAAAAAACATTCCTAGCTGCAGAAGCATTTCATACGCCTTGCAAAGAACCCACATAGACCTAGGCTTCACGACTACAGCGTGAGATACCCTGTTGTTTTACACCTTACAGACCTTCTACAGGATGACTTTTTGCTTGAAATTAAGCATATGCTTGCTTCATTTTCTTTTGCATCATCTGTGTAATCAAATATGGCAGATTTTAGTGTTTGTTTGCCTGAAAATATTTACTTTTTAAAGAAGCTTTTTAAATTTATTTCAGTATTTCTTCCCCCCAAGCAGCAACATTTGGAACCATCCAGGAAATAATATTTTAACAAGTATTGTTAAAATTGAGAGGACAGAGAGAAGCTAATGTGAGAGGTAGAAAAAGTGGCTGTAATGCACCATCCTCTAGTGCAGTTTATAACATCACCTCTCCTGCCCCGGTTGTCCTCCCCTGAAAGATTAATTCCCATGTTTCTCTAAATGAAAACCCAGGGACTGGTGAGTTCAGATCAAACAGTCATCAAAAGCACCAGAAGTCACTTAAAATGAGTGAAAACTCTGTTTAAGTCTGAATTCCCACCTGTTGGTTCTGGCACATCACACAGCAAAGTGGCGCTTCCATCAGATGTCACTTTTTGCCAGCTTGCCTTTTGCATGAGGGAGTTTGCAACTTAAAAGCTGTGCTGTGAAGCTGTGAGATGAGCTTTTGCTTTGGTAGGAAACAGCCCTAAAGCCAATTCTAGGACATATTCCTGCTTCTTGGGGCTGTAGGTTTGTTCTGCTATCCAGACCACCTGTCATGTCAGGAAAGTTCTATAAGGGGAGGCATCACCTCTGGGTGCAGCTGACGTATGATGCTTTCCATGAAGGAGTGAAATCACTTTAGCCAGTTAAAATGTTAAAATAGCTTTAGTTGTAAACAAAATAATATTACAGAGAGAAAAAAAGGAGTTTGACGAGCTTGGGAGAGGAAGGCTGACCAATGAGTGGTGCTCCATGCACTGGCATTTGCAGCCAGCAGCCAGAAAACACCTCAGAGAGAAATCTAAATAGGAGAAAATAATAACAGGAGCAGTTTCCGTGAGTAACTTACCATCTCTGGAGGGGCAGCTATACCAGAAGTCATATTTCCACCAGCAGGACTGTCTTTCAGATCGGTGCAGCACTGGGTGCAGTGCTGCCCAGGTCTGTCTCAGGCATGTGCATCACCCTTGTGCCGAGGGAATTAGCCAGTAGTTTTTTTCTAGGTTTCTGAGAGCTGCCTGCCATGAAAAGTACCGATTATCACCATATAATAGGGAAATCTGGGGTGTCTAACAACAGTGGCACCACTGATTTGGTCTTGCCAGACATCTCAAAGTAGAAGACCCAGACTGGGTCCAAAGGACTGACTTCAGACATCACGGTCACCAATCCCAAATAGTGATTGCCCTGCCAGCTGATGCTAATGAAAATAAATAATCTGTTTGCCATCTCCAGAGCGCACAGGAATTTTGCCAGCACCAACAACGACATCACCATCTTATATTTCCATTCTGAGTCTGACGAGTACGACACACCAGAGCAGAGTCATTTACGGGCAAGATGAAGTAGGTAGGAAGAAAACTGTATTTAGCAATTGTACCAGAGCGGTGAATTGGGCAGTTCAACTAAAAGTCAAACTGAAGTTAATGCCTGAGCATGCTTCTTGGCATTTTTTGAAAGTAGGAGCAAGTAAACAGGTCTGCCTTTGAGGAAAACATCCCCATTAGTGGTATATGTTATCTGCAGAGAGCTTCTGAGCATGGAATATGTGGCTGTCTTCAATGGATCTGTTCGCAACATAGTTTTCCCACTTACAGCTGAACTCTCACTCAGACCGGCTGTGCATCTGCAGGTTAAAGCGGAGAAAGTCTCTCATACAGATCTGCAAAGCACACACTGGTATTACAGATGCTGTGCTATTCCCTCCTGCTTAAAGCAAAACATACTTTATCTCAGCTGCTGCTCTAAGAGGTTGGTAGGAAGATAAAGAAAAGTGCAATTTTATTCTTCCTGTTACTTAGAGGTGTCTTACCTATAAATGAGATACACCACACCATATTCCTAAGGTGTGCATTTGATATCTGCTGAGCAAATACAACACAGTCATGCTATTTCAGTGATATAAAAGGCCATTATGACTGGTGCTGATTACAGCTGATGATGTTTGTATATTATATAGCCTAGCAATGCTTTGCTACGTGGTTTCTTCTGGCCTTAAATTCTATACATATTTGGAATTGTTTTGTCCTCTTCCCTGTAAGGAAGGAATTCCATCGTGGAGTCTTCAAAGCACGTATTTCCTAACCACTTTTGGCTGCCCTCGAGAGCAGCTGCTGAGTCAGACCTTCAGTCCTTTCTTCTTAGTGGCATCTGTACCTCACAGGACACCTTTACATCTGGGATGCTGCCGTGGCGCTGTCCTGGGCTCCCTCTGCCGGCTCTGCAGCCGCAGGATGCGCAGCCCTGGTGACCCCAGCCCAGAGGCAGCTGGGTGCCAGGCGGTGGCAGCAGGAGGGGACACAAAGGTTTGGGCATCCTCAGGGAGTATGATGTTGGAGCATCCAAGGCTATGCGAAAGGCAGAGGTTTTATGTCTGTAAATAAATGCTCCCCAGAGGAGGGCTACAAGGATGATCAGAGGGTTGGAGCACTTCCTATGCGAGAACAGGCTGAGACAGTTGGGGTTGTTCAGCCTGGAGAAGAGAAGGCTCTGAGGAAATCTTATAGTGACCTTCCAGAACCTGAAGGGGCTACAAGAAATCTGGGGAGGGACTGTTTACAAAGGCACAGAGTGACAGGACGAGGGGTGAGAGGGTATAAACTGGAGAGGGGCAGATTTAGGCTAGACATAAGGAAGAATTTCTTTGCCATGAGAGCGGTGAGGCACTGGCACAGGTTGCCCAGGGAAGATGCCCCATCCCTGGAGGTGTTCAAGGCCAGGCTGGATGGGGCCTTGGGCAGCCTGATTTAATGGGAGGTGTCCCTGCCCATGGTGGGGGGGTTGGAACCGGATAATCTTAAAGGTCCCTTCCAACCCAAGCTATTCTATGATTCTATGATCTTGCCATGCCAAGCAAGCTGACAAAAAGAATATGATTTGGCCTTCCAAGCTACAGCACATATGTTTGTAGGGTTGGGGCTCTATATATGGACAGCCCCTGCTTGAAGCAACAGAAAGAAGAAGAGGGAGGTGGGATTTCAGTGTAGGCACAGATGGGGACTGTTCAGTAGTTCACCTTACCAAAGCTTTGTGAAGCCAGTGGGACTGCTCATGTAGGTGAAACTGGGCTTTTTGTTGTGTCGCTGTGAAATACTCAAAACAATGCGAAAAGCAGATCAAACCCAGGAGTTATATTGAATAATAATATACTGCCAGGAAGAAACATCCTGAAACCAACCTGTTTATATATATATATATAAAATCAGGAAACATTAAAATAAAATATACGTGCAGCAAATCTTAAGATAGCGAGTGATTTTGCGATTACAAGAGGTTTTCAAAGGTCACAAAGGGAAAATGCTTCTACAGCCTCTCTGCTGATGTCCTTGGTGTGAAATAACGTGTCACTGGAAGGTAAGATTCCAAATGAGAGTTTGTAATTTTTCATATATCCATAGAAAAAATGATCTTATTTCGTATTTGACATATGTCCATATAATTTTTAAAAATCACATGTAAAATGTTCCACTCTCATTTTTTAATGTTCCATGAATTTTGTTTTCCTGATATGAGCTGGTAGCTAGCTTTGGAAAAAGCCTTCTTAATTCTTTACAATTTGCTTTGTGACCAGCACAATAAGCCTGCCCACAAGACTTTCCACTGCCTGAAGAGTTCACACCAGTGACCCTTTCAGGAGAGAAGAAAGAGCCAGTGGTTCCTAATCTAGGGACAGAAGCAATAGATATTCTGGGTGATAAGCCCTGTTCAAGTCACAATTTAGATCAGGCATGCTTGTGTTATACTGGAATTCACAGTAACATGCAAAATTAGTAGGGAAAATAAGCACTCATTTCTGTGAACTCTTTGCTTCCAAATGTCTGGAGCTGAAAATCCAAATCATTCGTGACTGTTCATTTTAGAATTACTGCTGGAGGAGGAGTACTAAATCCAAGCAAAGAATTCATTGCAAATAATTTATCTAGAGGGCTTGGGTTATTCTGTTCATGAGCTGTCAGCAAACAAGTTGTGAGTTTTTTTTTAGAACCTTTATTCAAAAGTAGTTTCTGTATGATTGTAAGAAAGTTTGGTCTATGAAAATGTTCACATATGGTTACTTATACATAATTCTACTGCAGATCTGAGATTAGACCTCTTAAGTTCTAGCTAGAGATTTACAGCTCATTCTAAAACCAAATATTATTGCCTTATTTTTATGGGATTGTTAGCATGCAAGAATTAAAAATTGCCTTTTCATCAATACTGTCTTGAAAAACTTAGCGTTTCAGTATAGACTTCTACTAATTAACTATTTGTTAAGCTATTAACATTAATAAAGTCAGAAGTCCTAAGAAAAGGCAAACACAGGTAATCCCCCTTTTTATTTATTCAAGGCAATTTTTTGGAACTCAGGCAGCTCTGTTGATAAAAATGAGGGTACATTGTTTCCGTACGATGTCATTCATGGATGCCCAGCACTGGAAAACTGACATCTTATCATCTGCATGAGCCTCCACTGTGTGAGATCACTCAGCAGGCTGAACAATATGCCAACAAGAGTGGGATGTGCAATAACCAGGTTAGCAAATTCACTCTGCATGCCCCAGCAGGGAAGGAAATCATCTGGTCTTATAAACCAAATGATTTTAAACAATGCAATCTAGTAATTTCAGCATTATCTATATAATTAATACATTAGTGATGTAGGAGTTATTAAATTTATCCTTTGGGAAAAATCTTACACCAAAGTAATCACAAATTTGACCACATGAGGACAGATCCCCCAAACGTGAAAATGGGCATTTCCTCCTCTACATTTAGAGAACTACATTTTGAGATCCCTACTTTTATTTATTTGGATAAAAGGAATAACAGGAATTCAACTAAGACCTTTGAATTCATTATTTCACTCTTTCTACCTAATTAGTGACTTTTTTCCTTCATATTTCTTTTTTCTATGAGGATTGAAAGGCTCCAGTTATTTGCCTCTAGCTGAGAAATGTAGATTCCTAACTCTTTCACTGTTTAGTAATAATTTGGGCTCCAGAACTATCAGTCCCTCTCCTGCAATCACATGGCATATAAATGTATTCAAAGAATGACAGCTAGGTTCTCAGACACTGGAAAAATGATAACGTCACTTGATCTCTGACTTTTGACACCTATTAAGAAAAATACTGTCCTTAGTTACCTAGCTGTCTCTCTAAAACAGAGGGCTTGAAGGCCGTGAAATAACTCCAGATACACAGGTAGAGTGGAAAGCAAACACCTTTGCAGTAGTAAGCTGCTATCTCACAGCCATGAGTTTTCCACTTCACACAACCATATATGTGTGAAGACCTGTTAAAAACCCCTCCCGACTTCCTCTTGATACAAATTACTTCAGTTTGCCTGGGAAAAGACAGCATCCTGGATGAACAAAGCTCCCTGATTGAGCCCTTGGTGATTAATCACTGTAAGACTGAGTGGGAGGAAGAAGCAGAATGCTCTGACACAACCAGGCTACTGAGCTGATGAACTGGGGGAACTGGCCGGGGAGCAAGCCCACACCCTCATCCTGGAGATTTATGGAAAGGAGGCTTGAGGTACAAAAAAAAAAACCACCAAAGGACTAAAAGGAAAGATTACCCAATGCAGTCTGACTAACGGGCTTGCACTGCAGCACACGCCATGCATGCTCTTGGAAGGGGATCAGACTTGTGGAGAAGAGCCTGATATTTGGTGTTTGCCAGCTTTGTGTTAGCAACTGAACCAGCACCTCTCAGCACGGCAGGCTGCTTGCTCTCCCAAGGGGGGAGGCTGGGAACAAAAGGATCTGGACCCGCATTCGCACACTTGGCCTCTATGAACAGCCTGAATTACACAGGCTCTGGCTGTTCGCGTGACTCAGTACACAACACAACTAGAAAGAGACAGAAGGAAATGTTACTGAAAAAGAGAAAGCCAGGGAAGCCTGTGATCTGGGTGGGTCCCTGACCAAAACTGCCTTTGAGATGTAGAATTTATCAAAACTGGCTGAAGTCTCACCTCAAAGGTTTGCCAGGACTTCCACAAGCCATGCAGAGACTGCTGCCTTCTCCTGGTGAGCTGGGCAAATCACGAGCTGGAGAAAGCACAAGAACCCAGCACAGATGAGAGTTTTGTTTTGAAAGGCCTGCCTCTTGAACTCCTTTGCCCTTAACTTTGTCAGATTTTTGTTTTGTGCAAAAAGGACTACCTCCAACCTTGTAATGCTGAAATCCGTTGCAGTGACCTAATTGATTTTATTGTTGCTACTTGGAGAATACCTCACCAGGCTTCCTCCTCATCGCCCCTGAGACGACGAAGGAGAGGAAAGCGAGTTATGCCTACCAAGTCATCAAGGCTATCAAAATGAAGAGGGCTTTGGAAGAAGAAGGGTGGGGATATCTGTTGATTGCTGAAGTTCTGTCTTGCTGCCAGGGCAAACAGACAGAAGGGGGAAGTGGATGAGGGAAGTTTCTGTGCTGGAGCTCCCTCCTTGCCACGACTGCTCCCAGAGATAAGGAGTGGATCAAGGGAGATAGCATGTTTGGCTCGACTCTGCAGGGCTCTGCTCTGAGGAGCCCGGCCAAGATGAGCACGTGCAGAGGTCCCCAGGTGTAGTAACCCTACTGGCAGCCAGACACCCCAGAGCCCAGAAAATTTAGGGGGAAAAAAAAATAACTATTTTTCCCATATATACTCTGGAGATTAGATTTTTCACAAACAGCCTTGTCTTGCTCAGACCATCTGGGCTCCTCTGCAAAGCACTGCTGAAAGCTGGGGCTTCTCCTTGATAGGAATGGTTGGACTCAGTGATCCAGTGGGTCCTTTCCAACCTAGTCATTCTATGATTCTATGATTCTCAGCTGGCCTGGCAGAAGTGTGGGACAGTGATCTGGGACTGCTCTGCCACCTCGAACCGCTGCCTCATCGCATCGTGTCCCTGGACCTACCCTCACATCACAGCCCACAGGGAGAGACCCTCGCCTTCTCCCGTCTCCGGTGATACTCTTCTGCTGAGACCGTTTTTCGCTTTGCGAGAGATCAAAGGCAGCAAGAATAAACATCTCCATCTTCCCCCCCGAACGTATCCAGCCTAATATGCATGGTATTTTTATTGTGGAAGGGAGCAATTTGTAAGAAGAAATGAAAATCTCCAGCGTGTCAGCTCATAGGAGCTAATGATGTTTACACAGACATACCACACTGATGGAATAGTCCCAACATCCCCTTCTCTGGGAGGGGGGGAAAGAAGGGAGGGGGGAGGAAAAAAAAGGGAAAAAGAGAAAGGGAGAGACAGCGGAGAGAGAAGTGACCCAGGCTCCCCTCCCCCGGCTCTTTCCTGCGCAGCAACCTGTACTTGACCCTCCCGAGCCTGGCTCTGCTCAGCCCCCGCCCGCCCCGCCGGAGCCGCCGCGCTGATACCAGGCGGCTGATGCGCCGCCGCATCCAAAACACACACCCGGGGGAGGCGCACGGCCCGGGGGGGGACGGCACCCACCTTCCCTCCAGGCTGCCGCTGCTTGCCAAGCACTACAAGCTGCGGGAGAGACCGGTCCACTTCAGGGTGGAAATATTTCAAATGCTTCGTGGGGTGGGGGGGAGGAAGGGGGTGCCCTTGCAGCGCCTCCCAGCGTGTCCCCCTGCACCCTACCCAAGGCCACGGTGGGATGGGGAGCGTGGCCAGTGCACCCACGGCATTGGGAGCCCTGGATGTCACTACTCATAGAATCATAGAATCACTAGGTTGCAAAGGACCCATTGGATCATATAGTCCAACGATTCTTATCAACCACTAAACCATGCCCCTCAGCACCTCATCCACCCATCCTTTAAACACCTCCAGGGAAGGTGACTCAACCACCTCCCTGGGCAGCCTGTTCCAGTGACCAATGACGCTTTCCGTGAAATATTTTTTCCTGATGTCCAGCCTAAACCTCCCCTGATGGAGCTTGAGGCTATTCCCTCTTGTCCTGTCCCCTGTCACTTGGGAGAAGAGGCCAGCACCCTCCTCTCCACAACCTCCTTTCAGGTAGTTATAGAGAGCAATGAGGTCTCCCCTCAGCCTCCTCTTCCCAAGGCTAAACAACCCCAGTTCTCTCAGCCGCTCTTCGTAAGACTTGTTCTCTAGCCCATTCACCAGCTTTGTTGCTCTTCTCTGGACTCGCTCCAGAGCCTCAACATCCTTCTTGTGGTGAGGGGCCCAGAACTGAACACAGGATTCAAGGAGCAGTCTCACCAGTGCAGAGTACAGAGGGAGAATAACTTCCCTGGACCTGCTGGTCATGCTGTTTCTGATACAAGCCAAGATGCCATTGGCCTTCTTGGCCACCTGGGCACACTGCTGGCTCATGCTCAGTCGGCTGTCAACCAGCACCCCAGGACCTTCTCCAAAGTCCCTTGGGTTCCCCATCCCTTCACCCTCTGTGCACCTTAAGGATGCAGTAGACCCTATCCGCTGGAGGTGCCTGGTTCCTTGGTTGGAGGAGCACTGGGAGGGTCAGTAGAAGACCATATGCATTTATAAAGGCAGCGGAAATGGAAGGTGAAAGGTTTCAGAACTTTAAAAAAAATAAAACCTTTCACAAGTCGAATTTTCATGTTATCAGAGTCTTACAGCCTCGCTAGTGCCAAGCTGTTGCAGTGTTGTCTAATCCCTGCTAGCCATGTTTCTGCCGTGGCTCAAGTGTGTTGGAAGCTGAACTGGCTGAGTTCATCAGCAGCCAGTCTCTACCTGCGCAAACTGTTTGTTTTCCTCCATCTGTGCTGGAGAAGAACTATTAAAATGCATTTCTGTGATTCACAAATTCCACTGTTAAATATTTCTTTTACAATGTTTTCGATACACACAGTTTCCTTGAGTTTCATCACAGATTTCACAGAAAAGCCTAGAGCAAAGCTGTATTTTTCTTTTTCTTTGCTTTCTTTCTTTTTCTTTCTTTTTTTTTTCAGTCTAGTTGTTTCCTGAAGTACAGGCTTGCTTGTCGCAACAGACCAGGTTGCTCTGGACTAACCTATTTCCTTCAGAGCTGATTCAAAGCCTGTGGCTGGGTCAGAGCACCAATGGAAATTTCAGACTCTGCACAAAACAGAAAGACTGTGGACAAGCCAAAGCAACAATTGGTTTCTTTTTAAAATAACACTTTGTGTAAAATTGCCTGTAGTAGTTTCTTGGCTGCAGAACTGCTGAACCCTTACGAAGGCAGCATTGCTGCTCCAATCTGTACAGTCTCCATCACTGCTCACAGGCCTGCCTTTTGAATAGCATTACTGGTAGTGAAATTTATTTCAGAACAGTTGGCGATCAGAGGGAACATATTTATACACAAATCTGTGATTATTTCATCCAGAAAGCCCCTTTTATCTGAGCATGGTTGTAGGATGCACTGTAAGAGCATTGACTTGTGGAGAGGAAGAGCTTGATGTTTGACAGAGTTAGCTGCTTTTCTGTGCTGGGAGTCGAGATGGTTCTCAGTCTCCTGAGATTTGGTGCTGGTTGTTGCTTAATTTTTTCTCTCTCTCAGCTTCCATTGAAAACATAGGTTTAAAACCCACTCTCTGTCTTGAGTTAGTATTTTCTCAGTGCATCCCTAGACATAGCACAAGTGAAATGTGATGGAATAAATACTTGCAGAGACTTTTGCTGTGGTGTGTCCAGTCAGTCCTCTCAGGCGGCAACAAGCACATGGCTGTGAAAATAGCTGTCGAGGGAAACAGGTATGGACCAATTCACCTGGGTTTCAGGATAAAGTTGAATTATTTAATTTTCTCCCAAAGCAAGAAGCTGTCTTCAGAAATCAAGCATGTGTTATGTGTTTAAAAAGTATTGTGGAAGGCCAGGGCCACATAGAATCTGGAACCTCTGAAACATTGGAGAGTCACTGGGTGATGTGTTTCAGCCACTTTGGGGATGTGACCATGGCAGCGACCAGTAGGCTGTCAACTGCTTTCCCTAATTTACCTGAGCCAATTTGCCTACTTGTGTTTGCTATTGAAAAGCCTCTAAAGCATGGCTCACGACAAAAGAACAGACTCATCTTTCATTGCAGAAGAATGGTACTGTTATTTTTCTGCTCAGGAGATGTAAGCAAATTTGTGTGAAATGCCCAGTTCTGCAATTGTGACCATTATGGTCATCAATACTCTTGTAGGATTAAAGCTATTACTGGTGTCCAGATTTCTGTCTGTGCTTTTGTGTCCCATGGCTACGCTTCACACCTCTCTACAGTTCCCCTTATCCATAAGCCTTCCAGTTTTTCAGATTTCTAAGCAAATACACTCCAGAGTAAAAAAATGTCAAGTAGTCCTATTTGGAAGGTAACCCCTCAGAAAAACTCACTTGACGTAAGATAATATAAGTGCCCTGATTTAAATCAGTTCCAAAGTCTCCTGATTCTCTCATCCCTAGGCACATGGTAGGGCACCCACTCATGTGCAGTGTCCCTGAGTTCTGCAGCTTGATGGTCAATTGTCTTGATTTTCTGCTATACTTGAAAGTGGGTAAAATCACTACATCTTTTTTCATGTAAGACAACATCATCCTGAACAAGGTATAAGGAAACAGACAGACAAAAAGCTTCTTATTAGAGAAAAATACTCACATATCCAGTTTCTCTCCTACTTAAGACCTTGTTTTCTGTATGTAATTTGATGCTGGAAGCTGCATGGATTATGGTAAAGGCTGCATGCACAGGTTGAGGTGTACATTGTTTCTGCCTACCCTTTTCCCCAATTTTTCCTCATTTTCACCTTCATCTTCTATTCCTCTTGCTGCAAGTTCAGAAGCTCAATTGTAACTTACATTGTTGACATTACACATTTGCCAAGTTTTGGTATTTCAGTGTTCATGGGCTCTGGTTTCATTCAGTTTCCCCTATGTGCTTATCCCTTTTATCTTTGGCCTTATTAATGTGATTGTCCTGTGACAACAGTTGCTGGAAAATGTACAGGAGGGCTGGAACACCCCTTTGCAGCACTACCATACCCCAGCAGGAGAGAGCAGGAGAGCCCATGCTGCTGTCCTGCCCTCTCCCGGACCAGTTATCCAGCTCAGCTCTGCTCCTGGCAGGGATATGGGTGTCTTCCCCAGGGATTAGCTCTCCTACCAATGTCCCAAAGCAACCCAGTCAAGCAGACTTCTGTAGTTCATTAAATACAAAACGGGCCAGTTTGTCTTCTATTTATTTCTTCTTTTATGCTGCTAGCTAGGGATCATCAATATGCAGACGGTATCTAACACTTGCAGATAAACTGCATCTGTACAGACTCATTCAGACATAGGCTATAAATACCCACTGCTTGTGCACAGACTGCCACCACGCTCCCTGGGTGCCTCTTCCAGGGCAGACTTTCCAGAAGACTTTTGGAAAGATCACCCCTGGACCCTTGTCCAGTGTCTAGACCGTGCTGGGACAAGACCTGAGATTTGCAGTTAGCAGCATGTGAATGCTGCTACGGCAGAGGCACTGACCACTTCTCCATTTCATACCTATATGGTTTCACTGCCGTGATTTAAGAAGTTTCCCCGTCAACCAGAACATAAATTACAGCCAGCACTCCGGTGCAGGACTCTGGGAGCCATCCAGGGTATTTCCCTTTCTAGAGATTTGTTTCCTCCAGAGCGACTTGCTAAAGTAATGCCTTCCTCCTTCCCACTGCCCTTGACTTCAACGTAAAGACACCGTTAACCTGGTGTTGCCCTTCTCTTAATCCTGACCTGGAAAAACGGAGCACGACATGAAGAAAGAGTTAAATAATTCATTTAGAGGTATTTAATTTTCAAAATCTTACCTAATCCGGCTTTCCAGTTTGCATTCATTCCCCCACCCCCCTGCTTTGTATATACCAGTTTTAGTCCTTTATCTCTCCTCCTTCTAAACATTTTACTGGGGTTTTGTTTTATACAGCTGAGAGGAATGCTGTTCTGATAAAACAGGGCTATAATCTCCTCAGGCTGCATTTCCTTAGTTCCCACTCTTCATCTGTAGCTTTTAAACAAAAAATCTTTACTAGATGAAAATAAAGACGGTGAATTTCAGTGGTACATTTAATAATTCATAAATCAAATGAAGTTCAAACAGGTTCAAAGTTTAAAAGTTTAAAAGTTTTGCTGAAGCTTTAAAGTTTAAACTGTCAGAGACTTTGACAAAAAACTTTTCCTGTCTGGAATATTTAGGATTGTTAAACTATATTACATGCATGGCTATTGCTACATCTTTTCAAGCAAAAAATTGTCTTCTAAAAGAATATTGATCTTATGTTTTCCTTAAGCAACTATTACATATGCAGCATAAAGAAGCATATTACTAGGGTAAAGAAGATTGCATATTGTACGAAGATTTTTCGGGGCAGCATAGTTTGGCCTGTAAGAAATCACTTGATTTATTAATGCTGCTACATGCTGGAGGGCTAGAAAAGGTCTCCTTTTAATGGCTTGGCCATTATAAAAGAAGAATTCAGGCTAGTGTACTCAACTACAAAGTCTGAAAGCATTAAGTTTTATGCATGATGCCCTTCCAAACTTTGGAAAACACCAAGGACCTGATTCTGTTCTTGCTTCTACAAGTGTCAGTACCAAAGTCAAAAAAAATGCCACTGAAACCAGTAAATTTGTATGTGATCTTGTTTATTCTGACTTAATTTCATTAATATATTCAGGAGTCTCTTTATTCATATTTTTATCATTCTGAAAGCATTTAAAGTATTTTCAGAAATATATTCATTTCATTCATAGCATTTCTGAATGCAATTATAGCTCTAAATGTAATTCTGTGAAATTAATATGTTATAAATAGCACATTAGGCAAATGCTTGTACCTAAAAAGAGGGACAAATTTCCCTTGGGGAAAAACTGGCATGGCATCAGAGGGACCCCAGAAGCATCCGGTGACTATGGCTCAGGCACAGCATGTGCCTAAGCACCATCAATAAGCCTAGAATTAGCCATCTTTCCTTCAGTAAAAATAACAAGCACTGTATCTGTCACTATTAGCCTCTAAAACTAATTTAGTTTTCATGAATGAGCTCACGAAGTAAGCTGTTTGTTATGGTAAAAGCAGAAGCATTAATGGCTTTAAATGGCTTTAACTGATAATAGTCTGATAGGTGGGGTAAATGGAAATAGGTGTTACATGTGCCTTGGTTTCTCAGGGAAATCAGGACTGGAGAGAATGAAGCAAGGGAAAAAGGCAATCTGCCGTTCCTGATGCAGTTTAAGTAGGAAATCTGTGTCTCGAACCACTTCTGAAACAGAGTTATTTTTGACTCTGAAGCACAGACGAGTTGCTGAGAGTTCAGCAAAGAGCAGACTCATGTTCTTCCATCAGTCAGGAACCCCTTACTCCTTCTAATAAGTGCAGATTTTTTCCAGCAAGCAGCAGGGAATGTTATGCACGTCACAAGACTTTTCTCCAGCCTCTTGGACTGCTTCTCCCTTACTGAAGTCAACAGTGAATAAAGGACAGTTTCCCAGCGTCCTACTCTAGTGGATTTTTTTTCCCCCTAGGGCCCATTGGAATAGCGTGTGAATTGTGGTGTGAATAATCTGCAATACATGCTCACAATGTGTCATTTTGCCTGCCAGGGGATGGTTTGCAAAAAGTCAGTAAAGGAGAAATATCAAACTGGCCAAATAAAGTTGTTTAAAAACCATGCATTTGTGGGATAGTGTTCACTCAATGCAATTAATAAAACTTAGGATACATCTAGCTAAGGACTAAGTGTCCTCAAGTTAAATACATGTAACGAGTAGTAGTGGCAGAACCCGAAATGCAGCATTCGGAATGAAGGCTGAACCTGTCATGAGGGAAGAGGGCTAGGTGCTTCCAAAGGACAGTCCAAAAACATGCGCATGCTGAGCTGGAAGCCACCTGTGAGATGAAAGCCCTAGCACAAGGTGGATACAAACCCTAATTCATCACCTCCCCATCACCCAGGGGCTTCAGATATCTGAATTAAGGTCAGTAATATGGGAGTTGTGCTTGGGTGGAGGAACTCCTCTGCTTGGTGACAGAACTGAGGGAGGAGATGAGCAGGCTGAGGACCATCAGGGAGTGTAAGAGGGAGACTGACCACTGCAAAAACACCCTACTGCTCCTTGTCTCTAACCCAAGAGGCCAAGGCAGACATGCCTTGCATCACAGCGGATTCCCCATCCTCCCTCTATTCATGCGAGGAGAGAAATTTAGGGGGTGAAGGGGAATGGCAGCAGGTTCCTGCCTGGCACATTGGGCATCTCCTCTGTGCTATCCTCAGCCTCCTGGGTTCCTTTGTGCAGTAGATATGAAGCTCTGCAAGTGGAACCAAACCTCACTGAGGATGATGGGTCTCGCAGCCTAGAAATGTTCCCTAGGTTAAGACACACTAGGCAATCCATCAAAACGGCCTCTGTTATGAAGAGGCAGGTTATTGTCATAGGGGACTCCCTTCTAAAGGGAACAGAAGGACCAATTTGTAGACAGGACCCATTGCACAGGGAAGTCTGCTACCTAGCTGGAGCCTTGATTAGAAATATAGAAAGGAAACTTCCAGCTCTGGTCAGGCCCATAGATTATTATCCTCTATTGATTTTCAAAATAGGCAGTAATGAAATCCAAACAAGAGATCTGAGAGCAATTAAAAGGGACTTCAGGGCCTTGGGACGTATGGTGAAGAGATTGGGGGCACAGGTAGTGTTCTTGTCTGTCTTTCCAACTACAGGGAATGATGAGGGGAGGAATAGGAAGAACCAAGAAGTAAATACCCAGCTTCGAACTTGGTGTAAGGAGCAAAACTTTGGGTTCTTTGATTATGGGTTGGCCTGCACAGCACCAAGCTTGCTGTCCAAGGATGGGGTTCACCTGTCCCCAAGGGGCAAAAGGATACTCACCAAGAAGACAGCAGGGCTCATTAACAGAGCTTTAAACTAGATGTGAAGATGGAGGAGGATAAAACCAGGCTTGATAGAAAAAAGCCTGGAAATGGCACTTCAATGTCTAAGGAATCATAGAATCACAGAATCAGTAGGTTGGAAAAGACCCACTGGATCATTGAGTCCAACCATTCCTATCAAACACTAAACAATGCCCCTCAGCACCTCATCCACCCGTCTTTTAAACACCTCCAGGGAAGGTGACTCAACCACCTCCCTGGGCAGCCTGTTCCAGTGACCAATGACTCTTTCCGTGAAAATTCTTTTCCTAATGTCCAGCCTGAACCTCTCCTGGTGGAGCTTGAGGCCATTCCCTCTCATCCTGTCCCCTGTCACTTGGAAGAAGAGGCCATCTCCCTCCTCTCTACAACCTCCTTTCAGGTAGTTGTAGATAGCAACAAGGTCTCCAGTGGTGGGCTGGTGAGGACATTTGGTCTGCCACCTCAGAGGAAGTCAGGCATAGCACTTCAAATGGCAGCAAAAATGTAAAGATTACTGATTGGCTAGAAAATTCAGAGTAGTGACTTAGAAGTTAAGACTATTCCCCTTAGGAGTGTAGCAGGATCAACATCCCAGCTGAAGTGCATCTACACCAATGCACGCAGCATGGGCAATAAACAAGAGGAACTAGAAGTAGTTGTAAGGCAGGAAGACTATGATACAATTGCCACCACGGAAACATTGTGGGATTACTCATGTAACTGGAGTGCTGCTACGGCTGAATATAAACTCTTCAGGCAGAATAGGTGAGGAAGGAGAGGCAGTGGGGTAGCCCTCTACGTTCAAGAGTGTTTTGGTGGCCTTGAGCTTGATGACGGTGATGACAGGGTTGAATGTCTATGGGTAAAACCAGTGGACCACCTAACAAGGCAGATATTGTGGTGGGAGTCTGCTATAGACTACCCAGTCAGGAAGAAGAGACTGATGAGTTGGTTATTCTACAAGCAACTGGGAGAAGTCTCACGATTGCTAGCCCTTCTTCTTGTAGGAGACTTCAACTTACCAGATGTTTGCTGGAAGTGCAATACAGCAGAGAGGAAACAGTCTAGGAGGTTCCTGGAGTGTGTGGAAGACAACTTCCTGACACAACTGGTGAGTGAGCTAACTAGAGAAGGTGCCCTGCTGGACCTGCTGTTTGTGAACAGGGAAGGCTTTGTGGGAGACGTGACATTTGGAGGACGCCTAGGGCATAGCGATCACAAGATGATTGAATTCTCAGTTCTAGGAAAAGTAAGGAGAGGGATCAATAGAACAGCCACCTTGGACTTCCAGAGGGCAGACTGTTCAGAAGGCTGGTTGATAAAGTTCCGTGGGAGTCAGTCCTTAAGGCCAAAGGAGCCCAAGAGGGATGGGTGTTCTTTAAAATGGAAATCCTGGCAGTGCAGGAACAAGCTGTCCCTGTGTGCCTGAAAATGAGCCGGTGGGGAAGAAAACCAGCCTGGCTAAGCAGAGAAATCTGGGTGGATATCAGAAAAAACAGGAAACTATATGAGTTTTGGAAGAAGGGGCAGGCATCTCAGGAGGACTACAGGGATGAAGTAAGATCATGTAGAGAGAAAATCAGAAGGGCTAAAGCCCAACTAGAACTTTGATTGGCCAATTCTGCAAAAGATAATAACAAATCTTTCTGCAAATATATCAACAACAGAAGGAGGCCCAAGGATAACCTCCATCCTTTACTGGATGAAGGGGGAACAATAGTGACAGAGGATGAGGGTATGGCTGAGGTACTTAATGCCTTCTTCACTTCAGTCTTTAATAGCAAGGTAAGATGTTCTCTGGATACTCAGCCTCACTGCCAGAAGACAGGGAGGGAGAGCAGAACAATACTCCCATGATCCATGAGGAAATGGTTAGAGACCTGCTCAGCCAATTAGACATTCACAAGTCTATGGGGCTGGATGGGATCCACCCAAGGGCATTAAGGGAGCTAGTGGAGGTGCTTGCCAAACCCCTTTCCATAATCTACCGGCAGTCCTGGAAGACTGAGGAAGTTCCACTTGACTGGAGGCTGGCAGATATTGCCCCCATTTACAAGAAGGGCCAGAGGGATGATCTGGGAAACTAAGACAAATCAGTCTGAGCTCCGTGCCAGGGAAGGTCATGGAACAGGTCATCTTGAGTGCTATCGCACAGCACATGCAAGACAACCAGGTGATCAGGCCTTTCAGCATGGGTTAATGACAGGCAGGTCCTGCCAAACTAACCTGATCACCTTCTATGACAAGGTGACCTGCTTAATGGATGAGGGAAAGCCTCTGTGTGTTGTGTACCTGGACTTCAGTAAAGCCTTTCACACTGTTTCTCACAGCATTCTGCTTGAGAAACTGGCTGCCACAGGCCTGGACAGGCGCACGCTCTGCTGGGTGAAAAACTGGCTGAATGGCCAGGCCCAAAGAGTTGTGGTGAGTAGAGTTAACTCCAGCCGGTCACAAGTGGTGTCCCCCAGGGCTCAGTGCTGGGTCCAGCTTTGTTCAGTATCAATATCAATATCAATATCAATATCAATATCAATATCAATATCAATATCAATATCAATATCAATATCAATTACTTGGATGAAGGGATTGAATGTACCCTTAGTAAGTTCATGG
This sequence comes from Phaenicophaeus curvirostris, assembly GCF_032191515.1. Taxonomy (NCBI): domain Eukaryota; kingdom Metazoa; phylum Chordata; class Aves; order Cuculiformes; family Cuculidae; genus Phaenicophaeus; species Phaenicophaeus curvirostris. The sequence continues at coordinate 49,864,621 of NC_091394.1, read as the reverse complement.
GTCACACTAAGCTGGGAGGAAGCGTCAGTCTGCTTGAGGGTAGAGAGGGTCAACAGAGAGATCTGAACAGGCTGGATCTGGAACAGTCTGAGGCCAACAAGATCAGGTTTAACAAGGCCAAATAGAGTCCTGCGCTTGGGACACAACAGCCCCATGCAGAGCTACAGGCTGGGGGAAAAGTGGCTGGAAAGCTGCCTGGCAGAGAAGGAGCTGGGGGTGTTTGTTGACAGCGACTGAACATGAGCCAGCAGTGTGCCCAGGTGGCCAAGAAAGCCAAAACCATCTTGGCTTGTATTTGAAACAGCATGGCTAGCAGGATGAGGGTAGTGATTCCATCCCTGTACTCAGCATTGGTGAGGTCACACCTTGAATACTGTGTTCAATTTTGGGCCCCTCGCTACAAGAAAGACATTGAGGTCCTGGAGCGTGTCCAGAGAAGAACAACAAAGCTGGTGAAGGGGATGGAGAGCAAGTCTCATGAGGAGCAGCTGAGGGAACTGGGGCTGTTTAGCCTAGAGAAAAGAAGGCTGAGGGGAGACCTTATCACTGTCTACAACTACCTGAAAGGAGGTTGTAGAGAGGTGGGTGTTGGTGTCTTCAACAAAGTGATAGGTGATAGGACAAGAGGGAATGGCCTCAAGTTGTGCCAGGGGTGGTTCAGATTGGACATTAGGAAAAACTTCTTCACTGAAAGGGTTCTCAGGCCCTGAAGCAGACTGCCCAGGGAGGTGGTTGAGTCACCATCTCTGGAGGTATTTAGAAGATGGGTAGATGAAGTGCTTAGGGATATGATTTAATAGTGGACAGGGATTCTATGATTCTATGAATATGGTGCCACTGTCCCTACAGGGTACTTTGGAAGCTAGGTGCCTGCAGATTTTCTGTTACAAGTCTCTAGGATTAGGCAGCTGAACTGTGTTTTCCATCGCACGATTTTGGGTTTAAAAGTTTGAAGTCCCTCTATGCTCTTTTTGGACCTGTCACCTAAGCATAATAACATGACCTGGCAATGTCTTGCCCATAATAGAGTTTTGTCTCCTTTCTGTGACAGTTTATCATCATCAACTTAGAACTGACTTCCTTTGCTATCCTAAATGCCATTGAATTACTGAATAGCTCTTTTATAACTTGCCACCTGGGAAGAGCCAGTGGTCATCTTATGACAAGGGTATAAATAAACTGCAGTTCATGATTTCTAACAACTAAAGCAGTCAACATAAATAGGTTGTATGGAGCTTTTTTTATTTCAGGGACTGCTAACTTGTACGGCCACTGTCCCAGCTGCTCCTTGCACGTTGTGCTAAATTAAAAGCCTCCACAAGCCCTGAGGCAGAGGGAAATCCAGCATCCATACAAACCAAACAATGCTACAAGATATCTTGTGCCTAATTTCCAGGCCACAGCTCTCTGGGGAGCACACTGCATTCTGCTGGTTGCTTGTGTCTTCAGTACCCTCCCTGGTCTGCTTCTCTGGGGAGGAAAAGGGCTCGTTCGTACACAAAAAAACCCAAAACGGGTAGGGCACACCAAAAAGGGAATTTCGCCAAGGAGCTCTACAGACATCTTTCCTTGGTGGCAGAGGGAACTCGCATTCCTTTCCCAGGTTATAGCTTGTTTGATTCCTGTGTTTAGAAATTGTGGGCAACTTGTGTCCAAGGCTGAATCAAGGAAGGGACCTTTTTGTCCTGTGATGGGTCCAGTGCTAGAAAGCATAGAAAGCATGAACATAGCTCTCACTATAGAGGAGTTCTAGCAACATAATTTGCAATGTCTAGGACTCTCACTATGTGCTTGTTACTAGGCCAGGTGGGGCTCTCAGACAGGTCAGGATAGAGTTCTAGTATAGTCTGGGTTAACAGTTTAGGGATGAATAAAAAGCTGACCCCAAGAACTGTTGCAGAAACGAATTTCTTTCAGCATGTTGGATGAGAAGACTAATCTGGTCAAGCTCAGAAAAGCAAGTAAGATCAGCTTCCCGTGTGTTAGCCAGCACCCTGGTACCAGGCTGCAGAAAACAGAAAGCAAACATCTGTCTGCTGGCCCTCAGAAGCACTTCGTTTCCTCTGGGAGGTGTTCTTCAAGAAGTGTGATATCTCCTTAACCACATACTCCCTCCTTTTAACACTGGTAGCATCTGTCTAACAGAGCGTGATGCTGCAGGGCGCGCAGGAAGATGCAACCTAGAAATCCTTCTGGGCTACTGTTCCTCGCCTATCTGCAAGGCGACCTCCAAATCTGACAGCTTCCAGCAGATTCGTTGCCTACATGCAGCAACAGTTTTGCAATACTCTTCAGTCACTGCTGTAGCAGGAGTGCAGGAGCAATGGGATACCGGAGGAGCCAAAGTGGCCCTTGAGCTGGTGTTTTTGAGGACTTCTCCTCAGTGCTGCACTCCTTAAAGTTGGTGCCACTGGAGTGAGTCTGGGAATGTTCCCCACACCCAGGCAAGGAGCAAGAGGAGATCAGCTTCACACTCACTGCAGGAAAACTTCACAACGCCCAACTTTTAGCTGACTCCTACCATTTAAAAGAGTTTAGGGATGAGACCACTGAAATCTAATGTGGCTACTTTGGATGTCTGATGAATGAGTCCTGTTACTGTAATGCACCAGCAGATGTTGGCACGCTCACATTTTGGTGAGCTATTCGGTTTAGGTGATACGGGCTTTGGAGAGTTATTGTATTTTTTTGCACCACACTTGGAGATAGAGCTGTGCCCTCTGACTAGCTTTAATGAAGCAAATGTCTGAGGTCTGTGTCTGTTTCACAAATGCTTAACCTATTTTAATATATCACTGTACGGTAGTTGAAGCCTCTGGGTTTTGAAGACAAAAAGATAAGTTTCCTGGGAAACATTCAGATTTTACTGGTCTTCTCAAAGGAAATAAATTCTGCATTTTGTAACAATCATCACCACCATACTTAGGTGACCAAACCGAACAAAACAAAAACCTGAAAATATTCTGAAAAATCCATCAAATCTGAAGCAAAGAATGCAGTGACAGAGGTTCTTCTGGACCTGGACTTTGATCACAATGAATCACAGTGTGTCACATTAAACCAGCTTACACCACTGTATTTTAACAAGGATATTGTACTGAAATGGCATTAGGTGAAGGGGCTTTTTTTATACTCTGTGACTTTGGCAGTGAAACCCCACACTAAACCAAAGACCCCTATGGCACAAGACATAGGATGAAGCTGAAATAAAGAGGAGAAACCCGCAGAAAAGGAAGTAGTTCTTCTGGTGCAGTGAATTTCTGTGCATACTTTGCTGGCCTGGGCCACCAGAGTGACAAAGGAGAAGGTGCCTGAGCTATCCCACCAGCAGTCCCCCAGCCTGTCACCAGAGGGACTGGGAGGTGGTATGCAGGGAACAGTGGATCCTACATGGCATTCTCCTCTCCCAGCACAACTTGTCAGCTTTCAGAATTCAGCTGGTGGATGTGTGCTCCCTGAATTTCTTTAAGCCCTTCCCAGACCTGTGTAGGCTTCATCCCTCCATTACATGCCAGGGGGAACAAGTGCCATCATTTCATTCTGCATTTATGCAGGAGAAAAGGATCTCCTTTTGCTTGTTTGACACTGGACTTTCATGAGGTTTGCTTGATGAAGAGTTTGCACTGCTGGCCTGGGAGTTTCGCTGCCTGCTGTGGAAGGGTAGGGTGGGGTGGGCAGGTCCCATCAGAGACAAGTGGCGAGGCTCCTGGGCTGTGGTATCTTGCCCTCCTGCCTGGCCCCAGCGCTGGCCACATACAAGTTGGGGAGGTCCTCCTCCACCTCTGTGTTCACTGTTCACTTGGTTTGATTTCCAGCCTAGTGGAAGAAGACAGGATGGCCAAGACCTGTCTTAAGGTCACTTTAAGCTTCTGTGGGAACATAACTTTCATTCTAGAAATGTGACAGTCATTCTCTATTCACTTTTTTTCATACCAATTATTTTTCTGTATATATATTTTTTTTCCTATATAATCTCTTCTCCCAGAAGAAGCAAATAGATTTCCAAGAAAAATCTTTCTGAAGGGACACTGATGGTTTAACCTCAGTGCAGCACTGCCAATTTTAATGACCTTTGGTCCCCTCCACTGAAAATAGCCTCCTGAAATCAATGGGATTCCCTGCAGAATCATGCTTTCTCCAGTGTTAGTCAAGATCTTGCTTGCAAGTGCCACAAGCAACCCCAGACATCCATCTGCATGACTTCACTGAAGCCAGTGACGCAAAACCAAGCCATGGATCTTTCTGCAGCCATTTCTGTAATCATTAGTGCTGTGCTCTGAGGCTGCAGCACTACTGCTCTAGGGAAAATCTGAAGACCATGGGGTGGCATGTGTGTGCTTAAGAAGCCTTTGGGCAGTAGACTTTCCATTTCCAGGTGAAGGAGGTAGAAAGAGCCCAGAAGGTTCTCAGTCTCATTTTGAGCCTCCAACAACTTTCCTATCCTACCCTCCATCTTTTCAATTATGAAAACAGAAAATCTGCCACAGAGGTAACCCCTTTTCAAAACACAAGGGGATGTCCCAGATCTCCCAGTCTTTCTCTCATAACTCTTTACTCCAGCACTCAGGACAGCTGGCTGGAAAAGGACTTCATGAACTCCAGGTGCCGGAGACCCCCCCGAAGCCTGTGCATCCCTGTAGTCTACCCCTTGTGTTTTTAGAAGAGTTTTGCCAGATCTTCTGAGCCAGGGCCTGTGGTTTTGGAAGAGGAAATGTTATTTGTCTCATAATACAGACATCAAATACAAACAAGGGAGCTGCAGTTCCTGGCATGAAAGCTTTTTGTAGCAATTTACTATCCGATGTCCTTATAATTAATGAGGGGTAAAAGCACTATTTTTAGTGCAGCTAAAATGAGCTGTAAGTTATTAGAGAAAGACATGTTGTGTAACATATGTCTATGTATCATTTTACCAAGAATTTGTATTAGATTGCTAGAAATTGCAGGGAAATGATTTCCAGAGTATTCCAACTGCTCTGGATGCTCTTTGATATGTGAAGTAGAAAACAACCTACAGCTTAGCTGCCTGACTGGCTAATTACACCAAAACCTTCAGAAAGCTGAATTACTATAATGTAAATCCAGACTACACATTGCAAGAAAGATGTGGCCAAGCGCATTTCAGGTGTGACAAGCTTGAAGTCATTGAAATTAATTAGGACAAGAGGTGGAAAATGGGAAAAGGAGAACATTGCCAGTGACAGAATTGACATAATGTGTTTCCTTTAACAGGGGGGATTAACTTAGCTTTTAGAGCACATTTATGGCAGGAGGGGCTGGGCAGGGCTTGGAGGTGCAGGCATGAGCCCTGTTGCAGGGTTTTGTCTTGCTACTATTGCTGAGTTAGTCAGCTGTCTTGCAGGATTTGCCTCCTATCTGCTTTTGGTTTAGTGTGTTGTCACACATTATTCAGCATCAATTGCCCATCTTGGAAAACGGAGAGCCACAATCCAGCTCTCTGGGTGTCTGATCCATTGTTTCAGCACCAGCTGTCCAGATACATGCCAAAAGAAACCCCCAAATCCTGCCACCAAGTAACAGCTTTCTTTTCAAAGAAGCAGCGTAAAACCTTTTTTGCTCTTCTCTTGAGATGGTGCACATTCTTCCCTACATAACAATGTTGTTTTCTTGTCTGGTAATGTTGTACACACTGTTGGACCTATTTGCTATGCAATTCACTTCATAAAAGTCAGCAACCTGTTGAAGCAATTAGCCATATTTGCTTAAGAGACGCCCAGCACTGGAATTGCTGGTAGAGTGTATTACGGGTCAGAGTTACAATATTGACCAGGATCTGAGGGGAACCTTGTACAATCACATTAACTATTCCTATTTATGACTCCTAACCTAGCTAACATAAATACAACTACTCTTAAGAGACAGAATTGCGAAGTAGTTCTGTATAAGCTATACTGCATGAAGTTGACGTGCAGCCAAGTTGAAGACGAAAGGATGGGGGAGTGGATCCTTGAGACACAGATTACTTCAGATGCTAGGCAAAAGCTCTGACGCTGGCTTGAACATCAAGTGTCCCTGCCCAGACACCAACATGGTCTTGAGGGAGTGCTCCAGCACTGAGTATAAGGTCACCAGCCCTGGCTTGGTGCCTTGCTGCCCGGAAGATTTGTCTGTGCCTGGAGAGTTTTCATCTGCATCTTCCGCATGCCTCCCAGCCAGATGGCACAATGTGAGGCCAGAGCACATTTGGCACAGGTGTAAGAGACAAAACATTTAGGGAATCTGTGTGACTCTACCTTCACCAGAAAGTAAGGCAAAGGTAAAAAGAGTAGGTATTCATTATGGGAGAAAAAAAAAGTGTCTGTTATGGAGGACAGCCCTCAGAACACAAGTCGGACAATGGAAATGGCAGTGGGATTTTTCAAAGCACGAAAGTAGCTTAGCAACACATATTTATTTCCTGTTTTAGAAAAGGTGCTATGAAGGCATGAATTCCTATGAGATGAATCATATATAAAAGACATGCATTGTTTAGCTTTGAAATTGCACATGGAATACCAGTGAGATAATTCTGCATATACTTTCCTCCATTCATGTAGACCTGACAGGTTGATCACCTAGCGTGCATGCATCCAAACACAGTATGAAGTTGGAAAGTCCTTGCAGAAGAGTATTTAATGTCTTTCCTCATACACTTTTCTGTCAGTGGCACAACAAGACGCATGTGTAGATGCATCTTACAGAAAAGTAAATCCGTCCAAGAGCTTATATTGGTACATGAGAAAACCAAAGTTATAAATCTCCTCTGTGTTCCTATTTAGTAATTAATCATGTAATAACTTACTTCCAGGAGTCCATGATCTGAAGAAGATGGCTATTACAGTGTTGGTTTTGTCTGGAAAAGTGTAAAGCTCAATGATTCTGAAATTATGTTACACTGAAATCAAAAGAAAATTCAACCATACTAAGAAAGTTACCATTTTTTAATTTATGTGAATACTTCTTCACTTTCATGGTGATCTTCTATTTTCAAAACCAACGATGCTGTTTCTGACAGGTCAAGTCCAAGTAGGCATAGCTTTACAAGTTGCATTGATGATATTTATTGTTCAGCTATGGGCACAAGAACTTTAGTGGTCTTGAGCAAGATGAAGTCTATAGCTCTGTCCATAATCATACAGATATTGTTCCATTTGTGTTGAGAGATATTTATTGACTCTTAGCTATTTATATGAGGTCATCAACCTTTCAAACAGGTCCCTTGCTTGAAAATTTATTGCCATGTTACATTGCTTGACTAAAAATAATTAACTTTCTGCAACACTATTTAATGACACTGCCAAGCTACCAATAATGTGAAACAGAAATACTTTTTGCTCACTGAGCTATTTTTTGAAAAAGAGAATATTTTTTAAAAAATCCATACAAGCATAAAAATATTCCGATTCTGTACCTGAATTTACCCGGTCCTGTAACTGCAGTACCCACACCACCTCCTAATCTTTAATATATTTGTCTCCTCAACACCTTTATGAAAGAGTGAAAGGATTTTTTTTTTCAATAGATGCATGTCTGAGACATGGAACAAATGGGAATGGACATGGCATGGGCATGGACAGATTCTTGAGATGCTGCAGGCAGGATTAGTGTAGATCAGCAGTAAAATGTTATAAAAAGCAGTTCTTGCAGCAAAATGCCCAAGTATATAGCTAGTTTTTCACCCCATGGACAATGCTCAAAGCAACTCTTGGTAATTACTCATAACCAAGTGACTTGTTCTCCCTGTTGTAGTGATTATTAAAAAAAAATCACCTGTCTACCTGTGCAACTGTCTATACCTGGGTGTATCTGGGCACACCTTTAGCTCTCTCACATGATACTTCCTGTAGTTTCACAATGGGAAACTGCTCTGTAGCAAGCACTTGCAGGAGCTTTCCTGGAGGAACCAAACACTGCAGCCTAATGGATAAATTATGAAGGAAGGAAGCATGGCTAGAAATAAAACTACACTCTGGAATTTTAGCAATTGATTAAGAATAAATATGGCACCTGAGAGCTGAGTGAGGATGTGGAATAATGCCCTTTTCAAGGTCTCCCAGATAGTTCATCCTCATTAGCTATCTTGAAAAACATGAGAAAATGGGATTTTTCCATGTTCTTCTATTCGCAGAATCACGGAATCACAGAATCACAGAATCAGTAGGTTGGAAAAGACCCACTGGATGATTGAGTCCAACCATTCCTATCAATCACTAAACCATGCCCCTTAGCACCTCATCCACCCATCTTTTAAACACCTCCAGGGAAGGTGACTCAACCACCTCCCTGGGCAGCCTGTTCCAGTGACCAATGACCCTTGCCGTGAAAAGTTGTTTCCTAATGTCCAGCCTGAACCTCCCCTGGCAGAGTTTGAGCCATTCCCTCTTGTCCTGTCCTGTGTCACTTGGGAGAAGAGGCCAGCACCCTCCTCTCCACAACCTCCTCTCAGGTAGTTGTACAGAGCAATAAGGTCTCCCCTCAGCCTCCCCTTCTCCAGGCTAAACAACCCCAATTCCCTCAGCCACTCCTCGTAAGACTTGTTCTCCAGCCCCTTCACCAGCTTTGTTGCTCTTCTCTGGACTCGCACCAGAGCTCCAACAACCTTCTTGTGGTGAGGGGCCCAGAACTGAACACAGGATTCGAGGTGCCGAGTACAGAGGGAGAATGACCTCCCTGGACCTGCTGGCCATGCTGTTTCTGACACAAGCCAAGATGCCATTGGCCTTCTTGGCCACCTGGGCACACTGCTGGCTCATATTCAGTTGCTGTCAACCAACACCCCCAGGTCTTTCTCCCCCAGGCACCTTTCCAGCCAGTCTTCTCCCAGTCTGTAGCACTGCACAGGGTTGTTGTACCCCATGTGCAGGACTTGGCATTTGGCCTTGTTAAACCTCATGCCATTGGTCTCAGCCCAGCGGTTCAGCCTGTTTAGATCCCTTTCCAGAGCCTCCCTACACTCCAGCAGATCCACACTTCCACCCACCCTAGTATCATCTGCAAACTCGCTAAGGGTGCACTCGATGCCTTCATCCAGGTCATTGATAAAGACATTGAACAGGGCTGGACCCAGCACTGAGCCCTGGGGAACCCCACTTGTCACTGGCCTCCAGTTACAAGTAGTTCACTTTGATAAAGGTGTACTTAAAATGGAATTAGCAATTTAACCTCTCTTTGGTAATTACCTTCTCACTTGTAGAATCAAAGCTTGGTCTTAAGTATCAAAGATTCGTTCTTTCCTAACACCTTCAGTCTCCCTGTCCCTGGCAGAAGGTGGGAGATGGTTCAGCCCAAGGCAGAGCCACAAGCTTAGGAAAGAGGACTGACAGTTTCTCTTGTGTCTACCCTTGCTCCAAGGCTGCTCCAAGCAGCCCTGTGTGTCGGTGGCTCCGCATCTAGCACTAGTGCTCAGCAGCCATTTAGAAATTCAATACCCAGGATTTCTGGCTTGCTCAGTTCTCTCTAAGTTAATGTGCACACAATTTTACAGCCAGTTTCAACCCAAGTCACTAATGATGGTAATAAATGTCTTCTAATTGCGTTAAGTCAGATGTAATTGGATGTTTTGAAGAAAGAAGATGACCAAGACAAATTAGATCTATGAAAATATGAGATTAAATTCTGCTTTCACTTGTAGCAGCCTTATTTGAGTATCAGAATTGGTGTCTTTGTACTGCTGATTTACATATATCTGTATTTATGAAGTATCTATGCATGTATAGAATAGATTTTGTTGTTTTTAAAAGCAGAATTTGCCTTGTTCTCAAAGGAAATGGGAATTCACTGCTCAGTTCACACATGTCCCAGAGGTACACATGTCCCTGGGAGGCAGGCGTTCCTCACTCCAGCCACTTCCCACTCTGCCTCTGGTCATCACCTGCAGAGTCCTTACAAAGTGAAAGTTGCTCTTTATGGCTGAGTTTAAGGGGAAATAAATCCAACCACAGGCTTTGCACATGTTAATAGGAGATGGACAGCACTGCTGTGCCTGCAAAGCGTGCTCTGAATGAAGGAGAAAGCTGCTTGTATGTGTTGGAGCAGTTGATAAAACTGACTTTGGATATTCTTAGGATACTCTGTGCTTCCTTACCCTACCTGCCTATGCCACAGCCCTTTGCTAGTGACACCCAAAGCATGCATGTCTACCACGTAATAAAGCATTACTGACATGAGAAATGGAAAAACTGACAAATGTGTGTTAAATTCAGGGCTGATGGGATTTTGCCTGAAAGTTCGAGAGTCAATGGCCTCTGTAAAAGCATGAACCTTCCAGAAGATGTTAGTCATGTCTTTACATGAGCCAATTCAGGTGATGTGATTCCATTTTGAGGGGGATGGCTAATGTGACAGACTTCAAAAAGAATTATAGCTATGCAAAAGATGTATTCTGTGACAGAAACAAATGCCAGGAAGCTAATGTCAGGAAAGCCCTGCGTAGCGCCTAGTGCCCATGTACATTATGAAGTGTCATCTCTTAGACTTACAAAGCCGTCCAGGGAGCCCTGAAGGCTGCGTGGCCCAGCTTCCTGCCCAAAACAGGGCCACAGAAGCATGGAGCAGCAGGTAGGAATTAAGATTTGACTGACCAGTAGCTTATTCTACTGAGAGTCCTAGAAGAATTAATATAAATGATTATACAGTATGATAATAATTTAGATTATTTAATTGAATAATTTAAAATATTCCAAATCAGTGAAAGTGAGCTTTATTAGCCTGAAAAATAAATGGAGCAGTAAGCTTAGCTGTTGCAAGAACAGGGATGCTGTACATCAGGGTCGCAGATGTCATGTGCTCCTCCACACTGATATTCTATACAGGTCTGGGTCTCCACTGCCTCTGAAAAAAAATATGAAAGATGAAAATGCCCAAGCAACTGTCCAGTGTAACTGCTGCAGCAGTATGCATGATAGCAAGAGGGAGAAATTGCTTTCAGATGGACTAGGTGTCTCACCTAAAGAATAAGTTAGCATCATCAAGTTTCTTTCATGTTCGAGACTGTGATTCATTTGAAAAAGTGTCACAGAAGAAAGTGAGACTTCAGCAATGGAGTCTAGATCATCACTTGTTAAATCTGGTTTAGCATCCCAAGTGGGAAGGACTTACAGTCACTTATATCTGCCTTCAAACATGGGCACAGGCTGAGGACTCCAAGTATAGCTCAGCAAAAAAAAAATGAATGCCTCTAAAGGACACTTGTCCCAGCGAGTCTGGCAGCAGTTCAGTATCATATTCTGAATATCTGCCCAGCCTCTCTTAAGTTTTTATTAATTCAAATGTGTTGAACTTACAGGAAGAAAAGCTTCATCACATCTCGCTTTGTTTTGACCATTGCTTTGATATGGCATATGCACAGATTTGTATTACTGAAGTCCAAAAACACGTAAATTCGCTTGTGCCCAAGGATGTGAATCCTGTAAGGTCCTGTGCTGAATGCAGCCTAGGTAAAATTTTTGCAGGGCAAGAAAAAAACCCAACTGTAAGGCTGATCACTTAAAAGACTGAATGTTTTGTTCCTCTTCCTTCAGCACAAGCTGCCCTAGCCAAGAATATTGACCTGAATAACAAAAGGGATGGCTAAAGGGGAAGTGCAAGATGAGGCTTGACATCCTCCAGGCCTGAACCTAAATTACTTTCTGCAGCTAAAGCTGCTATTGTTGCTAAAGAGCCTGTTGTCAGTTCAGGGACCCAGGAGCAAGCCTGCACTTATTGCTTGAAATCCAAGGAGAGTAAATTACTGGAGTTACAATGGGAAAAAGTGTTTTGTCATCTGAGAAACCCAGAAGATTGTCTCATTCACATATTTATGAAGGTGTATATTTTTCTAGATGCTATGGATTCACTCCTTAATGGCAACTGTCCTTTGAAAGCCCTGAAAATGTCTGAAATTGACCCAGGCAGACCATTAGACAGCTGTGCTGTCTGGAGGAGTGGAAGGAGCATAGCAGTCAGCGTCACTGGCTTGCAGTGCCTGGGACAGATGAGCCTTCATAGACTGCAGAGCAGAGAAAATGTCTCAGCTTGCACACCCCTCCATCCCCACTAGACAAGCACATCTTTCAGTTTCCAGTGGGCAAACTCAGAGCCTTTGCTCAGACTCAGTTACAGCACCTTAAGTATTAGATGAAATATCGAGCCAGCAACTGGCCAAAAATGCGTCTGCTGTAATTGCTCTGGACTTGATCTGGCACTGGACTGCGCAAGCGTTTTCTGCTCCCCCTTCCCACCCATCCATCACCTCCATCTACCCACCCCCATGCACAAAAGAAGGGACTTAAGTCTCAGATTGTGTTTCCCACGAAGGTAGAGGATGGTGGGTTAGTGGCTTCCTTCCTTACTGGGCAGTGGGCTGTGGGGCTCCCTTGGCCATGCAGTGGCAGGGGATGATGACGGAAGGAAGTGGATAACACAACCCATGGCCATCCTGCACACACCAGGGGGGCACAGAGGAAGAGTTAGAGGTTGTGAGCTCTGAATATCCGGGTTGGAGTATAAAAGCCAGGTGATACCAATCTCCAGATGGGGCCCAAGCTCCCCCGCAGCGCTGCTGCTGGGTCTGTGGGAACGGCTCTGGAGCTGACACCTTCCTACACCCCACAGGCAGAGCCTGCCGTCCTGCCGTCCTGCTGTCCTGCCATCCTGCCTGAACTGAGCTACAGGACCAAGCCGTTCAGACAAAATCCAGACCAGGCTTCAGCAGACCCCTGGATGAAGCAAGTGGTTGCTTTATTTGATGTTGTGACAGAAAAACTCAAACAAAAGACAGAGGGAGAAACTTCAAAATTGTTAATTTGCCAAATGATGCTCCCTCCCCCGCAAAAAAAACCCCAAGACAATGGTTGTATCCACACTGTCATTCATTCTATGGCTATATACCTATTATTTATATTAAAAACAAGTAGAGTTGCCAGGTAAATGTATCATTTATTATCTTCTAAATATAACCTTGCTGCTATATTCAGTCTGACTATTAAGTGAGCAGGGAAGAAACAGTCACTTGTTTTGGTGGGAAACATATATATTCCCAGGATTACAGTTTCTCTTTCATTTTAAATATTATAGAGAACAGGAAAAACACAGTGCCCCTCAATACTGCAGTGGAAATTACAACCTAAGCATTGTTGCAGTATTTAATGACACGGAAATCTGAAGGAACTGGGATAACATCTAGATCAGGTGAATTCGCTCATGAAATTCTCATTCACTCTTGTGGCATGTCTTTCACAAAACATATACCAGATTAACTAAAGGATTAAAAGCAAGGACAAAGAAAAAAAAAAAGAAAGTGAGTAAAAGTGTCACTAAGGTTTTGTGCTTAAACAGAGCTTTCCACCAGGCCACAGTGTGGTGTAGGAGAGACTTAGAATACTTTTTTGTTGTTGTTATTCACTTAGCTCATGGTTCAAAGATGAAACACTGGAGACATCTGTGCTGTGCTCTGCCCTATTTAAATCACTTCAGGACAAATCCAGCCCTGTTGTAAGTGGGTGTAACGCTGTTCAAGCCAGTGGAGTTGCACCTGCTTACACTAAGGCAAAATTTGGCTCAGTTTGGATCCAAATTAACTCAACATTTGGAAATAAAAATGAGAAGCTTGGCATATTCCAGCATTTCATCTGGAATCTCATAATGCCTGAGATTAGTTTATCTGCAGATTTACAGCTTGAAAAATATTTCATTCTGCTATCAACTCAGTCCAAAAATCTCCCTCTCCCTTCATCCATCCTCCCTTCTCTCCCTAGACAGGAGGATTGGTTCTGCACCGGCCCGTGTTGGCTTGGTGAAGCCAGTGGGAAACACAGCTAATAGCAGCACATCCTTTTTCTGATCTCCACAGTACTTCACAGGAGACAGATAGATTGTTACTGTTGGTAAGACGGGCCCTGCTGCGCTCATCTGCCAGCTTCTCCTCAGACCATAAGGATGTGAGCATCTGAGGATAAGGGATGCTTCCTGCACGGCAACATCTGGCATCACTGGGAAGGAGGAAGTCCTCTTCCCTCCCTGCTTTTCCTCTCTTAATTACTAAAATGCTGGTACAGAGGCTTGTGGGTGGAGGAGAGCAATTTCTCTTTTTTGAATTGTTTTTGCGGCTTTGTACATCTACCACATTTCTTTAGAAGACATAAAGGACAAGTAGTTAAGCCTGGAAACTGGTAATTGTTTTAATGGGTATCTCTCAAACAAACGAAAGCACAAGGAAATGTCAACTATCCTCCACATCAAACCCACCCGCACAGAAAAAGCCTGAATAAATAGATAGCCTGTGCAACGTGTTGGGAAAGGCAATAGACTCGAGCTTTCTCATACAAAGAAGGAAGTGAATTCCTGGATCAAGGATTCTCTCCTGAGGAGACCCTGCCCACAGCCCTGGGAAGTACAGAGTTACAGCCAGTTAATGCAATTTCTTGCTTAGCCCTCCAGAAAGAGTAGTCCAAGAAAGCACCCTGGAGCCTAAGAGAGTCTGGCTCAACAGAGCAGAGTCACTTCCATTATGCTTGGAAAAGAGCTGAAAGATAGATTAGCCTTTTTGTTAGCACATTTGTTATGTTTGAACATTGTTATATGTGCAGAGATAGGCATATGATAACCCACACAACCAAGTAAGCACACTGTCATGATCCAGGAAGGACTGCAAAACCACCAGTAATGTTTGCAGAACTGGTAGGTGGTAGGAAATGCTGGCTGAAGAAGACAAAAACCACAAATGGCTCAGCTGGGAGGATAGCAATGTGTTGGATTAAGTACTTGCAGAATCACAGAGTGGCTGAGGTTGGAACAGACCTCTGGAGGTCATCTGTTACAGCCTCCCTGCTCAAGCAGGGTCACCCCTAGAGCAGGCTGCCCAGGACCATGTCCAGACAGCTTTTGAGCTCTCTGAGGTGGGCGACTCCGCAACCTCTCTAGGCAGCCTATGCCAGTGCTCAGTCAATACTACCCTGGTAGCACCTCACAGGCCAGTATCTCTCCAGCCCAGTATTTCAGTCACAGAATTGTCATTTCAGCCTCATCTCAGTCCCTAGTAAGAGAACTGAGACGCTGCCTTGCCTGTGTCTTATAGCAGGTGGGTCACCTGAAGGGTCAGCAAGGTGCTGGCACCACCACAGCGCACATTGTCCAATTGCTTCCCTTTCAGTATCATAATTACATGAATATGTGGGTTATATCCATCCAGATTACAGCACAAACTTCATCCCTGAAAAATTAATAATCCAGATTCTCTCCAAGTGGAAAGAAAGAAGTGACTTGAGTAGAGCTTTACCTGGCTTTCATTAATAGACATGCTCCTGTCATCTCAGGCTTCAGAGCAGCATCTCCTGGTAAATGTTTGAGAATGGGCATTCTCACCACACCTTCATGTCTTATGGAAGGGAAATCAAGCACACTTTACAGCAAATCTACAGCAACACTCCTCATCTACCCCAAATCTCCAGCCAAATACAAGTTGGTCAAATTATTTACCTTGTCTTAGCCAGTATGTTGCTTTTGTCACTGTATGTTTTTTACAAAGACTCTTTTATTAAGCCTGTTTTATGGAGCTGAAGACAGAAGCTTGTTGGCAATATTGTCTGTGTCAGGAAAGGACTGAACACATTATTTGTAAAATAGTGAGACTTGGGTTTTCTGAAGGAAACTCTTAACAGCTGCCATGAAAGCTGTTTGAAAGAAATCGCTATTTGCCTATAACAATTTCATCAGCAATGAAGAACCTACTTTCAATCACAAATGGCAAACAGCTCATCTTCCAGGTCCTTTTTCAGTTTTCCTATTAAAAGTACATCAGATTATTTGCTATCAGCATGCAAATAACAGAGCTAGGATCAACAATGAGCTAAAGACGAGCACAAGGAAACAGGGCTGCACCAGCCAAACAGAGGGCAGCAAGAACCATCAAACCTTTTATTAAAGCAGATGTAAATTCCTGCTTGGTGAGAATCAGTGGGAATTTTGCCATTCACTTCAAAATGCTACAGTATCATCCTGAAGTGCTTGAATCTAAATGCAAAAAAATGCAAAAAATATAGCATTAACACTTCATAGGAGAACAAGATAAATTAGTTGGTCAGAAGAAATGAGATGTTACAACTTTTTTGTCTCTCAGGGATCTTTTGCAGGTGAGAACTTTTGTAAGTCTACTTACTGTTGTATTTAACTTTATGCAGGAAAGAAGTTAGTTTTTCATTTCTCCTTCAAATGTTCAGAAGTGATTTTTACACTCAGGAAGTCTGCATTAAGAAGAGATGAAAATTCAAGTCCATTGCACTGTACCTTGGACAGAAGAGTAACAAGAATTAACAACATCCTTTGAAGAATATCATCAGATTATTAATTCCAGGATCATTCATAATGGGAAGCTAAATCCTGCCATCAAGAAATTAAGTACCTCTTGTAATCAATGATTGTAGTATCTCTGGTTTTTCTCTCTATCTCTGTTTTTTCTCTCTATCACATGGACTGGGGGCAAGATCCAGCCAGCGTAACCTGGAAGAGCGATGATTTGTGTCACATTTCTTTACCAATATGTAAAATCTAGAAACTAATTTGTTCATCCTAGTTTCTGATGACATTTGTATTGGTTGTGTCTTCTAACTTGAGTTTAGGGGTTTTTTATGTTTCACAAAGATGTGAAATAGAGCCACCAAGTTTCTTGTCATCGGAGTCCAGGGTCCCTTGAAACCACATATTTTGATGTCTGGAAAATACCCAGAAAGCAGTATTTTTGTCTTTCCTTCAGATATCTGTGGAACAAGCCTATCAGTCTGTACAGCTCATAGAATCGCAGTCTGCCAGCTTGGAAGGGACCTCTAGGATCATCTGGTCCAACCTTTTTAGCTGATATATTGTTTAAATTAGTTGACCCAGCACCCTGTCAAGTTGAGCCTTAAAAGTGTCCAGTGGACCCTTAGAGGAATCTGCTGCTTCCCTTGGGATATTATTCCAATGTTTAACTGTTCTGAGGGTGATTTTTTTTTTTCTGGAATCCAATCAGAATCTTTCCAGAAGCAGTTTATACCCATACCTTGTCTTTTCCATGTGACTCCTCATAAAACGGGAGTCCCCATCTTCTTGGTAGACAAGCTTTATGTACTGGTACATGGTAGTAAGGTCTCCCTGAAGTCTACTCTCAAGACTAAACAAACCCAGTTCTCTCAGCCTTACTTCATACGGTAGGCTTCCTAGTCCTCTGATCATCCTAGTGGCCCTTCTTTGGAGCTTCTCCAGCCTGTCCACATCTGGTTTTGTATAGCAGGAACCTAAACTGAATTCAGTACTCCACGTGTGGCCTGACAAGCCCTGAGAAGAGTGGGATAATGACTTCTTTACCTCTTCTGGTGATGCCTTTATTGATGCACCCCAGGATCTTGTTTGTCTTCTTTGCTGATGGAGCACATTGTTCACTCCTGTTGAGCCTGCTGTGCACCAAGACCCCCCAGGTCCTTCTCCACAGAGATGCTCTCCAGCCAGGTGAAACCTACTCAGTTGCTTGTGATTCCAAACGCTTGTAAAAATGAGCAGTTCTCATAGCTGCCTGTGACAGTTACGTGCTTTGTTTTCACTTGTCCTATTACTTCTTTTCTTTTGTCTCCCAGTCAAAGAAAAATAAAACTGCTGATAAACAATACTACCCTGTGATATAAGATACTCAGAATTGTGAATGAAAGAAGCTGGCAAGGAGGAGGAAATAACAGAGGGTAATTTTATCATATCGCTCTGGCCTGAAGAAATAATAAATGTGAAGTCTGTATGATCATGGATGATGTTTTTATATACATATCATATTTTAGATTGGTTTGGGAGAGAAACATAAAATGGATTGAGTGGTGATGTGGCAGTAATTATGCAAATAGAGCAATTTGATCATAAAACACTTGAAAGGGGAGAAAGTAGCTCAGTAACATGTAAGCATAAAAAGTGTGTCTGTCCTAATTCTCTGACATTTCTTCTGTCACAACATGAAAGGAATGGATGTTGTGTAACAAAATTAAAACTTTATAAAATGTAAGATGAAGGTCATAAATAACTTGTCCTTATAAAAAACATGTCTTTAATTGTCAACTGTGTCTTTCTTACGATTTTATTCAGTCTTGAGCAAAGTTCAGCTTTATGAGACCAACCTTGTGCAGCAAACACACCTTTGCTCTGCTGCTTTACTGCAGTGTTAATTGTTCGTTTGCCTTTGGGGGTAGGGAAAGGTAAGTCCTGTTCTACCCTTTACCTTATGCTTCTCAAAAGAGAACCATGAGGTAATATAAGTTCATTGAATCATACCATGAATTATTCTCAGTTGCTGTGACAGCAAGTAACAGAAGAGTGTCCCCCAGCTGCCCACTCCACAGTCCCTCCATTTTTACAGCTGCATGAATCATAAATGATGCAAAATGATGGATGTTGGAGAAGGGGGAAAGAAAAGGAATAATTAATATTTTCTTCTTTATCCCAAGTGAAGCCTGAATAAAGTACCATCTTATCATATTTTCTTTCTTGACACTTGCTTTCATGTAGTTTTGACCCTATCCCAGCCCACATGTGTCTCTATATGTCATCACGACCCAAAACCCCTCAACCCTGGTTAACAGTGCATGCATAACACACACCCCCAGCCCTTCCAGCCTTCCTCAGCGTCATCAATATGCTAGTGCCACTCCCTTTGGGGAAGAAGGTTTAGTCAGCAGCCACCTCTCCAGCAAGTCTCTGGCTGATCCATATTGATAGCGGCAGTCAAAGGATTGCTTAATTTCTCTGGGCTTATTATATTTGCATTTGCCACAGCCCTACAAGGCAGGCACCCTGATGCGTCTCTAGCCTTTAGTAAAGAGCCTGGACTGTCTTTGAGTGGAAACCAGGGGGCAGGGGTGGAAGAAGTCTCATTTGAGCACAGTTTTGGCCTTAATTTGGCCTAGATTTGGGATGTGGACCTCTCCAGTATCTGGGAAATCAGAGATGTTTGCCTGGAGGCAGCTATGGCATAAATTTTAGCAAAGCAGAAATTGTCCACAAGGACAGATTAGAGAACATTAAGCCAAGAAAAAACCTACAAGCATGTAACACAACAGAGAGGATGGAAAGCATATCATAATACAAGTTTCTACCTAACCTCTTTTTTCAGCTGGTACTTTATCCTGACAGAGTTTGAACTTCTCCCATACCAGCTATGGCATGCCCTTGGCCAACTGCTCTCCTCAGTAGTGAGTCCGGTGCCTTTGGGCAGGCTCAATGTATTAGATAGTCTCATTCTACCCGTGCTCTTAGCCTGATGCTTTTGGATTTCCTTGAGAGACCTGCTGTGAACAAACAGGCCAGTTCTGCAGTACAGGCTTCCTTCCAGACAAAAACGCTTCTCTTCATTTTCTGTTGTCTATCTCTCACAAGCTGAATGTGGCCTTCATGTGTACCCCTCTGAAGGATGACATAACACTGCATAAAGGCAAAACCAGTCATCTCAAATACCAATAAGCAGTGTCAACATGCTGTTGGGGGATGTATGTTCTGAGATATTAGAGACAGTAATTTATCAGAAATGGCTTGACAGGGATCAGCTTTCCATAGTATCTTCAGAAGATGATCTAGGGACCGTCAAATAAAGATAATAGGAACTAGATTCATAATTAGCCAGAGAGCAGTTCTTCTTGCAGCAGGTGCTAGTTCTGTGCAGTTCCTCATGAAAGGACCCTATGGATGCACACAGCTTATGTGGGCTCAGGGGGAAACAGGACAAGCCCTGGACAAGAGATCCATTGCAAGCTATTATATAAACAAGCTGCAGTGGCTAGGAAAGTTCAAAATGTTCTGAGCTGAAAATGGTGACAGTGTGAAAGGGAATTAAAGAAAAACGTTATACATACTTGCCCTGTTCTCACACTCCCCAAGCATGTTTTTGTAATCCGTTTTAGAGGCAACATATGGGGCTGGAAGGATCCTTGATCTGAACCAGTACATTTGCATGGATGTTTTCCCTACTAACTATTAGACTGCTAAATGCTTTTCTTATCTTCTAGGTAGGACATAATAAAAAAAAAAATATTAAAAGAAGGATTAAATCTTGAACTTCTTACTCTCTTAAGCAGAAAGTCACTCTCACCCCTATTATTTTCACAAATAGTTATGGAGACAGAAAAGTTGAAGGTGAGTAATCTCAGCTGTTCTCAGCAGTGTTGTACGGCAAGACCATAATCACTCTAGAAATGGTCACGATCAAATAGTCCAATAGTCAATATGAAATCAACAGATGTTGATTTCTCCCATGTAAATTAACAGTGATTTTCATAATTTATGACAAGATCGACATGTCACCAAGCAGCAAACACCATGTCATGGTATGTGAAGGTCTACCTGCTTTGGGAAACTGGGAGCTCCTGCCCTGTACAGCTTTCACGGTGGCTGTGCACATACATATTGGTTTTTCTTATTTGGCTATTGTGCAGCTTTCTGGAGCCCTTGTCAGGTATGAAGTCTCACAGCTAGGTGGGCAGCCACAGCGGTACAACTTCCACGGCTCCAGTAAAGACAGTAGCTTATTGTCGCTGGGTGAGATGAGCAGGACTTGGTAAGGTCATGCATTTTAGGCCTAGTGTTGTCATCTGGATTTAGTCCCATGTCCAGCTGGACTGATGCAGAATTAGCTAGAGCTAGTAAAGATGTACTTATTCTCTACCGCTAACAGCCAGTATACCCAGGAGGTAGCCCTTCAACACTAGGCACGTCAGATGCCAAAGAAAAGGTAACATTTCAGCCCGTGTCGTGCAGCTAGTCCAAACACAGAAGCACAATTCCTGCTGGGGTCAATTTGCACTTAAAGGTAAACAGTAGGCGAGTGAAAAAAAAAAATGTCCACCTCTGATTTAAAAGCAATACTTGAACCTGGCACAGCAGAAACAATAGGCTGGTTCCCAAGTGGAGATCAGGTAAGTTTATTTTACTGAAATATATATGGCTTTGTGACAATCAAAAGCAGATGTTCATTAACAGGCAGAGACGTAGATAGATTTCCAAGGCATAAAGCATGAGGGGGGAAAAGAGGCAAAACGTTCAATCTCCTGCCTTGCACCTGAATCTGCCCAGCCCCTTAAATTGGTTTTCAACAATCTTTTTTGATTTTTATGTTTTCAAGTAACAGCTTTGGAGATGCTGTTCCTGCTAGCATTGCAGAACAAGTACTTTGGACATAATTTTGTTTCCTATTTCAGTATATTTCCCCTTTGTTTCCTTTTGACTTGACCTCGGATCTGGAGCTAGATTTGAAATCTGATGTCTGAAGATGTGTAGAGCCGAGAGACTTCTTTCATAAACACACTGCAACTTTGACTCTGGAGCTCAGTTCCCTCAGAGCCTGCACGTGCTCAGATCCCATGTAAGGCACAGAGGGATCCCTGTGGAAGCGTTATTCTCACTATAGCTCTTATGTTTCTCCTAACAGTTTGAAACTCCCTTGTTGGAGATGAGTGATGTTGCGCCAGACCAGGGCAACCTTATTTCAAGCAGGAACCATCAGCAGAATCAATGCAAGGTCAGCCGCTCTAGTCGTTCCTTCCAGGAAACTAGTCCTCCTACGGACACCCTTACACTAAACAACTCCCTTAAAAATGTGTGCTGCAACATTCCTCCATTTGCTGGCGTCCTGAAGACTGGCAAAAAATGCCATGGCAGCAAATGTTAGCAGACTGCCAGACCAAATCAAACTCTATTTTCCCGTGCGCAAGGACAACTCCAAGATAACTTTGCAGTTGGCTGAGTTTCTTTTTCCAAACAGTGCAGTGGAGTATCAGCAAAAGAAAGTCATAGGAGTGTTTCTGCCAGGGAAACTGAGTGATGGGACCTGTAACTGGATTCAACACACTGGCAGAAGAATTATTTTTATCAGTCTGCTCTGACCACGCCTATAAGATCATGGGTTTTGATTTTTGTCTACAAATGTGTCTGAACTGCAGTTCCAAACCAAATTGAGGTCTACATGTTGCAGATCAGTCACGAGTGCTTTAAAAATTAAAAACAGACAAAAGGGTGGGGTTTGATTCATGAAAATTCCCCAAATAATATGCTGCATTCACTTTCCTTCATCAAAAAGCCTGAGACACCTCTGTCCACCCTCCCATGTGGTTCACGCTCCTGCAACACGTGTGCGCTCAGACAAAAACTGTTGGTTTCCCACTATACTATGTGGCCTATCTTCAATGGAAATGCTCATGAACCCACCTTGCAAAACAGCTCTGAATGGGAGGGGATCCAGTTCCTCAGCTGCTGCGTCTCAGGGATAATGGAGAAACCTAGTTCTAACTCCTGCAAAAACATTCCAGCTATGCAATTATACAACACATTATACCACTGACATAAAAGGTAATAATATTAGCTATCTGGAGCGGTAATGACTAATTAGAGGTCCAAGGCCGTGTCCTCATTCTCATCAGAGGCTCCTGGGTTCCTGCTGCTCTGAGAGCGGTGTGGCAGAAAAGAGCTTGAGGATACCCTGGAGAAGGACTCCAGGGACTCCTTGTGTGCCAAGGAACTCCTCAATGTCCCCCTACTCGTGGTGCAGAGAAGCATTTTGGCGAAGGTCAGGGAGCAATGGGCACTTGTCTGCACCTGGCACAGTCCTCCAGGCCATATGAATGGTAAGTAAATCTGTTGTCCACATCCACAAGGGGTGTAGGTGCTGGAGTCTGAGCTGTAGAAAGGTATCTGCATCCCCAGCTCTGCTTTGCTCCCATTCCGTAAACCTTGTGTTGTAGACTATGGGATGGATTTAACAAAGTTAAAACAGGTATTTGACCTCACAAACCTTATTTCACAGTGTTATGAAAAGTCATACAGGGCAGTTATTATTTCCCAGGCTCAGCATTCAAAGCAAACATGCTGCTGTAATCTTTAGCAAATACATTTTTGCTTGCACAATAAATCTGTTCAGAAATCACACATTTCCATTCAAACTAAAAAGTCACGTGTTGGGGCCTATCTCTGCTTTGTGCTGACACTGCATAGGCAGAGAATCATGTGCCTTCATGAAAAAAAATATCCCCAGTTTTAAGGCAGGACTTGCCTCAGAGTCACATAAGACTCATCCACATTGCATGTCACTTTTCTTCTTCTTTCATCACCAACCAGTCTTCCATGCAAGCAGACAGACACACACCACAAATACACACCGAGTGGCTGTCTCTATGCTGGGAAATAAAATGGGTCAGGTAACAGCCAAAAGAGAAGTACTGCACTGTACAGCCTATCTTCCTCCAGCTAAACTTTCTTACCCTCCAAAGCAGTAGGGCACCAATCCACACCAGGGGCAATTCCTGGCCCAGCTGCTGTTCTCTAATTGCAGGCAGCAGCTGGGAAGGTGCTGGATCGTCTCAACCAAAATCATGCCAAGAAGTCACCAATATAAGCTGTCACACGCCATCGCCCATGTCCTGGCACTGGTGAGATAATGCCAAGTCCACCAGCTGGGACATCGCCTGGGACCTGGAAGATACTCTGTAAATCTCTTCTCCATGAATGACTTCTGTGAGATGTTGGGAAAACTATAGAGGCTTTCTTATCCTTGTTGATCCATAAAATGGGGATAATAAGCCCTACTCTGTGTCTCAGCTGTGGAGGGAGGACAGAGCGTTTTCCAGCTTGGATAGTAATAAAAAGCATATAGAATCATAAAATCATAGAATACTCCAGGTTGGAAGGGACCTTAAACATCACCCAGTTCCAACCCCCCTGCCATGGGCAGGGACACCACCCACCAGACCAGGCTGCCCAAGGCCCCATCCCACCTGGCCTTGGACACCTCCAGGGATGGGGCATCTGCAGTTTCCCTGGGCAACCTGTGCCAGTGCCTCACCACCCTCATTGTGATGAATCTCTTGCTTATATCTAGGCTAAATCTGCCCCTCTCCAGTTTATTCCCATTGCCCCTCGTCCTATCATTACAAGCCTTTATATATGAGTACCCTGGCTGTACAACTCAGTTTATCCCATTGTGTTGATAATTTTCATTCAAACAGAGAGTAAAGACTGATTTAAGTCTAATTCATAATCAGAACAGAATTTTGACCACTGCTTTGAATTAAAAATAAAGACAATCACCCACATTGGAAACACTCATATTTAAGATAAACAGAATATATACCTTTAAAATGTATTTTTAAAAAATATTTTTCCCTTTTCTGAAATTAAGTAGTTTGCATTTTATTTCCTATTGGTAGGTATTTTTTTTCTTTCATTTGTGGGAGTGAAATATTATTATCCATTCCACATTTATTACCTACTTATTGCGGTTACCTGGAATGATACCACTACCTGAACTTCAGAAAAGCGAAGCTACAATTTCCTTATATTGAGGAACCTAATAAATGGGGTGGGAAAAAAACCATCAGGAAGTGGTTTTATTCAGTGCTGTGGATTTAAAGATTTTTTTTCCAGTCCCTCAATTGTCAAGAAATATACAGGAAATAGGCCTGTAGCTGGGAAGAAACAAAATAAAATGAACAGGATGAAACAGAGGGAGAGAGGGAGAAAAGTGAGAGGGAAAGGAAGAAGGAAGGAGAGAAAGCAAGCAAGAAGAAGGAACTGCCTGGGCTGATGTTTCTGTGCTTGCTCACGCGTCTGTGTGCCACTATGGCATTTACAAGGCTGAAACTCTGCTGGATGCAAAGCACCCTCGATTTTCAGACTTCAGTACGGATGATCCTCCAAATTTTATAGCCCATATGTAGAGCTACTTAGAGACAGCATGCTTGAAATGCATAGTCTGGGTACAGTTCTTCTGACTTACCTGGCCTTTCCCATATACATACAGTAGATCTCGATTTAAAACCTGAAAGGGATATACCATCTACATTGTCCAGCCAGGGGCTATATCTCCACTTTCAGAGAAGGTATAATTGTGAGGGAAGTGAGGTGGAAAGCTGTTACTTTCTGAAGAGTGCACAACACCCAGCAGGGCTTCACCTCTGGGTAACGTAGTTACATAGGTATAGGCTCTCCTTTGAAACTCATGCACAAGACTGTTCTGTGAAAAAGCTTCTACACAGCAGCAAGACTTTTGCAAACGCTTGTGTACCAAAGACTTTCAGACATATATGCTTTGTGGTCATGGGAAGCCATAAATGCAAGACTATCCTCCGCTACTGTGGGTTCACAAAACCGCAGTGATGCTGGGAGATGAGGAACACTCAACACCAAATGAGGGGCAGCGGCAAAATATCCATTTTTCCACGTGGAAGAATTCACTGGAAATGTGGTTAAAGAACAATATTCCATGACATCAATGATGTTTATGACATGCCCTTTAATTACCCTTACCAGTAAATCAGCATGTGTACTGTAGTACTGCAGAGTAGGGCATACTTCAAAGAAAATAATAGCTCTGTTGATTAGCTAATGAATATGCTATAAGAGAACTCAAGGAGCCTTTTCATTATTACTCACTTTAAATAAAAATGCTAATTAAAAACATATTGCATGCCTCTGGTCAACTGTTCAACTTCTGAACAATGAAACTCTCACATTCATTATTTTAATTATCTGCTATGTTTATTACTAGAAGAATACTCTCCTGTCTCCTGGCTACATATTTCATTCATACAAGCACAATAGTACACACAGAACAGATAAATTAATCTAATCATACCTGTGCTTGGAAAACGAACCCCCCTTCTCCTTAGGGCCAGGGAACCCCTCTCTGCACCCTGTCTCTTCAAGCCTGCTGTCAGAGACACAGACTTGGTGTTCATATATCAGGCACCTTCCTGCAGCTGAGGGTGACACTCCAGAAATACAGTGTTGGCAGCTTCCTCTTCTTCCTGATCACCTGCCGGTGAGGCTGAAGACAGCACAGCTAACAGGATCAGGTGATTAAGAGAGCTGAGATAATCACTACTGTTTCTCCCCAATTATTTTACCTTGACTGCTTCCATAGCAAAGTCCCCTCTCTGCTCAGAGTAATTTTACATAAAAGATCCTTTAATCTGGACTCTTTTTCCTCACATCTCTAAACTCATATATACTTTATGGGCCAGATTCTACCCTTCTGGAAGGCAATATATTCAAGGCAGCTGTCCTCAGGACAGCATGTAGCCATGGTGTCTGTGGGTATTCTCTGATGCAAGCAGGGCAACTGTAGACCATCCCAAAGTTACTGCAAAATTGCTGCAACAAGAAGTTTGGCAAATTATATATTTCCCTTAACTCTGCTAAGAAGTTTGCCATCATAAAATGTATGTTGCAAGATAAAACAAAAAATTCCAGAGCATTTTCTCAACCAAAGGAAATCTGCAAAATATTCATGTTTCTGTCAAAGGAGGCTGGTTGTGATGAAAATGATTTTTAAAAAAAAAACCAAACATGTACTTTCAACTCATAAAATGAGAACAACAAATGGAATCTCTCCAAAAACCTTTGCTGAAAAGTCTTAATCTTCTGATCACTTTACAGCTTCTGGTTCATCCTGCTTTTGTCCTGTGCTGCAGCTGTCCTTCATCTTAAGCCTTCTCCCTGAAAGGGTATATTCCCACTGCCTTCTGTTGCAACGTCTTTTATTAGCAGAGCTCTATCTGACTGTTACTACCTTGCTTCCCTCCCACCTGTGCTGAGTAGGTATCACACACTCATTTTTTTAACCAGAGGGAATATTCATTCTCCTTTAAACAGGCTGGTTTTGCTTAAGACAGAATTTCTGTGCCCAAAGTTCAAGGTCCCTCAGCAGCACCTCAGGTGGGCACGGCTCTCCTGCACCATCACTTAGGTGGTGGAGGTGGGAGCATGATGCTTGATGCCCCAACAGCAAGGGGTTGATACAACTTCCTCAGGTACAGATGGCAGCCTGGGCTTTCGGTGGCCAAGACTGACAGATAGTTCTGGCACCTGGCAAGCCCCTGAACCCCAGACTGCCCTGTTCAAGCTGTCTGGGAAAGCTAGCTGAAGCCTGTTCTGAATTCCTCTGCCTTTTACAAGGCTCCTCCCAATGGCTGGGGCTTGATCTACGTGGCTGTCTTAGGTAGTCTTATTAATTACAAAGGTGTCAAACACATACTTCTTGCCTTTGTAGCTAACACAGCTTTTACTTCAAACCGGACAGCTTACTGTTTCCCATATGCTTGTCTGCTTTAGCCAGCCATAATTTAGGGCTGGGCTCGTGTCTTTAAAAGGTCCTTATAAATCAGAGTTCACCTCTGCCACTGAGCCGCAAGAAGTTTCACTCCTGACTGCAAGGGGAGCAAGAGCAGGGCTGAGGCTGTGAGATCTATGGAAGATCTCGGTGTAAATCTGTGTGGGCAGAGAGGCAAGGTTAAAACTCCTCAGAACTGTGTATGGCTGAAACCTCAGAGTTGCATTTCACTCACATAAGTTTCCCCATTATGTTTGAAGCATCCTGAACACCTTTTAGATTGCCTGGATAAGGGAAAGCAGATCGTACATCAATATTGTCATGCCTTGGTGCATAACAGGTGTGAAATACAAGTTTCTTTCAGTTTTTCCCTAAGTTTTTGATATGTGGCTCATTTCAGAAGTGCCAATCCTTTGCTTTAGATAGGAAAGGTTTTCACAGTGTGACAGGTGTGACACAATCCGGAAGCAAGCGGTCCGGCCCACACCCCTGGCTGCTTGCACAGGGGAGAACTGCATACACCAGTAAAGGCTGTGAGATCAGGACTGGTTTACACTGGAGAAGAGGTACAGAACATGCCTCTCAGTGCCTATCCATGTCTTCCGTAATGAACTCGGCCACAGAGAAATGGTAAGATATCAGTGTCTTGTTTACAAAGTCCAAGTCTGCTGAGATCTGTGCTTGAAGTTTCTTAATTTTGCTGAAAACCGATTGTGGAGACTTAGCAAGACAAGCTGGTTTTCCTGAATTTCCTGCTTATACAAAGCTTTCATTTAGTCCAAGAAATTTTATCACTACTCTGAGCAAAGCATAAGATTGGGTAATAAAGTGGGAGCTCTAACTTTAAAGACATCGCTGGCCTTCTTCTGCTTAGCACTCAGTTAATCTTAATGATACTTCGGGAGAAGTTGCCTTTTTTTCTTTTCTGAGAGTCACTAAGTTGTACAGAGTACAATTTCTCCCCACCTATTCTGAGTGTAGCCACAGTCCTTTTAAAAATGTTGAAGGGATCAGTTGGTGGTTGCAATGAAGAATAAATATTTTGTTGTTCAAACTTGTAAGCAACTTTTCTTTTTCTTATTAGATAAAATAGTAATGGTATTTTCCAACCTCCAGAATCTCCTCTTCATCTGAAAAAAAAAAAGGCATATCAAAGTTACTGGAAACTACAGGACATCATCTTGTTATAAGGAAACGAGTATTGCTGTCTTCGGGAAACTGTTCTAGGCTGAAATGTCCCTAACAGTTTAAAATAAAATAAAATAAAATAAAATAAAATAAAATAAAATAAAATAAAATAAAATAAAATAAAATAAAATAAAATTAATGTGGTGACATACTTAATTCATTCTGTGAAGAACAGAGGCTCATTTCTTGCCCAAGCTACAGAAACCCCAAGAAGTGCCCCTGCCCTGGTGCCTGCCAGTGCTGACACAGGTGGATCTGCCCAGGCCTCACAGATGCTGCTCCTCACCTCTGTCACTGTTCTGAAGACAGCCTATCATCCTAGTGCTTCTTTTTTTAATAAATTTCCATTCAGGCAAAATGGAACAATTATAGGCGAGTGTGGGTTATGTTAGAAGAAGTACAGAAGAGTAAAAGATCTCATTTTAAGAAAACGAAGGCACATGGATGCACACACAGAAGATGGGTGCTTTCAGCCTGCAAGAGGTCCTTGCAGGCTTGTTGAAAGTCTATTTCAACTTCTTGATCCTCAGGCACCTTGAGCCACAGCAAGCAGAGACTGCCCATGAGCTACTCCTCATGGTGCTGCTACAGCTCTGTTACTGAAGCTGAGGCACAGCAGATCTCCCCTCCATCAGGCCTTTCCTCTTATCAAGACCACTCCTGCACCAGTGCAGGAAGCAGAGGAGGCAAGTCTACCAAGCTTTTGTAAAGCCCCATCTGTGTGAATGCTTAGCTGGATCTGCCCAGGTGGCGTGTAGACCTCTGTACTGCAAAGGGATCACATAACTGACCAGCCAAACACATGAGGCATATCCTCTCCCTCTCATGCCACAAGACTGGGTCCTCTGTAAAAAAGGGACAGAAAACAGCACTATTTTTTTTAAATTTTACTTATTCCCATGAGCCAAACAAGTAGGATTTGGATTGGAGCTGGGGTTTGGTGCACTACAGAAACCTAGCATTGCCCTTCCTTTATGAAAACTGCCGTGTTTGCAAGATGCTCTGCATGCCTCTGTTCATTCTTCAGGCTGTGTTCTTCACGGCATCAAAAGGTCCCAGACTGAAGGCTGCAGAGGTTTCCTTCCTGCTTCACCAAGAAGCTGCTTAGCAGACATCGCCTGTGTGCCATGCCATAAGAGGTGAAAGATTTTCAAGTTTTGTTTGTTCAACTTTGAAACACGGCCTTTTCTTCTATGGAACTCAGGATGTGTTTAACAGGAAACAATAAAGATGCAGGGCAGCTTTGGAGAGGAAGTAGGACACTTTAGGTAGGCAAAAAATAATTACTTGTGCTGAAACTGGGTCAAAACACCACAGTGTTTACCACAGCTCTCAGGAAGAATGCCACGGGGGTTTTAATAACGAAAAAAATTCAAGATCTCAGCATTGGGTCTCATCCCGAATAGTAATACATTTTCAGACCAAATGGAAACTAATCTGGCCTATAAATCATGATGCAGCAGATGTATCCCACTTAGTCCTGAAGCCAGACACTTTTGGTCAGCTAAAGTTGATCTTCCAACCAGCTTTGTTGCAAAGGCATCAAGAGACTGAGCTCTTGTCTTCATTCCTTGCCATCACTTCCATCACTACTTGTGTTCATTATTTCAGCTGAAGATAATTTATCTTTTGAATGAATCCTGTTTCAGCTTTTGGCCATGAGATCTTGTTATGTCTTTCTCTGCAAAGTCAAGGGCCTGTTATCAGCGACCATTTTCACCCTGTGAAGGGACTTACTGCACCAGTCAACTTTTAGTCTTCCTTTGGATGGTCTAAACAGACTATGGTCTTTACATTTGTCAAGGCCAGACATTTTCTCCAGTCTTTAAATCATTCTGTGGTTCTTTTCCCTACACTCGCCATTTTTTCAACATCATTTTCAAATATGGATGTCAGGTCTAGATGCAGCTTTCCAAAGCAGAACTACATCCCGTTTCCTATTCAGTATTTTTAGGAGTACATTGGCACTTTTGGTTACTACATTGCTCTGACAACTCTTGTTTGACTGCATGTCCACCCAGGCACCCAAATCCTACTCCCTTCTCCTATATATTATACCAAATTATATCAGGTATCTTTAAGGAAGGATTAAGAAGTGATTCCAAAACACTTTACAAACACATAACAAAGACCTCAAGCCTTTTGCAATATGTGGAGCAGAAGGCGCTTGAAACTGCTCCTCAAGACCTCAGCTTCCTGATCACTGGCCCACTGCAATAACCCTTGCCCTATATTTTAATACTGAATTCAGTGTGTTTGACACAACCCTGGAATGTCCAGTGTATACAGATTTAGGAACTGGAGGCTCTGTGAGGAATGAAGATCAGGACATCTGGATAAAGGAGATCTGGAGCTGTGAGCACGCAGGAAGAGTTTAAGTCCATATTGGGTTTCTGCAGCCCATGCTCTGCTAAGGCCTTTGGTAACAGGGACAGGGTGTTACTCCTAAATCCTTTCTTCTCTTGGAAAGAAGTAGAAGTGATATTATATTTTTGTAAGAACAGACAGTAAATTACCCAAGTTTTATACATCAAATGTTGCAGGGCTGGTGCATGGCTCTGTCTGGCTTTGCAGCAAGAAAATCAAAACAAATCAGCTGCTTTGGCTCCTCACTTCACACCCATGTGCTTGCCTTCTGATCACCCACATGTAACTTAGCCCACTTGTGGTTCTGGAAAGAGCCAGGCACCTCTCTCCCTCTTTGGGCAACCTGTCCAAGACTGGTTCTCTCTGCTTTACCCAGCTCACCAAACCAAGCCCATCAGCTGTTGCACCATCACACAACTCCATAGTGCTTGTACCACCCCAGGATTTGCCCTCAATGTCATGCTGAAAAATACTACTCTGGACTCCAGTAAGGATCTCAACTTATTTCAAGCACTTTGAACACAAACAATATGATTATGGGTGAGGGTGACGGGAATCGAAGACAAAACCTGGGACCTAAAGAAGACTGGAGCCCAGGGTAACGCACGTGGCCAGGAGTAGTCTTCTCATGAAGAGCCACAAAAGCAAATGTGAGACTTCTGATATTGCTTGGTGGGGGACCCTAAAGCAGATGCCTCAAGTCAGTGGGTATTTAATTTCATTGTTTCCAGAGAGAAGGTGCTAAAGTGACAAATAACCATAAACTCCCACACCCCAGCTGTCACTCTGGAGCTTCGTTCTGGTACCAGAAAGCTGATCTGGTGTCACTCTGGCTTGTTCAGCCTTACTAGTAACTGCGAGCAAGGGTCAAACTCTTTCTTTGTTCTTTTTCAGCCCATCCCAGGGACCGTCACTGAAGAGGAAACAGGGATACCTGAGGAAAGCACCTAGGTAGGCTGTACGTCAGTAGCAGGGCTATTGATGATGTATGAGTTCAGAGCAAAGTCTAGCTCACACACCCAGATCTGTGCCAGCTCAGCAGGACTAAAAGGTGAAAATTAAAAAAAAAAAAAGAGAAATCTTTATTTTGTCGAGCAGTAGCAGCGCCAGCAAACAGTACAATTGGAAATCAGTTTTAGTGAGTAGGGAAGTACTGTTCTTACAGTCTTTTTCTACATAAAATCTTAGCACAGAACCTGGCTTTGAGCTCCTCAGCATCTATACAGCAGAGGCAACGTGGTACTGTACACACACCCCGCCTCTTGCTGGGAGATGAAAATCTGATTTAGCCCTGCTTCTGTTCCAAGGAGGCAACATATTTCATTCTTGATGCTTTTGGTGATAAGAAATAATGGGAAGCACCTTCCGTAGTGAAGATGTTTTTTCTTTTTATTTTTTTCCTAATATAATCTAAAAGAGCATTTTCACCCTCAGATTGAAGAGAATTCTTTTCACACAAGGCAACTTCTACCTTGCTATCTGCAGGAACCACCCTAAGCCAGACCCTAGGGTAAGGTGGGGCTGAATAGGGAGCAGGGACTCCCAGGAGCCCTCTTATATTGTGCTGCAGCATTTCAAAGCAATGTAGCTTTCCACAGGCTGCTCACAAGAGCATCTGCAACCAGCGGAATTTTTCCGCTGGGTCAGCAGCCCAGAACTGGGCCAAGCCAGTCTGAACTTCCTTTTTTATGATATCTCCAAGTGACACAGCTCTGACATAGCCAGCAGTGAGTTTTGCACTAGGCTTTTCAGCATGGCACACCAAAATTCACCCTGGCAAGAAAAAAAATTTTTAAAGGATGCAACCTCACCTAAGGCTGAACACTGTTCAACACCAGTTAGCAACAGCTTTTTAATCCATTTAAGTGTCAGCACGGAGTATGACAATATTTTAGCCACTGAATACTTCAAAAGGAAAGATATTCACTCTTCTCTCTGCACTCTCTGCTTTTTAAACCAAATGTTTCCCTACAGGGCCTGCTTTGCACTTGGATAGGGCTTTACTTTTGTAAATCATCAGCTGCAAGCCCATGTGAACCCAAGACTAGCAGGGCTGGGACGCTCGTCCACATCAGCCACCAGGGAGCAAGGACATGACGTGTCCCGGTTCCAAGGCTAGTGTGATGTCCCCACCAGGAGGGGTGAGAAGTCCCCACTCCAGTCTGGCCAGAGCAGCCTAAATCCCAGGCAAGGCTCCACTTGACCTCTTTTTGCTGGAAGCCTCTGAGGGCTGTGCTGCAGCATTCATCCAATGGTCCTCATGACACCCCCAGGGTAAGGAGAAGGTCTCAACTCTCTGGCTTGGAAAACCAAGGGGCAGATTCTCAGCTGCTGCAAATCAGCATAGCTACGCTAGAGGCCAAGGAGCTATCCTGATTCACCCCAAATGAAAGTCTGACTTAGAGAGGTGAAGAGATGTGTTGCAGCTACTCCACGGGCTGACAGCAGCACTGGGCACAGAGGTTGGGCATCCAGACTTCCTGGTCCAACAGTACTGCCGACGTAGCTAGAAATCACGTGCAGCATTTTCTTGCTCCATTCAGCCAAACAATGCAGAGCACCGGTCCTCAGAGCCAATGAAGAATCTTCTACTCTCCTCAGTAGCTAAAATGCATTGTCTTCTCTTTTCAGCAGCAATATCTTCAGTTTTTGCTGCCCTTCGCCTTTGGCCACCAGAGGATGTCAGCAAGCTTGTGATGACTGCCACCCAGTTGGCTTTACACAGTTACATTTGCAGTGGGTGACAGGCACACACAGGGCATCTGGGTGAGACCCTTTAGCTATGGTGTGAAGGCTAAGTAAAATCCTGACACTCCTCACAAGGCATGGGATCGGTTCCCCAGATTTTCATCAGAAAAACCTCCTGCAGGCCCATGGGGCTCTTGTGTTGGTAGAAGCAGGGCCCTGGTTTTACATGTCACCAGAAGGTATAGCAGGGGGAGCTGCAGAAAAGCCACACGCAATGAAGACTTAGCTAGACAGAGCAGGCACTTCAGCTGGAGACCTTCCCTGCAGCCATCAGACACGCTGCCTGTATCAGGTGCATTTCCATAGCCTTTAATGTAGCTTAATAATTGCATTGGAGACAAAGGAGAAGGCACGGTGTACAGGAAAAAAAATATCCCAAAATGATACCCTTTTATTTGTAAAGCTCTGATGAAACAACTTTCCAAATGACATCCCACTTAAAAACCAATGGAAACCAACCTAACTATGCATCAAGTCACACTATACAGATTGCATCCTATATTTTCAAGATGCCCAAATATCTTATGGAGTATTTACATAAGTATCAGTTAGGTAGTAAAGTTTCATTGCAATTTGTTTCTTTCCAGCACATACTTATTCAATGGCAAAAAAACCCCACAAACCCTGGGGATGCATTTGTATTTTTGTACAACACTTCCAAGCAAATGGCTAGGGAAATTTTCCTGAGAGAAGTCTTGTTCTTTGAAACTCTTGCTTTAACAACTGGAAATACAGAAAGTGGATGGGTTTTTGTTGCACTAAAAAGCCTAAGGATGCCTAGTTAAGTTTTTCTTTTAAATTATTTACGTACCATTAAGTTAAAATGTTTACATTCATTAATTCGTATAAAAACCGTTGTTAAATCTTATGCAAATGATTTAACACTGATTGCTGCAACGCAAATTGCACTTCTTTAAAAATTATTGTATATATGGAAGAAAAATATCTGATTGCTACCCTGTTTACAAATTTTGACTGACTCTATACAGTTCAGCCAGAAAATACGAACTTTCATAAACATCAGTCACAGTGTACTTCAGAAGTTATATCGCAGTCTTGCAAAATGAGTAAATATTTTAAACCAAAAAAAAACCAAATCCTTAAATTTCCTTAACCAGCTGGACCTTGTGAGACTTGTACCAAAAGTTGTGATCTCTTCCAGGGGCATAGCTGGGCTCTGAAGAGCAGAGCAAGGCACGCTGAAGATGAAGGGTGCAGCAGGAGAGGACCGATGGGGCAAAGACATCAAATGCTCGGTGCAAGACGTCTGTACCGACTCAAGCAGTACACACTTCTGATGCTCATTAAAAAGTATCTTTCTGTCTCTGGTTATTAAAGCCTTTGGTGCTCCCTCCCAGACACTGACGACTTCTGTCAAATTCTTGGGGAAGCAGACGATGAGAGAGCGAAAACAACTATACAATTAGAAAGGCAGCACTGCTGGGTAAGTCAAGGATGTATTTCCAGAATCTATCAATAGATCTAGATTTATCTCTTCTTTTTTTTTTTTTCCTTTTCCTTTTTTTTCTTTTTTTTTTCCTTTTTTTTCCTTTTCTTTTCTTCTTTTTTTTTTTTTTTGAGAGTGTAAGGCTGCATTAGCTAATCCCCGGTAGGCATTGCTTTCCCTATATTTTTCTTGCATAGATGAGAAACTGAATGCTTCGGCAGAGCCTCTTTTGGAGACTGGAAAACATCTCTGCCACCAAAGCACAGAAACAATTTCAGAGGAATGGTCTTTGCCAGTACTCTTGCTGCTGCCGCAACTGCTTCACAGAAGAAACCATACGCAGATGTCTGGGGGCTGCTGCACAGCGCGGGGATCCGACTTCCCTCATATCAGGTCACGCCAGAGCCAGGGCACACCAGGGATCCTGTCTCACAGACGCTGTCACTTCGGCCGTAGAGGTCAGGCTGACTCCTGTGTACAGCCCGTCTTGACCTGAATACTTAAGGCTGCTGCTCTCAGGACTGGTGCTCTCTCCTGGGCCAGATATCACTGACGAGCTCGCCTGGAGCAGGGAGGGAAGAGCAAAGAGAGATTACTTTGTGTGGGTGAGCTTTGCATGCACCAGAGTGTGAATGGGAGCATGGTGGGCTATAGGCACTGCTGCTGTCGCAGGATTTCTGTGGAAAGCCAGGGTTTGCCCTCTGCCTCAAAATCCTGAAACTGAAAAAATGTAAAAATGTCTTAGAGTCAGCCTGCTTGTTCAGCCCTGCCGGTGGCAGTGATATCTGCATTTGGGGATCAACACATGGTTATCTTCACAGCAAGGTGGAAAAGAAAGCACAGGATGTGCAGAAAAACACTGGAAATCAGAGCATGATGAAGAATGTGAAGTGAATGTGCCCCACTGCCCCCTACTGAAGGGATGCAGATGCCAACACCAAAAACGTGATCTGGGAGTGGTGAGTGGTGACACCTATAGTTTTGCTTCCCCAGTGAGAGAAGCCAAATAAATCCCAATTTTCAAGCAGCAGATGCAGAGCACCTCCTGGAAATCAGCTTTCTTTGGGTCCCTCAGACCTTGAAAAGCCTAATTTCATTCCTCACCCTTCAAAATACTAGCCACAACCACTTCACCCCTGTAAGACTGGCCACTAAGGGAAATGCTGCTTTCATCTCAGGTGGAGAAACACTATGCCTTTGAACTAGGATCCTTTTTGTTCTGCCATCTACACACACAAGACAACAGGCTGGGAAGCTCTGATACGAATGAAGATAAACCTCTGAACCACACTGGACCCAGTCCATTTATTTTAACAGAGAAATTGAGAGTTACAAAGACAAAGAAATGATCATTTTTTCCATGAGGCTGAGCAGATCCACTGAAGAGGAAAAATTCACAGTGCCAGACAGAGAAGGGGCAACTTTTTCACCTGATAAAGGAAATGTTTAAGAGCTGACTTCATACAAAATTAACTCTTGGATGTGTCAGCTTTAAAACTTTAATTTACTTGCTAATGGGTAGTCTTTGGATAAGACTCCTTAAAAAGAAAAAAAAAAAGCGTATCCTAAACTGTGACTGCAGAAGCTTCCTGCTTGCTGTTTAAGTGAGAAGTATACATATTTAATCATTTTAATCATTTTATGAAAGTAGAGCTCTTGGCTCTCCTCTCCTGGCTCTCCTGGAACTGTGCCAAACTAGCAGTCCTGACATAGGCTTCATCTATTCAAAGTTAATTTTCAAATGGTGCTGTTCGTGCTTCTTGTTGCCCAGGGAAAACCTTACCTTCTGGAAAAGATACTCATTGCCAGCAGACACTCTTGTCTAAAATACTTCAATATTTTCTTTATCATTTATTGCAAGTTTTGATTGTCGTTATTCTTCCACCCAGTTATCAACCAGGATCCTGCTCCGTCAGACACTTCCCAGAACTGGGAGATGAAGGAAAAACTGCTTGCCCCCAAAAACAATAAAAATGGCTCTAATCTTGAGAAATGTTTTTTTTATCCCTCTATCAGATACAAAATTGCCAATCACTGACAACAAATCCCCCTATCCTCTTTCCCTGTAACTATACACGGACAGTTCAATGAGGCAGGTTTCACGCTAACTTTTCTGTCCATTTTTCGTTTTGCACCAGCCTATTTTTTCTAAAAAGGATTTTTTTTTCAATTTCTAATATATCATATAGGCTCCTGACAGCACAAAAGACATCGTTTTCAACTGCTTGAGTTTCTCTTGCAGTGGAAGAAAGGTGTGAATTAAAGTTGGTCAGTGTTTGCTCAAACTGAGCTAAAAATACTAGGAGCTGCTTTGAAAGGTTCCCGTTTGCCCATATTTGCCGCTGTTGTTCCTGTAGGCAAATATCTTATCACTACCTGTTTTTTTCCAGGCCTGGAAAGTGTAATTCACCCTTTTCCTGACTCAGCCCCAAAAAGGTGGGGTGCAGGGACCTGCAGTTTCCATGTGGAATTATCAGCTTCCCCTCCCTCAGGCACCCCCAGAAGGGAGGACACGGAGACATGTCCTGTTTGAGGACTGCCCATCCCTGCCTGACCAAGAGCAGATCCTGGCTCCGTTGAGCCGGAGCAGGCAGGACCTGGGCACGGCTGCCAGGCCTGGAAACCCCACCCCGGTAATATCATGACAAATCCAGGCAGCTCGGGCAGCTCCCACAGTGACACATGGAAAACAAACTTCAGCTCTTGAAAAGGACACAGCTGAATCACGACTCTGCATCCAAGCTTGCCTACCCCTGTTATTACTCCTGCAGTTTTAAGGGACAAAAGGCAACAGAAGTTACAGTTAGTTATCAGAGGACGTTTGTCAGCTGGAATAAATAAGCTAAACAATGCTGCGGAAGTCAATGAGCCCTTCTAATTCACAACAGCTTGCTCTATCAATAAAAAGGTAATGGATTTCTTTTTATTGCTGAAATCTGATAATATGATAGATAATCAGCTGAAGCCCAGCTTCCTGAGGAAAAAAAAATAATGAAGTCCATTGGGAAGAGCTTGCCTCCCAAACAAACAAAGGAAGTTTGCATTTATATCTGCAAAGGTGGTTTGAGGAACCCTTTTTTTCACCCAAACCAGCAGGATCTGATCATGGGGCAACCCCCAGGCAGATTGTCTGGATCAGAGGTGGCTCCTCTGTAGATGACCTGCCCACCACACTCAAGGAGATCTCAGCCAGAGCTGTAGAGGAACTTAGACATCGACATCCTACCCAGCCCTGACAACAGTGCTCCAGAGCCAAATTCAGCCTCACTAAAGCTGGCCCACATAAAAACCATGCTGCTCAGCTCGTGCTGGCCAGCACTTGTGGAACAGCACCAGCTTCTCTGGCTGAAGGACTCCTGCTTTCTTCCACTGACTCCTTCCCGTGCTGTCTGCCCATCAGAGTGGGGAGAGCGGAGGGACACTCACTCCCCTGCTCTCCACCCACACTTCTGCAGCTAGGAGGCAAAAGCTCCAGGCAAGGAATTGTGCTAACAGCTGGAGAGGGTGGCAAGCAGCCTTCATCTAGACCTTTGGTCTTATCAGATAGACCTTTGCTCCAACCACTTCACGAGTTCAAAACACCCCACAAATTTTGGATGTTATACGAGGTCTGTAGTAAGCTGAGTCTCAGCTGACCCTTCCTTCATCTTCATTAATGCAGTTTAATTTTGCTGCACTTAAACGATAACCTTGGTCAGCTGAAACACACTTGGAAAGACTCTTTTTTTGTGTAATATGTTGTGGTGAGTTGAGTAGAGTCCTTCATTTTCCAGCCTCAGACTCCCTGCAATAACTGCTATCCCTACCAAGAGCACTTTCTCCCTATACTGTCACTCCTGAGTTTCTGAAGAACAAGTCTTGGCACTGAAACCACGGCTTTTTTTTTTTCTAATTTAGTGATCCTCTTACTACTACGTAAAGTTGTCTTTTCTTACTAGTCAAATTGATCGTTTTGTTTATATTTCAGATGTGTAAGTTTACAAATCTTCTTATCTCTCCTTTGTATTATAGCAACATAAATCTGTGGTTAATACTTCATTAATTTTCCAAGGGAGGCAGCTTCCAGCACATCTTGGGAAAGCTGATGATCCCCACTGCTGTCAAATGCTGTATGAGTAATTGGCTTCATTGCTCTGGCAATGAAACAGAACCAAACAAAAGGTATGTGTCCATATGAATATATATATATTTCAGGTAGAACCAGAAATATTCCTTTTCCTTGGCTTTCCCAGATGAAACAAAAAAGCTGGATTGATTAATTCTGTTTGATAAAAGATTAAATGCTTTCTTTTTGATACATTTACACAGAGCAAAGAAAATGAATGACTGAATGTACGAAGCTGAGTGGAGAGATGAAAGCAGCATCCAATTTTGTCTCATAGTGAGTCAGGAGTCCAAGGGAAGATTTAAACTGGAGTATCATTCTCCCAGCATAATGTCCCAACTACCAGACTATTTGATATTTTAGGTAACCATGTTCCTCATGCCTCCTGTTGATCTTATTTCAACTGGTTTATATAAATATTTACTCATATCGGGACTAGGCACTGTGTTCTCTTTTTCCAGGTGAAAGTCCTACCAACGATGCTGGTGAGACTTTCTTATAGCAACTCTGCCCTGACAGCTACAAAATTATTCTGTACCAACTGAAATCTTATCATCAGATAGTCTGAAGGACCCTCAGACATTAAACTTTCCAATATTCAGATGGTTAGGAGATTTTTTTTTCAAGAGATCGAGTCTCTGGTTTCATCCAGACTCTGGGAGGTGCTGTGTGGCGGCTGATTCCCTCTACGAACGTCCTGCCAATCTACTGCCTAAGAAGTGAAGAACACCACCTCTAAAGATCTCAGGAACCCTCTTCTGAAAACAAAAGAAAGGAAATCCAGGAGAAGCTATTCAGGTAATTCAGACCAGGTTGCCAGGCATTTGGGGGACAGATAGAACTGCATTTTCCTAATAACTCACCACCTACCAAGGCCATTTCAGTTACTTCTCTCACTTTTCAGCCTACAACACTGAAGAGCCAGTTTTGAACCCCTTGTAAAGGTAAACCTCCAAGGGAAATGAGCGCTAATTTCAACTGCAAGACAACTGTCCAAAGTTATTCTGTGATGTGTGATTGTGGTCCTTCTGAAAAAGCTCCAAACTGAAGGCAAAGGGCACAGTAGAGTCTTCCGAAAGAGCTCCCCTGGTCTTGCTGCCTTTACTGACATCAGCCCTGGCTCATGAAACGTCCATGTCCTGCCATAAAAAGCAGATTTTATAGCAGTTTTCATACTGCCTTTTATCCTAATAAGGGAATAAAGTCCTTCTGGTAATCACACCAGTTGGAGCCTCTGCATGGAAATGGATAGGTGTGTGCTACAGGCTGTGCCCTTCATTTAGCAAATTATTCAGTATAGCTTTTATCTGTACAGCTTCAGCATCATCAAAGGGAGAGCAGGTATAGATGCAGATGCAGGCTGTCTGAAACCTTCAGATCTTCTTTTTATGGGGATGTAAGGCAACTTCATATATCATGCAGCTGGACCTTTTCCATCTTAGTAACACAGAAGACCCAGTACTAATACTGCTTAGGAAAACAGAAATAGGCCTAAATCCTAGATCCAGATGTGAATTTGGCAAATAGCCCCTTTACAGTGGGGCAGCAAAACATCTCTGATTCAAACACTTCTATATTTTTGGGGGTGTTTGAAATCAACTTTGCACCCACAGTTAATTCATTAATCATCTTTAAAATGTTTAGATTTCTGCTAGAACATAAAATCAACATTTAAGGTTCTTGCTAATTTGTCTCAAAATTGGTATCATACAGGATTCCCTTCATGAAACAGATAGACTCAAAGACATTTCCGAGAGTAATTGCTGCCCTTCTTTTTTGCTGCCCTCCCCTCTTTTTTTCACTTTTTAAAAAGAGATTAAAAAGGTAGTGCAAAAAGTGAATATAACTCACACAAATGAATTCTGCTGAATTTCATTTCCATTAGATTTCTACATAACTGGGAACTCTTTTGGCACCCTCCAAAAAAAGGCATAATAAATTGCTTTTGTACAAGTAGTGGAATTAATTTTCTCTGTTCCATTTAGCAACAACATTGTTGTGAATTTGAGACAACGGTTTCTAAAACGTCATCAGATTTCTCTGCCTAATGTCAATTTGGCATTTTTCCCCTCTTCACAGAATAAGGGCTGGAGAAGTAAAACCAGAGCAAAACAAAAACAAGTTGCCATGCCAATTCTGTAACACATGGGGAATGAGCCAGGTTCGCTCTTCCTATAGGTGCCCGTGTTTCAGCAACGTCATCAGTGCTGCTGACAGAAATCAGCACCATTCTCATTAATGTGGCCAAAGATTAGAGAGCCTGAGTCCATCCATCTGAAGATTTTCTCCCTCCTGACACAGCCTGGAGAAGTTTATTCTCCTTGTGCAAAGCCATTGCCTCTTCTAAGAATAAATAGAAACCCTCAGGCTGTACATGAGTCAACTCACATTAAAAAAAAAATCAAGGAAAATAGAGGTCTAATAGAGTATGTTTGCTTCAGCGTGTGATCAGATTATAGGCTACCTTGCTCTAAAATGCTGACATGCCTTTGCTCATGACAACTTCAATGACCTTTAGGAGAGCTCAGTCCCTCCCATGGGATTTAGACCCATAAGGAATTATTTCACTTCCTTCACAGCTAGTGATTGCGCTCCCAAATGTCTGGGGCAACAGGAGCCAGTCTGAACAGCCACCACTTTCTGGTTACAACCTCCAGCCTCTCCCAACCTCATCACTTTGAATTGTTGACGTGGTCATACCCATGACATAACCTGACAACAGGTCCCCTGAAAATTCCATCCTCATTTATACACATTTGGGGCTGGGGTGCATGGATGGGAAATCAGGAACCCCTCATGTAAGGAAGGGAAGAAGCAAGGGGAAGCCAATATAGCCGGTCATTGCTTTGGTGCATTTCACAGCCTCCCTCCATTGCTTCCTTTTATTTAAATTTTTCATGAGAGGCTGTTTGCAAGTGCTTTGCATACGCAGTGCACAAATGATCAAATCATGGTGGGGAAAAGGCTGTGCAGATGTTACTATGCTGCCTGTGGGTACAACGCGATAGATTTCTCCATTTCTCGTGCACATGTCCTCTGCCAGCCTGATCTACTACAAAAAAATCAGAAAGAACTAAATTCCTGGCACTGGAGGATGACATCACATAATTAAGAGCAGCCTCAGGGGCCCTGCTCTTAGTTGCTAATAGCTCTCAACTAGTCTTTTGGCTCACAAGTCATGCCCTCAACTTGGTTTTCTCTGGTGCCCACAAAATTCCGCTTTGCAAAATCATATTACAAATAGTACTATTAAAATTACAACATAAAGATTATTACAGTTAGGTTTGATGGGCTCTCCTAAGGAGGTGGGCTATAGAAAAGAAGGCAGATTTCAACTAGCCAAGAAGGCAAAAGCACAGATGGCATGTGATCTCATCTATACGGCTTCTCCTTCCCCGAGCAGGACATGGCTGCACTGCCTACAGCCTACACCACTGCCTCAGTCTCAGCTAGGATTGTGCTTCTAATTCTGCCCATTATATACATCTCATGACATTCCTCAGGATCAGTAGTCCTGCTTAAGGCCAGCAAAGGAAAACTAAAGGGAAAACTTGTCTGCATTTTTTTCCTTTGCAAGTATTAGAGGAGAACCTAAAACAGTGCCCAGTACCTCACTGGAGGGAGCCTGAAACCCAGTAACAGTCCACTTTTCAGTTAATGATTCTCTTTCTTAACGTGATCTGTTTATTTTATTGGACTGACAGGGTCTTCTCATGTCAAAGACGAGCTCTTTTAGTAATATCTTTGTTTGGCAGCGTCCAAACCCAAAGCCTGTGCCTCTGAAACTGGGTGGCCCTGTCAGTCCACGAACAATCACATTTGGTAGAAACGACTTTTTTTCCCCCCCGGTACAACGAAACTTTGTACATCAGGAATTAAACTATTGAAAGGAATTTGGATGTGTGAACACCGAGATACATTGAAAAACAGTTATTATAAACA
Organism: Phaenicophaeus curvirostris; assembly: GCF_032191515.1. NCBI lineage: Eukaryota > Metazoa > Chordata > Aves > Cuculiformes > Cuculidae > Phaenicophaeus > Phaenicophaeus curvirostris. The sequence goes on along the minus strand of NC_091394.1, from coordinate 49,821,745 downwards.
ATGTCTTCTTTTTATTAATAAAGGTGTAGAGAAAACCACATTAGGAAACATTTTCACAGAAATGATGTGGCAGATTAAAGGATACAGAAGGCCTGAGGAGTGACCGTGGATATGGATATGGATAGCCAAGGGGTTAGAAATTAATCCACATGAAGCTTCGCAATTTTAGCAGTAGTATTTGTTATTACACGTACTAACTGAGTGAAGAAAGGAAGTTTAAGTATGTGATGTAAAGTAAGGATCAAAACTAAAGCAGGGAATGATCAACACTCCCCTGGTGCTCCTCCGGAGCTCAATGCTGCCAGATGCTGAGCATCTGGCACCTGAAGATCCCCCTGAGAGAGGAGGGCTGATCCCTTATGCACTACAATTAGAGGGGCTATCCAGCCTGGTTTCAGCTGGATCTGGGTTTAAGTGCACATCCTAGTGTAAAACGAATGCCTTTGTATTTCCTTCCATACATCAAGATAACATTTTGCTGGGGTTTTCCACTCATTTAGGATAATGCATACAAATGCACAGATATATTAAACAGCTTTTGGAAAAGGTAAGCGCATCAATGCCTTTAATTATAAATTCAGATCGGTTCAGAAAAAGAAGGGGAAATGCAGAATGGTTTCTTTAAAGAATCAATGGGGCATGATTTATTGTCTTTGCTCCAAAAGAAAACCTTTTATATAGAAGAATACAAATGTTTCCAAACAAAATGTCTGGGGTTCAGTCATGGTTAACTTAATCATAAAAATTATATAGATCTTAATTAAGAGGTTTGTAAAGTACTTCAGTTTGTCATTGTGTTTACAGCTATATGTAATATCTTCTGAAAATCTTGTTCCCGTATCAGCTAACAAAACTGGAAAGTTTGTTTAGATTATTGTTCTGCTAGATAAGATAAAAGCTGCGATAACATTGCCCAGTGATCAGTCTACTTACAGACACAGACACCGGCTTATGGCTTACCCCAGAGGCTGCAGTCTGTGTGCTGGGAGAAGCGGTTTTGCTACAGTCATCTGAGTTAGTAGAAGATGTGGATGTTGGAGTCATAGGAACTGCAGTAGTACTGTTACCTGAAAGATGGGGAACTCGTATTAAAAACCAAATATTTTCCAGCCAGGGGAAAAAAAAACCTCTTGCAGTTCAATTCTCATTCTTTTTATATTTACCAGAGCATGCCTTTGACTTATTTGTGTTCTTAGGTTTTCGCTTCCTGGTCTGAATTCCTTCTTTTTTCATAGCAAGAGGTCGGGGAACCTGGAAAAATATAATTTCCATGGTGATCATAGAGTTGCATATATACTCTAACACCAAAAATCAAAATACACTACAAGAACAAATGGTGATGTAGAAAATGTCTGTTGAACTCATGCATAGCACGTCAATTTTTCCTGTGTCACAACAGCAATTTAAAAAAAAATCTTGCGGTTTATTTGGGCAAAACAATTAACTGTTCACAGGGAGTTTTGTCTGAATAAATATAGCAGTGAAACATTTTTCTTGACATGGCCTAAGTAGTCTTACCAACACCTCACTCAGTCCATAGATAAACAGTACACTTAAGGAAAAACAGTGTTGTTCAGACATAGGTCATATGAAATTAAATTGGACAGGCTGCATCTGATCCCTGACTTCTTATTCCAGTCAATCAGCAAGGAATTATCTCCAGTGGCTGATTCTGGAAAGCAAGAATGCATACAAGACGAAAAAATACTCCTTCCTGTGGACCAGCTATGCAAACCAGATCATCGCTGGTAAGTGTTTTAGGACAGGAGCTGTAGGCAATAATCGGTTTGGCATTTGTTCGTATAATCATTTTTGTTCGTGATACAGCTTTATACAGAAAATGAGCTCAAATATCAGCCTTGTGTTCTGTGTCATCTCACTGATAATCACTATATAGAAAACTTTTTTTTTTAAAATATATTTTAACATAAGGATAGCATGAGTTTGGGGAAAGACAAGTCAGGCATATGCTTATTCACATAATATGTAAACCTGTGATATAATGTACTCTTTTCCTTGAGGACTAGACCAAGTCTGAGTCACTCCTAATGCCCTCACTCTTCAAACACTTATGACTGGTTGTAACTTAATCCACAGGGGCATAACAGGCTCCAAGTCTCACCCAAAACAACTCCAGCATATTCAAGATAGAGCTATTTTCTTCCTCTGTTATTGCCTAGTGAAGATTGGAAAGGCATTTAAAGCTTTGCTGGCATAGACATGGCTTGAATTACATTTAAATTTTTGCTGGCATAGCTATGTCTGTCAATGAAAAACTGTCTTATTAAAGTTTTAGGGGACTTTTTCCCCACTGAAGAGCTGGTTTAAATCACAGTGGTAAAAAGACCTCTGCCGCTCAGCCAGAGGAGGTTTCTTTGTACAAATCTGTCTGGAGAGCTACAACGGCAAACACATAACTTTTCAAAAGCCTAACTTGCTAAAACAGTATAACCATTTTTTAGTGTCAGGCATTTTTCAGTCATTTTAGCCTTTTTTTCTTTTTCTTGACTCAGCAGTACAAACCATTAGCATCAATGGAAACACTAACCTACTTTGAGAAAGTCTTATGGCACCCTCAAAGACATCAGGCTCCTGCCGGCAGGAGGACCACCCCTTCCCCAAAGAAGCATCAAAGCTAGTGAGGAATCTCCCCCAGTGAAGCGCACGCTTACCCCATGGAGCTTCATGTAGAGGCCACAAGCATTGCAGACTGGCTCACCCTCTGCGTTCCTGCGCCACAGGGTGGTGGTCGTGGTGTGGCAGTTGGCACAGGACAAGCCCAGCCGCCGCGACGAGGGCTAGAAGCAAGAGTAGGCAAACATAAGTGTAAAGAGGAGCGCAGGAACAAATTATTTATGTCCTTACAGCTTATAAAAAGTACTTTAACATACAGTGGGGACAGTAGGAGGTTTTTTTATAGTATCTATCAATAACATCTCAGCATTAAAATGAGATTATCCTTATTTCAGAGGCTGGAAACTGATGTGAATCAGTACTGCAAGTCTAAAACTCCAGGCAGTCATGGCAGAGACAAAATTCACATTTTGGAAGCTGCTGACTCAGACACCTCTGTTCAGACACAGGCACTGGCTCTTCCTCCAGCAGGACAGCTAGGAAACATCTCCTCTACAGCTGCATCCAGCTGAGGAGAAGGCACTGTCCTACCTCTGCAGCCAGTTTGAGACCCACTCCTCTGCGCAGTGGGCAAGGAGTCAACTCTGAACTTGCCACCAATGTTCTCAACTCATCAGAAAAAAATGCCACTTTAATCATCTGCCCTTGGTGGCACTATGGCTAAGGAAAATGAACTTTCCTGGGTGCCAGAGGCTAACACGTACAACAGCGGCATCTTCTTAAAAACATCTTTTTATCATTTTCCATTTTATTCTTGTACAAAAACCAACATTCCATGGAGGCATGTCTTACAGAATGGAGCTTCCCCTTGGCCGGCAGAAAAGCCAATGGGTGACAACAAGGTCTCCACTGCAAACAAGCCATTTATGACACTCTTCCGTGGAGTTTGGAGCCAAGATGAAGCAACCTTGTATCAGAAATAATCGTATAACCCAGAGCTTTATGGCTGCAGGCTGTATATCATAAGTGAAGGCAGTCCTCATAAACATGTGAAATGAAGGTGAATGGGTTATAAAAGTCCCTGTAACAAGTGATCTCTTTTACGTTCATCACAAGCAAAGAATTTCAGCTACATCATAAATCTACTCTTTTTCAAAGTATCGCATTGTCAAAAAAAATATAAAAAAATCTGTGTGTAGCTCTGTGTCTGGCAGCTGAACAAGTTTACATGGAGAAGTCAGTTTTAGAGGATTGCATTAATCTTATTCTGACTATAAAGAACCCATAACCGAAATTGCTAACTTAAGGGTACAATGCCCTTCCTTTTGAATCGTTTACTGCTGGGTTGTTAGATGTAGCTCGGTCACCTTTGATACCGCAGAGCTGCCTGCCACTTGGGAAACTGATAAAAATGTTTGAGAATGAAGAATATTCCAGAGTAATAACTGACTTTTTCTTGGATTTTATCTGCTTGAGTTTCTTTAGCAGTAAACTCTTGTCTGACACTACAGCTCAGAAAGAACTCCAGATTAAATACAAAATTTGTAAGTCTGAATCATTAATGCATTATTAATTGCACAGAAAAGCAGGCACATACCTCCTCCCCAGCTAAATGTAATGTAGGCTGAAGTACATACACATAATTTTTAATCTTCAAAACCCAGGTCTTGTGAAAACAGAATTTTTTACTTTGTTATTAAATACATATGTACACAGTGTCCAAATTGTTCTTCTCAATACAATACAAGTTTTATATGGATCAGGGGTAAAAAAAAAACTGGTCTTAACACACATGCTTTGCTCTCTTCCTTTGCAAGTGAAATGCTGTCAGCTGTTTCACTCTGTTAAATCTTTCTTGCTTTTGTGTACAGTCTGGTATAAATCTTCATACGTTTTATTTCAATAGCTTTTGCTCATTCCCATATCTAAACAAACAGGCATGTTTTGAAGTTAAAATTACTTTTCTACCACAGGAATTTTATCAGAAACTTCGAGGCAATATAAACATGTTTAGTATTTTCAAAACATTTTCCCTTCTCACCTACATATTTCCAACTGTATGAACACACAGTCATGGTTGATTTATAGTTATGGCCAGGGTACCCGGTAGGGATTGTTACGCTGAGCTGTTTCAGAGTTATTTTGCTGAGGTATCGGGCTGCAGTTTGACTCTGGTTTAGTCTCCTCACTCCCTCACCCCACTTCAAAAAAAAAGAGAAAAGAAACACAGGAATGCCAGAGCTGGGTATCAGCAACTTGAAAGCTGCATTGGGCCAGGGTGCCACAGCCAGTCAAGCTCTGACACTTCAGACAAGCTGCAGATCTGTCCCGTCTGCTGCATTTGTCCCTGGTAATGAGATAACAACTTGTGTCATGAAATTTAGTGGACAGCCAGCTAGAAAATCGGGCAGCCAGTGGTAATTAACCTCTGCCTTAAATTAATTCTTTGGCTTAAGGAAAGGTTTTTAAGTAGAGGTGGGGTTGGCTTGTGAGCGCTTACTGTCTGCTCCGTTCATCACGCATTTGGGGTTTTTTTCCTCCCCTCCCCATAAGGGCACTAAATTCAAACGGTTGTGAAATAAAGAACAGGATATGTTCTAACGTTAGGAAAACAGGCATGGAGCGAAGCAGCTGGCGTGATTGAAAGGGGCTTGAAAGGCTGATGAGTTTGATACACTGTCTCCATACACAAGGGTCCAAACATCAGCTTGAATTACACCGGTGTGATTTATTGTGGCTCACTCGGCAACAGCCATTACTGAAGAGCGTATTCTTTCTCTCTGCTGACCTCCACCCAGATTTGCTAAACACAATGTACAGTTCCCGCTTGTTAAATTTTCTCCTTGCCTATTCAGTGCCAGCTTGAGTTATAAACAGGGGTTCTGGTTTGTACTATTTATTTCCACCCCCCCTAGTTTTAGAAGTATATTTTTAGAAAAATTGCCGCTCATTTCTTAGGGGTAAAACAAAACAAAGGCTATTATCATTGTTTAAACAATCGGTTTTCTTTGAATTATATACAAAACTTGCTTACATTCCCAAGGATCGAGCTCTCAGCAAACAAAGCAGGTCTGGAGAAATTCCTAGCCCTCTGAACAAACACTTTCCAACCTTCTTTTTTTTTTCTTTCCATTGGAAACATCCAACATCAGTGGCACAAATTTCTTCCAGGCCGCTGATGCCCCCTCATCGCTGAGGTCCATCGACTTAAAAAGCCAGGCTAGCCCAGCGTGAGGCTCACCAGGGGTGAAGAATGATTTCACCAGCACGGGGCACAAAGGTGGGCTCGAAACTGTGCCCAGGATGCCAGCCCTGTTGCCGATGCCCCCATCGCTTCATCCTGCACCCTTGTCACCTTCAGTTCTGCAGCCGGAGGGACCACGGGGCTCAGACAAGGTCTGAGTGTGTTTCCCCCATCCTCGCCCCCACTTTCCCTCTGGATAACGCTGACTGTGGGTCCCTCAAGGCACGGTTCCTCTCCCCCCCCTCGTCCCCTCCAGCTGCACTCACCACTCTTTTCTGGGGCTTGATGAGGGGCCGGCTCAGGCCGTTCATTTTCGTGTAGAGCCCGCAGGCGTTGCACAGGTAATTGCCGGTGCCGTCCCTCCTCCACAGCGGGGTCTGGATGGAGCCGCAGTTGACGCACTCCCGGCTCTCGGACAGGTCCTCCAGCAGCTCTGAGGGGGCAGGAGAAGAGGGGAGAGGCGGTGAGGGGGGCAGGAGAAGAGGAGAGAGGCCAGCTCTGACCCCGCCACCGGGAGCCGGGCGAGCAAACAGCGGGTCCCGGGCGAGCAAGCGGTTCAGCCCTCGGAAAAGCAATTCCCCGGCAGCGATCACAGCCATGCGGTGATTTTATATAGAAATCCTCATTTTTTTATTTTTTTCTTTCTTGTTTTTCTTTGTTTTTTTTTTCTTTTTTAATTTCTTTCAATGTACCCGAGTCGCTCCCGTCCCCGGCGCAGCCTTCGCTTTACAAAGCGGAGGGGAGCCGGTTGTCCCCCGGGGAACCCTGGACTCCCTTTGGAAATCTGGCTGGAGCAGCCCATAGAATCATAGAATCATAGAATCATAGAATCATAGAATCATAGAATAACCAGGTTGGAAGAGACCCACTGGATCATCGAGTCCAACCATGGTGAAACCCCATTGCGGCGCCCATCGAGTGGAGACGGGGGTGCCCTTGGCTTTTAAGGAGGGCAGGGGGAGTTGAGGGGTCGGCTTCCAAAGCCCCCCTTGGGAGCTGGAGGGCAGGGATGGGGTGCAAGGAGCGCTGGTTGTGCCCAGTATCCCCCAGGGTCGAGGCTGGGCGAGTTTTTACCCCCACTTTCATTTTGAATGCCCCTCGACTAGTAAAACTTCAGATTTCGATACAGCCTTTGGGACCCTGGTGTGCCAAGTCAGCGGCGGCTTCGCCTCGGGCATTTGGACAAATTCAAACTGGCTGGTAGGAAACGGAGGAAATGGAAAAATATGCGGGATTCAGCCTCCTGCTCCCATAGCTACCGAACACCGGAGGGGTAAGGGTCTAAAAGCACGGCAAAATTATAAAGGGAACCCACCTATAAAAGCAAACACCTTCGCCCCTATGAATCTTTATATTCTTGTTCTGACTCTCCCCCTCATATTTCGGGGGGCTTGAAATATGGATTTTACATTTAATGTGCCACGTTGTGCATAAATAATAAAAGGAGGTGTTTGGATTTCTGCAGCAGCCTTGGAGTCGGGGCAGGGAAAGTCTGTTTCAGACTCATAGCTTCCTCGCTGATTTTATTTAATTTTTTTTTTTTTTTTGCTCCTTCCATCCCCTCCACTACCTGTCTTAATTCATCATTGAGTTATTCTTTTACGTCTCGCTTAGCAGCTTTGCACTATAAAGCAAAAGGGAGCTGGAAAGAGGGCACGGAGGGCATCGAGCTGACAAGGAAACAGCCTCTTGGCCCGCACCCACCAAAATATGTTTCTCTTCTCCCTGCGTTTGCAAATTATTAGGAGCTAAACAGGAACGGGCACACGGCAGAGTCCAGAGAGCACAGTTCAACTGACGTTGTCAGCTTGTGGCTCTCAGCACATCGCTAAGATTTATTAATCTTTGCACTAAAAGCACCGTTGGAGTCTGTAATCAGGAAAACGCTTAAGGCTTCAAGGACGCTGGAAGTTAAATAGTCATTTGCCTCAGATATTTTCTTTATAACATTATCTTCCTGCCTGCGGGAAGAAATTCTGCCGTGGCAATATTTCCAGGGCGTTTGAAAATATTTTGCCCCTTAGCGCGTGAGAAATGAAACGTATTTACCGCCAAGGAAAGCAAAATAGAGTTTTAATTTTAGATGCTGTTGCAGCAGCTCTACGAGCGACGCAAAGAGAGCCCTATCAAACTGTCTAATATTTAGCTGCAAAAATACATTGCGCCTACAATTTCCCAGACCGCTGACAAGGTTACTCGCTGCCGGCTTTTTTCTTGCAGGAGCAGAAACTCAGCGGCCCCGCAAGGAACCAGAGGGATCGGCTCCAGGGGCACAAGGGAGGTCAAAAGACCAACCAGGAGCAGGAGAAGCTCCTCGCCCTTCCCTGACATTCTCCAACGCCACCTCTCTCCCGGAAAAAAAAAAAATTAAAAAATGGATTTTTTTTTTCTCTCCATCGCCTACTGTTACACTGTAACTTTTAGAAATCGAGTTAAAAACTCAATTTTGGTGTCGTCTTGGGGCACAGCTTCTCTGTTTTACTCTGCCCTTCTTCTACCACCTCTACCACTGAGGCTTCTCCCTCCTGTCATGTTAGTAAACACCATGTGGGAGGCTTAAAATGCCTCCATCTACCGAGTATCGTCGAGAGACGAAAAGAACACCGTGTACACCCCTATCGAAAGATGAAAAGCCATCCAGTGATTTTCTGCGACTGGAAGAGAGAATCACAGTGTATATAAAATATACCGACCTGGTGGGTAGTTTATGATTAAAGCAAATGATGATCAAATGCGTGTGCACGCGTGTGTATATGTACACATATATACATAAATATATATAAACACCCATAAATATATATTAAATGTACATGTATATAAATATACACATATGTACACACCTACCCACGCAGCTTTCTATAATTCTGTATTTATACATACATAAGTATATTCTAAAGTTGAGGAGACTGTCAGAATCGTTAATCTTCCTATGTCTGAATAATTCCTCATAGCTCAGCTTCCACTTCTACGATTAATTTAATGACACCTAGAATTTCCTAAACTAAGAAAAAAGGAAGGGACACCTCGGAAGCGAAAGTAAAATTCCATCATGAGGTGCCGTGTTTTAATAGCAGTTTATAAACGGCGTTTCTCGTTCGTGTGAGAGGTTTTGCTTTGCTGCTGTTCTCTTTTAACGAAGCAACGAAGTGGTTTGTAGTGGAAATAATCCAAAACGTGTTAAGAGAGCCCCTGCAATTTTCCTCTACTCTACAAGAAAGGTTAATTTGCAATGAATTTGTTACCATTTCGCAGACAGATTATCGCATGTCGCGGAAGCAGAAATGTACGGATTTGGGAAACTTAAAAGCGAGGCTTACGCCGGACAATTCATTTTGGGAACAGTGGGTTTGCAACCCCGATTGCCATGCCCCAAACAACGCCGGTTTAATTTTTTTTTTTTCTGGTGTGCTCTCTCTCAGCCCAAAATAAACGACGAGAGCCACCTCCGCTCCAGAAAAGCTCTCATCCCGGGACCGTCGTTGTGCCACTGGCATCACTGCCTCGCTGCCTCCTCCTTGCGCCCCACGGCACCCCCTGGATGATGCTCCAACGCGGAGCAGCCCCTGCCCACCCTCTGGGTGATGCTCCAAAGCAGAGAAGCCCCTGCCCGCCCTCCCAGCCGCGGTTCCTACCTGCGCTGGGTGCGCGGACGGGGATGGGGGCGGCCCGGCCCTGGAGGCAGTGCAGCATGGAGTTCTCGAAGGGAGCCGTGGGCCAGGCGGGGGTGAGCTGCGGTCCCACGTAGGACGTGTAGGGCCCCGGGTAGGAGCCGTTGAGCGGCCGGGCCAGCGGGCTGTACTGCTCCCTGGCTCCCAGGCCGTTGCTGTAGGCGCCGGGCTCCCGGGCGGCCCCGTTGGCCACGGGCGGGCTGGGGGAGTACGGGAAGCGGCCCGAGGGGTGGGAGCCGCCGGCGCTGCTGTACGAGGGGCTTTCGGCGGCCGGCTGGGACCAGACGGCGTGGCCGCCGCCCGGGTGGCCGCTCTGGGCCGCCCCGCTGCCTTGCAGGTAGGGCAGGGTGGGCAGCATGGAGCCCACGCGGGTCGTGGGCACGTAGACGGGCGAGCTGGGCGTGGAGTGCATGAAGCCGCCCGGGGATCCCTCGTAGGGCGCGGGGCCTTGGGCGGCCGAGATGGCGAGGGTCTGGTACATCTCCTCGGGCTGCTCGGCGCCGAGGGCGCTCGGCTTGGAGCCGCGGCCGGACCAGATCAGCTTGTTGGTTTGGTCTAAATCCGCGAAGAGCAGGATGTCCTCCCAGCCGGACAAGCCGGAGGGGTGGGGGGGCCCGAAGTGCACGTAGGGGGCGAGCAGAGACCTGCCCTCGGCGGCGGGGGGCGGCGGGGGGGCCGGCCGGTGGCTGCCGTCGGGCTGCAGAGGAGTCTTGGAAGAGCCGCGCTCGCCCTGGGAGCTGCCGGAGGAGGAGGAGGAGGAGGGTGAAGGAGGAGACTGGCCCTGCTCTCTGGTCGCGAAGGGGCAGGAGGAAGCTCCGTCGTCCGCAGGGCACCGCTTCACCGAGCACCAGCCGCCTTCAGCCACGGCCATCCAGGTCCCCTTCTAGCCGCTGGGTGTGGATGGGGAAAGGGGAGGAGGGGAGGAGGAGTGGGGGGGGGGGATCCGTGGGGTAGGGCGGGGAAGGAGGACACAAAAGAGCCGGGGGGGGCGGAGGGGGGGAAGAGAGAGAAATAATAATAACGAAGTTAGCAAACAGGACAGCCCGTCTCCCTCCCTTAATGAGATTCATCAGGGCTTATCTGGACCCACCGAGCGCTTAATCAGCCGTATCGCCCAGGCGCTGTCGCCCCCTCGCCCCGGCGGAACGGGCAGAGCTGGGGGCTCCGGCCGCTCCCGCCGCTCCCGCCGCATCCCGCGCCGCGGATCCCAGCACGGAGCGCCCCGCGGGGAACGCGGGCGGGGGGGCGCGGGGAGAGAGGAGGGCGACTTGGGAACAGGGGCATTTTTCGCGGCCCGTGCCAAAACTCCCTTCCTCGGCCGCCGCCGTTGTTGTTATTATTGCGATTATTTCAATGAATGAGTCATTTGACTCAGTTCCACGGAGAAAACAATTAGTAAGGCGATCCCTTTAACGCTACTTCTCCGGAGAGCGAGGTTGGCTTCTCCGCGCACCGCCTGGCTCCTTTGCTTGTTTCCAGCCCAAGGTCACGGAAAGGAGGAGGAGGAGGAGGAGGAGGAGGAGGAGGAGGTGGAGGAGGGAAAGGCTCCCGGGATCCGCGGGATGCGCACGGCCCGGGCCCCGACGTGTGCGCGGTGACACCGGGGACGAGAGCGGGGCCAGGGACGACACACCTTGGGGGGGTGACACCCACCCCGCGGCCAGACGGGGTCCCCGACGAGACCGGTCCCGTCCCAGCACGAGAGAGGCTGGACAGCCAGCCAGCCAGACAGACAGACACGGAGCCCCCGGCCTCCGGGAGAAGGGACGGAAAGCGAAAGGGGACGCGGAGAAGTGACAAGCAAGAGAAGTGGGGCGGCGAGGCTCCCCTCTCTCAGCCCCCCTCGGGACTCCCCAGATAACCGGAGGCGCATGAACGCGGGGCGCACGCGGCCCCCTCGCAGAAAGGCACAGAATAAGTCTCTCCCTCCTGAGAGATAACCGGGAGATAAGGCTCCGGCAGATAAGAGGCTCCGGCAACCGGCGTCGGATGTTTGCCCGCAAAGGCTCCCTCGGGCTCCCCCGGGGCAGCGGCCGAGGGCGGAGAGGAGGGCGAACGGGGAAGAAAAAGGGGAATCGCGGGAGAGGGGAGCGGGGGAGCGAGGGGCCAAACCTGCTGCCGGTGCCCGGCGCGGGGCCGCGGCGGATCCAGCGCGGCGGGAGCGAGCGGCGGCGGCGAGTCCGGCGGCTGCGGCGGCGACCCAAGTATAAAAAGGAGAGAGGAGGCGCCTCTCGCAGCCCTGCCGGAAAACTGCAGGCAGCCGGCCCTGATTGGGCTCGGCCAGCCCTAAACAAACACCGAGCTCCGCAGGGGTGCCAGTCCCGGCGGCCGGGCGCTCCGCACCCCGGGAGGGAGGGGGCACCCCGAGGAGGGGGGGGGCACCCCGGGGTATCCGCACCCCCGGCTGCCCGACCCCCTGCTCAGGGAGCGGGGAAAACGGGAGAGGGATTCATCCTCCCGGCGGCCAGCGTCGTTTTTTCTTTTTAACCTCAAAATACTACATTCTTACCCCCACGCCCCCACCCGAGAATATCTTCTTTAGGGTGAATATTCACCTTTTATAAGTTTTTTTTCCTTTTTTACCCGCGCCTCGGCCTCGCAGCTGGTGGCCCCCGGGAGGATGTGCGCCTGGCTCTCGCCCTAAGCGACGAGGTGAATGTCCCGCACCTCCCGCCTCCAAACCTCCTTGGTTTTGCTTGTTAAAATCATATCTGTCTGAGGGAAAAAAAAAAAAAACAACAAACCAGTGACTCCTCCTTGAGTTGTCCCAACTTTCAGGTGATGCCAAAACAAGCTGTGGGATGTGTCTACCCCAGCAGTAGGCTGTAGGCATTTTTTACTCTTGTTTCTTTCTTATTCTTCTCCCTTTTTATCGCCTCCCCCCCCCCCCCCCAAGTCCTCTTATCTCAGCTGTGTACAAACTGATATGGTACTTAGCAGGAAAGTGACTGGAAATTAAAATAACTTCGTTCACCAGAGGTTATCAGCTGGATATCTGTCATCATCAGTTTGTACAGAAAGAGTCATCTGCGGCGAAGGGCCGGACGAGAGCAGAGCCCGGCGCTCGGCAGCCGCAGGCGTGAGCCCTCCCGGCAGAAACCGAGCCCAAACCTCCTGATGCGCGGTGCTGCCGCTCCTGGGGTAGGCAAGGATTTTCTTTCGGGCTTTCCAGGCAAGGAGAATGGGAGGTGAAAAATTTGCAGTGCCGGGGTACACGGTAAAAACTCCATCTGCAGCCACTCGCTGTGCCGGAGTGGCCGGACGGATTGCGACCTGGAAGTTTTACTGTGCTCGGTGATTTTTTGAGGTGCAGCGACGCAGGGGTTTGTTCGGAAAAGGATCCCTTTCCCGAGAAACCGTTTCTCTATTACACTGTGTAATTAAAGGCGACAAGTCTTTCTTCTCGGTTCTCGCTAAATAATCTTGGTCTTTTGGTCACTCTCCCATGTTAACGCGTTTTCTTTTGGGGTTTTTTTTTTGTTTGGTTGTTTTTTTTGTTTGGTTGGGTTTTTTTGGTCCTTTTACTTTTAGCTGTATTTTAATGGATGTAACGTTAAATAACAAATAAGCTTTGGCAAATGAGGGCAGCGATTCGTTGTCTCTAAATGCTCGGCATCCCTTCCACCCGAAGTTGCAGCCCACAACCTTTCCCCGTGGTTTTTACCCGCAAAAGCGCCACAAGACCAAGAGAAGCCACGGGCGCCGATGCCCACGTCATTTCTTCCCAGCTTCTTCCCGCCTTGAATTTCTATATTGAAAATGACCGAGGCTTTAAACCCCGCATTTAAAGGCTTTAAATCCCTCATTTCGTTGAAACCTTTTGGATGCCTCTTCTCGAGTCAAACACGAGGGTATTTCAAACGTGTGTAAGGTGGATATAATGTGAGAAATGCCGCGGTTGGTTTCTTTTTTTTTTTTTTTTGTTAAGTGACGGGCTTTTCTCGCTGGGAGGGGGGTGAAGGTGCCCCTGTGCCCCCACGGGGAGGCAGAGCCCCTGCCCGCACCGAGGGGGAGGATGGCTGGGAGGAAGACCGGCCGCGCTGGCCTGGCAGGCGCCTCTTTCGCTGGCTCCAAAGCGACTTGTGTTTTACCCTTCAGGCGCCTCGTTTTTTTTTTTTCTCCGCTGATTAGCCTGTTTACGTTATAGCCGGGCTACAAGTTTCGTTTTATTTCCTCCGATAGACCCGATAAGAAAACCCGGCCTGAGCTAGGACCGGCTTGGGAAAACCATTCCCGATCAACCTCTTTTCTCTCTGCTCCTTTTCCTTTCAGGTTTGCTCCCGAATTGCTCAAATCATACAGCCTTGGGTTCCTAACTCTTCATGACGTCACTCTCTTCCCAAATCCCACTCTTCCGACGTAACTTTTACTCAGGGCTAGAGGAGCCTCCCGGGTGTCTCGGCGGAGGGGATTGGCATCTGTGGGGACAGCGCAGGGACAGTTTTTTTTTTTTTTTTTTTTGCCGAGAGAATCCAGGAGGGGGGATGCTGAGTGCGAAAAGGCACCTCTGGCGAGAGAGATGGTGCCGGCGAGGTGACCATTGCTCCTGCTCGCTGTGGCCGCAGAGGGAAGGAGGCAAATAGAAAGAAAACCAAACCCAAACAGAACAAACAAACCAAAATAAAAAAAAAAAACAAACCAAACAACCGCCCCACAAAAAAAGAAAGGTTTCATAACCAATTAAGGCAAATACCCTTGTGGGCACTTCAACCTCCCAAAAAAGGGTTGGGGGAAAACCATGTGCAGGCACAGCGCGGTTGCTCCTTCCTTGTCTCCCTCGTCACTGCAAATCTGACCCCTTACCGGGATGCACCGGGGAGGAGGGGAAGGCGCCGGCCTGGCCTCATCCCCTCCGCCCCGTTGCCAGCCCCGGCAGCCCCGGGATTCCCGGGCATCGCCCCCCGGGCCGGTCCCGCTGCCCCCCGAGCGCTGCGGCCGCGGGGGCTCGGCGGGCTCGGCGGTGCGAGGGGTCACTTTGGTGGCTATCGCGGGACGGAGCGTGTTCTTTTTCCGAGCCGTGTTTATGCAACTTAATGTACTTTAGAGGCTGCTGGGGAGTTTAGGCCGGGCTGATAAGCGCGGCGGGTATTACAGACGACGTGCCGGCAGCTCTGCCCCTCTCTCCTCCCGTTCGCTTATCCGCGCTACTTAAAATACACTTTTATCAAGGCCACCCCACGATACGGAGCGTTTCCATTCCCCGGCGGCGGTGACATTGAAGCGGAGTTATCGATCGGGGCGCCGCCCAGCCCCGCGGGAGGCTCCGCGCCTGCCCGCCCCTGCCCGCCGGGGCTGAAGCCGTCGGGGCGACCCTCCCCGGCAGGGAAAGGGGGGATTTTAGCAGCTGCCGGGGGAAAGAGGGGACTTAGCCACCGCCCGTCACCTTCCCCTCGGGCCGGGCCGGGCTGGACAGCGGTTCGTGAACCTCGGCTGTCGTAGGAGCGGGGTCACACTGGAGCAGAGTGTGCGTGTGTGCGGTGGGGGAGCCTTTGATGAAAAAACAGATGCATCCCGTGGCGGGGGGATCCCCAAAACCGCAAGGACGAGAAGGGATATTTTTTGTGTACGCATCTTTCCCTAGAACTCCTAGAAAAAGACTGGCGGGTGTTCAGTTTCAGCTCCAACCTTTCTCGTTGGTTGCAAGACAGCAAGCTCTGGCCTCCCTCGGCCGCTCCCACTCCCTCCTTCTTCATCCTCCCCCTGCTCCGGGCAGGACACCCTAACCCTAACCCTGCCCCGGCTCCGGGGAGCCCTCCCCGCTCCTGCCCGGCTCCCCTCCGCCGGGAGGTTGTTCCCTGCTGCTGGAAGCGGCCTCCCCGTCACTGGTGACCTGCTGCCGCTGTGCTTCTGGGTGATTTCCACGGCGTCTCTCAACCCCTGATGCTCGAACAAGCAGCAGAGAGCCGGCACAGACCTGTATGCGATAGGTGGCTAAGAGCGTGTGTGTGAGGCGGTGTTGCGATGTTCTATTTTGTTTTTCTTTAATGATCTGCAGCTTCTTTTTATTTGCCCTCCTCCCAGTCTCCGAGGTCCGCCTGGTTAATGATTTCAACCCTTTTTTTTTTTTTTTTGAAAAAGAAAAGTGATTACAGCCAACAAAACGCGAGAAGGAGAGGCTCCCGTTGCCGTGTAACCGGACAGGGCGCGGGCGATGCCTCCCCCGGCTCTCGGGGTGACAGTCGGGACCCTAAAACACACGGCTGCGATTTAGCTGCTTCTGTCCAACGGGCTCATACGCGCTCGGTCTCTTCCCGATGCGCGCACGGTGCCTTTTGAGAAAGAGAAGATGCGATTTGGTTTTATTGTTACTCTGCTTTTGCAAGGATTTTTTTTTTTTTTTTTTTAGGGCCAGTGATGAAAATGGCCTGATTCTGGTGCTTTTATGAACGGGTACCTTTATCTCCTTGATACGAAGCCGTGGGGTCGCCGCGCGGGCAGCATCCCGCGGTCCCTGCCCCGGTGCCAGGGAAGGCTCCCAGTTGTCCCTCCTGCTGCAGGGGACACGGAAAGCCCGGGGAAACGTTTCTTGGGCTTCTTGCTGCCAGAGCTGGTTGTGGCAGAGAGCTGGAAAGAGAGGGATGCGAGGCACGAAGGGGCCGCCCTTCTCCTCCCCACCGCTTCCATGCTTCTCCCTCTCTTTACCACGATTCGTAGGCAACGTCAAATCTGATCTGCAGTTAGCCACCACTCTTAACTCAATAGCAGAGGTTGCAGAGACTAACTTCTTCTTCAGTTAAAAAAAAAAACCCACCTCAACACCCAGGCAAAATCCTCCATCACCAGGTATTCCCCGGGCCCGTTGCCACCATCGCCGCACACCGCTAACAAAATATCGTTTTCTGCATCAAAACTCGCCGGACAAACCCCCCCGGTGCGTATTCGCCTTCTTATTTCTCTGCCCAGGTAATAAATTGAACCGTCAGAACGGGGCAAAACCTTCCAGCGAAATGTTTTCTACGGGACAAAGTGAACCCGTCCTCCTGGAGGCGTTTTGCGGGAGCGGCTCCGCGTCACGCGTGTCCTCGCTGAGACCCCGCAGCTCCGCGATTGCTGGCATCGTGGCGACCCCTCGCCCACCCTTTCCAGACCCTTTTTCCTTGCGATGTACCTGCCTCACCGAAATGTCAGGGACCAAGTGCCAAATAAAAAACCAAACCCAAACAAAACAACGAAATTCTCAATCTTAGCCAAGAAAAACTCTTCCCTTGGTCCAAACCGGTGATTTTTCAGTTGCTGCTCTCGTGAGAATTGTGAAAATCTGGGGACTTTATTCCCTCTTGGAATTAAAATTGATTTTAAAACATTAAAATAATACCTTCCAGAGCGAGTCTGACCAGTTCTGTAAATGCAAGCCGTACCGGATCGGAAAAACAAATCAAACCAACCACATAACAGAATTAGAGACTCGCGAGTTAACAGCTCGAAGTAATTAGAGAACCTATTAATAGCCTTATTCCTCTCTGCTACGAAAAGTAGGTGGATGGCTCCCGCCTCGAGAGGGATGCGCAGACACCCCGGGGGAGGTGGGATAGAGACCGGGGGAGGTTTCCGACGAGACATGCGGGGCCTCACCGACAAATGGCAAAGTGTGCGAACCCCTCTTTTGCTCTGCCTGCCCTCCCCCCATCCCCTGCAGGCTTTTCCCTCCGTTGGGTTTGGATTTACTGAGTCGCGGGGGCAGCCAGGCGGGTCCCGCGTAGATAAGGGATGCTGCTAATTCACCTCCGACGTCTTCTTTCCCTTTTTGCTTTTCTTACCTTTTTTTCTTGTTGCTCCCCTCTCCCCCCCACAACCTCCCCGGTGTTAATGGCTTTTCAGTCACAGCCCTCTAATTGCAGCTAAAAGTATAAATATATACGTTCGCAGTGTGAATACTGCAATTTCCATTTCGCTCATGTAATCACTGGCAATGTTTATCCATTTCGCTCAAGTCTCCCGGACCAAAGAGGTTGTGTCAATAATTCACGTTTTTTGATTACTTTAGGAAAAGATTGGCCATGTGCAGCCACAGTTTCTGCTCACGTTGAATTTATAACTCACTATTAAAGGACATCAGTATTTTCAAATAATAGAAAGAGCCGTTAGAATGCAGATTGTCCCAAAATATGCTTATAACTATGTGGCTATTGTGTATTGATGCTGTCGATGATTTATTTTAAAAAGTTACAGCTGACTGGATTTCATGAAGCCAAAATACTCTATTTTAATTCCGATTAGATTGATGTGAACAAGAAGTAGTGCGGTCTGATGCACATAAGGATATTTTTTTCCCACACTGTAATGATTTCTTACATTTTTTTACATGCATATATTCTACATATGTAGTTTCTTAATTTATCATCCTCGATAGACATAACACCTGCTTTAACACTATTTAAAGACGTAACACAGCGGTGCAAAGCAGAGACTAATTCAAATGTTACTGGGCAGAGTGTGATTTGGTGTTCATAATATGGATAGAGTTAGCATCCTTTTTCTGAAGTCACTAAACCTCAGAGCAGACCAACATGATGGCAGGCAGTACAGCGACTTGTATTTTCAAGGAAAAAAAAAATTTGTTTTCAATAAACTCAAAATAAGATATCAAGCAGCTGTATTACAACATAACTTCAGGGATTTAGTGCTAACGCCCAACAGTAACCAGGCTGCTATCTGGATCATGCCATACACGTGTAATCTTCACCTGTGAAATAATGCAAAACACAAAGTCTTATTTTAGATATACGTGTATTATTTGCTTTTTCTTGAGCCTTGCAGCAGTGCATTTTCATTGTGACATTGCTATAGTTTGTTTTTTCTGATAGTGGGTGAGTGTGAATCAGTGCTTACAGAGCAGCCCTTCTTTTGAGTCTCTGCTCGTTTATCCAAATCCTAAGATGGTCTAAGGCTACTCATTCAGTTGGAATTTGTCCTCGTTCACTATGACCAAAGCATGAAGAGCCATTTCCACAGACCTCCACGGAAATACCCGCTGAAGCAATAAACCTTGCTAATGGATCAGTTCTGAGGTTACCAACAAGAATTCATGATCAACATAGCCAAGCTAATTGCAACCATTCAGGAACAGGCTCACACAGTTTTAGTGAACACTAAGGTAAAGGACATGTTTTTCACATTTCCCCTGCAAGAGGCAGGTAGACATCATTTTGGCTTTATCTGGGAAGGGACATTACTGACCTTCATCTGTCTTACCCAGGGGTATCGCCACTCCCCAACCTATCGCATACCAGCACAGGAATTGGAAAATGTTCCTGTCCCAGAGGGAGTTAAATTGTACCAATATACTGACATTTTAATTAGTGGCACAGACACTTCAGTTTTAGGACAGACACAGTCAGAAATAATAACTCATTTAGAGGGTCTGGGACTTTAGATACCACCAGAAAAGATACAGTCCCCCTAGCAAGAAGTTAAATTTTTGGGCATCTTGTGGAAAGGAAGGACAAGGTATATTTCTCTCCCGTCCCCTCCTCCGCCTCCCTCTTGAATTTGGAGCAGGTTAGCATCCCAGATAATAAGAAGACACTCTAACATGCTTTATGGTTGTTGGCATTTTTAAGAAAGCACATCCCAGATTTTTCTACAATAGCCTGACCATAGTATGATTTAACACAAAAGTAAGTCCTTTGAAAATGGACAAATGTCCACACAGAAGCCCCCAAGTTGTTAATTTTTGAGGACAGAGTGTATCAAGCCTTAGGGCTTGTACACTTGAATGATCCTCTGCAAACTGAATGCGTATTTGCAATTCATGGACTGTCCATTTGTATATGGCAATGCGGACCTGAGGGGCCCATAGTTTTTTATTCTTGATGCTTTAAGGGTGCAGAAAAGAGCTACTCTAGTTGAGCAAAGGGTCTGTTTGTGGTAAAGCTTGCATTGCAGGAATGGGCTAAGGAGGAAGGAATAAAATGTGGATTCTACACACCGCTTCATCTTCAAGCAAATGGAATAGTAGAGAAAACTAACAAACTATTAAAGTGAATTTTAAACGCACAGTCACTCAACCGGACTATTCAGCTGTCTGATGCAGTAACCTAGGTGAATAATCTTTAGGGAATAAATGATTTTTGTCTATAGCTTCCCTCGCTACTGCTTGGAAAGGAAGAAACGAGGGGAAACATGAAACCACCACATCAACTAGGACAATCAGTGTTGGTAGAATCGCCACCAATGGGGGAGATTCCCTGAGTCTTAAAAAAGACAATTAAACTCATATGCCTAGATGACCACTGATGCCCATAGGAAGGACCACAGAATCAACACCCAGTGGATTGTGGCTTCCTTTTAAATTGCTAACTGCCAGTTCACACTGAACTGAGCATTTGTCGTTCTGTTTCTTTTTCAGAAATTCCAAGAAGAATTGTTCTTACAGAAGAAGAAGCTCCACCAGGGGACGTTTAGGCTGAACATTAGGAAAAAATTTTTCACAGGAAGGGTCATTGGGCACTGGAACAGGCTGCCCAGGGAGGTGGTTGAGTCACCTTCCCTGGACGTGTTTAAGGCACAGGTGGACGAGGCGCTGAGGGGCATGGTTTAGTGTTTGATAGGAATGGTTGGACTTGATGATCCTGTGGGTCTCTTCCAACTTGGTGATCCTATGATTCTAAGACGACCCTTAGAAGACACTTAATGATACAAATATTAAGTCTTGTAATGGAATCTAAAACCAATGGACTTTTTTTAAATGAAATTTTGTTTCCTTTTTATTTTACCTTGTCTTTTAAAGGTTTGTTAGAACCTTACTGTAGAACTTATGACTTGAGTTTTGGAGTGCGTTTTTGTTTGTATCATTGGTTTGATTTTTTAGGCTTATTTTACTAGAGAAAAATAGTGTGGATGAAGTGTGTTTTCATATGTCGTGCATGTATAAATTTAGTTAACCCTTTTCAGAATTTTGATATGAAATGGCCATGGTCCCAAGCCCATATCAAATATCCAGGAAGTATGGGAATGCATTCCAGCAATGCAAACCTAAATTTAGCCACTGTGGTTATACATGAAACTTAAATATATTCAGAACATGAATGAGGCTGGGACAAAGAGGAATGTATTCTCTTTTTACTGGGAAGAGGCGGAGAAGAAATCCAAGTAGGATGCAGATCAACGGGTCTACATATGACAAGGCCTCTAAAATTGCAGTATCTGATAGTATGACAAACCCACGAGGAAAAGCTACCAGACTTTGTGCTACTGAAAGATGGGATTGTTGGCATAATTTCACCTTAGTTAAACCAGTTTATGTGCTATGCCATTGGCACCATCGAACCATAGGACTAATGTTCAGATTTAAAATGAATGCTGTCAAATCCAACCCAAATGACCCATTTAGAGTAATGTGATAAAGGCAAAAATTTCTGGAGAGAATTTGAAATAAAGATCCCAAGCAATCCACAAATTTCTGAAGTTGGACCATATGTAGTCAGAAACATAGGTCAACAACAGATATTGTTCAAGCCATCACGGTGTAGAGCTATTGATGCAAATTAATAATTCTACTATAAACCAATCTGCTCACAGTTCTGAAACGTCCTATGCTTAATGGTTGGTGTAGTTACACAGGTGAATTCTCACCACTCCAAAATGAACCAGGAGAGGTGTGACTGTTACCACAGGGACGAGATTGGGAGTCCTGAATGATATAGATGCCAAATTACTGGCAAATAAATTGAGCACAACTACAAGTGATTTAAATGAATTGGAACAACCATTGAGGTCTTCTCTATTAACACTGGGAACTAATCAATGGCTTATGTCTGATATATTGCCTCAGTGGGAAAGCATTAATGCAAGAGACCACTAATTGATTGTGGATACACTTGATGTGGCTCAAAATAATATTTCTTTAGCTCTTAGCTGTATCCAAGCTCAACTGTGGACATAATCTACAGTTGCAGTAATTGTAAGACAAAGCAAAAAGGGTATACTACCCACTGAAATTTGAAAGGTAATTTGTGATTATGCAATTAAAATTGAAAGGGAGCTCCAATCCTGGTGGTATTTACTTAAATTCACCTGTGACCCTGTCAATCGTAAGGCCACAGTCTTCGTTTTAACAATATATGATGCTTCAGTGTACACCTTATATCCAATCACTACATTAGGCTTGAATCATTAAGGGATATCCCTTAAAGCACAGAGTATGGGTCCAGAAGAACCAAGAAGAATGGTAAACTGTTGATGTTAATGGATGTGTTGTACAGGAACTACAAGAACTTTTTTTTTTTTTTGGTGAAAATAACACCATCAAAGCCCAAGACATCTGTCTTGACACTGAGTAAAATGTCTGCCATTTTGAAATCCATCCTGACATAAACCCTGGAACGATATTTGTGTGTATTTGTAAAGGTTGTACTTGCCTGGAAACACTTTGTGATTCCATACTTGTTGACAATATTACTGTAGGCACCAATAACAACTCAAACCTTTGTGTTTGCAATTCTGTTGAACTCTTTGGATGAGACTTCACTTACTCAATACCCATCACATCTTATAGATTGCTGTAATCTAACTACATACTAATTCAAGAACTGTTACCTACCCGTATCAGGATGAATCTCACCATGACAAAGAAATTAATTGCACTACCAGGACTTAAAGTGATTGCTGAAGAAGACTCAGGAAAAGGGACAAAAGACCTGGATCACTGTCCATCATGACCCAGAGGAAATACACCATATCCTGAAACAGAAGAAGGAGGATAAGGAATGCCAGTGGTGGGATACCCTTTTCAGATTATCACTCACTGCTACAGGCATTCTTTACAGAAATGTTGTTCTCCTAATGTTAACCTTAGTATGTTTTGTTTTAGTAATAGCACGATGAAGAAACTGACTTGTTTGTTATCTAACATGTACCTGTTTGACCTTACACTCACCAGAGATGTCTCCAAATCTATTTTGATACTGTGACGCTTGAATTACTGGAGCCACTAAGTAGGTTATGTAGGAAAAGGACAGAAAACGGTTGGTACAAATTGGTTAATGTTATTAATTGATTTGTGGTATTTTTAATGATCAATATAACAATTGTTTGTTGTATGATAACACATTTAACATCTTCTCTATCTCCTTTCTTTACTCTTTTCCCACTGTTTGTCATGTAAGAATCACCGCTTTTAAAGAAGACCAAGAGGAGTCACCAAGCATGAAAACAACCATTTAAGTCATGGGGTGGTGTAATGGATCAATTCCATGATGGAATTGGTATGCCTTAACCCTACTGGTTTTGGCTCTTGGGCTGCAGGAAGAAGCAAATCATGTGCAGGCGGTGTGCAATACTGCAAGAGTTAATAGGAACATCTCAAACATTGCTGCTGCTTAGTAGTGCATGGGACAGACATGGTTAAATCATCCTAAGCAGGATGTGTCTGGGGGAGAGAGCACTGAAGAGCCAGAAGTCTTGTTTTGGAGCCCTCCTGCATATAACAGGTGAAAGCCATGCGTATGCAAATGAAGACTATTGAGTCTGTGCTAGTTGCAACATTCCATTAAAAGTATATCCCTCTCCTATGATTCCATGTATAGGCAAATCCCTGACTCTGTGTGTGTGTGTGTGTGTGTGTGTGTGTGTGTGTAGCTCAGGGGCTTAAAACACACCTCCCCATGGAGTCAATTCTGCACTCACCACCTTGGGATCCTAGACACTGCCGGAACCTCCAAAAAAGCTCATATCAGTCAAAACATTTCCCTTATCCAAAATAAAGGTTTTCACCCAGTATTTTAATTATTCAGCCCTTTAAAGGAAAAGATCTAACTTGGACACAAATTACCAACAGGATTCATGTTGAGAGGGCCAACAAAGTGTTCTGCATTTTCCTCTTTCAGTTGGGTAACGGAGTCACACCTGGGGTGGTAAGAAAGATCTATCATACCTGAACCAGAAGCCAAGATGTCAGCACTGCCTCCCAGTGCAGCCATCAGAAACCACAGCAAAACTTCTTGTTTTCTGCCTGGTCCTGAAGGTACAAAGAAAGCAATGCCCCCTGAACTGGTTTAAATTGTTGTCTGTGCTTTGGGATTAAGGTTTTAAACTTTTTCTGCTGCAAAAGGTATGGGATAACATGAATAGTGTCCAAGATATTTCACTCACGGAACTGGAGGGGGCACATTTTTGCCTAAAATCAGAAATTAAGCTATACTTTAATTCTAGTTCTTATTACCTGCACAAATAGTTACTACTCATCTCACAAACTGTGTCTGTGACCTGTGTTAAGTTTACAAATCTGTTTGGTTTTACTGTTGATGGCTTTAACAGGAATGTTGAATGACATTTCCTTTATCAGGGGTTTTCCAACAAAATTAACTTCATTTCTGCTTGAAATAAATGGAAAAAAACATATTTTGCTCGTGCCTGCTTGGAACTACATGTACCTCTGAGGTCCAGAAGGTGACACATCTTCCATGACTGTTTCCTCTAATAACTGTAAAGAGGAGAAGCTAACGGTTGTTGGCTGTAGATACTAGAATGATAAAAGATTCTGTGCAGAAATACGCTAGCCATAGCGCAGCATTTGGAGTTCTGAAATATAAAGCTGACTAGAATGAATCTACGGAGAGGATCAGAAAGCAAACAATTAAACCTGAGCTGTAAAGGTAGGACCCCTGAATTTAACAGGTTCAAATTCTTGGGCCAAATAAGCAGGACCAGCCTCGGAAAAGCTTAGCTGAATGTTAAAATGTATTTCAGCTGAATTCTTCCTATCATCTGGGCATTTTGGTTACAACCAGTGCTATTACAATGAAAGCAGAATATGTTGGCCATTTTGTTATGACTGAGGGTAGAATTGGAGAGAAATTCTAAGTGCATGGGAAGAGGAGGCTGATGGGGACAATCTCATTTGGAACTCGATTACAGTGCTTAAGCGAACAGAAAAAGAATACAGGTTTGGAGTCAGCAAGCTGGCACAGTGGCTCTGAGCTGTAGTAACAAGGGAAGTGCCTTTAGCTGGGTGCAACACACAGGAAGAAGGATCTACCTACATCCTTGCCGCCTGGAGAACAGGGTGTGCACAATGATACCCACACGCCAGGGTGGCAGCAGGGCCCAAGAAGCAGCAGGGTCCCCAGATGTGCTCTTCCTCCACATATGGAAGAAGTTCCTCCCTGGGTCCATACCCTCAAAACAGACATGAAGCTACAGCCAGTCACCCCATGGCATTTCAGAGGCTGGGGCTGGCTCATGGGCCAGCTCTGCATAAAAGCAGAATCCACCACACCTAGAATAACACTCTACCGCAAGGAATAGGCAACACATATTCCTTTATCATATTCAGCATTACAGTGCTTCTCAGTATCTGTCTGCCTGAATGTCAAAAATAGACTATTTAACGGATTAAATTATTTTATCAGCCCTCTATTTGGAAAGCAGAAATCTGCTGTGTAAATCTCAAGAAGTAAGCAAAGTCTAATGATGAAGGAACAACTCCACTGGGAGTTTTGCTGGAGAAAGGCCTGTACAAGTTGACCTATTTAATTAAAATGTAATAAAATGCAATTTCCTTTACATCATTATACTCAAATGTCCAGCTTAGAATCACATATTTCTTAAAGTCTGATCAATGTGGTTCATCTGTGGAAAAAAAATCCCAAGCAAAAAACCAAAAAGATACCCTTAAGGAAATCAAATGTAATTAAATAATTATAAATATATAAAATTAAATTAATAATTAAAAAATAAATGAAGAACACTGACACTATTAAAAAGGTAAAGACTTAATCATTTTTGTTGTTGTCAGTTATTCATTTGTGGGCCATCAGGCTATAAATGGGGCAATTTATTGACTGCAATATAAACTGGATATATGCCATATTATTCAAGAAAAACAATACACTGGAAAAACAATACAGAGAAGAGGTAATTTGTACAGAGTTCATGAGATGATTATATCATCTAATTATGAAACTGACTCGCTATGCCCTTGGCTCTATTTATTGCAAGAGAATTGAAGGACATAGTAAACATACTGAGAGCCTAGTAATTTAAATTTAAATCCTGCCTGTACATCCAAGCATCCAGGAATTGGTTTGATCCAGCACATGGATCTAGAGTCCCAAAGGAGGTTGCTTTGATTTAGGACTCAAGATACTAATGAATTTTTCTGTGTGCTGGAAATTAAACATAAGATGACTGCCCCATTATGCTGAAAAGTGCTTTGAGATTCAATCAATATCACAGAAAATGTTTAATAATATTAATAACACAGACAAATAAAATAATTTATTATTTGTTGCAAAACCTGACAGCAGTTTGAAAGCTGTATTTTTCACACTTCACTCGTACAGTGCCTCTCTGAAGTCATTCATCAGAAGCATTTGGAAGCAAATCATTGCAAAGTCTAAACTGTAAGACATAATCAAGACTTTGCACACAAAACTCACTCGCTCACAGTAAAGCTCATCAAAGCACAGCAGCATCCAAGACCAAAACAAAAGCAAGTTGCTGAATTACTACTAGTATTGCCAAACTGTAGCCGCACTGCAACCTTTTGAACTATTTTCAGATGTTTTTCCTTGAACTTTTTATGCTATTTAAGGAGCATGCACATATTTTCTTTGTTGATCATGTTATAAATATTAAATAACCCCCTTTTTTCACATCTCTTCTGATGTTTTTTTATTCTCAGTTGGTTATTTATTTATTAGAGTTCGTATTTGAATATATTTTAGTGGGTGACAGCTAGCCATACTGTAGCAAACTGCGGAGGAGGCTAATATTCAGAATGATTATAAGGAGGTTATATAACAGGAAAAAAACTCTGTGTCTCTATTTGTTTTTATTAATGATGATGCTGGCTTGCATACAATACTTTTTAAAATTAATGCTGTGATTATCTAGGAGACAGAATAGCAAATGGAGAGTCTGGGTCTGAGTTTGACCCAGGTAAGAAAGGCATAATTCTGCATGTCAGAAAGTGCAATTCTACACCACATTGGCTTTGGTGCAATCTTGGCTTAAGAAATCCTCTCCCTTTGCCAGGAGGGACTCTTCTGCCTGGAGGAGTCAGTCCAGTGCCAGCACAGCAATCCACTGCCTTCTCCCAGCAATGTTAATGAAATTCCTTGTGGGACCACACTGGAAGAAAGGCTATTGAAACAATTACAATTAAAAATAGTTCTCCCTCTCCTCCTCCCATCAACGGTTTATTTTTAACTTCCATCACTTCAGTGCTCTGATTTAAGCAGTGTTCTCCACGGAGTTGTTTTGGCACAACTGAGAAGGTGACAAACTGCAGGCCAAAGGTGGGAAGAAGAATCTGGGATAGGAGCTGGTTGCAGCAGCTTAGCTGCCAAAGGCCGTGTATCATTGGACTATGGTGTGATAGTTCATTGTATGAACTTAAACTTTGCCTTTCCTGACTGCTTTCACAGACATGTAGCTTCTCTGCTGCAAATTCCTAGTCTAGAAATACCAGACCAGTTGCTTTTCTGACACAACCAGGTTAATTTCCATTAGAGATTTGCAGTCCTGTGAGTTATATCTTGGAGAAACACAGTGTAGGAAAAGCCTCAGCCAAATCATGAACCCTGTATCTTTAAAGACCTTTATTTAGTTGGCTAACTTCTAGTCAGTGGAAGGCTTAGATGGACAGGGTTAGGAGCAGGCAAATATTCAGGCGCAGTGCCTTGGCCATAGGGTAACAGCCACGTATACATCTCAGCTCTGTTCCCTTTCGTGTTTCATTGAAATGACAAGTACCAAGGTTTATAAGTGATTCAGGACTGAGTAAGAACTACTGTTGGGTCATTTTGTCCAGGACTTGGGGTTCTTCCATCTTTTTGTAAAACACAGGCCATGAGTCACTTGCTGAAATCTCCTTTCCTATCTCTCCAACTTCCTGCCACTTCAAGGACCTCAGCCTGTGGTGGCCCTTTGATTTATTCTGTTGTCTGTCAGTGATTTTTGTCTCTTAAGGACTCAAAAGTTATAACTTAATTTGAATTTTTGGATACAACCCTGTGAGCACTTGGGCGAACTTGCATAGCCTTTAGCGTACAGGAAGTCAGATAGCATCTAATCATCTCCCCGTTATGGTAAAAGTGTGTCCTTAGCACATTATTAACCAATGGATTCTAGAGCAGACAACACAGTACATTGTATAACCCATCCTACAGTTCTCTAGGTTAAAAGCAATCATCTGACTTGTTCACATGTGACAGCATCACAGCATGACATTACCCAGAACCCACTGAATCCAGTGGAAGAAATAGTAATTCTGTTGGGTTTAGTGCCTCAGGTAACTCACCTTTATGTATCACAGTCTGTGTTTTGAGTCTCCACCGTGTTCATCAGCCATAATTTTTCCTTCCAGTCTTGTCCTGGCCTATGGACCCGGAAGATTTTTTTACTCACAACCCGTACTTCTGGCAGATTTAAGACTTCAGTGCCAAACTTTTCAATAAGAAGACTTAGTTTGCCAGCACAAGCATATTGTTCCTTTCTGCTCCACACAGACTGTTCCAGCCCTCCCTGAGATTAGTAGGTCTTCTTATAATGCCGAAAATTTTAAATAAAGTAACATCACAATGGCTCTAAAGGAGCACTTCCATGAGGCTCTCCTGTATCTCAGTGGCATAAACAAAATACCCAATGAAAAGTGAAACAGTTTGGTTCGCAAAAGTGTGATTTTGTAATGGAATTAAGTGGCCTTAGCTTGGCTGGACCAGACTGGACCATGAGAACCTGCAACATTTCAAGAGCAATATGGAGATTTAGCCCTTCATTCTCTGCAGCTTTAGTCCTGAAGCTGTTTCTTCAAACTGTGGTGAGATACAAATTTCTGTACTCAGCTACTTCAAGTTTATCTGCCATTTCTAAACTTTTTTTCCATCATAAAGGGAGGATAGGTTCTCACTAACTTCAGTGACTTTCCCTGCATTGGAATATCCCTCTGTTTGCATGTAAACTTCAGTCATGCCTTTTCTGTCCTCGCTTCCCACATGGGAAGCATCAGACCATTGATACCTTATTGCTTTCAGGAGGCCTGAAAGGAGGTTGTAGAGAGGAGGGAGCTGGCCTCTTCTCCCAAGTGACAGGGGACAGGACAAGAGGAAATGGCCTCAAGCTCCACCAGGGGAGGTTCAGGCTGGACATCAGAAAAAAAATCTTTCACAGAAAGGGTCATTGGTCACTGGAACACGCTGCCCAGGGAGGTGGTTGAGTCAACTTCCCTGGAGGTATTTAAAAGAAGGGTGGATGAGGTGCTCAGCAGCATGGTTTAGTGGTTGAGAGGAATGGTTGGACTCGATGATCCTGGAGGTCTTTTCCAACCTGGTGATTTTGCGATACATATTATATAGAACCTACACACTCACTCTGGGGACCACAGTATATGGCATGCAAACAATGTTTTAAAAAAACAATGTATTTTCCTAGTAACCTGTACATATACATCAAGCTGGCAGTCATTTCAGAGAAGGCTCATGTTACTCCTAAAAAGTCCTTAACAAAGTCAGCCAAAATTCCAAGAAAAAAAATAGAAAGACAAGCAGGTAACTAATCCATTTTGGAGCTGTCAGGATGTAACCTGAAGCATACTTTTAGAGGATAGGTAAAAATCTGGTTCTTTCCTAAACAAGGAACGATATGATGGTTTAGATAGGGAAGGCTAAAGGATGAGCATGCAGTTGCTGCCTGCACAGAAAACATTCCCAAGAAGAGGACTGATCTGACGTGGTTGTAATGTATGGTTATGATCTGCCAGATAGGTGGTACTGACTCAGAGCTCTCACTCCTGTGCTCCCTTTCCTGGCTGTAGCTTATGTACAAGAGTAGAAAGAAGGAAACCCCATGAAATTATCAAGACGAATGCAATAAACATACCTGAGCCTGTCTACTTCTTTCACTGGTTAAAGCCACTAGAGAAACCCTGCAGGGATTTCAGCAGTTCTTAGTGATGAAGATTTATGAAGCCCTTTTAAAAACTTCATTAAGGGGTCAGAGAGATTTAAGTGGCCTCACAAGCTCTGCATACTGAGCTAGGAGATTCACTTTGCAGAAACTTAGCCAAAGGCACTGACGGGAGAGCTGGCTTGCAAGGACTCTTCATGCTTTCTGGCCTGGGAGGAATGAGGCTGGGTACCCTACGGGTCTGGGTAGCACAGCGTACGTCTGAAGTCCTAAGCAGGGCTTGTGGCATGTTAGATCGTTGAAGGAAGCTGCTTAGCAAAAGTAATTGCTCTGAACAGTAAGGCCATCATACTCTTGTAAAAAAAGCCATGTCTGCATACTCTGCTCACATATCTCTCTTCTTCCAGCTTCATTTTTCCAAAATATGGTAAAACATTTTTGTAGTTCAGATGAGTGCGATTTCTTCCTTCTGACAAAAAGTGCTGCCTGAATCCCTTCAAATCATAGCCCAGAATCTTACCTTCCATACTGATGCCTCTAAGCAGTTGTTTAGGACTGTGATTATTTAGATATAAATAGCAATGCTCATTAACCTAGCAATCACTGACTCCTAGCTATGAAAATGCAAATTGTGTTAGCTTGTTTGTGTTTTTGTGAGACAGAGAGAAGGTGGTAGGTGGAAGGGGGAATGTTCCCCAGGTGCTGCTGTTATTACGCTTTTGTCTCACTGAGAGCCAGGGAACGTTTCATCTGCACCCAGCAGAGCTTTGCTGGGCTCTGTTACATCACGGCTGAGGTGGGTATGCATCATGCACATCTTATAAAGGTGGTTCCTGGACTGATGGATTGGGTCAACATCAACTCCTGGACTTTTTCTTTCATAGGTATGCAGCAGGAAAAGCTCTGGTAGCTGGAAGAGCCAGCAAACCTTGACAGAGGGAGAGATGGAGACTGCTCTTGTAGTGTCACAGCTGAACTACCATTGCCTTTGGCTTGCTGAGGATGCCCAGCCATCAGGAAGCAGCCAAGACGGAGAGATGTCATGAGCTGTTATACAATCCAGAATAAACCAAAGCAGCACATCTCCTTTTGCAGCTGTGTTTCAGCTTAAATGCCCAAATGAAGCAACCATCCTCTACTAGATGGCTTGTAACCCAACACACAATGTTTCAGGTGACATGAGGGAAGCATTACACAGCCTCAGTGTCTCACAAGAAGGCAAGAGCCTCTCCTGGATCTGGAGGGAGAGAAGGTTAAAAGATAAGGGCAGTAAAGGATGGGGAATGGGAGAGACCTGAGAAATACATGGTAAGAAGAGAAATGCTGGACTGTGCCATCAAAGATCTCCCTCACCTCATATCCCATTCCAAAAGCTGCTAGCAGCAAGGATTTACACAAACCTCCCAAAGAAAAAGCTGTATAAGTCAGTCTCTCCCTTGCTTTCTTTTCTCCTATCCCCAGCAGGTTAAATACCTTCAAATCTAAGTGCCTTCAACACAACCTGAAGTGGGCTCCTGAGTTTTAGTAGCGCGTTATTGGAAGGAGAATCTCATAACGGAGTCCATTTAACAATTTGTTTTCATTGTTTTAGGGAGGCTTGCTCATACTAGCCCTCATTCAGGAATGCACTTTTTACATTTGCCGAATTTAAAGCACCTGCTTTACGCTGATTGTGAGGGATGGAGGGAACTATGCACTTGTGAATGAGATTCCTCAATTAGATTTCACAGCAGAATGACTTGAGCCTGGAGTAACCTCCATTAAGGGTTAAATTTATAAATGGTGCAACAGGCAATGCTCAGTTGCCTCTCTCAGTGACACTACTATCTGGTGCTACTTTATTATCTGTTAGAAATGTAGTATTGGCTACAGCGTCTCCAAATCAAGCCATAATAACACTTCCCAAACAGTTATTTGAGAAACAATTCAATATTAATCAATAGCATAAGGAAGTTTATCTACCTTTACCTCCTTCCTGTAGAGTTTCTTAAAGGAAAAAAGGACCTTACCTTGCTGCCTTCATTTGAATACAATCATCTGCTGGAGAAAGCGGAGACTTGGTAGTGAGCCGATTGCCATTACTACTGGCAAGGAAGGCGAAGCCTCCCTCATGACAGTGAGTCATGAGATCTCAGCATTGACAAGGAGAACTACTACAGAAGAGCTATTTGCGTAATATCCCAGAGAAGAGCAATTAATTGGCTTCATTGATGCAAGTTTAGCATGAGCTACACACTACAAATAGCAACTTCATTCAGGCCATTTCAATGACACATGCTAGAGGTAGGAAGAGCCAAGACAATAATGTTTTGCTGTGGCATTTTGGGAAGCTGGGGATCAGGAATTTTTCCAAAGCGGGAAGCTCGTTTTTTTAGCTGAAGTCTTTGTTTTGATTTCAAGCACTGCTGACTATGCACTGTTGCCACGTTTTTTAGGTATCTCTTTTATTGCTCCCTGAATGGTAGGGCACAGGGAGATTTCTGCAATACACAACAACTCTACTAAGGCATATGCTATAAGAGTGGAAGGAATTTGCTCCAGATATGCTATAAATATGGAGTCAGCTAATTTTATCTAAATACGTCTGCATCGGAAGCATTGTTCTTGTGTACATTATGGAGACTGGGGATATAGGGTGACAAAGAGAAACAGTGGGTGGCTTGGGCACCCAGTATCTGAGTTCCTCACGCGCCGTGTCTATCCTGGGTGCTGATAGTCTCCACAGCTTTGAGGTGTGGCACATGCACCTCTGACACTCCCAGACAGCTGTCACTGGTTGCCAGATGTGGCAATGGCTCATCTAGGAGAGAAAGGCTGTTACGGGAGCAGCTTAATAAGCTTTTAAGCCCGTGCCACTCCAGTAGGCAAAATACTGACCTGCATGGGTTTAGGTAGTTGCAACTGCAGGGGGTAAAAGCACTTGGAGAGCTTATTAACAGCTCCAGAAAGTAAATTCACAGTGAAGGGTACTCTGATCCTTCATCTGGAGCCATGTTCATAGGCTGCCAAAGTAAGAAAAGTCTGAGGTGACAGAAATTCATGAATCAGAGCCTGTTTGCTGTTGTTTGGGTTTTTTTTTCTATTTTCCATCTGCAAAAACATACAAATGGTCAAAAAATTGTTTAGGGATTTGTGCTGATCCCCAATTGGCACTCCTAAAATTTCTGCTTAATTCAGGTTTGTGAGTAAAACAAAAGATAAACCGAAGCAGAGCACAGCCCTACTTTTCCTTGAGCCACTGGGAACCATGCCAGTATTTGATTTTTTTAAATCTGGTTTCCTTGGCTGATTTAGTAATGCAAAATTAGCAGCCCCAAGAAGGAAAGTGCAAGTGTGAGTGTGCTATGCCTGTTATACACTAAAGTGGATTACATTTCCCATCAGGTCCCTTAAGCAAAACCTGTACAGCTGTGAAGTACTATATATTTTTTCTCTCTCTCTGGTAGGGCTTTAGCAATAAGTAAATGGGTTTCTTGCAGACCTTCTTCCTGGCTTTGAGTGCTGTCATGGCTCTTAACTGGGAGCTGTCAGCCCAGCTGCCACATCCTTTTTCTGTGGAGGGGAAGGAGAACTGTACTGTCAGGTCAGCCAGAGAGGAGCAGAGAATCTCTGTCCTCTGTGATTTTAAAAGCAGGTTAAACATCTTAGGACAAGGCAAGACATAAGAGAAAAAAAAAAAAAAAGGACTTGGTAGCTCCCTTAGATCCTTGCCAAGAGAATACTTCTCTGCCTCTGTAACTGAGTGATGATCCACGTCTGCCAGTGGACAGTGTGGTTGCAGGGGAGAGAAAAGTTACATTCCTCAAATAAATGATTCATTGAGAATCAACAACAAGCTCCAGGAACAAATCACTGTCAATGTTTGGCCTCTAACTTAGTCACGAAACCAAGAGGAGTTAAAAAAGGAATGGCTGTGGCTCAGCAATGAAACTCCTTCAGCAATGAAGCCCCCACCAATAAGTACCAGTGAGTGCTGGAATGGACCTTTATTTCTAGAAGTTACTGTAGCTGTGGAAAATATAAACTGTATCTTCCCTACAGACACAGCCAAAACTAATCAAAATACGCCTTGTAACACAAAGGAAATACCTCTGGAATATGATAAGGAATATGAATGTAGCTCTTTTACGTCTCCACTAGCTAATAACAATAAGATGAACTGGTAGCACTGTTTTTAGCATGGAGATTAATAGCCAGGGAGAAACTGAGAAGGAGAAAGTACACTTTCAGTTTTCTTTCCGATGGCTAATTAAAAAGCCCATATCTGAGAGGAAACGTTGTGGAAATGAGAGCTATTTGGATATGCCTTCCCCCATATACTATCATTCTGCTTTGTGAGGAATGCTTTATTAATGCTAATCTCATCCCTGTGCTTTGACAGAAGTTACTGTTTCCTTCCTTTGCAGCCGCTAAGGCTCAGTTCTATTACAGGGTTTGTTTAATGGGAGCTTTATTATTTTACTAAATTACCTCATCTTCTGGGAACAAAGTTAACCTTGAACTACGAAGCTAAATGGCTTTTTAATGATGCAAGTCTGTTAGGAAATTGTGCTTTGATGACTCCAAATTTTCTTCATTTCTGCATGTTTAATGTGTGCAATATACTCACAAAAATTGACTAATTTCTGCAGACTTTCCTGATTGGAAAATCAGTTTACTGCGATTATTAGGGTTAAGACAAGTGGGAGCAAACATCCTTAATGGTATTCAAGTACCAATGAGGAGCCCCTTACCTCACTGGGGAACCCATCTTCAGTAAGCTGGGAAATAATACAACACTGACATTTAAATATTCAATACTGAAATGTTTAAATTCTAAGATTATTTAAATATCACTCCCAAGCGTATTCTGGCATGGAGCCTTCTTTCGCTGTCATGACACTCCATGAGAAACTATGAGAAAAAATGAGAAGCGACCATTAGACCAAATGAGACAGTGATTGGATCCAGAGTTTGTAGTCAGGCCAAAATAATGTGATTTTCTAGGATGATCTATGGGCTGGTGGATCTCTCTGATGCAAGGGAATCAAGGCTTTTGCTTGCAGGGCCATTGTCTGAGTGCAGAGAGTGAAGCACGGTATGGACCTGTTCTATTAAGATCTGATGTATGCTGTCTTGGTTCCTGTTTGATTCCCTCCCAAATGCCTGTAAGTCCTTGCAAACCCACACAAAAGATTTCTTGACTCAAGAAAAATGTATGTCTATGTTTAGGGTGTGTGCAGCTTGGGTAGTTCTGAGAGTGTATTGCCCACAGGTCACCTTTGGGCTAAGCTGGGGGCAATGTTTTTCATTTGTGTCAGACTTGAGTGGGAAGAAATACATGAAAATCAAACAGAAATATACTGTTTGCTAATGGAGTAGCTACACTGTGATGATACATATCTATTATACTGTTAGAACTTGTGAACTTCTCTCCACATCTCCATTCAGAAGACCCCTGCAGTATGAACAGAGCACTGGGTGCTGCTTCCCCTTGCTCATCAAATTGCCTGACACACATAGTCAGGCACAGTCTGTCTCATGCTTCCAAGACACACTGAGGTGCCCCAGACCTGCTGGATGTGTGCACACACGCCCCTTGCCTGTCACCTGGGAAAAATGGTGCAGACACATGGGATGGTTAGGGAACCAACATTGGAAATGTTGATCCAATTTCCAACAATTTCTTCCCAGCCACCATGTCTCTGAGGGAAAGGGACCCCTCTCTGGTCCTAGATGGATGTGTGGCTTCACAAAATGAGGAAAGGCATTCCCTGAAAGGAATGGCAGCTGTGGATAGGCTGCAGCACTGGAAGAGCTCATCACTGGTGCCAAGAAGTTCCCAGGAGTAAAAGCTACCAGGGCCATGGGACAGGCTGGATAAATTGTCCCAAGGGCTTCAGGCAGCCCTTACTCACATCAGGCTTCCAGTTTTGCCCCACTCTGCAGAAGAATTAAAAGCAACGGGGTTGTGAACAGATCACTTCTAGCACATTTTTCATTCTGCCCTTCTCACCCTACAGAACAGTCCTAACACATCGTGTAAAAACAGGTGTCTCTGACAGCCTCAGAATTGGCACTAGTTATTTCATCTGTTGTTAAACACTCAAAATCAGCTAAAAATCATTCAGAAGAGAAACTGACAATTCTGACACCTGCTTTCCTGGTCTTCAGAAGCTACAAAGCTGCTGCCTGGACTTTGCACTCAAATTAAGAGCACAGTCTCTTTCCCTGGATACTCTTGTCAGGTGATCCACTCTTCTACCACAACACATCCAAATTATCCAGATAAAACTCTTGATCCTTTCTGGTGCCATCCAGTAAGATTACTTCTCATTCTTTTGCTGTAGCTTTTTTATACAGAGACCTCTGTTTTTGCCTAAAGGGATGGTGGTTAGTTGACATAAAGAGATCACAAACAACCAAGTGCCTCTCACCCACAAACTTTTTATTCCCTCCAGCAGCTCCATTCCTGTAATAGTCCTGGGCTCCCACATTACGAGTCTCTGAAAATTCTTGCTCTACAAAGTAGGAAAGCCAGCTTTCCCCCAGGCAGAATTTCACAGTTATGTGTCAAAATATTTTCCAGGTGAGAGTTGTGGGACAATACAACATGACTGGCATCAGAAAGCCAAGGGAGGAGTTCAGGCAGAAGCTCACTATTTGAGGATAGCAGTGATTCCCAATACTTTCCTAAGAATTGGTGACGATCTGGATGTAGATTGGGTTATGAAGTCATTTAGCCGTGTTAGTCCCAGGATACTCTGCCCGTTTTCTTCCCCCACCATCTGGGACTGCAAAGGAGCCCTGTGCCAGTGCAGCCCCAGTGTATCTCTGGACTGAGCATGGAGTGAACACCTGCATTCCACAAGGGCTTCTAGACCCTTAAGCAACTGCAGCTTGTCAACCTCTGCCTTTCAAGGAGCCACTGAAAGTAAAAAGCCTGTATTTCCTGCAAATGATCCTCCACATGCGAAAGAATACCTTTTCATATTTCCTTCCCCCAGTCCTCTGGTTAGGTGTAAGTTCTGCCGACACAAGATCATGGCAGTGCTTGGACATTCAGTTGACAGACAAGGTCCTGCTGTGCTACTAAGCATAAATATTTCACCTTCTTGTTGCGTTAAGCCTAGGCTGGATTTTTTTTCCCCTCAATACTTTTTTTTCCAAACGGGAATGCAAGCAGCTGAAACCCAGCAAGAAAACATGAAAATAGATTTCTAGGAAAGTAACCAAAAGAGCTTTACCAGCAGGACAAGTTGCTTATCGAGAATTATTTTAAGAACGTGGGGAAATGAAACTTTGAAGACAGAGTTCCAAGAGGGAAGATTTACTGAGGAGCTGAGGGTTCAAAGCGGGATGACAGCACGGCTATCAGGAAACTGCCTCTGCACCTGTTTCTCCACCAGCTGCCTAACTGTACTCCCCCTCTTTACTGCTGGCAGCTGAACGGCTGAGATCTGCATCCTATTTTGTACTAATCCACTCCACCGTCTGTCTGGAAGTTTTGCCAGTCACCTCATTCCCTCCTCCTCCTGAGCAGAGACATAAGACATAGTTTCTGGTTTTAATGCCCAGCTGTGCTCCAGAGACCTTGTATAAATCCAAGTCACACTCTCAGAAAACATCATCGTGCCATGTTTTAGTTTCCCATCTGTACAAGGAAAATATGTTACAGCTTTCCTTCCTTCTTGTGCATATTATCTAGAGAGGCTTTAGGCTCCTAGGGTGGGAGCTACTTCTCTCAGAGGTTAAATCCAGCATTTAACACAAAGAGATCCATCTCCCAGTTTCAGCTTACAGCTGCTGTTGTTCTTTAATGGTACCTGAAGCTTTTATATTATGGTCCACTGGTGCAAATTAACTGTGAATCAAAGTCCTTTTATGTATGGAGATGAAGTGCTACTGCTTTGCACATGAGCACTCGCAGGTCTCTTCCAACCTGCGTGCCTGAACAGTTAGTTTCATAAACAGGAGTCTTGACTTCCTCCTGTGCCCTCCTGCCCTGGAGAAGTGCACAAAAACTCACACTTGCTGTGCCAAATCCCAAGATCCCAGAACATTGCACTTCTTCCCCTGTGCCAGGAGGAGACAGCAGGAACGGGTGGCTTTGCTGAAGTCAGCAGGGCATTGTACAATGCCCTGGTTTTGTGTGTGATTCTGGAGTCAGTTTAGGATGATGAAGCTAGACATTTTAGCATGTAGGCACCAAAGCCAAAGTAGACTCACATGCCCTTTCATGTCATTAAGTGATGACACATCTAGGTGAGAGAAACTGGGAGCACTCGCCATCTCAGCCAGACCCCAACTCCATCCCACGCTGAACCAGTGGCTTGCACCAGCCACAACACCAGCCAGCCTTGCCCACTTCTTAGCCTTCCAGGAAAGGGGGTTGGTGAAGCAGACATGGCCTGGTGGGCTCTTTGCATGCAAGGCCCGGATGGGATGATGCGTCTTGGTGTTCCCCAGCAAGCAGGTCCGGGAACATCTTCAGGAGCTTTCCCCAGAGCTGTGCAGTAGCAGCCCAAACTGCAAGGTGGGGCAGACATTGTCGGCAAAGCCTCAATTGGTAAAACCTCCTAAGCAAACATGTCTGCAGATCCCGCCTGCATCCCTTGCAGGGAAGCTGCTTCTCTGATCTCTTGCTGTCTGCACACACAGAGCATGGTCTGGGCCGATGACAGATGCAAAGCAATGTAAACAACACTCCACAACCAGGCAGCTGGCTGCCACCTTGTCACAACTGGTGGCGTGTGTGGGATATGAATAGGTCTGTGGGCACCTGCCTCTGCAAAGACCAAGCTGACTCTCTGAACGGCTGTTTAAGCATTGCTCTTGCTTGCTCCCAGTGCACGCATCCACATTCAGGAATGCTGCCAGGTCTTAGGTAGCTCCAGAGAGGCTGAGCTTGGGACATGGCACATGGAAAGACGCAAATCACACTGAGCTGTGGCAAGGAAGAGTAGTGGGCATCTTGCAGAGGAAGCAAGACCAGTCCAAATGCTCTGAAGGGGCATCCGCTCCTCAGCCACAAGGCACAGACACCAGTCCACCTCTGCTTTGGGTGACAAGGACCTTGCAGAGACCTTTCTTTGAGGCATGGGTCCATTGTTTAGACACCATGCACTGCAGCAAGTGGAGAGGGTGGATTCAGCTCCCAGCTGAGCACAGGAACTCAAGGAAAAGACTAAGGAGAATTCTTTCAGAAAAGTGCTGTTCTCCCTGAACTTGAACTATATCCCATCATGATGGATTTCAAATAATGAACAGCCCACTTAGCATGTAGCTGAGGAGCCCCTATCAAATTCCCAAGCTTTTCCTCCTCCCTGACACTGAGAAAATTGGTTTTAATGTATCTCATATATCAAGTCTGTGACCTCCTGAAAGAAAATTATTCTTATTTTAACATCCACAGCTGAAATGCTTTTTGGCAGTATGAAACTGTTTCTACCATATTAAACTCCACTTTGCATCATTTCCTTTGCTCTCTTCCTCCTGTGTCCTCCCTTTGCTTGCAGGTCCTTACCTGGTTGTTTGCTGCCATAGGGATAGCACAGGTGGCAGGAGCAGCCGATTGCAGAAAAGTGATAAGACAAGGGCTATGAACTTGGAAACTTTGGTCAGCGTCAGCTTTTTGGTGGACAAATGCCTTT
This sequence comes from Phaenicophaeus curvirostris, assembly GCF_032191515.1. NCBI lineage: Eukaryota > Metazoa > Chordata > Aves > Cuculiformes > Cuculidae > Phaenicophaeus > Phaenicophaeus curvirostris. The sequence continues at coordinate 49,782,779 of NC_091394.1, read as the reverse complement.
AATCTTTGCAGTAAACCAGTGGGATTCTTGCTCCAGGCATCGCTGTTGTTATTTCAGGAGTACCTGGAGAATTCATCCCAAGTCCCGGGCCTTTTCAATTAGGGAGAGAGGTATCAGGAGCGTGCTTACAAGAGCTTCCAGTGCAAGTTAAATGCACAGCACACAGAAATTTGTACCATGTATATATATATAAAGGATCATGTGCACACGTGTTTTTTTAATGCATATGTATTTAAGTATTAGTGCATATATACTCATGTATGGATGTCTCCTACCACTGCACAGCCCTCTAGGAAGCAGCAGTGTGTTCACAGTGCCTGGCCACATTGAGCATGTTTTCAGCATCTCCATTGTATTTGCAGGCAGAAACCGGCATCCTGTGGGTTCTCCAAACCTTGGGTCTTTCATGACCAGTCTCCCTGCATCTAATTGCACATCCAGAAGCTGTCAGGACTGATCTCTGCTTTGGGCCTCTTTTCTGCCTGGGTAAAGAGCTCAGCCTGGGATACCGCCTTCTCAAGGGACCACAGTGATGTCCTCACAACAATGATATCTTTAAGGCATCTTGTAAGCAGTGAGTCTGTGTTTCAAGCTGAAAAGGCAAGTAGCACAGAATAGATGTCAGCGCACCCTTCACAGAAAACTCCTAGGAGAGTGGAACCAAACCTTGAAGCTGTCACCCAACAAGTGACACCTTGGGAAAAGGCTGACTTTTCTCTGTTTCCTCCAACTCTCTCACCAAAAGAGCTGCGCCTACACCAGTCCTGTGGTGAGGGGACTGGAGAACAAGCCTTATGAGGAACGGCTGAGAGAGCTGGGGTTGTTTGGCCTGGGAAAGAGGAGGCTGAGGGGAGACCTCATTGCTCTCTACAACTACCTAAAAGGAAGTTGTGGAGAGGAGGGTGCTGGCCTCTTCTCCCAAGTGACAGGGGACAGGACAAGAGGGAATGGCCTCAAGCTCCGCCAGGGGAGGTTCAGGCTGGACTTTAGGAAAAAAATTTTCATGGAAAGGGTCATGGAGCACTGGCAGAGGCTGCCCAGGGAGGTGGTTGATTCACCTTCCCTGGAGGTGTTTAAGGGACAGGTGGACGAGGCGCTGAGGGGCATGGTTTAGTGTTTGATAGGAATGGTTGGACTCAATGATCCTGTGGGTCTTTTCCAATCTGGTGATTCTATGATTATATTATTGTATGATTCTATGATCAGGGCACCGTGCCACCCCACAGCAGCCATCCTGTGATAAGGCCTGACAGACCGGTAAGTGTTTGGGGCTGAGAGGAAACCCAGCACCTTTGCACATCGGAGCCGTTTACAATGACTTTTGTTGCTGATGGCGCATGTTCGGTTGTACTTGTTAAATCTTGTTAAACAGGAAACAGATTTCAAGGCGAGAGGGTCCCTTAGAGTTCAAGCTCCTGCTTTCAAATGTTCTTACAAGATGCACAATTGGCACTAGCTTACAGGAAATATTTAATTGGAGTCGGAAGGCGCTGGCTCCACTGACCTTGTATTCATTCCTCTACATGCTCCTTTCACAATGATTTTCACCTATAGCTTAAATCAGGGATTTATTTATACCAGCCAATGGCGACTTCAGCAGCACTGAGGGGACGAGCAGACTGTGGAGATGCAGCAAGCAAAAGGGAGGAGCAAGCAACAAGGACCAGTTTTACGAAGCAGAAGGGGCTGCCACAAACCCGAGAGTGACATATTTATGAGTCCAGTATCGGTTGCCTGCACTGATAAGCCATGGTCATTAAAGGAAGGAAAAGTCACCTTTGTGTATATAAAATATACAAGATTCATGGTCTGAAAAGACTCGACAGGAAAACATTAGGTAAATAAAGGATATCCCATAAAGCATAATGTGAAAATTAAATTACCTCATAAGGGTGGAAGGTTGTCTGTCCCAGCAGTGAAAGTGAGGAAAAATGAAATTCCTCTATTCCATCTCAAAGCTGATTTGGCTTTGGAATTTTGGGTGGATCTAAACACATTGTTATTAACGTCTATAAAGAAAACATTAGTTCATTACGTTGGACTGGAAATGCTGCAGCTTCCCATAAATTTTCACTGTATGCTCACAAGGTTGTGAGAAGCATCTTGTGCATTGCTGCTCGTGGTGGTCAAATAACAGAAGTGCCATTTTGGAGGAAAGCTGGACTTTCAGCGTTGTTTCCAGCTTTCAACTCTCACTGGACTTTCTATTCAAGTGATTTTGGGAGCTGTACTTGTGAATATTTGGAAAGGTTTTCTTCCTTCTTGCCCTGACTTCTTTTTTTCAGGTGAGTGAAACCTATCCAGAATCCACATGTTTTTGCTTGAACTCATCAGTGCACCTTCAAAGCTGAGGAAATGTTGAGACATCAGGGAGAGGCAAAAAGAAGCAAACTGAAAGAATTTATTTATTGCAGTATCCAGCAAAAGAAAAAATGGGAAATAAAAGAGAAAGAGGAAAAGAAATGTGTAACCCAGTATTTCAAAGTTTTATCATTAAAAAAGCTATATAAAAAAAACCACACACTTTTTTTTTTTTTAAACCAAATTAACAATTTCATAAGTTGTCTGCTAGAGACCTTCCCTGTGGAAGGCACGCACAGCCCCTGCCTTGCATACAGGTGACTAACCAGTGAGCAACGTATAGCTTATCTCTGCCTCAGCAGCAAGTCCCTGTAGATACAGCCCTCAGATTCTCTAAAGCTGTCAGTTGAAAACCACACTGGTGTTCAGGGTCTTGGCACAGTGTTTTTGTTGGAGAGGAGCTGATTCAACCTTAATTAACCTAACCTCCTTCTTCATTGCAAACTGTGGTCCCAGAGACACAATCCCCACAGTGATTAGGTAAATCCAAATAGCAAGTTTTTGCCACTATTAAGGTCAGATTATGTTTTTTCTTTTCTCTGTCAGAAACACCTATTTGAAAATGTGACTGTCTACTTTGATGCTTTCTCTGTATGGAAAAAAGCTGAGGGGAAGCTGCTACCACAGTGGTGTGTGGAATTCTAGAAGGATGACTTTGGCATGGAACTTCACATCAGTCCCTTGGGTCTCCATCCCCAGAGACATGCCACAGCTGCTGATCCAACTGAAAAACATGTTAGACTTCTCTGGTAGGTCACACAACCAAATCCAGCCACTCAGGTGCCCATGCAGGGGCCCAGGATAGAGAGAGGCACTTATTCAGCGTTGCCTCCTTTTGTCCTGAAGTTTGCATGAGCACCTCTTCCCAGCTGCTCTTCCGCTCCGGAGTTTTAGAAGTCTGCACTACCCTGCTGCATTGTTTCATTTTGACTGTGAAGCCCATTGCTCCTTGGGAATCAGCAGTTTCCTCTCCAGAGCATCTACAGCTATTCAGGCCCCTGTATCAGGTAAATGTACTGAGCATTAATAGAGGTGACTGCAAAGCAGTTGAAGAGAAGAAAGCAAGAAGGTAGAAACCTATTCTGGGCAAATTGAACTGAATCAATAAGGGTGAAACTTTGTTATCTTTGCAGACCAGTAATCCAAAGGCATCACTTTTGCACACCAACAAAACCATTAAGGGGTCACCATAAACAGCTCTTTTCCCATTTTTGAAATCTCTGCTTTATAGATCCATAGTGTTAAAATTAGAAGTTTCTTTTTCAAGTCAAAACAAACACAAGCCCGTCTTTCTGCTCATGGCAATCAACGTTGCTCCAGTGGCCACCATTGACCTGGCTTGTACCAGACACAGCCCTTACTCTTCTGGATCTGCCTCCTCTTTTCAAGTACATGGGAAGAGGCTCCTTATTTTTATCACACTTCTTCAAATTGAAAGGTGCCTCTGAGCAAGGCAATCAATATCACAGCCAGGTTTACGCCTAGGAAACTGTGACTAAAGAAACAATAGAGAAGTGTTTTGACACCTCTGGAAATGCAGTTTAGTCCAACTCTGTCATCTTTATGCACAGCCCTTGGGAACATTCCTTTATTTGTAAGGGGTTTATTTTCAAAACTCTTCACGTGGTCCCACATTAGATAAATAAGGTGTGATCCAGAAGTAAGAAACGAGAGACCAGTTTTTCAAGAAGCCAACTAGATGAGGCAGCTTCATTTCATTTGATTTGGGATTTTTCTTTTATTCCCTCTTTCGCCCTTTGCTGATGTCTCAGCTCCCTCTTTAATAAATAACTAGTCCACGTCGCTAAACTCCTGCACATAACTCAGAGCAATTTGTTACTGTTGGCAATGTCTGTGCAGCGGGGGCCCAGGAACAGACCAGCATGGAAGCAGTAATACCTCCCACTCTTCAGGAGCATGATTTCTGCCTGATTACAGAAGGGGTCATTGGTAGGACAATGCAGAGAAGGTGATATACAATTGCAGGCACACAAATTGTATGTGCTGTACGATCCTTACATGAGCCACTTTACCCAGGAGTATCTATCAGGAGAGATCCGTGCTGTGATATCAACACCGCAGATGTGGCAGGACATTAGAAACTAAATACATATTCATAATCACCAGAATACAATGACTGTTTGAGCATTTTATATAGCCCTGAGCCCAGAGGGTAGTTTAAAATGCAGAAATTCCTCTAGAAACAATGATATAATAAATCCCCTAGGCTTAAGGTCCTTCCAAAGGTAAGACTATACATGGTCTCCAAATACTTGGTGAGGCTGTAACATTAACAGCCACGTACGGTTTTTAAAAAAATGAGAAAGGACTACACACATTTTTTTCCTTGACTCTCATCTCTCTGTCCTTCATGAAAGTTGAATGGTGCAAAGAGGGCACCTTCCCACAGCATGGCTATTTTGCTGATGCTCACCATAAAAGAATTAGCTGGGAGTCAAGCTGCAGGAAAAGAGGTATTTTCAGGGTCCTGCCTGGAACAGGAGAGCTTAACTGCGCTTTGTCTGCAAAAAACTTCAAGGGTTAGCTAAGGGCATGTGGCACTACACAAACTGGGCAACACCTTCCTTTCTAGGAAGTCAGAGGGCTCATGAGGGCTGAGGCAGGAGGAACAGCAGCTCCTGGGGAAAGAAAAAACAGTTTTTGGGAGAAAACCTAATTCCAGTGCATACCACTTTCTCCAGCTCAGTAGGGTCTTTCTCTGCTTCCCTTCATCTACACATTTATAAGCATATAGTCTCTAATACTATTTTCCTGTTATAGCCACCTTTCTTGAGAGCCCTGGCCCAACTGAGCCTCTTTTGGACACCAAGACATGGAAGGAGGAATCAGAGGGAACATGATTTCTATACCTAGTCTGGTCTTTGGTTGCCACTTAGCCGGTCTCTGTGGATGTTGTTACTTGAGACTGGAAACCGTGGGGCTCAATGGAAGAACGTCAAATGGAAGGTGAAAAATAAGTCAGCAAAGTGACTGGAGGGCAACTGTGGGTTATCTGGGCTGTGACATCTGGGCTCAGTAGCACCGTGTGCCAATGCTTTCCAATTTCAAAGTCATCTTACTTGTTTCTGTGGTGATTTGGGGGAAGTTTTTTATTCACTGTTGGTTTTGTGGTTTTGTTTTGCTTTTTAACAAAGCACCTCTAGAGTATGCTTTCCAAAAAGTCATTGTTTAAGGTAATAATACAAGAGGGAAAATGGGACATGTGAGGTAAGGCAAGGGAGAAGCAAAGCAGAAAAAAGTCTCCTCAGTTGCTCTCAGTAGAAAAACATTGGGTCTATAGGATGTGATGGGTTAAAATGCAAGGGCATCTTGGAATATTTCAGATACATTTAATGGAAGACCTTTTATTTTAGAAAAAAAGAAATCCTTATTATTTTCTTGAAATGTTATTTTGATGTTTAAGACCGTTACAGAGCCAAGCAAGGCAGAATTCCAAACCCTCAGAGCTTTCATGCATAAAGCAGAAAGAGCAATGGCAAATTGGGTTTTCTCTATGTTTACACTAATGAACAAAATAAAGGCCATGAAGATAATTTTCCTGAGGGAGTTGCAAGAGTCCTGAATAAAAGCCCCTGATTGCCCAGGACCCTCACTTACCACCTCTGTCACTTGATCTTTGGCAGAACTTTGTTGGCAAACCAAAAAGCAAAGTCAGCTGAAAGAGTAATGTGATATGGTTCAGACTGGGGAGAGAAGGTGGTTTGAGCCATTCGGCTCCAAATGCAATGGGATGCAGTGAAGGGAAGATGAGGGATTGAGGAGGAAGGCTGGGCCACACAGCCATGGCACCACTCTGTGGGCACAAGAGCAGGTTTCCTGCCCTGTATGCCACCACTTCGGCAGATTTCAAGAAGTGCCAGAGCAAAAAAGCAGCCATGCTAGTGATGGGTGCTGCCTATGCCAGTCATCTGTGGGCAAGAGCAACAGAAAACAAGTCTGCTGTCTTCTGCGTCAAGTGGAAAGATAACAGCAGAAGGGTCAGCCAGAAGATTATCTCTTTCCTCACCCTTATACAGATTTGCCTTGGTCAGTTGATGCTTAATGCTAGTAGGCAGGTACCTCAAATAAAGTAAAAGATACAGATAGCTCTACTGGTTACCTACTGGTTGTTTGAAGGCAACAACAAACTACTGATGAGAGATAGCTGTCAAAATAAAATTTCTGGTTTTACTTGCTTAATTCACATTAGTGGCACCTTATTGGGCAAAAGAGTGACCCCAGGCAGCCTTGTGGTGATAACTGACTTCACAAGATGATGGCATTCACCTTATTTTGGATGTTTCACAAAAGCCTGGATGCCTAATAAGATCACATGAAAGAAGGGTTGTGTTATTACTTGTGTAATACCTGCTGTAACACTGAGCTCCTGCCTAGTCCCACAAAAATAAAGGAGCCACTCACACACTTGAAAGTCAAACACAGCTACTTGTCTTGCTGGATCAAGACCAAATCTCTTGTCTCTCCAAAATGGAACTAAAAATCCACCACAAGTTCTCATGTGATTTCCAGTATTTCCCATTTTAAGTCAGGCTACAAATCTTGCCTGAACACTTCATGGTGCTACACCTTGCAAGCCAATTCTTGTCAGACCCAGCAATGACAGCCCTTCCTTAAAATGGAAAATAGTTCATATAAGATATCTGTGCACATTCAGACTCCAAGTTTTGGTGTGAGTTTGGTTCAAGTTTGGGCTTATAGATTAATGCTGCTTGCTTACTTACTTATTTTTAAGTTATATTCATTTGCCTCTCTTAATATACTTTCTGTCATGCTTGGCCTTCACTGCTCTATCCCAGCATTTCCAGACCTGTTAAATCTGCACCTTTTACCTTGCTTATTTCTCTGGCAAGAAGGAGCCCCTCCTTCTGCCTCCCCCTTGCCCCTGTGTAAGTAACATCCATCACTGTATCAGCACCTGTCTGAGCAGCACTAGGGAAGGGTCAAGGTACTATTTCCTACCCTTGACAGGTGTTATAACAATGTTGAACCACCCCAACTTATAAAAGTTTCCATTCTGCAAACTGCTGTGCGTAGTTTTCTTCCTGCTATTCCATCCTCCCTGGAGGCTTCTCGGCTTTGTTCGTGCCAAAGCAAAAAGCCACTTATGCTTTCACAAATTTAAAAGTGAATGACAGAATTTCTTGAGATTGTGCTGTGCTGAGAAGAGCCAGCATGCCCCCAGTCAGAGGAATCCTTGCAAGGACTGCCTTTTTAATAAAACATTCTAATTAATTACTTAATTATGACTAAATTAACAATTAGTTTCACTATAAATCATAAAGCAGGCTCACAGATTTATCCAGCACAGCTTCTTTGACACACAACTGGCACCAAGTCTCCTGATTCACTGGCAAAAATGTTTTCAGTAAAACCCAGAAAAAGAAACTTCAAACCCAAACAAGAGCAACAAAATAGTACCCTTTACAGAGCATGAAGAAAAGGCTATAGTCAGCATTTTATCTGGTAGTCTGTCTTCAGGAAATGCCTGTGAAAACAGTTACTGAAAGTAATAGCTGATCTGGCTGAAGATATTCCTTGATTTAAGAAAGGTGCAAAATCCTGGTACCATTTTTTTTTAAAGGAAACAAAATAGTTCTCACCAGAATGGAAGTATTCTGTCACCCCATGAAAAGCAGAATGCCTTATTATGGGTAAAGTATTAGAAGATACAAACCTGCCAGAAGAAAAGATTCATATACTTTTAAGAGCAAAAGGAAATAGCTCTGCATTAAAAATGAGTGAATGGGAAGGGATAGACAAACACAGAGGAGGCCGCTACAGTGATGAAGTGTTTACCTAGCTAGGCTCTCTCTGAATCCCTGAGTGCCATCATCACAGTTTTCCTCATTCTCCGAATTTTTCATGGTTTTTGGGGTTTTCTTTATGAATCGACAGGCAATTGTACCAATGAAAATCTGAACTCTGGTCTACTTTGCTGCAAGTGACAGGGGACAGGACAAGAGGGAATGGCCTCAAGCTCTGCCAGGGGAGGTTTAGCCTGGACATTAGGAAAAAATTCTTCACAGAAAGGGTCATTGGGCACTGGAACAGGCTGCCCAGGGAGGTGGTTGAGTCACCTTCCCTGGAAGTGCTTAAGGCATGGGTGGACGAGGTGCTGAGGGGCATGGTTTAGTGTTTGATAGGAACGGTTGGACTCGATGATCCGGTGGGTCTCTTCCAACCTGGTTATTCTATGATTCTATGATTCTATACCTTCTCTTCATCACCCACATGGTAGCGTGTATTCTGCAGGAGAGAGAAAGAGACATAGAGCTGGCAGTGTCATACTTCCATTAAAGACAAGAAATATGGCCTTTTTACAGGTCTTTTTAGTGTTAAAACATCCTGTCTAATGAGCCTAGTTAAGAAGGGCACTATAACTGGTGTTCCTAAAAGCAAGGTCCCCTTCTTTCCTAACATTCACGCTTACACAAAATGTACGTACCTCACAAAATGGCAGCGGAATTAATCTCACTTGCGTCAATACCTTTTCCTGGGGAGAGAAGTTGAGTGCAAGGCAGAGAAGCCCCACATCTGCAATGCAAATAATATCCCTAACATGTCACCATTAAATGAACGTAGAGCACATGGAGCCCTGGCAGACGTACTGTCCTGAAACCTGGTAGCTGCATAAATAACGCTAAACTCATCGTCATCACCCTAAGTCTCGGGGCAACAGTATTGTAGGGGCGTATTTAACTGAGAGGTATGCTTTCCGGGCTGACATGTGAGTAGGCATCAATAACTCCAATTCATGGTTTACTCTTTTTTTTTTTTTAAAAGCAGTCAGAGGCTCCTGAGGACAAGATGTGGAGAGATGCCTGGAACTGGAGGAGTGGTTTGTAGGAGGAATGGCTGGAGGATGCTGCGCCTCCTGGCCTACTTGGCTGAATCATGCTTCCCTCAGTTGTGGTTTATGACTTCTTGGGAGGAGGGACTCTCAAGGGAAAACAGGGGAGCTGATACTATAAAGTAGGCTGTAAGTCAAATGTTGGCTTTTCAGACCAACGTGAGTGTTTGTAGAAGCAGCTTCCAGATTGCCCAGGCAGTGGAGACAGCTCTTACTGAGCTGGGCAATACTGGGCTTGGACAATCAGCATGGTGAATGCAGGAGATAGGACAGATGAGAGGCAATACGGGAGTTGGGATCAGAAGGGGAATACTAAGGTGGGTGTTAGGGGGCTTTAGAATTCTGCGTACTTTAGCCAGCTGTGGCCAGCTGCCAGTCTCCAGCTTTAACTGCTAGGTTGCTCTTGAGGGAACTTGAAGCAGTGGCCAATAACTCTGGGAAAAACAAAGACAATTAATCGCAACCTTATACCTGAGGTAGTCCTTCCAAGAGTCCCTGAAAGTGTCTGGTATATTAAACAATGGCAAGCTCAGGTATTGGATGCAGCATGCCTGAAAACTGTGTGATAGAAATGAAGTGTCAGCCTTCCATTTGATTCAGTAACTCCAGCATCCTTACCTTCCTTACATCTAGAGCCAGAATCAATTGACTGATGCAGATTCTGATCTGATATGGCTGTTACTGGCATGGTGATGGGAGGGGAATCATCACAAACACTAACAGCAAAATTAATATCTCTTAAGAAATTGCCTAAACAAACAGACACAATAAGTCAATCCAACCAAAAATGAAAAAATGATGCCTCTGAACTGCAGCAAGTGGAAGATAAGAACTAGCCCTTTATTGAGTGCAGAGGCCTCCTGGACAGAAGGAAAAACAAGTAGAAGATCAAATGGATTCTGGGTCAAGTAAAGCACTAGGCAAAGAGGTTTGAAGCCAAACCACAGGACACATTTGTCAAGCTCTTAAAAAAATAGAAATGCAGGATCAAAGCAGAAGCACTCTGCAAATATTAACATTTGTCACCTACTTTTACTTTTGATGTACTTAATTTTGAAGACATTTCTCCCTTTTCTCTTTTTTAAAAAAAAAACAACAGGATAATCTAATCTTTCAGTAAACACACTTGCCTCCTTCAAAAGAAACACAATGACAATATTCCCGAAACATGGAAGACTTTAATAAGAACAGATTAAAAGAACCAGCATATGGGAAACAAATAATAAAAATACATGAAGCAGCAGTCCAGGGAAATGTTGACATTGTTGTCAAATGTTCTAATATAAATGTTTTGGTAGTTTTCCCAACAAAATATAAATGAAACAATAACTCTTTGTATCACCTCACATGCGAGTGGGGGAAGTACATTCCTGTAGCACTTCAGTCAGCAACAAAACAGTTGAAGAAAAATCACTTTAGCACCAAATGGATCACATTCATTACTGATGTCTACGTATTGTTTTGGAGATGCTGCCCCATTGATTAGCAGGATCAAAATATGGACATAAAAAGGTGGGGGGGAAGCTTGAAAACTTCTCTGGAGCATTTTCAACTGCGTGTTTGTCCCTGCTGCACCAGCTCTGCAGCTCGCACCCTTCAGACAAAGTTGGTGAGATGGGTCCAAAATCAATGATGGGCTGACGTTCCTGCAAGACTGTGTGATAGTTTTGTTTTCTTCCTCCCTTCAGTTGGAAGGTTTTTGTGTTTCCACTGACACTCTGAGCAGTGAGACTACAGAGGGAGGCAGCATTCAAGGACCTTCAGCGTGCACTGAGAGCAACCTTCTGCATGCTGAGACATTTACAGCTCTGCGGCCGAGGTACTGCTCTGCATGGCACAAGATACATAACAACAATACCTCAGGCTGAATTTAGGAAATTCGGTAATTGTCAAGTGTGGTAAATCATCTTTAAAGCAAACACTCTTAAAAGTGGAGAGATAAACTTCATTCCCCCACGACAAAGTGGTAGCGAGGAATACGGCAAGGCTGTGGGCAGAGTTTCAAAGCAACCCGGTCTTGTTGGGCGAGATACTGCCGCCTGCTCCCAACTGAATTTCTGAGACTGCTGGCACCATAGTGACAGGCCAGTAATCGTTAACACGGGAAGTCTGTCTGGTGCCTGCTCTTTGTTCCAGCCCTACTTTCATATTTGAGAACCCTTATGGTATACTTTCTATTCACAGCAGCATTTTAGCCTGTCGCAAGTGTGGCCCCAGTGATTATAGTTAGCAAATACAGCAAGAACCCACACATGCTTGAGCCCTTCAAAGTATCTTTTTTTCCCCCCTCAGTTTCCACTTGTTAATATTTGACTGAGTCTGTAGTTTGAACAAGTACTTCCCAAATATAATTCAGCTTTCAAAAAAAAAATAGCCACCAAACGTTTACAGTGCTCAGAGCATTTATGGCCGAAACTTGTTCTGCAGGTTTAGCCATCTGTCCTGCCCATCCTTGCACAACCATACTCTTGTAAAATTCTGTCCGTCGTCTTATTGGGGAGCTTGCAATGCCCCTGGGACCATACTCAGTTCCTGGATATCTCACTAAGATGACTTCTTGGAAACAGTAAAAGCAAGGAAGATGCTAGGATGATGTGTCTCAAGATGCTTACAGCAGCAAGGGGGGAAGCATGCATTGAAACACGAACGACAATCTCTCAAGGGATTCACCAGAAGGAGGGGCAGACCCAAAGTGAGGGATTGTGATCATGTCCACAGAAAAAGGATGATCGGACACGTGCTTCTGACAACACTGATGTGAATTGTTCTGCCAGTAGGAACACCAGAGCTGTGACAAAATGTTTATTACTCAGTTCAGCAAGTGCGATGATTACCGTTACTAACTACTATCAACATAAAAGAGCTTGTCAAGGTGATCCATTCGTGCTATTTACCAATGGGGAAATGTATCTGAAATTTCATAGGAAGTTGAAATAAAACGAGTCCCACCAGCTCCAGCAGCTGCTCTACCAAGCACTTTGTAAAGGTCTATGCATACCTAGCACAGGTGACTCAGTGTGAATTTGCACAAAGGCTTCTTCACTCTGCTTCTGGCAACATAAATTATTTTAAAGAGGATATCAGTTATACCATTCTGGTGGAAGTTATAACAATTGTTCTTATGTGAACCTGTTCATCTGTTTTAAATCTCCTTAATCCTATGCCAGGACAAATGTGAAATCAGAGAATTTTACATACCCAGGTTCTTTTCTCAGCCATGCATATTTACCAGCCCTGGATTTCAGATTTCTGTGCACAAGAATAGTGTATAGTGGTATTGTTTGTTCACCAAGATGGGGAAACAAGGATGCTGCAATAATAATAACAAGGAAGTCTATTTTCCCTTTGAAGAAAATCTCTTTGTTTTTTTAAGGTTTTATGATAGATGTAAACAATTCTGTGTTTTTAGAAATTATAGATTTTTTTTAACATGTAAATATAACATTACTGTAACAATCTTCAGCAAGCCTCAGAGACTTTCACACAAACAAAGAAGGAGGCTGTGGGGTTCATATCAAAGCTTGTCTAACTATGCAGACTTACAGGAATTGTGAAAATAGGGTGGAAATAGCACTTCATGACAGCAATTCCACTTTCATATTGCCTTACTTGTAGCTGGAACAAAACTACCTTGGATGAAGCTCTGTCTTACTATGGAAATAAAAAAATTCTGATCTCATCTGGTCACGAGTTGGGAAAGAAATATTGGGAAGGCTGAAAAAGGGAGAGAACCTTTTTCTAACAGGTTGACTTCCAATAAAAATCCAATTAAGGTTAATAATACTTATTAAAGGTGCAGGATAGGTGGTTTGAGTCAAGTAATTTTATACCAGATCTGCCTCATTTTACCATGGGAAATCTCAGAAACAAAGAAACCCTCGAACCCAAGAACAAAAACCTAAAAGTAATTGCTGTCCTCCCTGACGCTGTTTCAGTGCTAGTGAAATCACACCAGCTTACACTGCCCCTTTCAGATGTCCTTGGTGAAGGCCCAGTTTTGTTGAGCTGGATTTTACACGGCCACTGAAATAACCATCAAATTTTTCATTGGTTTCTTCCCATTCCTCTCCTAAGTCATGGATGCTGCCTCTTCACCTCTAGCATTTCTCCTCCTGTAGATGCCACATCTCCAGTGCCTCCCCTGTGTTGCTTCTTTTTTTCCCAGGTGTCACTTTACATTCGTAGATGCTTACTCCACTGTGTCTCCTAATCTTCTGATTTGCCATTGGAAAATCACAGTTGGAGCTGTCTTGTCATTTCCTCTCTGGAAGGCACCACTTTTACTGCAGCACACGGAAAGATCGTGGCTTTCTTTTTAGTAATCACATCTGACGAGCTCAAGCAGGTAAGCAGAGGCAACTTGCAAGCGCTTGTCTATAGGGTTGCTGCCAAATAACCCCTCATTGCAGCACTTCTTTGCAGCCACGGAGTATTTCACGTTTTCAAAATGTAAATCAGGCTCATATCTTGGATGCAACTGGTACAGTTAAAGTACCGTCTGTTTAAATCAGCTCAGAAAGTGAAAACCAAATAATGAATGAGCACAGAAAATTAGCTTGGCAGAACTCCACTGCAATGATTAGTTTTCCAAAGTGCAGCTGATTTACAGATTTGAGGCCTTCATTGGTGCCCTCTAGGTTTAAAGTAAGATATTTCAACAAAAATTATAGCTGAAGAGCAGTTCTGCTCATCCAGGAAATGTTCTGGGGGTGACAGCAAATGGTTGAGATACGTGCGAGAGGTCTATATCCCAGCTGGTACTGCTACATCTCTGCACAAAACAGCCAAGCAAGCGGCATTCCTGAATTTATTTGCTCTCCAGACACTCACCTGACTCACAGCCCCATGGCCTCACTACCCCAATGGACCAAGAGTGGGTTTAGCCAGATTCCTGCAAATTCCCACCAAAAAGGCAGCCTCCAGCTGGAATGGGTAAACTGCCTCAGTTTAAATGGCTCAGTTTAAATGGCTCAGCTGCCTCTCCATAGCTCCCAGCTACCAACCGCCCCCTGCCATGGGAGCAGCGTGGTTCCTCAGATAGTTTGGGTGGTAGGTCTGCACCCACCATCCAACTTGGTCCGTAGATGATGAGGATCAGGACATCCAAATGGCCTTTTTTGACCCAGTAGCTTTGCTTGTCACCATTATTACTCACTGGCGGGACAGCTGCAGTGACCCAGGACCCTGGCTGCGTGTGGTGCAGTCCCTGCGATGAGTCCCTCACCTCTGCCGTGCTGCTGAAGGCAGAGGAAAGCCTTCAAGAGAGAGAACATGTCTAACACCCTTGGAGGAAACAAATGCTAAACAAGCTGATTCCTTGGGCCTGCTGCAGTTTTTCTTACACTGATAATAAAGGGAGAACAAAATCTCTGTGTGCTTACTCCTAACTGCTGTTCACACCAAATGCTTAATGTCCATCAGGTTCTTGAGTGAGGAACCAGCAGTTCTCAGAGAGATTTACTTTCATACTTCATCAGTCATAATAGAATTTTTGTCCCCTAATAAACTGGAAAGTTAGTTGGTTTTTTTTAAGACAGAGGTACTGGTACCTGACACCAAGTGGAATACCCGACTGCACACTTTCTAGCTGTGGGAAGGTGCCCACAGGCATTCAGGAGCTCTCCAGGATGGAGCAGCTTGATTTTTACAGCAGCATGCAATTATATGATAGAAATTTAAACGATCTTAAGATACAACAAAGTGCCCATCAGGGAGTTTATGAGGAGTACAACCATATTAATTTCGGTGTCCTGAGCATAATGACTTATACCCATTATGTCAATTTAAAAAGTGGAAGCAAAGCATGCTGCAAACTCAAGAGGGTGGATTGCGCCCTCACTTCAGGTCCTATACCATAATTAGGTAATCTGCTTATGGATGTGACTGAGGGAGGTGATCCGTCTTTTAGATGATGTGGCATATTGGCTAGAAAAGAAATGTGGATGTTTACTAACAACTTCCTCGCAAATAAAAATTGGAAAAAAAGGTTTCATTAAACTTTTAAGCTTTTAAAGCGAAGAAGACAGATGCAGACCATTATTCAATGTATGATGTGAAAAATTAAAAGAGAGAGCCCTTCCACTATGGAGGGAAAGATGGCTTTGTTTCTAGCACACCTGAACTCTAGAAGTTAGGAAGGAACAGAATGACAGGTGAGCCAGCAGTGTGCCCAGATGGCCAAGAAGGCCAGTGGCATCTTGGCTTGTATCACCACAAGAAGGATGTCGAGGCTCTGGAGAGAGTCCAGAGAAGAGCGACGAAGCTGGTGAAGGGGCTGGAGAACAGGCCTTATGAGGAACGGCTGAGAGAGCTGGGGTTGTTTAGCCTGGAGAAGAGGAGAGTGAGGGGAGACCTCATTTCTCTCTACAACTGCCTGAAAGGAGGTCGTGGAGAGGAGGGTGCTGGCCTCTTCTCCCATGTGACAGGGGACAGGACAAGAGGGAGTGGCCTCAAGCTCCACCAGGGGAGGTTTAGGCTGAACATTAGGGAAAAAAACTTCACAGAAAGGGTCATTGGTCACTGGAACAGGCTGCCCAGGGAGGTGGTTGAGTCACCTTCCCTGGAGGTGTTTAAGGCACGGGTGGACGAGGTGCTAAGGGGCATGGTTTAGTATTTGATAGGAATGGTTGGACTCGATGATCCGGTGGGTCTCTTCCAACCTGGTGATTTTTTTTAAAATTATTTTTCTTTCTAAATCCACCTTGCAAAAGGCATAGATAAACTCTTACTGAGTATAAATAAATTTATAGATTGCTTCTGCACTTTACTCTAGGTGCAGTTGCAGTATAAAGCAGGTTGACTCTCAGTATGGAGGACGTCTGGTAGTTATCTGATTGAGCCTCAGAACTGAGCCACAGGGGCATAAAACAGCCACAATTCAGGTACTTTGCAAGTCTTTCTGGAAGAGAACTGTGTCCAGTGGGTCTTTTCCAACCTGGTGATTCTATAATTCTACGATATTTCCATTAATTTACCTGGGTCTACAGAACAAGAAGCAAAATATTCTGCCACATTATTCTCATAGGCGTAAGTATCAACAGTTATCAATCCATCTTCAGCAAGCTTTAAGAAAGAAGAGCTTTGACGGGACAGAAATTAGGAGATGCACTCAAATTTTGCAGAAATTAATTGACTGCAAGAGGGGTTAGTCAGAAATGTAAATTCATAGTTAAAGACATTTTAAAGAGTTGAAGATTCTCAAGGCGGCATCATGATGACTTACACAACATCACCTAGACCTCCGTGTCGTGTAAATTTTAGTGGTGTAAAACCAGCAGCATATGGGGCATCATCTCCAATTAAGTGATACAGAGAGCATTGCAGAAGACGTGTCCTACTGCCACGATGTCCCTGCTGAATGGACAGGGGACAGTAACACCTGGGGGCAGCTGAGAAACACAGCTGTGTTGGCCCAGCTGGGCAAAGAGGACTGGACTCGTGCCTTCTCCACTACCCAACACCTGCCCAGGAAAGCATTCCAGGGTTAGGAGCACGTTTTCTACTTTTTCTTAGAAAAAGAAGAAAACCTTTCTCATTTTCAGTTTTCTTTTCTTGCTTCACTTTCTATCTCTGTTTTTATTTATGCCATAAGTTCTTCCTCTTTATGCCATCTCCATGAAGTGAAAAAAAAAAAAAATATAAAAAAGAAGGGAGCAGGGAAAAGTGATAAAAAGAAAGGGGGAAAAAAAGACCATCAAACCCCATCTCTTTTTCAATGCCATATCACTTAACAAATAAAAATGTGAGAATAACACAAAATTTCTCTAAGAAATTTCTTTTTCTGAAGACAAATTCTGAAATATCAGCTCTTTATTTCCTTCACAAATTTTCAACCTGGCTGTTTCCTATATCTGTAAAGTAGCCGTGGAAAGTCTTAATAGCTCCTAAGGGAATGTGAAACCAAACTCACTGCCCAGAGACTGAAAATCCTCAGAAGGACAGCATTCAGCAAAGCAAAGCATGAGACTTTTACTTCTCATGTATGCACGTCATCATTATCTAATTAAAACAGTAGCTGAAGGAGAGAGAAGGAAAACCACAGAGCTAACTTTACGTGGCTACCAGACAAAATTTTCAGTTTCCTTTATATGGATATTATTTTTTCATCAATGATTCCTGAATGCAGTCAGGGGACAGCTTGGCACTGTACGTGCCATTCACACAGAGTGGCATGTTGTTGGCATGAGCAGGAGTGTGTGTGTGTTTTTTTGCAAATGCTTCATTTTTTTTCCAATAGATGTGGGCAAAGTTTTGTGTAATTTTCCAGTGACCTTGATTATGCAATTGTGTATGACTGCTGCCCTAGACAACATCAAAGATGCCATTCGTCATCGGGTGGCAGGCAGCCCCAGTGAGGCGAGGGACACTCAACAGTGCCAGGGCAGGTGGCCCTCCAGCCTGTGTTGATTAACGAGCTTTTCCTGGGGAAAAACTCCAGTTTTTTGAGCAGGGCTGGGAAGGTTACAGAATCACACAGAATCACTAGGTTGGAAAAGACACACCAGATCATCGAGTGCAACCATTCCTATCAACCACTAAACCATGCCCCTCAGCACCTCGTCCACCCGTGCCTTAAACACCTCCAGGGAAGGTGAATCAACCACCTCCCTGGGCAGCCTGTTCCAGTGCCCAATGACCCTTGTAGTGAAAAGTTGTTTCCTAATGTCCAGCCTGAACCTCCCCTGGCGGAGCTTGAGGCCATTCCCTCTTGTCCTGTCCCCTGTCACTTGGGAGAAGAGGCCAGCACCCTCCTCTCTACAACCTCCTTTCAGGTAGTTATATAAAGCAATGAGGTCTCCCCTCAGCCTCCTCTTCTCCAGGCTAAACAACCCCAGCTCTCTCAGCCGCTCCTCATAAGACCTGTTCTCTAGCCCCTTCACCAGCTTCGTTGCTCTTCTCTGGACTCGCTCCAGAGCCTCAACATCCTTCTTGTGGTGAGGGGCCCAGAACAGTACACAGGATTCGAGGAGCGGTCTCACCAGTGCCGAGTACCTCCCTGGACCTGCTGGTCACGCCGTTTCTGATACAAGCCAAGATGCCATTGGCCTTCTTGGCCACCTGGGCACACTGCTGGCTCATGTTCAGTCGCTGTCAACCAACACCCCCAGGTCCCTCTCCTCCAGGCAGCTTTCCAGCCAGACTTCTCCTAGTCTGTAGCACTGCACAGGGTTGTTGTGCCCCAAGTGCAGGACCCGGCATTCGGCCTTGTTAAACCTCATGCCATTGGACTCTGCCCAGTGGTCCAGCCTGTTCAGATCCCTTTGCAGAGCCTCCCGACCCTCCAGCAGATCAACACTTCCACCCAGCTTAGTGTTGTCCGCAAACTTGCTAAGGGTGCACTCAATGCCTTCATCCAGGTCATTGATAAAGACATTGAACAGGGCTGGACCCAGCACTGAGCCCTGGGGAACCCCACTTGTCACTGGCCTCCAGCTGGAGTTAACTCCACTTACCAGCACTCTCTGGGCCCGGCCAGCCAACCAGTTTTCCAACCAGGGGAGTGTGCACCTGTCCAGACCAGAGGCTGACAGTTTCCGAAGCAGAATGCTGTGAGAAACTGTGTCAAAGGCTTTACTGAAGTCCAAGAAGACCACATCCACAGCCTTTCCCTCTTCCAGTAGGCAGATCACTTTGTCATAGAAGGCGATCAGGTTAGTCTGGCAAGACCTGCCTTTTGTGAACTCGTGTTGACTGGGCCTGATCACTCAGTTCTCTTGCATGTGCTTCATGATAGCACTCAAGATCACCTGCTCCATGACTTTCCCTGGCACTGAGGTCAGACTGACAGGCCTGTAGTTCCCTGGATCCTCCCTGCGACCCTTCTTGTAGATGAGCACAACATCAGCCAGCCTCCAGTCCAGTGGAACTTCCCCAGTCAGCCAGGGCTGCTGGAAGATGATGGAAAGGGGTTTGGCCAGCACATTCGCCAGCTCCTTTAATATTCTTGGGTGGATCCTACCCAGCCCCATAGACTTGTGGGTGTCCAGCTGGGCAAGCAAGTCTCTAACCGCATCCCCTTGGGTCATGGAAGCTTTGTTCTGCTCCTCTAACTCCTAGGTATGTACACACAGGGAACAATTTCCTTTACTATTGAAGACTGAGGCAAAGAAGGCACTAAGTACTTCAGCCTTGTCCTCATCCTTTGTCACTGTTGTTCCATTTGCGTCCAATAAGAACTGAGCTGGCAGAGAAGATGGTCCCAACCCAGCAACAGCACATGCTTAACTCAGGGGCTCAGGGGCTTAAACTTCATTAGAGTCAAAGAGTTAAGTTCAGCCTGTTTTGAAGTGAGCAAGGACAAGCCTTCATCTCAACAGGCCCAGTTCCTTCTCCCATCACTAAGTGATTGGATGAATACGCACTATAACACCCAAACAAGGTGCAAAAGAACATCATCTCTTCCAGTATCCCTCCTTGACCAGGCACAACCCTTTTGAGTGATGCTGGAGCAGGTGCCAAGGTATGACCCTCACGCTCTTTCTCCTATAGACCATCAGGAATATCAGAGGAAATCACTGACCGCATTAAGTCGCTGCTCCTCTCTGCTGCCAGCCATGAGCAGACAGTGAAGGGCAATGACCCTGCAGAGACAATGGGAAGAAGGAAGGAGAAACGTTAGTTCCTGAGCCTCTCTTTGCCATGTGAGTCCCTCACAATGCTCGATAAACCTCCTTGCCAACATCACAGGTACAGAGGAAACTACACACCCAAACTGCAAAAATGTGGCTAACATTACACCAAAACCCTCTCATTACAGCCGGATTCTCTTTCAGTGTTACCATAATTTAACCCTCCCCCTGAAAATAGATGAAAGCCACCTACACTCAGTGTTTCAGGTGGTTGAATGTTGTTATTTTGTGGTAGGACCTGAAACATTAACCTATGAGAGATTTCTACCTGCTCCTCTTTGAATACACCTCTCTCTTTTGTCCCACGTCAAAAATTTTTTTCCTTGTAAGCCTTGGACAGAGGTGATCTGTCTCCCAAGTCATCTTGGCACAGTGAGATAGAGAGGAATGAAAATTGCCCATTAATCCCTGATTTTCAGAATGTATTACATTTCCTGCTATACAGGGTGAGAATTTTCTCATCAAAGCAAGCCCTTTACAAAGCATCTTCCTCTATTCCTTCCTTCCTTCCTTCCTTCCTTCCTTCCTTCCTTCCTTCCTTCCTTCCTTCCTTCCTTCCTTCCTTCCTTCCTTCCTTCCTTCCTTCCTTCCTTCCTTCCTTCCTTCCTTCCTTCCTTCTAAAAAAATATGTCAGAAAATGGAGTGAAAAATAAGAAGGAAGGAAAAGAAAAGATAAACTCTGGTCAATCAAGACGCAGGTCTCTTGTCTCCACTTTGTGATATGTTTTATGGTCTCAGACACAACAGATTGTGAGCCTGCAATGTTTGGAAATAGTAGATGATTAAACCTTCTGGCCAGGTGTAAATGCAACCTTTGTCTTCTAATGGCTGTGTGAGAATTACCTTCTTTCTCAAAGTCCTAGGCTGGCCCACTGTTAAAAACGTCCCCTGCTTGGAGCTGCAATCACAAAGTGCTTCCACTTTATTTCTCATCTGTCCAGGCAGTAGTGCTGTCCATATCACTGCAACTGTCCTGAGAAAAAAGTGCTGAGCAAGCTACTAAAAATTTGAAACAATGTGGCCTGTGAGTTTTTCTCCTTCTTCTGGGGGGATTTTTGTACCAGGTAAATAATAAAAAATGTGTAATGATTGACTAGGCTTTTAAATCTTAGCTGAAGGTAAGTTTGCCTTGCTGTTCCAGTTAAATATTCTCACTAGCCCCCTTCTCTTTCTCCAGTTTATCATGCCACAAAGTCTCCTTCAGCCTGATTCATTCTTTATTCTTTAGAAATTTGGGCAACAGTCAAATCTGACCTTTAGAGCCATAAACAAATTAAATTGTTTCACAACCAAATAATATGAAACAATATTGAATAGCTAGGCTTCCGCTGAGTTTCCTCTTAAAGAGAAAGAAGTCCCTAACCAGCACAGATATGGGAGATAGAGGGAAAGAGATGGAGGATAAGGCATGCTGATCCTCCCCGAGGCAAAAAAACAGTGAAGCACTGGGGTTTGGCTCTGAACCAACAGGTATCAGCACTTTGGAAGATGCTGTGAGAGGTGTTTATTAATTATTTACTCTGTTGGGAGCAGAGCGCTCCCCAGGAGGCATATCCCGCTGCAAGCCTGTTGCTGCAGAGACCGCGGTGCCGGCAGCACCCCACGCTCTGACTACAGTTCAAGGTGAAACCCAGAGGTGGCCAAAGTGGCCTTGGTGCCACTGGGTCGGAAACCATTCCTCCTCTCCCCTCTGTTTGCCTGAACTTTGGCTGTGCATGGTCCAGCCTCCCTGCACACACGGCACCCGCTGCCAGGCTGCCACGCGCGGTCCTGCTGACACGGGCACGGGGCAGGGCTGTGTCACCTGCTGTTGGCTCTGCCGGGACATCCTTGGTAGCCTGGCCGTTGCCTTCCCCTTGGCTCACGTGCATTCCCAGAGGTTGCCAGCCCTGCGAGGCAGCAAGCAGGGAGCTCTCTCTAGAAAGATGCTGGGGAGTTTAGCACATTTGCAGAGCATCGCTGGAATGTGAAGCATCTGGGGCAGATGCAGAGACTTGATAAGGCTCCTCGCTGTCCTTAAAAACACTGTGAAGCGGCCAGGTAGGGATTCCCCTGGCAAAGGGAGATTCCCTGTCTGGCATGGAGCTGTTCCTAGTTGCCAGTGAGGCTCTAGGACCACCAGAGGCAGCCCAGCCTTGGTCCCCATGGAGGTTCCCTGTGGCTCCCCTCCGCTCTGTTTGGCAGGCTGGTACTCCAGCACCTGCTCTCCCCATCCTCTTTGCAAGGGTCAGGCAGCTGGGGACAGGCCACCCCTTGTCCTGCCTTGCCTGTGCAGTAAGCTATGCAGTTTTTGCATAAAAGCACCAGACAGCGAAAGAAAGATAATAATAAATGGAGCCCTGGGCTGATGCCAGCCACATGTCACAGCACCTGTATTTGAAAGGGGGGGTCCTTGCTCCTATGCCATGCCTGGCACAGACATCTTCTTACCCCTGGCCAACCATCAGCATGTTGCTGGCCCATCCACAGGGCACAGCTGCACGACTGTGCAGACACTGGGACCCCCGCAGTGATGACGTGTTTCTCTCCTGTGCCAGCATGGAACCTGGGGAAATTCACTGCCCTCCTCCCAGGTGCATAGGGCAGCTCTGGGCTGGAGAAGCAATTACATGCTGGAAATCAGGGGCACACACCACGTTGGTACGACCTATGCTTTAACAGCAACACTGAGAAAGGGGCACTCACATTTAATATAAAGGGAGCCCAAACTATGGCTAATTCTTCCCATACGTGATGTCTGCACACACGACACAAGCAATGATCTGTTTGCAGGAGACGTGCGAACAACATCCATGCCACTTTTTTCCTAGGCTGGACACTCAAAATACAGATGTGCTGCAGACAACCATCCACAGCCTAAACTGCCATTACTGTCACTGATACAAAAAGCCTTTAATTATCTACAGCTTTATACTATTTATAAAGTGGACACTGGCAGACATGAAGCACATTTGGATACCTTAATTAACTTGAAGAACTATGAAGCCATGACTGTAACTGAAATATAGTTTTACCTTTTGTAAACAATATGACATAAGAATGGTGAGGCTAAGAATTAGATTTAGGAATACATCTAAATATTTATACTACGTTCATTACACTGGTGTCTGAGCACATGTTTATGTTGTAACCTCCACTCCTACATCTGTTAATGTTGCTTTGCTGTATTACCCTGTGTTGCCTATTGCTTTGTGCCATGAATGTCTTCCTGCAAGGACTGCCTGAGTCCAAAACCATTCAGGTAAAAGCCCTTTCTCTGAGCAATGTATTTCCCATGCTCTCAGTGCAAGACTTGCTGATGCTTCAAAACGAGGCCACAGCATTAAACAGAATCCTGGCTTAAACCAGGCCAGAAACCTCTACCTTATACAGCCCTGGTGAGCGAATCATAGAATCATAGAACCATAGAATCATAGAATCATAGAGTAGTTTGGATTGGAAGGGACCTTAAAGATCATCTAATTCCAACCCACCTGCCATGGGCAGAGACACCTCTAGGGATGGAGCATACACAGCTTCCTTGGGCAACCTGTGCCAGTGCCTCACCACCCTCATTGTGAAGAAATTACTCCTTATGTCTAGTCTAAATCTGCCCCTCTCCAGTTTATACCCATTGCCCCAAGTCCTATCACTGCAACCCTTTGTAAACAATACCTCCCCAGCTTTCCTGTAGCCCCTTCAGATACTGGAAGGTTGCTATAAGGTCTTCTCAGAGCCTTCTCTTCTCCAGGCTGAACAATCCCAACTCTCTCAGCCTATCCTCGTATGGGAGGTGCTCCAGCCCTCTTATCATCCTTGTAGCCTTCCTCTGGACCCATTCCAACAGCTCCGTAGCCTTCTATATCCATATTTTCTATGCCCCCCATGTCGTGTTTCCAAGTTCTCTGACACAGAGCTCCAGCCACCATGTCAGATTATGGCAAGGAAATGCTGCAGCAGAGCTCCAGTAGCTGTTGTAATCAAAATGCTGACAGAAACAGAGATTAAGGGTACTAAATGTTTCACTGTTAACAAAGCCAATGTAATGATGTTTTAGTATTAACAAAGTCAATGTGATGTGGCTTTTTGAAGGCTGAGGAAAGGAGAATGTTTATTCTGAGATATATGTAAATCTATGAAAATAACTTTGAATAACATTTTAGAAGACTTCTAACTAAAAAAAAATGTGTATTACAATCAAATGTTTTGCTCTATATTTAATTTTTTTTACATTTAAAATATGTTAGGCAGTAAAGAGAAGAAAACTAATTTTGAAAACAAAAATCAACATACTTGATTTTGAAAAGTTCAAACCAGAATTTCCTGTGCCTTGGAATTTTGCTCCTGAAATACGTTTTCTAGTAAATAAATCATTTATTGAGAGTAACACATCTAATTCTAAATTTCTTGCAGTGAAAAGCGATGTTAGTAATCACACACACTCCCACACAGGACTCTTTTTTTGGTTTGGTTTGGTTTTGCCTGTGGAACAGAACTGCAAGAGCTGCAGGCAGAAGTTTTGACCAAAGGGCATTTTGGAGATTTTTTACTGAATATTTCTCATTTTTCCTACTAGACCTCCCAATACTTGGCCCCTGTCCCATTCCAGAAGATCTCTCTTGCAGTCAGCATCTTCAAGGAGGTTGCCCCAGCATCCCAGCAGAGGCTTTCCTTCGGCATCCTCTGTTCTGCCTTCCCAGCCCATCTCCTGCTGCTCCAAGTGCCAAACACATCCATCAGAGGTGCAAACATGGTCTCAACAGGTAACAGTTCCCAAACTGGACTGACACTAGTCATTTAACATGGTCATTTTGTTTCTACTAAGCTAATAAAAAAAAAATTTTGTCATTTCCATGAGTGAGTTCTTTTCAGCCCCCCTTACACTAATTTCCCCAGTCAGTGCCCTCAGCATGTGCTGGGCAGTAGCAGCTCCCTTGCCATCCTCCTTGAGGAATGACTTTTGCTTTGCAAAGGACAATGAGTATTTGCTGGCCAGATGGAGAAGAGGAGCACGATCCCATCTTTGGTAGCCACATCCCCTGGGGAGCAGGTGGCAGACTTTGGTTACTGCTGGAAGAAGAGACTGGAAGAGCCAGCTAAAGCACGATGGGAATCTGCCCCCTTGGCGCTCACCGGCAGGTAGCTTCTGGGGAGCCCAGCACAGGCTCCCCGCTCAAGGCAGCATCACATTTGCAATGCAGGGACATCTTTCACCTCCATCTTCATACCTGACAGCAATTGTGCTTACTGAGACTCAGCCCTAGACTGTTTCATGTTATTCCTGTTTCATCCACCTGCTATTATTATCTTCTGCTGTTCTTCAGAAATTACTGCCAAATTATGCTGAGAGGTTTTTTTTCTTCCCCTGTATCATTAATTTCTTTTCTAGGGTGGAGAGCTTCCCAGATCACCCTCCACCCACTTACACACATGCATGCACACACACTTTATAGAAAGTGTTTACTTATGCGGGGGCAATAGTTTAAAAGGTAAATGAAATAGAGGACGCAGCCTGGATTGGCTTAGCAACACAAACAGTGCCAGCAGGTAAAGGGCCCAGGCCTGTTCTTTCCCACCTCAGAATTGTTTTAAAATGACACCGCTTCATAATTAATTGTACAGCACCTGATTAGTCACTATTGACAGACCCAGAGCCAATTGACTCTTTTTTTTTTTTTTACACTTCTTTCTTTTTTTACACTTCTTTTTTTTTTTTACACTTCTTTTTTTTTTTTTTTTTAATCTGGCTGGGGAGAAAATATGGAGTGCCTGTAGCCACACATAGGCTATGCCTCCTGGTGATTACATCAGGCAGCTGAGCAATTAGAGCCAGTAGTATCGCCTCAGAAGCTGGGGGCTACAGGAGCAGGAACACAGTCCAACCTTAGCCTTTAATATGAAAATGAAGAAGGGAAGCAACAAATCCAATAAACCCTAGAAATCAAACAAAGCCAACTGGGAGTTCGTTTGTTGATAAGCTGAAGGAAGAAACGCAGCTGATAAACAAAGGCACTTCTGCTGCTCCAGTGGGTGAGGAGGATTAAATTATTCAGGAGGCAGCCTGAATCCATCCAAGTTGGAAGGCAACCCCAATGGCAGAAAACACACATATGTGCTTCATTAGCAATGGCGTTGGGTCAGAAGGGGTGGGTTTTTACTGCTTCCCCACTTCCAGGCATCTGTAAGCAAATGCAAAATGCAAAGCAAATGAGTTTGCTCCAGGACAGGACAAGGACACATGACACCAGGAGAAGGGATGGGCAGCTTTTGCTCACCTTGATAGTACTATCTTGCAGTAAGCTTTGAAAGAACAAAGTCAGTCTCCATTACCATTAAAGCATTTGAAGTCCTCCATCTCCAGATCTCCAGCAGCCCACTTGCCCAGACACACCAATTTCATGCACCTCAGCGCTGTATCAGTTTAACTTAGCCATTCTACAACCCAATAAAGCTGAGTCCTGCCACTGTGCAAACACTTTACTCTCAAAGAAGAGGATCCGTACAAGACCTTAGCCAACTTCAGTATACTTCTGAGTAAGGTATTAAGCCAATTTCAGTGCCTACATAGGCACTTGCTGTAGTGTGAGTTAATCGGTTTAAACCCATACCTTAAGATAAATACCTACGTGCAGTCAATCACTTGGTGTTTGACCAAAGCTCAGTGAATACAATGTGAATAAATGTGAGTGCTGAATAAATAAATAGAGGCACCTAATTAAGGCTCCTCTGTGACCATTCTTCTTGCAGAAGAGACAATGCACATAGAAAGCCCTGCGGTCAGCTCTAAAGCAGATTGCATGAATTTGGCAAAGGATCTGCTGTTCTGGAAGCTGAGGAGCTCATCAGGAATATGTTCTTCTGGAAAAACTCTCCTGCATGGGAAGGCCTCCACTTAGCCCATATTTAAACTTCTTTAACAGAGGTGATTTTACAGCCCAGACATACTAACTCCCAAACTCAGGCCCAGAAGAATAGGAGACTGAAGAGCAGAGATCCCACAGCTGACTGATGTAAACCACCCAAGCCATCCCATGTGTAACCCCTTTTAAACATACCCAGCCCTGGACTGGGCTGATATGCATGGTCCAAATGCACCCTGAGTTACTTTCTCAGTTTAAACCAGCACAAAATGCAGCATATGGTTAATAGAAATTGCTGTAGCTAAAACAGAACCAAATCATAGCTATTTATAATTACACATTAGGGTCCAGTTCTCCTCAGAATAATGCAAATTCTGCACCAGTTGATGTTTACAAAGCACATAGAGCAATCCTGGGATCAGGACCATATGTGTCCTTCTGCACTTGTTCACAATTGCTCCATAGAGACTCAGCATTTATGGCTCAAAAGAATGCTGCAAGAACTTTGGGAAAAAAGAAACTGAGCTACGTCTTCACTTTTAACTGGAAACAAAATTGGTTTGTTTCTGAAAAACCATTATTAGCTTCAATCACCATCTGTTTACATGAGCCACAACACAGGTTCTGTCTGAAAATGCAGTTTTCTGAAGAAACACTCTGGAAATACACTGAACTCACACACACACACCCCCCCTTAAATATTTGTGGAACAGCGGCCTACGCAAAGGCAAGGTGTCACAAGAAGAAAGGATTAGAGAATTGCAAGCCTGCAGGGTGAAGAAGCATATTGGGATCACAGTGGCAAGA
The DNA here is from genome assembly GCF_032191515.1 of Phaenicophaeus curvirostris. Lineage (NCBI taxonomy): Eukaryota > Metazoa > Chordata > Aves > Cuculiformes > Cuculidae > Phaenicophaeus > Phaenicophaeus curvirostris. The sequence goes on along the minus strand of NC_091394.1, from coordinate 49,755,273 downwards.
CAACACAGCTCCAAAGGGTGCACAAATATGACTTTGGCTGCAAAATTTTTCTTCTTGTTTATTTTTAGGCCATAAATCATCTTTCCGTCTTGCTTTGCCTCTTATTTTTCAAGGAGGGATCTTACACCAGTTGTTCATTTCTATTTTCTCATTGCTTTCCACGCTTCCTGCAAAAAATAGGTCTTCTCTATTTTCTGTTCCAGAAATCTCTTACAGGATTTAGCCCTAGAATTGATGTTGCAACCAGCAGTCACTTCTCATTATTATCCTACAGCTCAGGAAACAAACCTCAGGAGCTCCAACTCCAGCAAAGGGAACATATACTTGGATGAAAGGTCAAAAGATGGGCATCTGAAACTACATTGGAAAGAATAGCTGAACTGATTTTCCATGGAGGAGAGGTATAGAATTTAAATGCTCTTTTGGTGACACACATACACATACTCGCACTGAAATTCAGACTCTCAGAGTCAACTCGTAACCCACTTAACATAGCACTGTTTAAGCGCTGAGTCAGAGGTTTACAACCAATTTCCTCTGACCCACCACTGAGTTATGCAGCCAATACCTCCAGAAGGAACATTTATATTTTTAGCCTAACCAACTCTTGCTCTCTAGATCCTTGTTTAACTTCTGCAGATGACTCCCTTTGTTCTTTGAAAGTGGCTCATATCTTCAGCAGCAAACCACATTCATCGTTATCCTCCTGAACCCAGTAGCTACCTGGATTGCCTAGCCTTAGCGACAGATGATTTTTGATAACAAAACAGAGCCTGTTCCAGAGGAAAAAAGAAGAATAGAGTAGACTTTGAGGGGCTTCAGTCCCCAGATTTTGTTAAGAAAGCAATGCTCTTGCCTGTACGTCTTTATACTTCACCACAAGGTTTCCATCTTGCATGTCTTCAGAAACATGTAAATTTATACACAGGCTTTGCCCTCCTGGTTTGACATTGTTTCCCTGTTCTATCACTCAGCCAGAGGCAATCTTCTGTCCTTCCTCCTCTACCACATGCAGAAACTTTCCTCTCTGACTCCTACAGCTGCTTCTCTTTTGCATGATTTGTCTCCATGCGGCTGTGCTAACAGATCTCTGGAGGATCCTGTCGGGTCCCCAGGGTCCTCCACTGGCTCTCCAGATGCCTGGTGGCAGGCAGGTCTCACACAACATGTTAGGTCACCCTTCACCACCTCTCTTTCTTCTTCCCACCCCATTTCGCTCTGCTCTGACCTCTCTCAGAGCCTGCACAAGGGTGACTTTTGATTCTTTTACCCTTACAAAATTTTGCAACAATTTGACATCAAAGCAAAACCCTGAATTGCTATCTTATTTTAAATTACAAAATGGATATTCTAGAGGGCTTTGATGGAATAATTCCAGGAAACTTCACTTTGCCAAGCAGTATTCAATAGCTGAATAGAGCCTATGGCTACTTGGAGCAAAATGCTAAAATAACGGATTTCAACTTCATTCTCCACCCAAAAATGCAGAAGACATGCTGATTTGCTTCAGTACAATCAGTGTCATCAGAACTGGAAATTTTTCTGTGAAATATTTAGAATGTTCAAAAGGAAAAATGGTTCCACCCAGGCTTTATTATATTCTGCTGCTATACGAAGCCTCGCTGTTGCTAGTTTGCATATTATTTATTCTTCTCTTTTCCCTTTGCATGCGAGCATTAGTCCACAGGTACTAATATTCAAGAAGTAAGGTCCAGAGAGAGATCATTTGAAAGACTTAGTAATCCATGACAAATTATCTCTGTCTAAGAGTAACCACAAGTTTTCCCACAGTGGTCCAGCTCTGATCAGAAAGACGCTCCACAGTCCTCCCACCCAGTATATTATCCACAATATTTCAGAGGATCATCTGGTTCTGCCAACTTTTGCTCATTTTTCAGTACATATCTGACAGAGGGTTTGTTCAAACTAGGCAATGATACTTGCACATCAGCAACATTTGCTGCTTACTGTTTGCAGTGTCATCTTCTATTGTCTTCAAGCAATTGAATAAAGATACAAGAACCGCATTATGGGACTGGGGCAACGTGCCACAAGCTGTCTCTGATAAATATTTTATCAGATAAGCAGTATGTTGATCCAAGAACCTGTCACAAACAGAAAATTTGCTAGATAGCTTATTTCCAAGAAAAATCCAATCAGCTTAAAACTTTGGCAGTTTACTTCCAGCAGCAGTCAGGACTCAGTGTTTAAAGAAAAAAAGATTGAAAAAATAAAACTATGATACATGTGTAGTACTGTGCGTGCTTGTCAGGAGAAAAAACTCTACCTCTGTCCTTGCTGCTTCTGGTAGATTTCTATGAGTGTAAAGCAGGGGCAGGGGTGTGGAGAGAGCACTAGTGGGTTACTGGCTCTTCGTCTGGTGTCACCACTTCCAAAAACACCAAAGAAAGTGGCGGATGTGCTGGAAAATACAGACCAAAGGCACCATCTCTCAGCTTTCTAAAAGAAGGCTGAGTTGGCTTGTTGTTGGTACAAATTCATTTAGAAGGAAATGGTGTCATGTCGCAAAAGCCTCTTCTTGATAGAGAAAGACACAGCATAAATAGCTGGAAGTTGAAACCAGATTTTTTTCCAATAAGCAGCTATATGAGAACTAAGAACAATATTTCTACCAGTGAGGATTAACAACATGTCAGCAAAGGGTGGCAGACTTGGTGGTAGATGTGTTTCAGCCAAAGTCTCAGGACAGGAGTAAAATGCAGGGAGGAGCTGTGAGATGGTAACAGGCGTTAGGTCTAGAGAGCCTAGGAAAAGCTTTGGAACCTCACGATCATCTTTATCCACTTATTTCAGTGCACATACAGTTCTTCACAGCCTAGACCACCTCCACCCTCTTGCTAACCCCTTCACTTTCCATATTGTTGCATTTCATAGAATCACAGAATCACCAGGTTGGAAAAGACCCACTGGATCATTGAGTCCAACCATTCCTATCAAACACTAAACCATGCCCCTCAGCACCTCATCCACCCATGCCTTAAATACCACCAGGGAATGTGAATCAACCACCTCCCTGGGCAGCCTGTTCCAGTGCCCAATGACCCTTTCCATGAAAAATTTTTTCCTAATGTCCAGCCTGAACCTCCCCTGGCGGAGCTTGAGGCCATTCCCTCTCGTCCTGTCCCCTGTCACTTGGGAGAAGAGCCCAGCTCCCTCCTCTCCACGACCTCCTTTCAGGTAGTTGTAGAGAGCAATGAGGTCTCCCCTCAGCCTCCTCTTCTCCAGGCTAAACACCCCCAGCTCTCTCAGCCATTCCTCATAAGACTTGTTCTCCAGCCCCCTCACCAGCTTTTGCAGATGCTAAACACTAATCACCAAGCAGAGAGGTGTGTAAAACCACCAGAAACAGGTCTTTTACATCCTAGAAACAGATCTTTTACATCCTATATTGCGTCATGACAAATTATTTGCCATTAATTAATTTCACCAGGACTAGTGGGGCGGTGGCTGCAGGTGCGGTTTTCAGAAATCCTAGTGGCAGCAGTTTGAGGTACAGCAGCCACAGAGGCACCAGTAAGGGTGCGTGCAGTGCCCAGACCTGAGAAGTGACTGTCCAGAAGACACGTCCTAAAGAGATGTGACCACATGCAAGAGGCAGAGGGTCTGAGGTTGGCTTAGGCTGGCATTGCTTCAACATAGCCGAGCTGTATGTAAGGCTTGTCGATTCAGGGTCCTTTTTCCTCCTTTCCTGCATTCCTCTTAAATGTATTTTCACCCATAACATGCCTTATCCTCCTATCCCTGGCCTATTACTTCTCCACTGCTAAGGGAGTAAGCCTCAAGTAGAGGCAGTTTGGTGGGGGGTGGAGGGGCTCGTTACAAATCAGTGCTCTGCAAAGTCATTTTGGAGCTGGCCCTGCATATCCCGAGAGTGAGATGGCATCACATCACAGTAGCACCGTCCGTGACACCACGCTCCCCTGGCTGGATATCCTGAAGATTGTCAACCCAAGGGAGACGGCAGAGGCAAGGATTACTGCCGAGTTTGCACAAAGCTGCTTATTTCTTCATCTCTCCACCCAGCCTCGCCAAGAAACGTCTTCTCTGGCCAGACATCTCATATTATGACTAAGGCAGAAGGCCACTGGTTTAGTCAGTTTGTGTACAGTTTGCAATTATTCAGCTGTTTTAATGAGAAGAAGGACCTTGAGGACTGTGATGTCAGAGATAAGAAAGTGTGGAAAGCAGCAGATGTGTGACCTTGCCGCTCTCCTATTGCTTTCTCTTTTGTTCTGTGTGCTATAGCTCTTCAAGGTTTTAATACCAGGAAGGGGTGAGGGGAAGGTGAGATGCAGGTTTCATAGTAACTCAAACTCCTGGCTTGTGGAATGACCCACAGCCTTTTACAATGACACAAGCCACTGATGGTTACTGAAATCTAGCAGCTGCTTGAGGCTTGGGATCATGCAGGCTGCAGCCACTTCTAGTATCTAGATATTTGTTCTCCTAGGTAAATTCAGAGAACAGTTCTCAGTTTTTTTCAAGGAAAGACAAGTTTTCTGAAGAAAAAATTCTGTTCATGGACACTGAGAGCCTTTTTAATACAGAACAGTAGCTGACACCATTGACTGAAACATTTCAGTTTGATGTGTGTTTGTGAGCTTTGGCCTAAGCTAGAGAGCTGCACTGCGAGAGCTGGAGCCAGCACACCTAAACCAACCTTAATGGTCCCAGAGACACCTAAGTACAAGGGTTGGGTGCTCCACTTCTCTGTCCAGGTGCCATTATGCATTTCACGCCTCTGGGATTCAGCTGGCTCCTTAAGGCATGACCAAGCTGAGTTGCAAAACATCTACAGCTTGCAAGTGTCCTGCCAGCTGTCTTGCCAGTAGCATCTTCTCTTAACACAGGCTGAAGGTGGGGTTCATGCACAACTGGTTGGATAACCCAGTCCAAGAAGCAGCTGTTTGTCAAAAAGGGGAGACACGGAGGACACAGGGCTGGTGCCCGTCTCTGCTTAGCATCATTTGTCACAAACCTCACAGGCACAGGTATTTGAGAGAGGGGATCAAAATTGAAAATTAAAACAAAGGGGAGAAAGGAAAAAAGATACATTGTTCTGACAATTTAGAGAAATGTTGTGACAAAACACAGTGGGGAAGAGTGAAATTATCTACAATTAGGCAGGAATAATCAGCCAAACAAATATCAATTGGAAAAGGCTCGTTAAGCAGCAGTTATGTAGAAAAGATTCTAAATCATACTATTACCAAACCCAAAACCAAAAAAGCAATCATCATGTTGGAAGGAATAATGAGTAGCATTTCATGTACAAAGAAATTATCCTTCTGTTCAGTGTAATCCTGATACGCTGCTGCGGCAGCTGTCATTTCACCATAGCCAGTTTTAGGCAATGCATTTCAGGAAAGGTGTGGACCCCTTGGAGAGAGTCCAGGGACAGTGAAGGTCTGGGAAATGCGACCTCCATGGGAGGCCTAAAAGAACTGACTGGCTAAGGTCAAAAAACAAATGGCTGATGGGGATACAGTAGTAACCCTCAGCTACATAAAAGAGCTAAGAGATGAAGATGAGAACACCTCTGCTCCCCTGTTCATAACGGGCAGGGTGAAAAACTTTTCAAATGGTAAGGAGGGTCTTTAAAAGTAATGTAAGAGCATTTTTCACATCAAGACTTATGTATGGTTTGTCAGTTCTTGGGCAGAGAGCTGCTTCTGAAGACCTTTTCCAATCTCTCTGTACTCCAGCACAGGATCCCCCATTATATGCACACAGGCAGGCAGCCACCCTTACATACCCAGTGCCAGACAAATGTCTTTGCCACCAGCCTTCAGGCATGGCTCCTTTTGAAATTATTCCACTTTGCACAGAAGGATGACAGAGCCATTTGTCTGTAGACAAAGATCACGCTTGCCCAGCCCAGTCCTTGTGGTCTGGTCAGTGATGTGGATTGGAAAAGGTGGTCTCAGCTGCGGTCCCTGAAGTTGTCGGTCAGCTGCTTCCCCTGGGCCATCAAGAGGAAAGATAGGCCTGTTTGAAGAGTGTTTAGAGCATCTGTGTTACCCCCGAAAATACTTTCCTGAGGGATTTGCTCTCCTTTCCTTGACTATACAGGTAGCTAGGGTGATCAGGAGGCTAGATAAACAAACTAGGTACATCGGTTTACATGGTCTGCCCCTTCCCCAAAATGCCCTGCTTGGAAAAAGTGGTATTTTTGCATACATTTCCCAAGATGTTTAACTACATTGTCACTATTTCTCTAAGTAAGATGTAGACCATTGAACTGTAAGGGGGAAATTAGATACTGAAAAATATTAGCTAGATGCGATATTTATTTTTCAAATTAGAATCCTGCAACATCACCTGGAAATTACTCTGGCAGGCCATCCCCACTTGCAAATATTTTGCCTGACACGTCAGCGCACAACAGCTCCCAGCAAGCTCTGCCAACCACAACACTGGGGCAAGAAGTGTTGGCTCCCAGTGCTTGCCCAGTGCCTAAAAGGGGGCCAGCACCTTGCCTTCATCCCTGGCACTACTGGAAGTACGAAGCAGAGGGAAAGGAGACACCTTCAAGCTGTGATATTGGGAGCTGTGCTTGTGCCCATCTTTACCTGATTGCTATGCTGATCAAGGAAACTTTCTGGGATGAGGTGCTGCATTCCCACCAACATTGTGCCCAGCAGATGCCTCTATTCCAGCTATGTGACAGGTTTCTTCCACAAAACTCCCACAGCTTTCTCAGGAATGCCTCCTGATATACCTTTAAGCACATCAGAGAGACCAGGTTCAGGTGCGTTAAGCCATCCTGCATGGCAGGGTGTAGGATGGATGGGGGTAAGCATGGGTTTGTCACCCTCCCGCGACCCATGGAGCAGGTAGGCATCTGACAAGGTCTCCCCACTCATTGTAATTCTTATCAGGTTGATGCACATTTAGTTCAAAGTGGCAAAATGCCCAGGGGCTGCCAGGCTGCCAAGCTTTCTGCTAAAAATGTTAAGACACATTTCAGCCTGGGTCCATCAAAGAAAAGAAAGAATGGGTGTATTCTCTTTGCATTGAAAATGATGTGGACTAAAGGAGGGAAAGAGGGAGAGGGAGAGGGAGACAGGGAATGAGATGGGATGAAGGCTGGAGAGCTGCCCATGGTGAGCTGAAGCCAGGTTGAGCCCAAGGGAGGGATTGGTCATCTTCAGGGGTGACAAGAAACACTGCTTGTGCACTAACACGCTCTCACTTCCCATGCTGCAGATAATGCTTGTTCTTACCATGCTTGCTCCACTTGTTGCTCTTGCCATTGGGAATGGAAGAGGGAGCACCCACTGGGTTGTCCCCCAGCAGTGACAAGGACAGGCAGGGACCTGGGCTAGGGTGAGGGCAGGAGAGAGCCCAAGAGACCAAAGAGAGCCTGGACAGGGTCAGGACAAAGATGATCTGGCACAGAATGAGAGAAGGCTCAATTAAAGAGGCTGGGAAAGAGCCTGGAGCCCATGCACAGCAGTGGGGACAGAGCATGGGAGAGGACTGAAAGTAAAGGGAGGGTGATACAGAGCAGGTGGAAGAAGAGATAAGGAAAAAATTTTTTTTTAAAAAAAAGGGAAAAAAAGAAAGAAGGGTGGTAAAATGTCCTTAGCTTGAAAATCCTCCAGCCTCATTCTCTATCAAGCAGGGCGCCGTTAGCCTAAAGACCCCCAGGGAGACCCACACTTAAAAGGAGGTGCATTTTGGGAGCCCTGCACAATGGCAGGTTGTTCACTGACTTTCCTGGTCTTCATCAAAGCTAACAGCCATTTAACATAGCTGATTATGTTTTATCAATATTGCAAGGAATAGTTTTGGGGAGTGGGTTAGGAAGGGGTGTAGGTTTGTGCAAGTCAGGACAGACTAACACATTTTCCTTTACTTTTTAATTTTAACGCACTCCTCTGTGTTCAAACAGCATGAGAACCGAGGAATCTTCACTAATACAGGCTGTAGTTCTCTCTGACCTTGCAGATAACCATGAGCCAAAATGTGCAGCTCTCTAATCGCGTTCCTGATGGTGCTTTAGTAGCTCATACTAAATTCTACGCAGAGGAGGAGAGAAGACCAGGCTGAAAACTTTTCCAAATGTTTCTTTCCTGCGGCAGGGGAAACAATTTGAGGTGCAGAAGTCGGTGTGTGCCTCCTGTGGAGGGCAACAAAAGTGCAAGAGGTACAGGAACATCCACAAAACTTGACTTTACTATATGGAGATTGTCCTACCTGAGACTGGAGTCCTGTGCACACACATATACTGGCATTTATATGCCCACATGCCCATAACAAACATCATCCCAGGTTTCCACATTGCCAGTCACAGCCCCCACACACTTCTAAGAGTCTGGTATGACAGGGGAGGACCTGAGAAGTGAGGAGTTGTTCCTTGGCTGGGGTCCTGCTGCCCTGCTGGCCCCAGGGGTTCTCTGCCTGGTAGCAGGGACCTGAGGCAGCAGCCAGGTCCACAGAGACCATGTGTGGCTCCTGGTGCTGAGTGCTGGCCAGAACGGCGTTCCTGGCACACAGGCATACACGCATCCATGCTGAGCCAGCCTTGGTGCCAGGACATACCGCTGATGCACTGCAGCTGCTGACGGATATTTTTTTATTATTTTAGAAGATTTTTTTTCCCCATTTCTGCCCCTTCTGGCCTGGTATGTTCCATGCTTGTGATATTTCAGAGGAAGCAGATGTTGCTCCAACCACAGCAATTGTCCCAGTGTTTAACTTTATTAGGCTCTTAGGCAAACAACTCTCGGCACCTTTCACAAACTCCATATGCTAGACTGAGAGTTTCGGATGATGCTGGAGCAAAACCATCCCTCAGGTAGATCACAGCATGTACAAAGAAAGACCTTACAACGAGAAGACATCAGATCAGTTTAAAGTTTCCTGCTTGTTAAGTTGGTGCTGCAGGGAAAAAACACTTGCCAGAAATACACAATAAAATAAAAGCAGGAATGTCAAAATATTGTTTTAAATGTTCACTGACCAAGTAGAAGGCCATATAAAATGCCATGTAGATTTGGTGTCTGGTTCAGTGGGCAACTTAGAATCCTGGACAGCCCTTCATGAGCAGGGACCTGGATTTAATTACTCCTCACTCTGGCCCCCATCTCTCCATGCTTCCTTTCTCTGGCTCCATTTGTCTTGTCCAAGAGGACTACAAGTTCCTCAGGCCAGGGACTGTTTCTTACTTGAGTTTTACCACATTCCCAGGGCAGTGAAGCAGCCTTGATTGTTTCCCCAGTCCAGGCAGCAGCAAACCAAATCTTTGGGCACACTCGATGCTGACAAGCACCACCACTGACTGTGTTTATGGAGCGGAGGCTTTGTACTGCATCAGAGCCCAGGCTGTTGTGTCTTTTGCAATTGTATTATATTGTTTGGCTTCAGAAAAGAGGAGGAACACATGACTTACAAGGACATGGGAGATTCTCCCATGTCCCCACTGCATATTTCAGTCAAGCAAAATTAACTTCTTCACAGGAGGCAAAGATTTAGTGTGGGCAGAATTATGGTGAGCGTGGTGGATGCGGCAAGGAGGAACAGAACAGAAACAAATCAATTCAGAACAGAGGAAACATAAAAAGCTGCTTGAGATAACCCAGTACAAAAAAAAACATGAACCAGCTGCAGAAAACTACCTGAGCTGGAAAAAAAGACTCAACAGCCTGTGCAGCACATGACAGATGAAAATTAAAGCTGGTCTGAAGGATTAGAGAACCACATACTTGCAGGTACCTACAGCCAGATGTGATCATGATAGCTATAGATATCACTTCAGCTTCTCAGGTATTATTTGGTGGAGGGCAGTGCTTTCTAGAGTGTGAAGGACGAGGGCACAGAGGACTTAATGAGGTAAAGGGCTATGGGTAAGCTACACACAGGAGAGAATAATTTAATAATACTTGCTTGTGTTGCAAAGATCTTGTTATCCATTTGTTTTCCCTGAAAGAGCATTCAGCCTTAAAATTGTGTAGGAAGTACCAATTAAAGCACATGCCCACACTCCTGCAATGCAAGGAAACAGGCTGTCACTACTTAGAGTATCTGTGCTACATTTTTCTCTCAGATGTTGTTGTGTTAAACCATCCAGCTAAAAAACTCAAACTTCTGCTCAAGCACACCAGTTATTTTCCCTCCTTTCCTTCCTGCCTGAGCATGCCCAGGTGTGTGGCTACCATCCGTGGTGGGGGAGGGTATCAGCAGACAGCCCAGGATGGTAGTCCTGAGGTGCTGCTCATGCACCAAGAATCTGGCAAACTAGCTGAACTCATCATCAGTAGTTTAGGGAATAAGTAACGCAAGGATTCATGTCTAGAATGTTCCACGTGTCTTCCCTGTCTCTAGCCATATGTGGATGTGCTAGGATGTAGTGCCTGGTAGAACCTACGTGAATGTCTGGTTTCATTTCTGCTGGAATCCTGACTGGAGCAATGACTCCAGCCAGCCACCTCAGGTGGCAGATGAGGAAAGGACAATATTGGCAGAGTTTGATGAGAATTACAGCCTTAGAACCAAAAACGCAGCTCTTCACACCTGCTTACATTCCCTCCTTTCCTTGCCAGCCCTGGCTTCAAAGTTGAGCGCTGTGAAAAGCTGAAGAAACTCTAACTCCAGTGCAAGCAGCAGTGGGAATTCACACTCAGAATTAACCAGTTAATAATAATCTTCACATTTGTCCTGACTGCTATGTTCCAGGGTACTTAGATTAACAATTCACCAAGCATGTTCATTTTGAATGACTGCATTGAAATCAGCACAAGCTCAAACAGAAGCCATATAAAAAGCCAAAGCTTTATCGTGCACTCTGTAGTGGCAGAAAGAAGGCCGGTGGGAAGGAAACAATACCCGTCTGAGTGGAGCGAGGGTTTATCTGCTTGCCATCAGAACAGGCCAGTCATGTTGTTTTTCCGTCCGTTCACCATGTGAGCAGGCTCCGGTGTACAGTACCAGGCTGTGCAAAAGCCCACGGCTGGGTCCTTCTGTTTGTAGGGCTTGCTGACATAAGGTGGAGTTGAGGTTATTGTGGTGTGGGACGTTTCCTGCCCTGGCTGCTGATAATCGCAAATCCCAGGAGCCTTACAGGCTGCCTTTGTCCACCGGTCCAGGATGCGAGCTATGTATATATGGTATAGCCAGCCCAGGATGGGCGCGCTCTCATACCTGTGCCCGCAGATGCCTCACTGCACACCGACCGTTTCCCAGGTGAGGAGGAGATGCTGAAAACCCTTCTATTCCCTGAGTCCCACTGAACTTTTTACCTCCAGGAGCAAAGGAGGAGGCTGAGGATGAGTCTATGTGGGGAAGTCCCTGCCAGCAAGCATACATTCCTTCACACCAGAAGTAAAAGGATTAAACTGATTGCTAAAACTCAGCATCATTTATACCAGCTGAGGTGTAAATGAAGACTTAGCCACAAAAACAGTGTTAAGCTCACTTTACACTGTCCGGCTCAGTGGCAGTGTGGATGGCAGCAGGGTGATGTCTCCACATTAGCATGTGTCTTCTGCCTGTCCTCCTGCCCGAGCAGCCTGTGTGGTCGTGCCAGCCAGCACACGTGGTGATGTGAGTCTGTCTCGGACTCTTGCGAGCAGAAAAGCAGCGCAGGGGATGTGTTTTCATAAAGAGGTGATAGAAGAGTAGGTGTGGACAGTCAGTCAGGAGAAGGATGAAGTGTCGGGATGAGGGAGAGGGGAGTGCAAGCGCAGGAAGGTTTGAGCACCAGCTCCACAGATGTGGGCAGCACAGGGGGATTTTAGCAAGTAGCGCAGATGGAAAATGGCCAAAATGATGGAGCAGCATAGGCATAATACCCTACACAGCGTAAAGCTGAAGGGCATAAAGCTCCAAAAGAGTTTCCCTGAAGCTGGGGCTTTCTTCCCAGTCATGCTGCCTACCTGCTGCAGGATCACTCTGGGGATTAAGCACTGCCTAGTGCTGAGTGCGTGCTGCAGCAGTGAGGTAAAGGAGGGTTACATCTTCGCAAGTAGATAAAATGTTCCAGGGCTGCCCCTTGGCCCTGTAACCTGCTAGCCCAGTGCAGTTCACAGCCATGCGGCCAGTTCTCAGACCTCTCAAAACAGACTGGCCACAACGAACGAACTTGGTGGGCACTGTTGCTGCAAACACCCAAAACACTCTCATCTCACAGGGTAGTAACTGGCACAGGCCAAGCCTTGCCAGGTACAGTGCTAACAATTTGGCGACATAGAACAGCTACGCCCTGGCCTTGTTCAATTTATTGGCATAGACATGACTGATGACATGGAAGCTCTACCTGCTAGCGTGGAAAATTTTCTTCTTCCCTTTTTTGATCTCTTGAAAGTCTGTGACAGCCCACACTGGATGCTCCCTGAGCTGCATATATCATCACCCAGAGGCCCTGAACCGGTGCTTTCCTTTGTCCAGACCCAGCAGCCAAAGTACACAGACCATCACTTTCATTCAGACAGGCTCTGTTGCCCTGATTTTTTGTGGTGGATGCACTGTAGTGGCCGTGAGAGCCAAGTCTGGTGCTAGAGAGTCTAGTTCAGTCCGGTTAACAGTTTTGACACAAGGCAGGGGGGAAGAGTTCCTCCTACCACCTGGGATCAGGACCGTACTGCAGGGAGAATGAGGCTCAGAGCAAGCAGAGGGGTAGCCTTAAGGACCAGCAACCCCTTGCTCTCAGATTTGGTACTGAAACATGACAGGTATGTGTCAAAAAGCAGCAGCATTTCATGTAGACTTGCATGAAGGCCTGACAGGCTGCACCCCATTACTATGCTGTGCTGCTGAAACAATTGGCAGTCTCCCTGAGTGCTCAGAGGGGCTTACAAAGCATCCCTGGTGCCGTCTCTTCTCCCAGCCTGGAGATCTTCTCCTCCCCACCCTGCCTGGTGAACAGACCCACTCTGCATAGAGGATGAGGCTGCCCAACAACACCTGTGGAGAGGAAGAGAGAGGTACCGCTGGCTCCCTGTCCCTTGACCCGGTGTTCTGGTTGCTCACCAAAAAACTGGCCATGTGATGGCTTCAGTATGGGCTTGTGCATGACAGAGGGGAGAGTGCTGTGGGGAAAACTGACTCAAACCAGAGCTTGAAGGCCTTGGTTGTTAGACCTTGCTATGCACGAGATAAGCTCGTTGGCTCCTGTTAATGCTGTTATGGAGCTACAATCTGCGGGATGTTACTTTCCTCCCGCAGGGAGCCAAGCTGGTGTGCTCTCCAGGTAGGAAGCACTGAAGACTTTCACTTTTATATGGTCTTTGCCTCACCACGTTCACACCAGCTTGGGAAAACAGCACTAATGCCATCAGCTACAAATGTCTGTCTCTCACAATCAATTACCCTGCTCCCCATAACACTCAGACACTGAGCCCCGACACTGCTCCCCCCGTGATGCTGCAAGGCAAGAAGATTCCCCATCTTCTGAGCAAATTCAAGTGAGAGAGTAATATGAAGAACGTGTCCTGCTCACCTCTATCTGCAGCCCCAATGCCTCACACTCACAAATTACCCAGACGTGTGAATCAGACCAGATCCCACTTGATGCAATTGTTAATTTATCAGGTGTTTCATCTCTCCTAAATGTTCATTTCACTGCCCTTTGATCAGGCATCATACACATCTGCCATTTGGGTCAGTGTTTCCCCACTCCCCTGAATGTTCAGAGCTCTCATTCCTCTCCTTCGCTAGCCAGAGACCTCACCCGATACTGGCACAGCTCTCCTCTCAGTTTCTGTCCCCATGTCCCTACCATCAGCTGTGTGTGCGTGTGTGTGTGTGCGTGTGTGTCACAGAGCATTTTGCATGGAGCAGAGACCCTTTGATCCCCTCCTCCTCAAGGGAGTATTCTTGGGCTGTTACCACACCAGTAGAGGGATGCCCTCTAGCCATGTCTGAGCTGGAGCTTCTGCCCCAGCTTTGCACGAGCCCAGTGAGCTCCTCTGACCAGCCAGCTGTGCTGACCTGCACAGCAGCCACAGGAGGCATAAACCAGACTGGTGCAGCTTCTGTAGAAAGGAGAGGGAAGTAAACAGGTAGAACGTGCAGGGCTGGGTATGTAGGGGCTGAGACTGGAGCAGATCCCTAGGCTGTGAGGGGTTTGACTACACTGCCAGTAAGAGGGAGCGCAGGTTCAGCACTGCAGAGTGATGAGGACTGAGAGGGAGGGAGAAGCCTTGGATTAAATCACATCAGAAAGGAGGGAGTGTGGGTACAATAAGCATACCCAGGGTGACATCTCAATCAAGGCCAAATGTACCATCCATCCTTCTGTGCTAGTCACTGCTGGCAAGTTATGTTCCCTGTGACTACTCCTGCTGGCTCCCCAGGTTCTCCCTGGATAACTGCATTTCTAGTCAAGTTGTTTAAACTAACAGCAACACAATTCACAGCCAGTGCTTTACACTACTTTGTGCTCATTTGTTCAATCAACATTCACCCCCTGGTAAGTGACTTTCAGAGAAAACTGTCACCGGCAGACAATGGGCTGGCAGTTAACAGCAGCAGTTTTGTGTCTAAATGTTCCCCAGACACTGGGGTAAAACGTCTCAACCCAAATTTAAAAGGACTGTCGCCTCGGTGCACGGGGACTGAGAGGCAGCGGGGAGGTGCTTCTCCTCCATCCCCATCCCTGTGCCAGGAAGGTTGGAAGAAGATGTCTCGGGACAGTGAAGCCCACACCACTGCTGATGCGTGGCCTCCTGCCTTACCCACTCACTGCTGACAGAGAGCTCCCTCTCCAAAGGACACGGTTCTGCTTTGAAATACTTCTGCGAATACCCGCGCTGCCCAGGCTCAACAGCTCCCACCACTAGCAGCTCCCTGGCATTGCCTCCAAACATCAGAACTTCATGAGAATAATTTGCCTCCCTCTCTGCGGCTCACTTAAAACATTTATTTTCACAATGAAAGCGATCATTAATTCCACCCATTGATTTATTTTTCCTAAAAGCCTATTGTTACTCCTTAAATGTACATAATAACTTACCATTTGACATACCAGCAAGTGGTTTATAGACTTGTCTACCAGAAAAAGCCCCGTCAGTTTATAAATGGGCTGGTTAATGTGGCTCCCTTGTGACAGTGTCCTTATTTTGCTCTGAAAGTAAAGCTTGATATTGTTCAGACTTTAGACGAATCATTACCTAAATTGATATGATTTTCTCAGGTAGCTGAGATCTAACGTCTTCTGGTTTTGATCACGCAAGTACAACATACCAGCAGATCGTTCAGAAGCTACTGCTGGATGACAGACTCCTTCTCATCCTTCTAGGGATGATACGGCCCCAAAATATTGTCAGGCACCCTATAACCACGGTGGAGAAAGGATCAAAAATTCAGTAGCATGAAAGGCTTTCAATGAAATTGTTTTGGATGTCTCTGTGTGTGAGACTTTAGAAATTCCACAACCCTCTCCCTCCAGGCTGTAACCCTAGAGAAGCTGCAACAAACAGTAGTTCCTGTTCCCACTGTAACTTTTTGTATCCCTCAGTTCCCTCTCTCCTGTCATCTGGGCATCCATATTAAAAACCTTTGAGGACTACTCATCTCTGTAGATGGATGGGTGGGTACCTTCTTTTTTATCTCACTTTGCCAGCCTTCTTCTGAATATGCCCAGGGACCCACACTGTGTAGAGGAGGACCACCACCCACAAGTGAGTGAGCCAGAAGAAGAAGCTGGACGTCTAGGAATCCGTGGGACATTCACCGCATACATCATGGAATATCCACCACATACATATATTTGCCATACTGGCCACTAAAATCATCACAATAACTGGAGAAAGTACTGGCTTGCCAACACTTGGTGGACACTGGTATGTCTCTCTAAAGTTTTAGTGGAGTCTTTTTGTCAAATATCTCTACTTTCATATGTTAGGAAAAAGAAGAGGATGTTTCTAACTTCCATGGCTTCACAGCAAAGCTTGAAAGACAGACCTTCCAAAGATACAAAAGTCAAACAGAGAAAAATGAGGAGTGTCTTGGACTTTCCTCTGTTTCTTCAGATTTTCAAGAGGTTCCAGCTCTTTAAGCCAGACCTGATTGCTACATGTGTGAGGCTCTGGCAGTGCAATCTGGCAGCCTGGGCTCCTGCCAGGTGATGAAGCTCCAGGTTTTACATAGCTTGCAAAAAGTGCATATGTTTTTTTTACCACCACAGCACCATTAAAATGAAAGCTGAGTGGGCACGGCAACATAAATCACCCCACACACCTTCTGCACGCTCACAGATGTGTGGAGATCCTGCCTACCCCAAGAGTTATCACCCTTCAAAAGTCCTCTCCCTCCCTCTCCCCAGTTGCACCACCAAGACCCTGCTCTGCCGGGGGTCTTTCCCCAGGGATGTCCTAGGGATGTTCCACTCCCCCAACTGACTGGCAGATTGATCCTGGCTCCACGACCCAGAGCAAGGAGCCTTCCAGCACACCCTGCATTTTGGGAAGGTAAATACACAACCAAAATATCCAAGCTGCGGGGCAGCTTGACCTTCGAGCGACCCTTAGCCTGACCTAATGCTGGTCACTCTCACCAGCAGATTTGTTTATCTTGGGACCTGGAGGCTCCCAACCAGGTTTGTCTCTCAGCTCCAAGGGCTGCCAGTGCTGGCTGCCAGCCCCTGTTGGGAATACCCAACGAGATAGAGGTTTGATTTTCAGCCTCATCTCCTCACGCTAAGCAAGTGGCTGCAATCCTGCCAAAAAAAAAAAGCTCCAATATGTTAAATGGGAGTGTGAGCTCCTTCCCCAGCCTGCAGAGCAGCTGTGCGCAAGCCCTCAAGAAACCACTCGAAGAGGGGCTTTGACTTTGTTCAAAGCTTGGAGGGAATTTTGCTCAGAAGGTTCCCCCTCTTTTTACTGGAGAACTGCTACATGGCCGGGGAAGCAGTTAGGGCAGCAGATGCAGAAATGGGGGAGACTTTTTCTTACTGTAAGAGACCAGGCTGCAGAGGGTGGGGGGTGGCAGCAGGACTCATCATTTCGGGAATGTCTGCTATCCCAGAAGTGAGTGGAAACAACCCATCTGAAATATGCAGAGCCATTATCAGGCCAGGGCTTAAATAAACTTTACTGTCCATTCAGTGATCAACCTCCCTGGGAGCCGCCGGCTCCATTCATCACTGTCACCTTTTCAAAGTGACTGTGATGACAGTTCATGATCATTAACTAGTAATGGTGTGCTTTGCATTAACAGGAGGGCACATCAAACAGGCAGGCTGGCAACTCGAAAGTTAACTAAATTATATAATAAACATTCTCCAGCTAACCATGTACAGATGGTGACAAAAGGTGGACAGAGTGGCTGGCAGGAGAAAACAGGGACAGAGGGGTATCAGGAGAAGCAGCACTTCATACCATACCTATCACGCTGCTCACCCACCCCATGACTTGCTATTAATTAGGACAGACCAGAGCCGCTTGCTGAAGTTGCAGAAGTTTTACTGTCAGAAAAGTTGCCTTAAGATGTCACAGATCTGCTGTGGCCGGGGGCTTTTCACTGCGTTTTGTCTTTTTTCCTCAAATGGCATAAACTGCAGACAGACCTGATGCACTCTGGGCACAGTTTGGACAGGAAAGATTGAAAATTGAAAAGAAGAGAGTGTGAGGAGGGATACTTCAAACACATCCTTCATCTCCAAGGGTCATGACGGCTCGTCATTACTTCCTACAGGCACAGAGCACCAGCTATGGGCCCCTGCACATCCTTGGTGTGTGCTTGGAGCCAGAAAGACCCATGTTTCACTGGGCCTGCCTGCTCAGCCAGCACAGAAAAAAACAGCCATGGTCAGAGAATAGCTTGGGAGGCAAGAGCTCTGAGCGCAATTCCTAGTGCAACCCCTACTGACTGAGAAACAAAAAAAAAAACCAAAAAACCCCAAAATCTGATTTTTTCCATCTACTCACTAGCAAAAAAGGGCAAAAAAAAAAGGCCATAAATCTTTGTAGTACTATTTATTATATTATATTTGTAACAAGATCTTTCACACAGACAAAAATGATGCCTAGAGTCGAGTACTTAAGTCCATAATTCAGCCCTTTAGTGAAATGGAAAATTATTTTAACTGGGACTTCAGCAGGAGCTGCTGGATGCTCAGGACTTTTGCAAAAGTCCAGCAAAAGTCCATCAAGCCTGCTGCAGTGAAGGGTTGTCCTGCCACAGACATCAGTAGCCTCTCTGCTTAGATGCTTAACTATAGATTTAAGGGGTTTAGATTTAGACACCTATTTTTAACCGCTCATCTTAATGTTTTAAAGTAATGCATGGTCACAACCAGGCGGACTTTTGTGTTCCCCATGACTTAGAAATTAAGGAAAAAATCATCTGTCACTGACAGTTTGTCTTCCTTTACTCCCCCACACCTCAGTCCCTTCAGCAATCTCTCAGATTACATCCTTTTCCATCATTTACCCAGCTTTCCTATCAAAGTCTTCACAGAAAAATGTCCTTGAGAGGAAACTTGGACTCAACTTTTATCCTAACCTAAATGGCCACTGAGGGGGAGGAGAGGGAAAGAAACTGGCCTGATTTTTATAGCTCTTCTCCCAACAGTGCTTTCATCTGCATTTGAGGAGATGACGTCTCTGAGTGAAGCAGAAAACATTTTTTGGACATGTATTTTCAAAGGCCACTGATTTTTCAATGCTAAAATTATCAGCAGGGGGCATTAACTTTTCCTTTGTGAATTTAACTGCCGCCTTCTCAGCAGTACGGAGCAGGATGACTTCCCCATCAGTTGGCTGTAGCTTTGGGGAAAGTTGTTAGAATTCAGATTTAAAAAAAAAAAAAAATCTCATTTAAATTTGGCTCATTCACTGTTTGGATGCATCATTTTGAAAGCCTGTGGCTTGACTTTCTGGAGTGAGGACTTGTGTTGGGTGAGGACAAAAGGTACCAGGTTGGTAGGAACACCATGGGGACAAGATCACTTGTGCTGACAAGGAGAAAAGAGACTCACAGGCAGAAGGTCATAGAATCATAGAATAACCAGGTTGGAAGAGACCCACCGGATCATCGAGTCCAACCATTCCTATCAAACACTAAACCATGCCCCTTAGCACCTTGTCCACCCGTGCCTTAAACACCTCCAGGGAAGGTGAATCAACCACCTCCCTGGGCAGCCCGTTCCAGTGCCCAATGACCCTTTCTGTGAAGAATTTTTTCCTAATCTCCAGCCTAAACCTCCCCTGGTGGAGCTTGAGGCCATTCCCTCTTGTCCTGTCCCCTGTCACTTGGGAGAAGAGGCCAGCACCCTCCTCTCTACAACCTCCTTTCAGGTAGTTATAGAGAGCAATAAGGTCTCCCCTCAGCCTCCTCTTCTCCAGGCTAAACAACCCCAGCTCTCTCAGCCGCTCCTCATAAGACCTGTTCTCCAGCCCCCTCACGAGCTTCGCTGCGCTTCTCTGGACTCTCTCCAGAGCCTCAACATCCTTCTTGTGGTGAGGGGCCCAGAACTGAACACAGGATTCGAGGAGCGGTCTCACCAGTGCCGAGTACAGAGGGAGAATAACCTCCCTGGACCTGCTGGTCACGCCATTTCTGATACAAGCCAAGATGCCATTGGCCTTCTTGGCCACCTGGGCACACTGCTGGCTCATGTTCAGTCGGCTGTCAACCAACACCCCCAGGTCCCTCTCCTCCAGGCAGCTTTCTAGACAGACTTCTCCTAGTCTACAATCATCTGCCGCCACCAGTTTCTTTGCCCTGGAAGTCACTGGGTCCCTGCACTGGGGTGGCAGCAAAGGACATAAGCTCTCTCATCTCAGCAACATCTCTGTCTGCTCCAGCTGCTGATAAAAGGGAGGCTGTTCCATTACTGCAAGTTGTGAACTGCTTTTGCTGGGATACACCTCTGCCTCTGCTGCCCCTGCATGAGGAGGTGCCTTGAGGGAGTAAGTAGAGCAGACACCATAGATGGCTTGGGCCACCTGAGCTCTTGTCCCTGCAAGGCACAAGCTGGAGCCTTTCCCACTCCCCCGCCATAGTGACTACTTTGCCCACAGCCTTTCTGGATCTGTCCTGTGCTACAAGACTGTGCCCAGTCTGGGGCTTTCGCAGCACCACCGGTCTGAGCACCCACATGCTCTTTTCAAGGGGACAGAAGAGTAAAATAAACAGTTGTCAGACATATGGAATTCAACAATTTAAATAAAGAGGTGCAGGTATGGCAACACTCAATTTTGAGGCTGAGGAAATAAGAGAGACACTTAACTTCCCATACAGCTTCCCTTGTCTCCTTCAAGCTGCAGGAAAAGAAGCGACAGTGTCCAAATGTTAGCAAGGCAGCTGGGACACTCACTGTCTTTCATCTCCCCTCTCATGCCCTGCCAGGATCACAGCTGGACTCCGCTGCTTGCCCAGCATTTCTCATTGGGAATATGTTGGGACACCAAGCCTATACCATGCTATGAGGGATGAAGGCCTTTCAGGAATCAAATAGGATGAAGAAGCTGCATTATTTTCTCAGGAGATTTATATTGCTCGTGGGATGTTGCTTAATAGATCTTTCTGTCCCTCTTCCTTGGTCCTAAAACAATGCTTGTGACAGAACAGAAAGGCCAGAAACTGCAATGGGTTTATGATTTGTTCTCTTATACATGTAGATGTTTCACAAATATTTAAAATAACAATCTGCCCTTGGAATGTAGAGATGGGCAACGTGGCCAAGGACTTCTGGGTCCTATTCCTGGCCCCAGCAGTCATCATCTGTATCATCTTAGCTGAGTCACCGCAAGATTACTTTGTGCCTTTGCCTCCTGCCCCTTTTTCTGCTGCATTTCTTTAGAGGGTGAGCACGTTGTGTGGCAGAAACTGTTGCTTTTAAGAGTTGTGTGCAGCACACAAAATAATGAGAATCCTATGTATGACTGCCTTGCAAATGAGCTGCTTGTTATTTTAGTATTGACATAGACTTCCAGGCAGCCCTAAAGCTGATATTGAATGGGAGCTGATGCACTCAGATGTACTTAAAGTGAAAAAGAACAAATAAACAAAAAAGAGCTAAGCCATAGTGTAATATTAACCATACGCTCCATAACGCATTGACAGAGATTTTGCACTTATTCCTGAAGGACTGCGCTGGGCTAAAGGTTACCATATGCTCCAGGAATGCTCTGCAAACACTGATGAGTAGCCACGAAAGTTGAAAACTTGAAGTTACTCTACAGTCAAAGGTGGTTAATTGCAGCTTCTACAACCTGTTTGCCCAGGTATATAGAGCATTCAGCAGCTTCGTTGCAAGGGATGTTAGCTTTTCTCCTCACACATGACTGACTAATTTTCTACATACCATTTAAAAGAAAATGCAAATAAAAGTGGTTTTCAAACAGAACAGGATTTCTTCTCCAGCATGGCCTCTACAAACCTTTATAAACTCAACAGTGTCTAGTCAAGAAGAGAAGATGAAGAGTCACAGCCGAGTGGCTTAGGAAGGAAAGGGAATGGAGTTTTAAGCAGGAAACGCAAACTCCAATATTGCCAGGAACTGTTTTCTGGTTGTACTGTAAGATCTCCATATATTTCGCAAGTAGTTAACTCCTTCCACACACCTCATGCATCAGGCAACTTCCCTTGGCTTCCGACATCAGAAAAGGCATGTAATAAAGACTTTATTTTCCAAAAGTGTTCAACTATTTTAAGTACTACGGACATTTTGTCCTAAATAAAGTGCAAGAATACAGATGACATCGAGGAACATGAATCCAATGAGCCTACATTTATACTGACAAATGGTGACTGTCATTCTTCACAGATTGTGAAAGCAGAGACAAGAAAAGCGTATCAGAAGCACAACAAATGAGATAGGATTTATATCACCATATTGTGAAAGCCAGCTATAATCGACAGAAATGGAAAGAAAATAGCTGTATTAGTGTCACCTGGATGGAGCCGTGCTCATGCTGAGTGATAGGTGTCCTTCTCCCATGCACAGCTCAAGCTGTGAGGAAAGATGTTCTTCTGCAGGAAAGTGTCTCCTCGTTCACAGAAACTAAAAATGAAGGAACATGCTGAAATGAGGAATGCCAAACTAAAACTCAATAGGAAAGTTCCCCTAAGGCACATATTAGACTTCCTCTGACACTGCAATGTATAAAGTCAAGAATCGAAATTACAGAATATATGGAGGTGCAAAACCCACTGGAATTCAGTCTGGCGCGGAGGTGGAAGGCAGAACGGGAAATAAGACTGTTGACAATATAATCCAGCCAATCTCCTGTGGTCTTGGCTCAAATGTTCAAAAGCAGGTGGTGTAGGTTCCTAATTGCACTACAGTCCATTGAGGCGCCTCTGTCCCCACCATCTAAGCAGCTGAATAATCTGTCACAAAATGCCTGCCTTGGCATCTCAGCAAATTGTTACTCCAAATTTTGGTAACATTTGTCCCCAGTCACAACTTATTTCTTCTTCACAAACAAACAAAAAAAAAAAAGCCAAAACCCCAGGAAAACAAAAAAATGGCAAAGCCATTCCCACCTGGTAGAAGATGTGATAGACATTGTTAGTAAAATGACTGGAAGAAGAGAGCATGTCTGAGGTCATTTTGCTAATCCAGACAGACGGGAGAAGATAGGGTGCAGGATTCTGATGCTAGGCTTTAGGGTAAAGTTATGGGAAGTATAGGCTGCAACCAAGCAAAAGGGAAAACAAAAGCAGCCCTAAATACTGAAGGCTGGAAGGAAAGTGTTGCCGGCCATGCTCAGTTGCAGACTAGACCCCTACAGCTGGATTCCTACTTCCTGCTTTCAGGAGAAACACCCCAAAAGCTCAGTACTGACTAGGAAGGAAGTCTGGTTAACATTAGGAAAGAAACTAAATTTACCTTTCCCCAGCCTCTTCAAGGGCCAGAGTTTTGTATGTGAAATAACTTGACTTTTTCCCTGTGGTCAAAGACTGGCAGTTTATTTATTTGCGGTCAGTAACATTGGACTTCTGTCATATTTTGCTGTGGTACTCTATTATTTAATAAAGTCCTGTGGACAATGGCCAATGCCTTTGCTTGACAGGGACTACGTTCTGACATTGCACCTGGCCAACTTGATCATTTTTTTTTATTGAGAGAGGAAAGGGACTAACGGTACAATAAGAAATTGGTTTATAGCCCGAAGGAGAGAGAGCTGTCAACCCTTGTAATGTTTTTTTTTTTACTTAATGCAGTAGATGAATACAGCTGCTTGTGCCACAGAGCACTTCGCTGTGTATATCAAGCTGTTTTTAAACCCTTCTAAATAGTG
This sequence comes from Phaenicophaeus curvirostris, assembly GCF_032191515.1. Taxonomy (NCBI): domain Eukaryota; kingdom Metazoa; phylum Chordata; class Aves; order Cuculiformes; family Cuculidae; genus Phaenicophaeus; species Phaenicophaeus curvirostris. The sequence continues at coordinate 49,732,057 of NC_091394.1, read as the reverse complement.
CATGCCTCAGTGATTTTCCCTTGCAACTAAAGCAATAATGTACCCAGTCACCGCTTGAGAAAGCAATAGGTTTTGTCCTCTCTAAAAGATTGGAGCAGGACCCTTCAAACAGCCTCTTATTCCCTTGGCCTGGGAAGGCAACCCTGCTCTTGCAGTCCCCTGTGCTGATAGTCATTTGCTGTAGTTAAATTTTACAGGGTTTCCTGAAGGTGAGGACCCTTACTGCTGCCCACCACCAGCCTGGAGCCTTTGTTCCCATCCTGCAGAGTTGAACATTATTAGATTTTTAGGATTAGAGTTTTTTACACCTTAGGAGGTGTAATGCAGCAATGCCATAATGCCAGCCCTCTTGTTGCAGGGATGAAGACACTGTGAAAACAGAACCTCTCCACATTCTAAGTGAGAAGATTTCAAGGCAGCGGCTACTAGGCCTGGGAAAATAAACGAAGGGAATTAGACAAGAGAAAATTTTAAACTGTTGAAGTTCTAGAGTACTTCCAGGTATTCAAACAGGTAATAGATTTGTTTAAATAAGTGGAAATAGTTTCAAAACGTCAACTTTGCCACATTGTCTAGCTTCTCCTTTCTGGTCCAGCTCCAGTCTGGGAGATTTCTTCATGCATGATCTCAGAGGAAAGCACCTACTGCAGAAATACTGCAAAACCCCACAGCATTTCAGTGGGACATTTTCAGCTGGCACATGTCTAATGCTTTCATGATTTCCTGTTGGGCAGACAGCTTTGGGGAAACGCTTATATGACCTGCTGCCCAAATAACATCAAGGAACTATCCACAGAACTAAATAAGCAAGTTAGATAAATGCAATACTTGTTACTTTCCTTGTGGCCAGAGGCTGTTGGGTTCTGATACTCCAAAGACAAGTTTCAGATAAAACTTTACAGCTATTTTCAATAAAGTAGGTGGCACAAAAGAGCAGTGGCCCTACTGACTACCAAAGCCCACCAACAGAAATCAACAGGTACGTCTGAAACAAAGAAACATAATGGCATTTTTTTCTAGGATGCAGCACATCAGCATATTTACTTCTCACAGGAATGATGGCATTTTGAATCTATGTGGGCAACCCACTAAATTCCACACACAGTTTATTTTAACATCTGTTTAACTTCTCAATATCTGACATTAATTTGGGATAAAGACTGGTACTGGGATCTTTCAAAAACTGTTATTCTCTGCAGCCCTGGCTGGAACAATAATAATATACTCACAAATTACAACTGTCTACCTGTAAATACTCTATAAGTATGAATGGGCTATAACTTCAGCACCTCTGAGGTTCTATAGATATTGTCATTGATCCAGAGGTGTGGGAAAACAAGGCAGATAATGGTTATTGGTTACTCAGGAGAACTGTGGCTGGTTAGGAGATAACAAAGATTTCCTAATTCTCTTCAATGTTCACAAACTTCAAGACAATCCCCCTTATTTATAGTAACGATCTCAAATTGGCTGCAAGATTTACGTCATTCTGTGTTTAACTCAGTATCCAAGGGAACCGAAACTTGGGCAAACCAAATTTTGACAAACTGAATTCAAAGTTACCAAGTTCAACAAAGCTTGAGAAAAATACACAGCTGAATAAAAGGGAAGAACAAAGAGAAAAAGAGAGTAGAGAAGGAGGCCAGGAGAGACCAATGTAGTTCACTCATGGAAAAGCTGAGGCTCAGAGAATTCACTCCAGTGAAAGATGATGAAAATCTGACTCGGTTCACTCTGTTGCTCAGAGAGCAACCTGTTCCTCCATATGCTCCATAACAAAAGCACTCCTGATGTCAGTAACATGAGGAGAGAGCAAATATTTCTCAATTGCAAATGATTCATTGGCTCAATAAGCATCTGGAATAAACATCTGATCTGTATTTAAAATTTTATGTATTTCCTAAAAAAAAATATTTATTTTTTGAGTGATCAAAACCAAATGACAACAGTAAAAGAGGTAACAGCGTAGTCTTTTTTTGATGCCATTTGTGATTAGAGGCAAAAGCTGTTTCCGTTGGTGTGGACCAGATTGAGAGCAATCCTTTGCTAAAGCCTTTCAGCTGCTCCTTTCTTAAGCAGAAGAAACTGAACACATGCAAGTAACTCCCAGCAGTTAGCAACCAGCAAGGCTACTGGGGTCTACCGGGAACAATTCGTCAGGAGAGGTGCTGATAACATTCCTGTGCAGAAGGCTATTCCCAAAGGCAATTAGTGACTCATGCGCACACCCACCCCAGGAGGACATGGCTCCAAGTCACACCCTTCACCACTAGTCTCTATCAGATGACTTTTGCCATGCATGAGAACTGGCATAGGTTACAGATCAATTTGTTACTTTGGAGCTGGATCAAACACCAACCCTCCCGGTCACTGTGGCTCCAGCTATACATGAATCAACATTTAATATGGCATTAAAATTCTCTTGCAGTCGCTTTTATTTTTTGCGCAGCGTACGCTTAGGATTGCAGAGTGGGGGTTCTGTGCAGTCAAATGACTGCGTCTTGTAGGACGGCTTCAGCCGCATGTCCAGAGTCATAGTCCTCCTCTCCTGGATGATCCAGATCAAGACACTTTAGCGTGCAGCACAGTGAAGATGTGAAGGAGCATGACACAAGGGCAAATTGTTATAATTCCAACTTCTTTTCTTTTTCTTCCCCATTTTTGCTTGATTAAGCTTTTCTAACATAACAGGGCTGACTCTGGGTGTCTGGGCTACATTTAAAGTTCAATGAGGTTCGTTATTTTCCAGGAAACACTCTTCCTTCCTCTCCTTCCATGATTGTTCCCACACATTTTAGAGTTTCTTGTTGGTCTTCCCCCACCACCACCCTGGCTCTTTCTGGGTTTGACCTTTGTTCAGTTGCTCTTTCAGCAGGAGTCTCATGGGTCTCACAGAGGGTTTTAACACAGTTGTGCTCCTAGTCCAAAAGGGGACTTAGATGAATAGATTGCAAGTCTCAGATCTTCAAGCATGAGCTCAACCAGTACTTTGTTCTCACTTCACTCCACATAGAGACTTACACCTCCCAGCAGACTGCACAAGGGCTGTTGCCCTCATCAACTCCAGAGTTCATTCCTGTGCTTGCCTACCACAAGCAAGGATGGCTGTAAGAAAGGTAAGGTGTTTTACCTCTGCTTTGCAACATTTAAGGTGGCATTTACAAGAAAGCTGGAGAGGGACAATTCATAAAGACTTGTGGTGATAGGACGAGGGGGAATGGGTATAAACTGGAGAGGGGCAGATTTAGCCTAAACATTAGGAAAAATTTCTTCACGATGATAGTGGTGAGGCGCTGGAACATGTTGCCAAGGGAAGTTGTGGCTGCCCCATCCTTGGAGGTGTTCAAGGCCAGGCTGTATGGGACCTCTGGTAACCTGATCTAGTGGGACGTGTCCCTGCCCATGGCAGCGGGGTTGGAGCTGGATGATCTTTAAAGTCACTTCCAAGCCTAACTATTCTATGATTCCATGATTCTATGGTTCTATTTCCAGGAACTGAAGTCCCTTCTTGAAATAGTAAGACCTTCCTTGCCCAGATACATCAAGGCTTTTCATGAAATCTATATGTGTTTCTCTGTGTGTATAAAATAATATATAAATAATACAGAAATAAAATCTGCCATCTTCTTCCATCACTTCCCGCAAGTGTCTCTTCTCCGCCTCTGGGTAAGCAATTAACATCTAGCAAACTTGACTACATTTATTCTAAGCTGCCTAATACCACTCTCTTGGCAAAGACAAGATCTCAGGCAAGCGTTATCTGATCTAAAGCCTCCAAATCTTTTCCATCCTTCCAGTATAGTTAATTTGGCTCCTAACTGCTCCTGCCCTTCTTTCCTAAGGATCTCTCAAACACAGGCCAGCAGTACAATGAAAACTGCCCGGCCCACTGCCAGCTTGATTGCCTGCTGTCTTTGCCAATCTGATAACGCATGCACAAAACACTTTAAACGCTCATCAAATGACTACGCTGCTCATCCTGGAAGGCCTATCCAGAACCTCACTGCTCAAATGGTAGGAATTTCCTAAATCTACGGTTCAGGGGTCTGTATATTACTTTATACTCATGCATTGTCCTTATACTCCCTTGTACTGCTTTCTTCTTATACTCACTGTCCTTCTGTTTCAGTCACTCTTCTTTGCACCTTGCCCCTTCTGTAGTTACTGAGTGTGAGTGAGGCTGGCTTAGACTCTCACAAGACAGGTTTTCCAGCCTCCTGGTCAATCTGCTAACCCTTATGCTGCACCTACTTGCAGCACAATTCCCTTTTTATAATTCTTTCTATGAATACAGCGTCCCAGAGTTGTACATAGGATTTCACATGAAGTCTCTCTCACTGGGACTTAGCTCAGCAGTACGACTACAATGCTCACCTCTCCCCTGGGAAAGGTTGCACCAATACTCCATCCAACTAAAACTTCCCATGACTCACTACAACACCCTGGTTTTCACCTCCTCTGAACCCTTCAGCTTCAGTTAATTGCCAAAATACTTATTATGTCTCCCTAAATGCTGTGAGATCTTATCTTCCACAGTATTTACATTTCATGTCACTTCTGCTACTATGATTATTTCATTCTCCTTGTGGAGATCCAAATCCTGCTCTTTATGGATAATTTTTTCCCAAATCCAGGTCATCAGCATACCCCTACACTGACATTTGGTGAGAATATTCATGCAACTTGGTGACCAAATCTATTTTTATGAAACTCGGCCAATACAGCTCTCTCAAATCTATTATTTCTTATTTCTATTATTGTCTTATTGGTCAGTTCATTACCCATGTTAAATAATAATTCTGGCAGAATGCAAACATAATGAGAATGGAAATAAAAATATTGTAAATGCTTAATAAATTTTTGGAAGATGAAAAAAGGTGTATTTTCTATCTATAAATACAGTTAGTTATATTACAAAAGGAAACAACCCTGCCAGTCTGTCATGAGTAGTTTTTGCTCTTTTTTTTCCCTCTTGGTCATTTGCCTGCATGTATTTAATACTTCTTTCCCCCCAAATCTGTACCGAATATTTCTTTCATGTTTGAGGCTGGATTGACAAGAGGGAGGTATTAAAATCCTATAACACTATCCTCTTAACTATAAGTACTTACATTTGCTGTTCATTAACCACACACCAAATTTCCAAATACAATAGTTTGAATCAAAGTTCTAATACAAATCATGACCAATAATTTAATGGGTGAGACAGAAATAGAGATGAAACAGCCTTTCTCCATAACTCTTCTGTTGTACCAGCTCTGCCTTCATTAACAAAAGCAAAAGGAACCGGGACTGAGGTAGCTGATGCAAAAATCTGTGTTTAAAAAATAATCACACTTGTATGCCTTTATGAACTAGTAGGTTTTGAGTTCTAATAGTCCATTTCCCACAGTCTTTTATTCAATCCACTAACAGATACATAAACTACAGTGCCCTTTACTTGGCTAGACTCGACTTTGAACCGATGCTGCATTAACACTCCTCTCCTGGTAGCGAGGAGAAGATGTCAGACAGTAACATCTAACCAAGATCCTCCAGGTCTTTCAGGCACATTTTGCCATGACTGTTCCTGCTTCCCTCTCCGAAGAATCCCTTTAACTCCAAGGTGCATGAACTGCTTTGCCAGATGCCAGTTGCAATTTCTCCTGGGAAACACACATGTAATCTCCATGATATTGGGAGATTACAAATATAATCCCTCTGGGGATGGAAAAAAATAAAAACCATCCTGATTTTCTTCTTCTAGCTTCATATAAAGCTGGTTACATAGAAGAGAGCATCCCATAGATCTGTTGCCTACTAGGATAGGTCTGCTCATTCTACTTCTGCCTCAAATTACCCTAAATTTCTGACTCTCTAGCTACGGATTGTCTGTACTTCCTTCGTTTGCAGATACGGACATGAGTTTGGAGACATCTTACTGACTAAGCACAGTGAGAAAAATCTTATTTCCATCTCTTTGGATCATATCTAATGCTGGAGATGAAAATAAAAGAAAAGCAAAGGGAAAAACCGACAGGCAAGAAAGAGAAGCTGTAGCAGCTGAGGACAAAGCTCCAAGTCAGGACTTATCCAATATTACCACAAGCAATTCTGTTAAACTAATAAAATCCGCGTGAACGCTAGGCAAGGCAAAGACTCGTACAACCTATCAATCAGCTCAGCACCAATCCACCTTTCTGGCAACCCACCACACAGCCTGCGTGTTTCGAGCTCCCAGTCCCCTGTTAAGGCAACATGCTGGACAAGGGGGCTTGGACCCACCTCCATCTCTGCTGGTTTTCCCCAATGGCCTCGTCACCCAGGAACAGGCCACTAAAGGCAGTCACACACGTTCTGCTGCCAATATTCATTGGCAAGGACTCGACATGCTTGCAAAGCAAGGAAAACCAGGGTTGCTGAAAATGAGTAAGCTCAGCATCCTTTCTTGGGGGCGCCCAGTGCCTCTGAAGATCGGGCCCTCAGATACGCACTACGTGAAGACACATGAATAGACCTTTCTCTCTGCCCTTACGGGAGACACTGGCAGCATTGTTAAAGCACAAGCCCAACAGACTCTAACGTGGCTGAAAATTTGGCAGCACAGCACTGGCCTTTTTGCTTCAGCCTGATCGAATGGCAGCGTTGCTCACCGAGTGTGCAGGGCATGAAAGGATTAGCCACCCTCCCCCGCTAAGCAGGTGAGCCGAAACCCTTTCCAATTCACTACATGTCAGTTTACAAGTAAAACATAAGGTATAAATGCAGCTATTGTTAAGAAGAAGCAGCCATCCTGGCTGGGGAGTTAGATTAGCAGTTTACCCTTTGTAAAAGGATTAGCAGAGCCCTATTGTTTCAGTGTTTATTTATCAATTTACATTTTTAAAAGCGGGCATGTGTCTGACAAGACCCCACGTTCTCCATGTACTCTGGGCCACACCATTTTTTTGCAAATCCCCATTGCCAGAACCTATCAGTGTATTTTATGGACCAGAAATGGAGGAGAAACCAAATCTTTAACACTGCTGCTGCTCACTCGACAACATTTTGTTGAGCTGGCTGGCATCCATCTTTCAACTGAGAGCAACAGTTGGGTTGTTGCTAGCCACGCAGACCAAACACCAGAACTGGTTTCCCATTTTTACTCAGGTAGCCGAGCTGAATGTGCAGATATTTACGGCCGGCTCACCATAGTTTCTAAGCACATTGGCTGTGGCATCCGGGCTGCCACAGGCTGCTCCCTTACCTGGATTACAGGCACCAAAGCAAAGAAGCCTTAGGATGAAGCATCTCCACAATTAGCACTAATTCCACACCTGCAGTCTTCAAAGCCCCTCAAAGAATTCATACAGCTTCCACCAGGCTCACAAAAATCTGATGTTTTCACTGATGAGGATGGTGGTGAAGAAACTAGAGGTTAACACTAAGGCAGAAGTTCTTGGCACCCCAACACCTCCAACAGGTCATCAGCTCAATTTGCGTTGGACACTTACACAGTCTTTGGGCTTTGAGTATCGCTGCCATGCTCTAGTTCAGTCTCTACACACCACAGGGACTCCTCACTGGAGTTCAAGTTGAGGGAAGAGGTTTCACACAGAGCCGTTTGCAGCCTGGGAGAGGAGGAGCACCACTCGCCCCAGCGAACTCCACCGGGAGCTAGGCTGGCCATTTGGCAGACAACAGCTGCTCGGTCAGATTAGGTAAAAAATCCTTCATTAGAGGGAACTGGGATGTTTTGAAGGTAAGGGGGAGAGCAGATATTTTAATTAAAGTGATGCCAGTGCATTTGCAATCTGGTGCAGCCCCACACCCTGTGTTTTCACAAGACAGAGATTTAGAAAGCTATTCTTTTAAACCAGAAAAAACAGTTTAGAAGTCAAACAAGCATTCAGCTGCGCTAAATTACTCTCCTACTCCCACAGGACCCAGCAGCAAACTATAGCATGCATTTTACAGGCATATGATTTATTTGTGTGGAGTAACATACAGGTATTGGTTTTGACCCATAAAACCCCTCTACAGCCAGGAGCCTACACATCCAAAACCCTTCTCCCAGCCCAGGCTCCACTCCACAGCTGCGCTGGAGCAGGACCCCCATTCATGAAAGGGGAAGAAGAAACTGCAGGGTGTTCTCTGTCTTTTTGTAGCTCCTTCCGCCCACCCATTTCTTTTTCTTTTTCCCAAACAATTCTGGTTTGTTGATCATTGGGCATCTCAAACAGGCAATTAATTTTTCCTAGTCCTGGGGGGACTGAGGAGCCTCTGGTGGGACACATTGTAAAAACCTTAAAATATGTTCTGTGCTGCTTGCTTAGTCTGATTCATGGCTGAAGAGGGAGGCCAGGAGTGGTCTTGATTAAGGACATGAATTTAGGAATCATCAAGGAGCACATAAGGCAAGCAATAGGTATTCTGCTCGGAGGATTGCGCGTAAATATTTAATAAAACAAACCACAGGAAGGAGAGAGTGGTGTTTCAAATGCAAGGGACAAACCCTGTCCCACAGAGCTTACAATTTACATTTAGATTAGCACAAGTAGCAGTAACATTGCAGGGAAGGTAGATAAGGGTTACAAAAACAAAACTTTGTGGCTGGCCTGCATTGTAATTTCACTAACTAGAAAAAATGAAATGTTTCTGGTTAATAAATCATTGCTATTGACATTTCCATAAATTTGAGGGAAGTACACAAATACCTGTGGGACAAATTCTTTGATTGGATTTAGCCAATAGACTCTCTAGAGCAATGGTTTTCAATCAACCGTCCTTGAGCTCTGCTTTAAAGGTATGTAAAAGGTATCTTAAGAAGAAACAAGCCTATTCCCTAAGCTTGCATTCACTGTATATCCCTCAATATCTCTGGTGGGCAGGAAAGAACAGATCATGTAATATTGGAAGCAATTGCTTTAGAATGAAGGATGGGGGAGATTTTTTCCTCTTCTTTCTCAACTGAGAAATATCCTCATGGACAAGGGTTCGTAATCTCCCAGTGCACAGAGATACTAACCTCTCTATAGCATCTGGACTAAGGAGGCTGACCACTGGGGAGCTTTCAAGTGCCTGTAAATACCAGCCTACCTATGAATGCCAAAAATTTATGAGCAAGTCTTCTCAACAGATCTGCGGAAGACTCAGGCATCCTTTAGACTGGACCAGCATGGCTGTTACCAATAGATATCTAATCATACCTCAACACAGCAACAGCCCACACGCATTCATCTATCACCAGCTGCCATGACTACAGCACAACACACCACAGCAAAGCAGTGGCACCACCAGCACCGTACTTTTATCAGTGTTGTAAGCACCTCCCTTCATGAGGCAGCAGCATGCTCTTGGAAAGCAGCGGTGCTGGCACACATAATTATTCACCACTTTTCCTGTAACAGGGCCCCTCATCTTTCTGGTTTTCCAATGTTTCCCTCTCAATACGAGTAGGAAAAAGCGATTGCAACCTTCTAACACCTCCCGACACTCCTTCAAAGGATGGCAATATCAGTCTAAAATCCACCTGTGAAGACAACCGCCAGTGCCAAGAACTGCAGTGAAGTGTGGTTTCTGTCCAGCTCAATGTTCAAGGTTTGATACTATAGATGGAATTACTTCTGGGCATAGCTAAAATGAGAGCTTTGTGAACATGACTAACCATATTGTCTGATCCAAAGAAGAGGAGGAGGAAAAATGTAATCTCAGCACTGAGAATGCTTTCCCATTCCACTACCTTAGAAATAGACCAGAGATCTCTTCATATTGTTAATATTCAAGTTAGTTTATTTTCTATACTGGATTATCATCAGATTTTTCAGCCTAATCAATACTCTGCTTTCATAAACTTTATGGATTTACCTGAAGAATTAGAAATCAATATACGTTCAAAACCAGATGAGCTTTTTTAGATGGCAACCACATTCTGTCAATTTAGCAGAATTTGTGTAAGCACAGATTTCTGGGATGGAACTTCTGGATAGAAACCACTCCAAAGGTAACTTTTGCTGTCATATTTCAGATTCCTTTTCCCCACCCTCCCAAAATTGCTCCATGAGTGAATAAGGCTTCTGGAACTCAGCAACTGGCTGGAATCAAGACACTTCCCATTTTAACTCTAAAAATATCAAATGGCAAATCAATAGTTTTAGAATCCCCAGAGTTGGCTGCTTTAATTAAAACAAGAGTTTGAGAACCAATTCTTGTTTGTCTAGTTTCAAGATAAGCAGAGGGAAGAGATGTTGTTAGACAAACCAAAACCTCAGGAAAAAAAAATAGAAAATCTTCAATATGAATAACGATTTCTTAGATATCTCTAAATCAAAAGACGGAGTTGTCCGAATAAGTTTCCTTCAGAAAAGCAGGCAGGTAGGTGGCACTGCTGTGTTCAGTCTTCACCCAAACCTTTATTTTTGTTATTTGTCTGCACAATACATTAGTGAAGTGGACTCTCTAATTTCCTTCTGGAACCCATAGATGTTCTGCAGTGATAACAAAGAACGGAACACAGAAGGCACAGTGTTGTGTTCATGAAGCACTAAGGTGCAAGACCTAAGGGACACACTGGACTCCACTCTGCTATATTCCAGGGATCCTGTCAGTACAAAATAGCAATTCTGCTTCAAAAAATACTATACTACTGGATGACCAGAAAGCATTTCATGGTCAAGGCTAAATGGAAGCAGGTAGAATAGCTTCAAGCCAGTCAAATATTCTAAAGAGTATGGTGACTACTGTTTAAAGACAAACAGATAGAGTGAATTGATAAGGCAGGGGTAAACTATTGGTTCTGATACAAAACATTTCAAAAAAAGCAGAACAGATCATGCTATGGTAACTTTTATTGCAGAGATCAGTAGGCAAGCTCAGCTATTCGTAAGTGTTATAACTACAAGTACCTCATGCTTAGGCCAGCCAGCAGAGAGCTAGAATGGAAGCATATAACAAATTAGTGTTAATAAGCAAACAATCATTAGGCATGTTAACAAGTGATGGTAGAGAGGCTGTTTTTCATTTTATTACTGGTCTCTAGTAAGTGTTATTATCTTTGCAGAATAACGTTTTATTGTGAAATGCACAGCATTAAAACCTTTGATAGTCCAATGCTTGCCAGAGGCAGTAAAATTGTAAACAAACTGAAAGAACCATTTCTGAAATGCCAACAGCCATTAGTATTCACAAAGTCTACAAGATGTAGAGGGCCCATACACTGCAGTGTAAATAACAGAAATTTACTATGACTTGAAGATCTAAAAAAAATCAATTGAATATTCAGTTTCTTCCCATTTTCCAAAGAAGCCTGAACACCCATGCTTAATCTCAATTGATTTGTGTCTGAACTAGTTCTTAAGTCTGTTAGATATTTTCAATTCTTTTTAGCTAACAGATTCCTTTGACATTTCCCTGTTTTACAATAGAGCAAACAGCTGCAAACAATCATTTTTCATTATGGTTTTACATATCTGTTTTGTTTTACAACAAATTTTATTTAAAACAACAAAACCGCAACTGAGCAACTTCTGCGTACTGGAGAAATGAGACTGTTCTGAAGACTGGCAGAATTGAACATGGTATCAGATACAATTAGGACAATGTGTTCATTTTAAGCTATAGCTAGGAAAAGGGCATGGACTGAGGAAGAAAATCCACTTTGAAATGAAGGAGCTTACAAGACAAGATAGAGACAGTCTCGATCTTTGCCTGCTTTCTATTACTGTTCATCAGAACCTGAAAATTCTTGATACATTTTATGTGACTGTATTGATCTCAACCATTTCTTCAGCTTTGACATACAATCAAAACAATAAGTCAATAAGGTTTACATTTCTGCTTTGCAAAAAGGTAGCCTCCATCTATCAGTAAAAACAGTGAGAGGAGGTCAATCTACAACATTCGATCTCATAACCGAGTGGCACCAGGTCCCTCCTGAGCCACCTTCAGCAGCAACACAGCACAGCAGATGAAGCGCACACAGGCCACGTTACTGCCATGTGCAAGCTAAACCAAGGAAAGTTTACTGAATTATTAAAGAAGCAATTACGATAACGTAAGATATTAAATACAGATAGGGTTGTGCCAACTCAGCTATAAGTTTGTGGGGATTTTTTAGTTCTTTCCCCCAGAAATATTAGAAATACTAAAGAAAGCATGTTGCCTTTCCTTCCTACACACACCTCACTCCTCAGAAGTTGGCTAAAATCAGTGAAGAAAGGAAAAAAAGAACATAACACAGCAAAGTCCTACTGGGGAATAGGGTTTTAATGAACACACAAAGCAACTAGGTGACATCTTTATCAGCCCTCATAAACCTTGATTGAATACACAGCGATAAGACCTGTTTAAACTGTCATCCTCATGATAACAGAGGCAGAGGCAACGTGGGCCTTAGCAACGACCTGTGTAAGAGAGGCCCTTCCAAAAGTGCAGGCACCGTTAGGTAATATATATCATGTAAACAGTTCAAAGCTTGCGCGGCTGGTTTGTTTGTGCGACGGTGGGAGGCGGAGGGCTGGCCAAGAGGGTATATGCACATCTTCTCGCAGCCCCGGCTCGAAAGGGCATTTGCTTCAGAGCTGGTCTGGTTTTGGGGATGGCGAGCTGTCCGAGGAAGATGGGTGCTTCGCGTCAGAGTGACCTTTAGCACTTTGATCTGCATATACCAAGAATTCAATGTAAGTGGTTTGAAAGGATTCAAGGAAAGCCTGCTCTGCTTTTTTCTTTATTTTTTTTTTTCCTTTAAACCAGCTTCATATTTGATAACATTCGTCACAAGAAGGAAGCAAGTGGGCATTTGGGGCCAGAACGACAATGGAAGTTGGCAGCGATGTGTCTTCTTGCACCAGATGATCTGGCCCTGACCATTTGGGATACTTATTTAAATAAGTAAATTTATTAATTAAGTATTTCAAGCGTTTTTTAAGCATCTCAAAGAAGCATCTTGCAATGGTTCTGCAGAAATTAGAGATTGCTCTTAGGATAAGTGATTTTGTCTAAAATGTAACAGCAGTGAATTTATTTTTTCTAAGCAAAAATAACGGTGAAATACAGGTGTTCTTTGTATCAGTTTTGAAAATACTGAGACAGTTTCTTTCCATAATGCTCTGGTTCTCAAAAGAGCCTTTCCCCAGTCAAACCTGCTCTTTTGCTGTCGCCCAAACACCCGCTCTGGCCACCTTGGGCAGAGCCCATCAACGACTGCTAGTAAGCAAGGATTTAACTTCTTGATTTTTTCTGTATTTATTTCTAGCTTTAAAAAAAGCAGCTTACACTTAAATTTTTGTTGTATCTCCTCAAACCTGTTCTTCTCTCACTCCAGGGCTTGCAGTGACACCCACTGGCTGTTGCAGGTCGAGTTTTGGAGTCTTTACTGAAAGGCTTCAGTGCACTGACAAGATCACCGAGGGAGAAACTCAGAACATTTCTGCCCCGTGGAGAGAGGCTGAGAGCGTTTGGGTTGTTCATCTTGGAGAAGAGACGACTCTTCGTCGGAGACCTTAATAAGCAGAGAACTTATTGTGGCCTTTCAGTACTTAAAGGTGGCTCATAGGAAAGATATTTTTAGCGGGGCATGTAGCAACAGGACAAGGGCTAATGGTTTTAAACTAAAGAAGTTCAGCTTAGATATTAGGAAGAAATTTTTTTCACTGAGGGTGATGAAGCACTGGCACAGGCTGCCCATAGAGATGGTAGATGCCCCATCCCTGGAAACATTCAAGGTCAGGTTGGATGGGGCTCTGAGCAACCTGGTGCAGTTGAAGATGTTCCTGCTCACGGCAGGGGGAAGGTTGGACTAGGTGACCTTCATGGCCCCTTCCAACACAAACTATTCTACAATTCTATGAACACTGTCAGCTCGCTTAATGTTAAAACTCAGTACCTGTATTCAATATTGCTTTCTTCCTTTAGTAAGTACATAATGATTATTTGTTACTTGTTAAGTATAATAAAATATACATTTGTATATAATTACTAGTTAATTAATAATTCCCACTGCTTGGGTGGTGGAAGATATTAGTTCATTTTGTGCCTATTTGGCCTTTGGCAAGTCTGAAAAGGAGCACTAGTACTACGTTTTAGTTTTTCACCAGGAAAACACTAAACCAAGCTGGTTCACCACAGCATGCTTGGCTGGCAGGGGAGGCGGTTTAGCTGCTCAGAAACTCATTTATGCTTTTGTAGGCTTTTTATATACACCAGCAGATTTCTTTTAGTATCCCCCAAGCAGTATTTTTTCTCATTTTTACACATAGCAAACAGGGGAAACACAGAACTAAGTGACTTGAGTAAAGACTCACAGGAAACCCGCAGAAACCAAATCTAACAAATCCCAGTCTAATGGCTTCAATTAGAAAACAACTTATTTCTTCAGTTCCATTAGTGCAATTTCTCTATAACACATGTGGGTTCTTAATGTTTAAACAAAATTATCCAAGTTTAAGTTGGAACACAAACAAATAGCTCCTGTTAAACAAAGTGTTCACTGAAAGAAAAGGTTAGGTTTTAATTTAACTACAACTCGATGGCTTGAAAAGGATCAAGGGAAACTTCAGAAATACTTGGAATAAAAAATTAGAAAAAGAAGATAACTACTTCTTGCTTGCTCTATGGCATGAGCCAAAAGCAAATGGCTCCTGGCTGTGAGCATGCAAGGTGTGTTTGCTGACTCACTCAGATTAAAAGCATTTTAGTCAACTTCACACTATTTCCCGCATCTGCAGCCACCAACGTTCTCTCCAGAGGAGGATCAGAAGCAGAATTATTATATTCATGGAAAACACATTTATACAGGACTTCCCACAGAGCTGCAAAAAAAAGAAATGTTATCTAATGCCTTCCCAGCCAAACTTCCTCCCAAAGTGAAAAATCCTTCCCTTTGATAAGAATATTGTGTCAGACGATAGTTCTGTCCCTGACAAAAGAACCACTCTCCCCTGGCTTGCTCTAGTTTTGGCAGCTGTGCTCAGCAGAACCACCCTGCTCTTCCCAGCGGGTCACCGCACTTAACAGAGCCACCAGCTTATCTCTGACCTCAACAATAAAACAAAAACGAACTACACATGAGCAGGCAGTTAGTATGGGTAGCACTACCCATCTCAGCTCCGAGGCAGGCAGTTCTCCTCTGGGTTAGAAATTCCATCAGTAACATAACACATCGTTAAACACCTCTCTCTCTTCTTCCCTTCTCCTTCCCCTCCACCCCCATCCAGACTCATAGATATCTACAGAGGTCTCCAATGCTGCAGAAACACACTACAGAGCAAAATAAGGTAGGTTCGTTAGCTTCCCTTCTTCTCTCAGATGTTCTTTCGCTGTCAGGAAGAAATAAATTAATAGAGCATGAAAAGAGACACTTTCATTCAAGTACTAGAAGGTGGTGTCTTTCAGATACCCTTATTTCTAATCTGCTGACAACCAGTCCAAGGATACACACAGCTGCTTAGGAACCTCGCTCTAGAGTTTTGGGGTAAGTTGACAGCAGCATGTGGTGGTCTGTTTCCAGGTTCTTTGTGGTACTACTGACCTCCTCCCCAGCTAGCTACCCTTCAGAAAAAGCCAGATGTACCAGCTCATGAAGAATACTGTGTTATCGTGGGTGCAGGCTATCTCTATTAATATTCCTACAAGCATTTGAGCTGGCTAGCTTAATAATGGTTAAATGCTTCTATCTGATCAAACAATCAGGCCTGATTTTGCACAAAAGGATGGACCAAATCCAAGAATTCCAGGCAGAGCAGTGACGCCTCCATTGATTCCCTCTCAAAATTAGACACTATCTGAAAAAAGTAAGGTAGCCTTATATTTGATAATTGAGGATGGACAGAAAGTTAAAGGTGAGAGCAGATCAGCATTATGAGAATAAAGTCCAGGAAGTCATGGAGTCTTCTTCTCTAGAGATGTTCAAACCTGTACACGTTCCTGTACAAGCTGCTCTAGGTGAACCTGCTGTAGCAAGGAATTGGACTAGATGATTGCCAGAGGTCCCTTCCAACCTCAACCATTATGTGATTCTTTCCATGTCCTGGAAAGTTACTGAGGGTAACACTAGCTCTCCTATAACCTGACAAGTGCATCCTCACACCCTGTGGAAGGACACTCTGGGTAGAGGTAGAGTGGTGGCGGGGAACAGGCATGACAGGCATATGGGACATATGTTTGATTTCACCCAATCCAAGTAGCAATTATAGCAGCATTTTTGGCTAAATAATAATTGCCCAAGGAAATCAAAACCAGGCACAATTCCCACCCAGCAGTGTGTAGGGGAAGATACTTCCCTTGCTAAATCCTAGTGCCTAAATGCTTTATTTCTTTTCTGAAGGCTGCTTGACTACCTCCCTAAGATTGAGAAACTCCTGGAAAAGCAAAACTATGAAACCAGCCACTAACTTTTCCTGGAGTGCTCAACAACAGCTTGCCAAGTCTTAGTGTCACCATTTGAATCAGCACAGCAGATAAAGCCTAAAACTAAAAGTCTGGTATCCCAATCTTGTTAATGAAGATCTGCTTTCCGTATCTCATTCATTTCCATGCTACTTATCCTGAGCTGACATTGCTTCATGGGTAAGTAGATGCCCAGAGGGCTTGGCCCACTCAACCCTCCTTGGCTGCAACACTTTTAAAGTGTGAGTGGCCTCCAACTCTTGCCTGCTGCAGGGCAAGCACCCCCACCGCTCACTACTGACCAGCTCATCTGGAACAGCTTTTTACAGTGCTGCCTGTTTGCAGGCACACACAGTTCACAGTAAATCCAAGGCGAGATCACTTACTTCTTTCCCTCCTTTTGTCTGTGTCATGGGGAAAAAAAAGAGAGTGGTATTAGATAGAACAGCAGATCCGTACCTTCTGCATCAGCAACTGGCTTCTGACTCCCACACCTTCCTTCTCCACTTGTGGAATAGCACTAGTTTAACTCCAGGACATATTACTCCACAGAGTTGTGGTGTGGAGGGGGCTATATCCACGGTGGCAGGACATGCAAAGCGAAGGACATGGCAGGGTTAGAGCAGGACTCAATGTATCAAAGACAGAAGCTCTCAGGACAGGGAACAGAAGAATTTATAGAGACCACTCTGTTCACAAATTTGCCACCAGAGTTTCTCACTTCACAAAATTCCTAAGAATTAGGCCCATGATTACAAATCAGATTTGCCCTTAATCTAACATATTTTTCTGTCCCCACAAGGCATGAAATGCCTCCAGACTCCCTGCCCTCCACATGAAGCGGTAGAAGAACTGTTCCAGAGGACTATAGTTACATGGAGACTCCTTCAGCCTTAAATATAATCAGAACGACCTGACTGAAATCCAAGAATAATATGAATTAGGTGATTTAAGTGCCCTGTGCTATACATAAAATAGAGTCAAAACCCCTGGGCTTGATGCTTTGAATTTTTAAGGCTATACTAGAAACAGCTTAACTGAGTCTTCTGTGTGAGAAAAAGTAGCCTGACCTACATAGATGTGAAATAGTCTTTACAAGACCCGTCACAAAGGAGGAAGAGAGAAGTAATGATAGCATTGTGTTTTAAAGCCAACAAATCACAAAACATACTAATTGGGAAACAAATTCTGTATAACTGCTATTTATTTTATATGGCTTTCATACAGAACATCACAAGACAGCTTATGATCATGTAGAGATTGTAAAATCTTAGTAGAAAGGTGTTACTTGGAACATGGTTTCAGATTTACTTTGTTCAAAGAGGCAGATTTTTTTTTATACTTCTCTATGGAAGCAGAAAGAGGCCCAACAACAGATAATCATAGAGTCATAGAATGGGTTGGAAGGGACATTAAAGATCATCCAGCTCCGACCCCGCTGCCATGGGCAGGGCCACCTCCCACCAGACCGGGCTGTCCAAAGCCCCATCCAACCTGGCCTTGGACACCTCCAGGGATGAGGCAGCCACAGCTTCCCTGGGCAACCTGTGCCAGCACCTCACCACTCTCATGGTGAAGAAATTCTTCCTTATGTCTAGTCTAAATCTGCCCCTCTCCAGTTTATAACCATTGCCCCATGTCCTATCACTACAAGGCTTTGTAAAAAGTCCTTCCCCAGCTTTCTTGTAGGGCCCCCTTCAGGTATTAGAAGGTCACTATAAGGTCTCCTCATAGCCTTTTCTTCTCCAGGCTGAACAATCCAAACTCTCTCAGGCTTTCTCTTTGCCAACAACCCATGCTCTTGCAAGCAATCCTACTGAACTGAACAGACCTCCTCTGGGCAATTTCAGTGGGCAAGATATACATGACGAGTAGACAGCAACTTTCTTCCAGAGTGAGATTCTCTGGAAAGTACCTTTTCACCTGAATCTGAAACCAAGATATAGTAAAAATGGAAATTTCAGGCAGCCCATGGGGAAAAAGAAATCCCAGCCCACTCTGAAATATTTACTTATTCCGGATTTTCCTCATATGGTCAAGTACAGTTGTAACAACCAAAAGAAGCACCTCTACCCTACCACTGCCACCTAGACACAACCACAAATCCTTCCATTGCCAATATAGGGAAATAAGGACTGCTGATAAATTAATGCAAAGTTTTGCTCAGGCTGAGTTCAAGAATTCCTCCTCTCGATGTAGGCAATTAAGAGTGGAGTCAGACACAAGGATAGGGTCTCACCCTGCTTATGTGAAGGCACTGTGTAATGAAGATTAATTTTAATGAGTCAAGGAAAACACTACACTGAGAAAGGACACATCGAGACAAGAGACAGCTCTGCTATCAAAATACTGGCATAGAAAGAATTGAAATGAAGGACTTGAGTAGTGAGGGACAGAAGCACTGAAGACAGGAAATATAAAAACCATTAACAGGTGCAAACAAGAGAATCATGAGAGTCATTGCAAATATGAAGGTAAGGAAGGTCCCTTGTTAATTCAGCAAGTCTAAGTAAGAACCTGTGACAACCTGAATGACATCAACCGTCATTAGATTCCTATACGTGAAATATGACTTTGGTACAAGGGTTGGAAATTTCTGTCTAGGGAAAAACTGTCTGGTCTGTTCAGCCTCTTGGGAGAAAGATAATGACTTGAAACTTCTGTCTCCAAGTAACTTGCATACTCAGGGAAGCCTTGAGAAGCTGGACATTCCTTCCACTGCGCAGGCTGATAGGGTTCAAAGCATATTTCACTATAAGCTGTGTTACTATAAGGTGGAAAATATTAAACAGCTCTAGCCACCTAAGGAGACTGTGGTTATCATTACAAATACATGCAACACTTGTACAGGAATTCTTTTCCCCTGCCTACTGGACAAGTTCTCTCATATATTTATCTGCTCCAGCCACATGCTTTTGAAAAAAAGCTAGACTAAACGAGTAGTTTCAACTAGAGCTAAAGGTAAACACTCCACTGGAACTTTGCCCTAATCAATAGTAGCAATGTTCATGTCACATGAGAGTCAGAGGATAGAATATGGTGCTTACTGAAGTCAGCAAATAAGCTAATTACACTTAGCCTGCTTGAAGAAAGGGACAAGTGAGGTCTGGTCCACCCACCTATTAATGCAATCATCATTATCTTTACCCCTTGTTTGCTTTGTGCTTATAGTACAGAGCAGCTTGTCACAAACAGAGAGTGCTACTGACCCCGTGTGGAAGAAATACTCATACACGGTAGGCACAAGTGTCACCAGAGGAAACAGCTCAGATTTAAATTTCTCTACTTACCTCCCTCAGATTTAAAGAAAATTCAGCGAAATGGTGCTATAGTGTTGCGAAGGCTCAGTATATTCTCAGGAGGGAGGGTACTTACCTAATTTTAGGTGATTTTGCAGCAAATTTTATCTTCTTTAGAGCAGTCAAGTAAGCCCCAACAAATCCTAACTGTAAGTAGTAGATTTTATGCTACATTTCCTTCAACTTAAGTCTTGCATTATAGCAAAATAAAACTTATACATTATCATCTAGAATAGTTCCCAATTTCTCAAGTAATTTAAACTAATTTCAATCCATCATAGCATAACTCTCTAAAAACTGCTTCCAAAAAACAGAAGTATCTTCTGGACAGCCTGGACACACTGCTCATCACTGCAAATGGAACAAAGTAGTTAAATCCCTAAAGTAACTCTCACCCAGAATCTTTCCATAAGCATAAGAACAGTGCTGAGGCTTCACTCTTTAAAGTAAAAGCTTTCCTACGCACACTACTTGTTGATTTTGAATCTGGTTGCACAAAGTAGATCTTCAAGGATATTGGTTCTGACTAACTGAAATTACCTTTCCATACTGTGGAAAATCAAGTCTGAAAAGGAAGCCTATCACTTTCAAATACTGCTTCTAGTTTTCCTTCCTGAAGTAAAACAGAGTACACCTGTGAAAAATCACACTCTGCATTTAACTATGTCAGATCCAAAGGAAATCTCCAGAGTTTCATCATCCTTGTTACAAACAGATGGGTGTACTATTGAACACAGCTGGAATTAGAACAGAGTGCATTATAAGGAGATTAATTATATTATACAGTATTAAAATTATAAAGTATTATATTAATTACACTATACAGCATGAGGCAGCCTTCTCAAGATCTGAAAACACTGATGTCAAAAAGCAGCAAACACAGCAGCTTTGATTGTGACCCAATATTAGGGCTGAGCCACTAGAGACCAAATCTATGCCAACACTGTTACCATCACTCTCCATGAACAGGCACAGAGAAGTATGTGAACTGCTTGCAAGTCCCAAAGCAAAGAGCAAGAGGCTATTTAAAATGTATTTTGGCAATTTACATCAATTGCTTTCAAACAAAAAAGCTAAAAAAATAAGATATCTGAAAATATTATGTTTTCATATAGACCTGCCACATAAACCGAAGTCGAAGAAGACTTGAAAAACGAAAAGAAACTGAGAAAGAGAGCAACAAACTTTTTATTCTGTCAATACATTTTTCACCTGTACACTATGATAAATTAAAACACTGAGCCATTATGGTTGGTTCTGTTGCCATTCATTACATATATATATATTTGAATGCATCCATTAGATTGAATCCTGAAAGTATACACTATGATGCAGCAACTGTTGTCTCAGAATATGGAAGTTACTGTATCTGGCAGGAGATTTTTAAATGACCACATTCACGTAGCCAGATCTGTAAAGGCCATCATTCAATCGCAAGTAAACCCAGAGTCTAACAGAAACTTAACAGCAGCTCTAATCAGTACGACGAACTGCATATTTACAGAAAGATTTGTACATACACCATAGATAAAAATTTAAAATGAACCTTTTTTGTTGTTACAACATAATCCACCCTTCATACTTCTACTGTGCTGCTTAAATAATATTTGAACATCTGGGAGATTCAAAGGCACCGAGCAATTCTGATGTTGCTACAAACTCACTCTTTGGGGATACATTATAAAGAACAAGAATTTTTTGAAGTTTGGATCACAAACCTCAATAAAGTCTGGTGCACTTCTATATGTTACATGTCAACAACTAACAGAGTTACCATTTGTTCAGGTTTACAATTTTCTAATGCCGTGGTGACATCTAACATCATCACAACTAAGAAGGAGGAAGTGAAATGAACCACCAGTCCCTTTCCAATGTTGCGTGCACAAAAAAATCAGTATTAATTCAATCCAAATACACTTTAAAATCAAAGCTTTTTGAAAAGGTCAGTGTACATTTTTTATAAGTTTTATTAACCACACAGTACATTAGCATTTCCTTTGAATAGCTTAGACCTTGCTAAGCAGTTTTAATGAAAGCAATTAGGTAATTCTATCTGCATACAGAAATCCACTACATTCACACAGACAATCTTAAATTTCTCCAATAAACAGTCAAAAATTACAATTTACTGAAAATACAAAGTCTGTTTTGACAAAAACAGAAATGTTTCTGTGGTTCAGTAAAATCTGTTTTCTAATATGAATAGTTTGCGTTCATAAAGACACTAAGCTTGGGGCAAAAAGTCATCTGCTACATGGTCAAAATGACGCTAAAGATTTTTGTAACTCTGAAATGGCATGCAAACATACAGATCTGTTGACAATTGTTTCTTTTTCTCTTACAAAAGACTTACTGGGCCAGAGAAAAGTAGGTATTTTTACACGTTTGTTTATACAATGACCTCTCCCCTCACACTAGAAGTGTCACATACAGAACATTTTATCTGCTGCCTTTGTCACAAATGCTGCTCCTGTAAATTTGAAAGCTATGCCCTTCACACCCCCATGACTGGTGCAACAATCAAACAACTTTCAGAAAGCTTAACAAAACCTAAATTTACTGATTTTCCTTTACAGAAAGTATATACAAGTTTATAAATGCATGGCAGGGGTATCACAATTATATTAACATCAACTCACTAACCGGATTCAAAAGATACCTGCATTCCATAAGGACTCCATGGCTGCTGCCCATTCAATAGTTCTATCAAGGCACTGTACAGTCATTAAATCTCCAATATTCCCCAAGATGTGCTGAAGAATATTGTGAACGTGTTTAAGTTGTTAAAAAGCCCTGAGTCAGAACTTTCGTATTTACCACAGGCTTAGCTATAAAAACAGCACATACTAAAACTTCTGCGAAGAACGGTTTTGCTTTATCAACACAGGGTATGAAATGCATAAAAAGACAATAGTACAAATTCCAGCAGGTTATGCAGGAACGATATATAATATACGTCATGACAAATCACAAACTTCTATTGTATGTAATGTATACAGTCGTTAAAAAACCTTAGCAATGTATTCAGATGCCAAAACTGACGAAGCAAAACTAAACTGAGGCATTCCCCATCCCTTCCCAAAGACAAAGAACAACTAGAGAAAAATTCAGTATGACAGAAAGGAGGTAGCGCTGCTATAAGTTAGGCTGTAGTGTTGGTTTTTTGAAGTGAAAACATGACCCAAACAGCACAAAGAACAGGATAGGCTCTTCGGTTCTCCAGCTGCTACTGGAAGAGTACAATTAAGGTTCTGATATTTAATTTTGTAGAGGAAGCTGAAATCACCAGCTCAAAACAGGTTCTTCAAACAATTTAGTGTTTACACAAATGGCAGTTCTACTATTAATACTGCTAAAAATAATCAGGCATACATAAACTTCATCTCTAGAAAATATCTACACAATAAGGACTTAAACCAGATTATTTTTAAAAGACCATTTCACGTCTTTAAAAAAAGCTAAAATATCCATTTTAAGACTATGCTAACAAGGCACAAGAACTTGTGCAAATCTGCTATGTCCTCACCCAGTCCAAGTTAAGAATAACACTTCCTAATCAAACTTTCACATTTACAAAGTAATTTGTCTATTCTCTTGCCAGTCTAATTTTCAGTATCTATCTCAGCAAAAAGGGATTCCTCCAAACCCTAACATACAAGTACGTAGCATTTCAACAAATGGAAAGTAGGTCATAATAGACCAAATTTTGAGAAGTGCCATAAGAACTTGGGGTGTAGTAATTGAGAGGAGTTTTTTGGGGAAAAAAAAAGTCATAGTTATACAAAAGTTAACAAGCTACAACTATGTAGCATATTCTGATAGCCTCATAGGTTGTCTTTGTACTTCAAATCGCTCTGCACTGATGTGATCCTTTATGTATTTTACTAAACTGAAAAAAAAAGGTGTGTTTTACTTAAACATCTGAGCATACTTCACATCCAAACAATAGGTATTGTTAGGTGTTTGTTCCAAGAAACAAATTGAGATATTTAATCCACTTTAATTTCAAAACTGCTATTAAATACTGGGGCATAATGATAATAAACAAAGCTTGCAGATCTTGTATTTTACCGTTTTACTGTATATTAGAGATATATGCCTTATTGTTTTTTCTCTCATTTTCATTTTGCTTGATAATAATGGCAACAATAATGAGATTTATGTTTTTGTCTCTCGTTGAAGACAGAGGCACAATGACATAACCTCAATTCTCCTTCCTGCTACAATCCTCTTTGGCTTCCAACTGAGATGCTGTTTTCTTCCTTCAGTTACTTAAGTGTTAAAAATTTGCACTCTGTGCATGTTGCACAGATGATACCAGACTAAATTGAGTGAATTAACTTAATAGCTTCCTCAACATCATTAGTTCACCTTCTACTTCAAAATCCAAAGACAGTGTGTGAATCTTAAGTATTTATTTCCATAAATTATACTGGATTTGCAAACATTTTTCCTCATTAAGTTTTTTGAAAGGCAAGCACTGTGTAGTCTCCCTAACACAAAATACAGTTCTTTCACCTATTAAAGGCCTATATTAAAAATTCAAGCACGTTGGTTAGCTTACCTAGTTTTTCTATTTCAGCTTTTTTTCCTGGCACTGTAAAAGCATCACGTTGACAGACTTTAATTTCAACTGGTACAAAACGTTGCCAGATGAATCCAATCACAATCTGGTATGGAGACACACACACCTGGTGCAACTACAGTACAGAAGACTACAGCACAGAAGACTACAGCTGCTGCTATCGCTGTACCTTCATTCACCATCTCCATTTCCATAGGACTGTGATGGCATCCATATAATAAGTGTTAGAAAGTAACTTACAGCTTCTCTGTTGAAAAGTGTAAGCCTAAGGGAGTACTTGCCTACCTATGCTACAATATGTGCCTCCTGTAGACAAGGAGCATTTAACACGAAGCTCTGGTTTCCCACCCAGGATGCTTTAGATCAGTTTTTGTTCAGCTGAATTACTCAATTGGAGTAATTTGTCAATTATTGTTAATATGTTTAAGTTGGAATACTTTTCTAGTAATTCTGGCTTGTTCCAGTGACAAAGAATTAGAAAATGCCAACTGCTATATTGAGGTTTGTTTTAAGCTGCATTATCAAGAAGAAATCCACCCTGCCTTTGTGCTGATATCAGTTTATAGAGGTCTCCTTGAAGAATAAATAGGACACAATATTTAAAATGTGTCTACCAGAGCCAGAGGCAACTGAGGCCCAGATCTGATGCATTACAGGCTGGAACTCAAAATGGATTGTCAAATGGCACATCCCATTACAAAACTGTTTATAGAGGAAGACTGCCAAGAAACTGAAGGCTACTACAGAAAGTTCCGCTGTCAAACATGTTACAAAAAGGCAACCTGACTACTGACACGCATATTGGCCAAAAAAAAATTAAGCGAACATTCAGGTGCACTCAGAGCTTAAGTGGAGACAGCAAAACGCTGCACTGAAAAAAAGTCCTGTATCAAAACCTTCCCAAAGCTCTTTGAAAAACTGATATTTTAGAATAGGGACCCAAAAAGCAAGAAAAAAAGACTGCTATTTAGTTTGGCCAAAAAGACAGATACATAGATTATCTGAAAACAGATTGTGTCCAATTAAATATTCCTGAAAGAATGATGAACGTTTGCCATTCTGGATCAGTATCAAAGATGGCTATTAGAAAGGCCATATATTACATCCCTTTGCTATGTTAAAAGCAGTCCATGTACATTTTTTCAGTATATCACTGTGGTTGTTTCCTGGAAAACACTATTCAGTGTTAAACCTTTCTGGCTAAAAGTTTACCTACCGTATCAGTTTACTAGTAACATCACCTGAGACTGGTGCCAATGTTTGCACAGTTCAGGCATATCAACATAAGCTTCAGAAGACCAAGATGGACCTTCCGAAGAAATCACAGTTTTATGCCTTTGCCTTACTTGGATCTTCCCCTGAACTCTCACTTTGCCACATTTTTGACAAATGCAATGAGAATTAAATGAGAAATTAATCTTAGAGATTAACCTTATTAATCTAATTTCTAATCTTAGAAATTAATCACGTAAGGTGCTTACGTGACTCCAGCATATATTTCTTCATTGTTCAGCAAGAGCACATCAAAACAAAGTCTGCAAACAGCAAAGGGCTACATAAACTATGCACTCAGAAAACTGCTGAATTACACATTCCTTTTAGCTACAACAAACTTTAAATCACCATACTTTCTTCCACCCAAAAAGACGGAAGGATGCACTCGTTATCGAAATGTTAATAGCTTGCAGTTCCTGAATGGTAGCACTTTCGTGGTTACGAACATCTGCTTATGTCACATCCGTGAC
Source organism: Phaenicophaeus curvirostris (assembly GCF_032191515.1). Lineage (NCBI taxonomy): Eukaryota > Metazoa > Chordata > Aves > Cuculiformes > Cuculidae > Phaenicophaeus > Phaenicophaeus curvirostris. Next base: position 49,706,087 of record NC_091394.1, on the reverse strand, counting down.
AGCTAACTCCTTCAGCCACCTTCAACCCACCCAGGCACGGCTCACAGAACGCACTGCTCCATCAGCATTATCATCATTTGCAGTATTATCCAGTAATGTTCACAGCTAAGTTCTGCTGTTAACACCTGACTTGGATGAATAAGCAATATTGAATTTCCTCTTCTGCTGTTAATACTGTTTGCCTGGAAACAATAAAACTAATTCAAGAGAGGAAATATTGCAAAATCTCTAGTTCTTCCCTAGTTCATAGACCCAGAATTTTTAAATGGCCCCACATACATATTTGTTTTTCTACAGCTGATCAAATTCACTCACTGAGATGGACAACTGACCCACTGCTCAAATATTTTCCTTTCCAGTCAAGTCAAAAGCAATTCCATACAAAATGATGTGGCTAGCAGAATGAAGAAGTTCACTATTTAACTTGTCAGACTAAAGTGCAGTATTGGGAATATAATATTTCTAAACTAGATCTTTCTCTTTACTGTTTCCTTCCCAACCCATCCTCAACAAAGGGCACAATAAAGTTAGAATTACCTTAACATTGTGTTTTGAGGCCTGATCTTAGAGGTATGACATTTATCACCACTGTGTATAAACTTCGTATTGATTTTGCCCTAATGTATATTTCAACATCAAAATTTTTGTGAATCATAACTGTCACAGGAATTTTGAACGTTCCCCAGCAAAGCATAAAACAAAAAATCCTAACTACTTATATTTTATATTAAAAAAACCCTTACATCACTTGACAACATACATTAAAAAAACCACAAACAAAATCAAAATAAGATTGTCCCTTTACACTTTTAAGGGGAAGACGACAACAGACAGAAAATGAAAAAAAGACTGCTTTAGTTTAGCTTCAGGCTTAGGTGGTTTGTTTTTTTTAAGAGTAAAGCTACAAGCTGACTGTTTAAATACTGTTCTCTTTTTCGGTGTGTTCACAGTCTTTAAACAATGGCCACGTAATGAAGCTGTACTAGAAATGTTATCAGTACCCTTTACCACTTGTCAAACTGATGGAGATTTAGATCATCAAGATGTTCTTATTATTTCATATGCTAATAAAAGACAGTGGGTTCCACTACTTAATACAAAAGGATCCTTCGTTCAATTGCCTTGCGGCATATAGGGCATTCACTCATTCTGTCTCCACAAAGTTGACATGTTCCATGGCCACAGAGAAAGATCATGTTCTTCAGACGGTCCAAACAGACAGGGCACATGGTCTGTAAGAGATTTGGACATGTTACACAGTCAGTGACAGATGTAACGCAGTACTACATACAAAATATATCAATTACTGAAATTTAACAATACATCATCTTAAGCCTAGCATAATCTGGACACTAATATGAAAACTAAATTTTTTTTTCAAAAAATCACATTTTTACTTCACGTTGACTTAAAATGATTGGGCTTTCTCAAGTATGATCCCTGTAAGAAAGTCAATCCAGCAGTAGGTAGACATCACGTTTTCAATGTCATTACCCAAGTCAGCAATAATCTTCAGCCACATACTCCTTCACGTCATGTAATTTTCCAGGGAACAAACACAACACAAACAGCTTTGTATGCGCAATGGCCAGGTAATGATTTACCAACATCTTCTGAAGCTACCTAGTCATTCATACACTTACCTTTAAACATCAAGCACTGAACACGTGCAGAAGTAATAAAAATGCTGCACAATCGATATTCTACGTAAAGATTAAATACTGGTAATTCCAGCCTTTGCTCAGGGGATTTATCAAGACTTTCAACCAAAAGAACACCTCAAGTTTCAAATGAAGAACAATGTAATAAACCTGCAACCCTTAGCCGTAACAGCAGCACAGCAAACTTTTAAAATCAGTTTTAATTGTTGCATCTTAAAGCGAGAGCTAATATTCCAAAAAGATCTCCCAAAGTTCTTTAACAGCAACGTTCATTTTGTATCAGGCCACTAAAGAACAATGTCCTCCACCTTCTGTCACACGCATAAATTGATGTTTTGGTAAGGCATGTTCCTTCACCATAAACATACTGTAGCCGCATTGGGATTCATTTACAACAGTTTATCAAAGGTTAGGGAATGAACAGATGTTACAGCAGAAGATAATCATGAAGATCATTCTGTAGTCCAATAAATCAACTCTAAGATATCCTCAGGTCTGGACACACTACTCATATCTAACATAACAATAAATGTTGATCTCATATGTAATAGGAAATAGACAGGGCTCATATGTCAAGTCCACGTTCATTTTATCACCACCTTGCACCTGTGACTTGTTTTCATAGTCATCACTAGGGGTTTAACTTCAGTCTGTTCATGTCCAGAGAGAGAATCCATAGCAGGAACCCTACTCAGTATCGCCTTCAAGTATACTTTCTCTGAAATAGACAGCTATTACTTTCTAGGGTAGATGGCTTAGTTGAAGATCAAAAAAAGCTCACCATCAACACAAAGTTCAAATTGTCATGGAATCTGAAGAAATGCTTATTTTCATCTCCAGGATACCAGCATAACGGGCCAGCAGGAATGTAAAACATCCAGAAAAAAAACTTACATCAATTTATGTTTCTAAAAAACCCCTTCACTCTTTCCAAAAATGCTGTGCTCAAGCTTCGCCAGAATTTCCACAGTACTATAATAGAACACTCTCAAATTAAAAAATTTGCAAAAGATCAACTATCTGTCAGTGAGTTCTGCGTATTCTTCCATTCACACTAAGTCATCGCCTCAGATGTTCTAACAGGACAATTAGAGAATTCTTCCTCCAGCAACCCTTAGTCTTCAAATATGAATGAAACAGCTATTTCAAATTAATATAAAGCTGTCCTGTGACACAATGTCTACAACCTGATAGTAAGTCCTTTAACAAAGGACTCACAAAGCAAAGCCAAATCTTATCTTTGGAGAAAAAGCTTGTAACCTTTATTCTATGTTTTTAGCTTAATTATGGGCTTTTGTGCCCAAATATAATGTCAGAATTACTGAAGTTACAAGGCCCTGCTTCTCTATAAATGCCACTTGTTTGAAAATATACATCAAGGGACAAAGAAATAATAAAAAGTTAAATTCTGTTCAAACACCATTGCTTTCAATTATTTCACTTAGTGAAGAACAGAAATTCTAACATTTTCATTTCATAGATCTTTTTCGCAACTACATTTATTACAATCAAATTGTCCAATCTCTTCTGCTTAGTATAAACGCAGAGTATTTAAAATATCAGCTGTTTGATCTGTTATATGACGTTATTTTAACATTTAAGTTACTTCATACAACAGGAGAATTCATCTGGCAGGAACAACAAAACTTGCTGTTTGTTATGCAGTTCTGCTCTGACAAAGATATTTCTCAAGTAGTTCATCAGTTTCCCAGTGGCATACAAGCCCAAATAACTGAGTTTTATCCAATTTTCAAGGAGCACTCTTTACTTAACTTCCAGCTTATATGCATTTTTACAGCGGCAAGAAGTTCATTGCATGCCTGTGTATGCCAATTTGTGCCACAGCAGCAAGAAGTAAGCACTGTTTCTACTCTGCTACTGGTTTGTTAGAATGATCTCTGCATGAAACCACATTGCTTTTTTTTAACTGCATGAGTCATTTCACTCCCACCTTTCGAAGAAAACAAACATAAAGAAAGCATTGTGCCTGTTTATGTAAGAATTATCTCTTTGGATAAGTACTCTGAAGAAAAGTGCTCATCATGCTTTTAAGTATAGCTGGGTTTGCAATTGAAAACAATGTTCACCACTAACAAGGTGTTTTAAACGGCTTGAAGTATCAATTCCTCATTGCTAAAACCATTTTTTTCAACAATATATAGGCGCACAGTGACAAAAGAAGTATCTTTTTAGGGAGAAAAAGTGATGTAAGTATGGTGAAGGAACATACGTAAGATATTAGATAGGGGATGGTGATTATGTATGAAGTGGAGTGAAGGTATTGCAATTACAGTCAAAAAGGTTCACATTCAGGGAATTCCTGAAGAACGGTGTGGTCATCAGATGTGGACATCAGCATCACTTCTGCTTGGCACCAGAAACGGTTTTAAAAGCTTGCTGCACTAACATACTAGGTTATCACTGAAGGTCTGAGTTGAAACATAGGATTATACCTGCTGAGAGAGAACAAATTAATTTTAAGTACAAAAAAAAAAAAAAAAATCAATGTAACATGGTGACTGAACTGTTAAAGCACGAAGATGAGACAAAATTGTTAAAAATAAAAGAACACCCTAGGAAAACTTAAACAAACTGGGATCGCATCTAATGAAGAACAGGAACTGTAAAATTAATTAGTTTTCCTTTAATGTTCCTAAACATAAAAAGTATTAGCATACTCAAACAGAACTCCAATCTTTTATAAACTCCCACAATAAAGTAACCAGAAAAGAAAAAAAAATACATCTGAAGAAAACAGATTACTTGTGTTTAAGCATTCATCTTCGCGCTTTGCATATGTAATTTCATATGCCAAAGAAGCAATCTTATTCTTTTCATCCAATATTAAAAAACAAAGCAGAAGCTAAACAGTAGATATAAGATGTCAGAGCTATCTAGAAACTCCATATGTTATTGTCAAAAAGACATGCATTTTTCAAATGACAGTTTTTAATCTGCATATTCTTTTACAAACAAAACCCACAAACTAATCTGTTTTGAACTGGGTATTTAAATTTCTTTTACCAGAGTCTTGGCCAAGTCTCCATACAACAGGAATAGCTCTTCACAGACATGCCACTGAGGTTAAAATTTGACAGCATACCAGCTCCCATGTTTGGACACATGGCCCCTAAAACTGACAATCTGAACGTGTTACTCTTAGCTTTCACACGAACAGCTCAGAGCAACATCTACCAGGACTAGATGCGATGCTGCCATCACTGAAATATTACTGACTGATCTGAGCCTACAAGAAGAAAAGGCAAGCAATACACTAAGATGACTTCTCCATTTCCTGTATTATCCATTAAAGGTTTCTTCCAATTGTGTTATACAAAACGAAAACAAGAATCATATTTATTAGGGTTCTGAGAAAGTAAGTTCATACAACATTTGAACACCCCAGGTCCTTCACTGCTGAAAAAACAAATCTCAAAATAAAGATGCTCTTTTGTTGAGATGGAAAAGCAAGGAAACAGTTTAGTAATTTGACACAGGAAAGTTCTGCATGTAGACAACTACTTAAGCTCTTCTAAAGGAACTAGACTTAGAGAAGTAACAAATTTAAATAGGTAACTGTCGGTTATCTTAAACATTGAATTTTGGGTTTTACTAGGTTTCTAAGTTGCACGTAACTTAAACAGTTAACAATTGATACACTCTATAGTGAATCTGTCTAAATATCTTCCTGCATACACTACGCATAATTACAAAAGATAAATCTTATAATTTACATTCCAAATATTCAAATTACATGTACAGTACTTTCAGAAATTTTCATTTGGCAACCATACAGTTTTTGAAGGGTACATCAACTACAGGCTTCATATGATGGTAAAACTCCCAGCCATTGTCCAAAGGCAATCCATGAAGAGACAAGTGAAGATTCAGGTAAACACAGAAGAATATCTACTTTTATTACTGTCTGGTGAAAATAGCTCCTGCTGTACCTATACACTCAGGTCAGCCAAATAGACAGAGGACACACTGACTGGGCAGAGAACCCTTTTTCAATCATATCAACACAGATGCTCCAGTAGATGAATTATCAAACATGACCACTTGGGGTTTTATATTTTTTTTTAAAAAAAAAACCCTGTACGTATAAGACATACAAGCCATATCACACACAAAAATATACTCGTTATCCAACTATCAAGAACCAAAGCACTTCAACATGTAATTTATTTTTTTTAATAACTGAAAGTAACTTTAATTTTTCAATTATTTTAGAAAATATTTTATATTTTCAATTATTTTATCCAGCACTTTTACCTGTTCTTTGATGTCTTGTAACTGTTGCTGCAGCTTCTGTACATCCGCATTGACATTGGTGTTGTCTTTGTCTTTCTGCAAAACTGGAATGTTTCCACTTGCTGTAATTTAATAAAGATATGTGATTACACATCAACTTAATGAAACAGGAATAATTATTTCCAGTGTAGTAACTACAATTTTTCAGTTATCTGAAATAACATTAGTCAAACATATTTGATAATCTAATTCAATTCACTACATCACTGCAGTTCAAAACATAAAGAACTTCTTTGAGTTCAGTGGCCGTGCTCCTTTGACAAACGTTTCCTCAAGACAGACGCTCAAAATCCCTGTACCCTCTTAATGTTCACAGAGCTCTTATTTGTCAGTGTTTTGACATGGGTAAAGAATAAAGTCAAAACCTTTCACACTGAAAATACTCCTAATTTACATAGCTGATTCTATTTGGCATTCAAAAATGCACAAAATGTCTTGGAAGTAGTTTGTTCAAAATTTAAACAAAGCTCAACTCAGAGTAATATTCCTGATACAGGAAGCAATGTTACTGCAAGAAAAAGAAAAATTGAGGAGTATTTTAAATAACAAATTCTTAATTTCCACTGTATTACAAACCTGATTTTAAGGGTTGTTCCTATATTTATCTATTTAGGAACAGTATGAATCTAATATTCCAATTCACATAAACTCAATTCAGACATTGCGTATCACACACACAAAGTCAGTATAAACAATGCACAGAAATTACTCAGAGAAATCATGAAAAGTTTAAAAAATACTCAAAGCAGGAGATGTAAAACTGAACAATCTGTCATTAAAGCCACTTGTACCTAGATACAAAATACTTATCACTCCTATATCAGCCAGGAAGTTCCAGAAGTAAAAAAAAATACATTTATTTGCTCATCTGCACAATTACAGACAATCTTCAGCTTCTGCCTCATAGGACATAAATAAGTGGCCAAGGAGTCATATATGTTTAAGTGTCTACTGTGGACACTGGATGCAATCCTGTAGCCTAATGACTGATGTCAGTGTCATATTTGCAGCTATCAACATAGGAGTGCAAACAGCAAATGGATACCTTGCTTAACATTGTTTCAAATAAACTTTTCTTTTAAAAGGAAAAGTAAGATTTAGGTCATTTAAAAGAACAAGAACTTGGGGGAGAATGTGAGAGAGTACAGATGTTGGAGTCACTCACAAATATCATCAGTGGTATCTTCTGTACCTTTCCCTCCACAGCACATTATGAAAGGCACTCTTCGCTCAACCACTGCCCGACACTGTACACATTTCTTCATCAAGCTTGCACAATCTAGGAGAACACAGAAATAAATCAACTCTGAAAAATTTTTCTATATCTTCTTTTCTATTTCATTTTAATTCTTTCCTAATCATGAGCTTGTTTATTCACAGCAACTATATATCCGTGCCATAACAGATGCTTATAATACAAATTACTTGTGCTCATCTTGACATCATTTTCTGCAAATCACACCTATGAACAATGTCTTGTTTGGTATTCAAAGTAAAGCTATTCTGTTTATCTTCTTTTACTGTACTTCAAGCAATCAGGATCTTCTTTCTCCACATGGCTGTCTGTTCCATAGAATTACAGAAGTTAGAAAAGCAACGTCACACGTTTGAGACCAGAATTTCCAAGAACATCTTGACTACCTGCTTTTTCCTTTAAACAAAGCATCTCCACTTAGTATCCTAATGCTCCAGGGGCAAATATGTATGGCTCCTTACCCTTAAGAAGGGCAAACCTATATCTTTTGATATAATCCCAGAAAGAAGGCAGTAATTCTTCTACAAAAGGTGAATGATTATATCCCATAAATGCTGACAGTTACTGTGAATCAACAGAAAAGGTCTTATAAACTTCACAAAATTTGAGGACACTTTCTCATCCTGCTTTAACAAGATGTCCAGAGAGCAATCTGGCAAGAAATCAACTACATCTGTTAAACCTTTTGCTGTCATTGTTACAGCTTAGCCTTGGTGACATGTATTGCACTGCTGAAATCCTTCACCACAGCAATTAATCTTTTTGCAGTCCTCTTCCTGGGAAACTATCAAAAAACTTCTCTCATCACCTTTCAACTGCAGACAGGGAAAGAGGCCAGATCAGGATAACTGTCAAGTCAGTGATTCAGTGTCAGGTCTCTCAGCCAGAACACGGGAAAAATCAGACTTCTTTAGAGAGACCAAGTAAGCAGTTACTTAAGAGAATGATTACCTTCCCTCTTATGAAGATCCTCTGCAGCAAGAACTGCCCTTCTCTAGGCAAATGACCCTTCAACAAGGCCCTGACATGTCTGGTGACAAGGTGATGGATGCATTCTCATCCACATATTCTCAAAACCAGAAAAATTCTGGAGAACTCCTGTCTTTGTTTTTGGGGTTTTTTTTGGTTGTTTTTTTTTTTTTTTTGCTACACAAGATAAATCAGAGTGAATCCAAACTGCAGCTCTTTGCAAAGACAGATGATGTGCCTTTTAGGGAAGAACACAGCCCTTGTGCAAATCTGTAGATTATTAATGAAGCATATTAAATATTTATTGATCATACTTTTTTAAAACACCATTTGCAAATCTGAATGCCCCCAAGAAGCTGCAACAGAGCAATAAAATGAATTCTAATTATTTCAGAAGTTTTAATGATATACATCAGGCTTCTATAATCTGAGTGAGCTTACTCACAATTAAATAATTCAGATGGAAGAGCACTTCCTTTCTGAATTTTTTAAAATCTCCTGTTTGTCCTCCAATTATTTCATTAACAGCATGCAAAATAATGCCAACATTCTGACTATCAAATAAATAGGATGTTAAGTCAGATTACTAATAAGCTTTTAGCAATCTGATTAAAAATGTTCTGTTCCAAAATTAGTTCAAAAAAAACTTCTGTCAAGTTTACTTACTTTCACAGGCACACATATGACCACAAGGCTGGAAAAGCACTGCTGCCTTTTTGTCTGAACACACTACGCATTCTTCAATCTGTAATGAACAACAAAACACACATACGAGAAAAGTTTATCTTCTGCTCTTGATAAGAATTGGCTTTCACACTCTCTTTGGCAAGGCAAATAGACTTTAAAAAGCTCCAAGTAGTGCTTATTTTAACTAATTCAGCACTTCAAAATGCAACCTAAATGCATTATCACATCAACTGCTAAGAACAGATATTTGCTAGCAATGTTTTTATGTTCAGTATGCTGATAGGTACAGAGAAACAGCTAGACAGTATATAGTTTTCTTCCCTTATTCTTTTCTTCTTCTTTGTTCCACCATATTCACTTAACTTGAAGTTGTTCAGCCTTGGAGAAGACTGCTGGGAGACTTCATTGCAGCCTCTCAGTACTTAAAGGGGGGGGGTTATAAAGAAGACGAGGACAAGCTTTTTAGTTGGGCCTGCTGCAGTAAGACAAGAGGTAATGGTTTTAAACTAAAAGAGTGTAGGTTTAGAGAAGATACAAGGAAGAAATTTTTCGCACTGAGGGTGGTGACACATTGGTACAGGTTGCCCAGAGTTGTGGTAAAAGACCCATCTCCGGAAACATTCAAGGTCAGGTTGGATGGGGCTCTGAGCAACCTGATGCTGTTGAAGATGTTCCTGCTCATTGCAGGAAGGTTGGACTAAATGACCTTTAAAGGTCCCTTCCAACCCAAACCATTCTATGAAATTCATCTGCAAGAGACTTTTATAGTAATCTGTTTTAATATTACGGGTTTGGGTTACTTAAGACTTCTAACATGTGACCACGGACATCACATATCACTCCATTCATACCGACCTAGACCACCTTTTCCCAGTTCATACGACTGTTGTCTAGGTTCACTTATTTCTTAACTTCGCAGATATTACCTGGTATTTTTATATACAAGAGTGTAAGAGAAGTACTGAACAGATATACCACTCTCTCAACCTAATTTCGCAGAAGAAATCAAAGGAAACTTATCCACAAAGGTTAGCTTTCACCTGGGAAAGCAGATTTCCATAGATGAGCTTCTTTAGATGGATGAATAGAAATAGAAGCTTGCCTTTGCTGCCCTGAATCACCCAGTGGCAGCACCTTTTCACCAGCTATAAAGAAATCTAGAGAAAATGAGCTCACATTATGTTAACAGTTGGCCTTTGAAAATACGCACTGCAGAATACTGCATGGTCTAAGAAGTAAGAATAAGAGACAATAGTAAAACCAGTGCAGATTCATATTTACAATTCCAATATCTACTCTGAGGAAATAAAAAACATACCTAGAGGAAATAAAAAAAAATACCAGAGAAGCAGAAAAAACATGTTTTGAAAAAGTTATAAAGAATAGAGTGGGTTTCTTACAGATTAGAAAACATGTGGAACATGAGGGGATTTTTTGGTTGGTTGGGTTTGTTTTTTTAAACAGACAAAACTCAACAAAAGGACAAGCTTTGGTAATTATGGGGAGTAAAAAAGTACTTAAACAGGAAAGCAATGGGGATGCAACCCTGATAGTCACAAATACTTAAAAGCAGCCATTTGCTCTTAAGAACTGAGAGCTTCATTGGGATTAGGTCCCCAAAACAGGACACAAAGGGTTGGTATTCTGAACGAGAAAGACAGCATAATGAAATTCATGATTCCAAAGAAAGAAGTTGAAAGTAATTATTAACTTCAAAAACAAGCACATATTAATTAATTCAGTTTACTGGCAAATCATTTTTCCAAGTTGCCCTCAGGAATACAAGAACTCAGAAGAACTGAATGTTAATAAAGGAAATTATTCTTCAGGAAAAGCAGCGATTTATCTTAACCCAGAAAAAAAAAAAAGGGAGGGGGAGCTGTTCAAATAAAGCATCCTCAGGTACTAGGAAATCTAAGGACCTGAATGATAAAGACATTGCAATGCAGGGAGAGAATGAGCAGCAGGAAGGATAGGAGTGGGCAAACAAAATTGAGCAATATACAGCATGGCGACAAGACCTTATGATGCAAAATTAATTCCACCCAGTGAGACACCTGAAAGGCAAAATACCACTTAAAATATACTACACATTTTCATGACATCTTTCATTACTTTTCCGTTAAAAAAGATGAAGAACCAATAAACTTCAGATGTTTTTACCTTTGTCCTAGACTGAACTTGTTCTTTACAGATGAGGCATTTTTTCACTCGTGGAGAGCACAGAGAACAGGTGGCAATGTGTCCACATGGGCCAAACAGAGTATCTCTCTTCATATCTGAACATACCATGCATTCTTCTAAGGTTTCAGAATCATTGTTGATCATAGATGGACTTCGAGAACCAACCTGACCACTACAAAGAAACCTTGCAGTCAAACTTACTTGTAAGAATTTTAGAAGTTCTTAATTTAAAATGCACATAAATTAGCTGTTTATCTATATGTTCCTACGCATTCAGGCATCAATGTGTGATCCTCAAGCAATCCAAACTGCATTTTCCCAAACATACAGCTGGCACCAGAGCACAAGGTCACATGCTCAGTTAAAGACATTGTACAGAAACAAGCCACACAAGTTCACACAGCATCTCATGGACGGAAAAAACCTTCCCTCCTATCTTATGAGTTTATTAATAGGGACACACCCTGTAAATTCAGAACTGCAGAGCTCAGCAGTTTAATCATTAATATATTTCCAACCCTTAGCAAATGACAGGCTTGGAAAAGCACCCCCAGGCTCCCACAGTGAATTCACCTCGGATCTTTGTCATATGCTGCTACTCGCCCAGCAGAGGGAGCATGTGTTGAACCTAAGCAGCTCAATCCCACAGCCCTCACAAGCCCATAAAAGGTGGTAAGAAAGAACAGCCACAGGGATGAGGCCAAGATGGGGAGACAGGCATAAAGACTTAAGAAAATAAACACCACACACACCAGGGCAGCATCAACAAAAACAGTCACTCTCTATGACATTTTTAAACTACAGTTTTGATTTCCATAGAGGAATTAAGGATGAGAATAACTTCAGCCAATGGTGGGAACACAACTAGGACAAGGCACAAGCTGAAACTTCTTGTAGCACATGCACGTGATAGTGTGACATTTCACGGAAATCGTAATTTCTACAGAAGTGCTTCTGAGACACCAGGCCTACCCCTTCCTTCTCCTTTTACAGAAACCCACAATTATTCAGACTGACAGGTACTCAGGAGGTCCCCCATTCAAAGCAGGGTCAACGTTGAATTTACACCAGGTTACACCAGGCTTTGCTCATTCCTGTTTTCAAAACTTGCATGGACAGAGATTTCATAATCTCCCTGCATCAGCAGTCCAAATGCTAAGTTATTCTTTCAGTGACTTCCACCCCCGTCCTTTCTCTGGGATGCTTTGAAGTTCTGCCAACCTCCACCTGCATGTTGCCACCTTCCCATTCTCCTCCCTCTCATATTGACATGTATGAAAGTCCTGTAGGACTTGCATAAGTTTCAACTAATGTATTTGTAGATAGCATTTAACGTAACATAGAATATAAAGAATTAACTGAAAGACAAGAAGCAGTTTGTAAGTTTTAATACTATTGCTAATAAAGGCACAATGTTTTAAACACACTGGTTAATCTACAGAAAACAGAGATTTGGAAACCGCTTATTTTACGAGTATACAAACCTGACTTTTTCTTTGTGACATTTAGCCAATGCTTTGCAGAGACTCGGGTCAGGGCACAGATCGAGAGGAGACTGACCCTTCTTATTACGAATGCTGAGGTCAGCTCCGTTGGCTGCCAGGAAACAGGCAATAGATGCTGCACTCTTCTTCTCTGCTCCCTGAGTGCCAAGTCCCATTATTAACTGAAAGAAAACAAACACGTAAGCACCTTGAGATACTCTCTAAACAGGAGCTCCGTAAACACAGCCTGGATAAAGGAAAACTACTTGACATGCACACATGCACATACACACATATCTGTAAGCCCAAGAAAGATCTTTAGAGCTAAAAGTCAAAACAATTGTACGGTTGCTTAATTTTGAGTCAGCTATACTTCAGTTCAAGTCAACTTGAAAGTCTGAGTCATCTTTCCTTTAAGGAACTAAAATTCAGCAAAGACTGGTTCAGCTATTGAAGCATTTAATCTCCTGCACACCTGCACTCACTTGAGAAGTGGCTGTCCTTCTATATAAGCACTATAAAGGGTAAAGAACCAGTGGGTATATTCAGAATTACAGCCAAAGTATACTGAAAATGCTGAGTTCAGACAAAACACTTACTACCACCACACTTGGACTGAAAACATAGTTGGGCAAAGAAGTGAATGTATGCTTACTTTTAGTCTAGTGAGTAAAGCACCTGCCCACTACCGACCTTGATTTCAGTTGCCTTCTCAGTCCGGAGGGATTTAAACTCTCGCACCTGTTCTCTTGCCCTAATCGTGTAATACTCCTTTGGCCTTTTACAACTATTACTGTATTTCTCTATTAGTGTACCTGTCAACACACAATTCACAAGGCCAGCTAGAAAAATAAGGAGAGAAGGCTCACTACCATAGCCCAGCAAGGAGTGGATTCACCTGCTCTGAAGCATTCTGGGTCTGCTCCAACATCTTTTTGTATTAAAGCTCAATCAGATAAAATGCATAAGGATGACACAGACTACATATAACACGAAACTGCTGATACCAGTAAGAATCTCTCAAGTTATGCTAGGCTACATCCAAAGGAACAGCTTTGGCACACCTGGGACAGCTCCACTTCAAGGAGTTTTAAGTGCTGAACTCCAGAATTAAAGGCTTTCACACTAGAACAGAGGCAAGTTTTTCATATGCATCTCTCTCCCATTAATTAAGTGCCCAACTTGACTGATGTGTGTCTTTCTCTGTCACTTTCAGTTTGTACAGTCTATATCCCTGCACGTGCTCTTCTAAAAGCTGGGTGTCAAGTATCACCCCTAAAAAACTAAGTAATTTTGGCTGGATTTAAATAACTTTTAAATAACTAGATGTGCTACTTTAAACACAACAGCATACAGGAATAAACTTAAAATACCAGATAACTGTCACTGCAGCTCTAAAGGCTGCATATCTTGAAATCTGAATTACAAACAAAACAGCTTTCAAAACCCGTTAGCTGTTTCCCCCATCCCTCAGAAGTGACTTAAGTGATTTGTGAAGAAAAAAGATTTGGTTTGGGTTCATGTCTTGCTTGCATGTGAAGTATGTGTTAGAAGTCTTTACCTTGCCTTGATTACTGTCAGATTATCCTCATCATGCAGCCACTCAGTTTCCAAGGGAAGAAATTTTTTTAAGCCTCAATCTATTGGTTTTTTTTTTTTTAGTTAGAAAAGGGGAGATTTAGGCTGGATATTAGAAGGAATTTCTTTACTGCAAGGGTCGTCAAGCACTGGAACAGGCTGCCCAGGGAGGTGGGTGAATCACCATCCCTGGGGAGGTATTTAAAAGACAGGTAGATGTCACTGGGGACATGGTTAAGTGGCAGACTTAAAAAGGCTGGATCAATGGTTGGACTCAACGATCTTAAAGGTCTTTTCCAAGCAAAAGCATTCTGTGATTATGAGTTCTTATATCAATAAGCATTACTGGAGGTGCTACGAGACTCTCGAAAATCACTTCATGAGTTCAGATACTCATAGTACTGCATTCTTACCTATGATCGGGTAAGAACAGTACAGCTTAAAAAGACGTTGTACTAGGAAACCCAGCAAGTAATAGAGAGAAATTGCTTTGCAGTATTCAGATCACAGAACATTTTTGTTTGTAAGTTCAGATGATTTTTCTGCACTTCAATTTCAGTATTGGCTGAAGTGAAGCAGAGATTTTATCTAGCTTCAGTCAAGGTACTTTGGACCTTGTCAGTAATCTAGCCAAGGTACCACAACACCTAGCAAAATCTGGCAGATCAGACATTTCTTGAAGGCACACCTACGCCAAACAATTTGCTGTAGTCCTTTCTTAATCACTGCGCCAAGAGCTCTCTTACCATTGACATTTGGACACCTGATGGGTGCTGAGCTATTCCTGAACAAAACAGCTATTGTGTCTCCAGGAGGAAAATCAAACACAGCTAACAGGATAGTTTACTTCACTCGCTGTGGATAAAAACTGTGCCAAGACTGGGTCCTGCACAGGGAACAACCATCAACGTTATTCAAGAAAATCTTGTGGCCCAAAATGCCTCTGCATGCTGAACATTTCAAAAACAGCAGGAAAACACTGCATTGCACGACACTTCTCTGGTAGTCTGCAAAATTTCAGGCACACAGAATGAAGAAAAAAAAAATCAACCTGTGCACACAAGTAAACATTATGTCTTCAGGTCTAGCATGGCTGCACCAAGAATCCTCTGGAGGCTGCTAGCCCTGAGATGCATCAACGCAAGCCAGCCCCAGGCAACTCACCTGTGAGGGAGAAGAGTCTGTGTAATCCTCACAAACAGTATAAATACAATCTAAGTGATTAAAAATGCTGAGCTAACATCCATTAGAATTTCTTTAATTCAAGCTAGGATTTAGGCGGTGGCATAATTTTGAATATTAAAGGCGTTCTAAGGATATGAAAGACACCCATATTAAAATCAATTACACTACATGAGCCTGGGGAATAGTACATTTATTTGGAATAAAATGAACCCTAGACCAAGAAACACTGCATCTGTAATAAAGCAACTGAAATTACTTCTTTTGCATTGGCAAGGGCTGTACTTGAGAAAAATATCTCCTCCCCACTGCACAATCATCACTGTGTGCTGGATAAAAAAATCTCAAAATTAAGTAAAGAATTGGGGTTCACTGCTCAGACCACTTGAACACGAACATGGCTTTTCAGATCGATATCTAAAACGTGCAGGGCTTTATGTCCTAATCGTTCACTACGTGCATTTTGAATAGTCTATCTAAAAACAGCTGAAGAAATCCGTCAAACATTGGTTTAGCTATTCAGAAGGAACTATTAAAAATCAATACTAAAGAACTCATTTCATAAGTGGAATTGTATGGAATTGATACAGCTGATTTTAAACTCTGCTTAAAGCAAAAAGTAACAAATGGTAGAATGCTAATGAAGCTGCTGTCCAACCAGTGCTATCAAATACAAAAAACCTCTAAAATCGTGCAAGTGAATTTTTTGCTCTCTTTCAGTTTATTCAACTGAAAAAAAAGAAATCATTATTTGTTGAAGAACTATGCTACAATAAGGTACCCTACAGGGCTCAGTAGGTTGGCATCTTCAAGATAATATTCCAAAGTTAATTCCAATTTAGCCAAGCAAAAATGAGCTCTGGAATACCTAAGATTTACGTATCAGATTTGCTATCACATAGACTAAAGGAATTCTCCCAATCTTTAAAGGAACTGATACAAATTAAACAAAAAAAAATACATATTCCATCAATTTAACTTAAGTTGACATATTCACAAAAAGAAAGTCTTGTCATTTCCCAGACTAAATTATTAAACCTATTTATCCTCTATCATCCATCGCCTGTAACTGCAATTCTACACAAGACAAATTACAAACACTCCCTTGAATAGCTTTAAAGATCCGGACGCCTGCACATATTTTAGCAGCCTAAATCCTGTCTTTTCTTGACATACGATTCCGGGCCGAAGGTGGCTAACTATCAGAATTATTTACTGGTAAAATCTAGTTTATAGAAATTTTATAATATTTTATTTAAATAAACGTAGATACAGATAAGCATTATTCTCATTTATTATTTTTCACAAAACAACATTTTCAAGATAGTTTGATCTGATTATCTTTAAGAGTTTTCAAATATATTTTGGCCAGGCTTGACTCCACCTTTAACGGTTTAGCTGCATCCTGTGTTGCTACCACATAAAATACAAATTAATGAGCTTCAAGTCTAGTTTCATTGTGGATGATGTGTAACAGACAAACCAATTTATGAAAAGCTGAGTTGGAAAAAAAGAAGCACGTATCTCCCATTCATTCATTTCACAATTAAAACACATGCATGAAAATAACTCTGTCCACCTCTCACAGAGTTCATTTCAGATCATGGAAACAAGTGAGTTGTAATTGCTTTCATTTAAAAGGACATGAGCACTTTCTTACACATACCAGTCATACCTTAAATCTCTTCCCATAGCTTATTCCAGTGTATTTCTGCGAGTTATTGAATTAACTACATTGAAAAACATTTGTTGTGCAGCGGAATGACTGTTTCGAACAAAGGCTTTTTACTAAAGACAGTGGAATTTTTCTGAATGAACTGCAAAACTTACCACCTATCGATACATTAGAAAAAATACTACGACCCTTGTAGCTAACAATTTAGCAAATCTGATCCACTGTTGCATTATCCATCTTTAACATTTAAAGAAAAAACTGTTGTTTGCTCTTCTCAATCCCAGTCACTCCAGAATTGTATTTCCCCTTTGCTTTTCAATGTAACTATAAACTTCATCTTGAATATGGTGTTCACACAGCTTTTTGGATGCAAGCATTCCTTTTTCAATTAGACATTGTGACCTTTACTTAAAGAGTTTCTTTGACTGTTTCCTTACTACAGCACAATTTCTGAAAGGAACTCTGTCAAAAGATACATAAAGATACGAAGATTGAGAATGCCTTGTTCTAACAGACCGTTCTGAAAGCAGCTAAAAATTAAAGCTACAAAGACATGCAAGGTGCTGAATCACAGAAAACAGAATATTAGTCTTATTCTGTACTGTAATATCATTTATTTCTCTTTCCTAAAAAGATACTTTTGATTTTTTTGGCAGCCATACATGTTCACTATCAAAGAAACATTTGTAGAAATATTTTGAACTAAAGAAGTTACATTTTTCTTTAATCAAAGACAATGAAAACATATGAAAAGCCACATTTAGTAGCACCATTTTGGCCTACACTGCAATCTAATGCAGAATGTCTATGTAAATTTATGCTGCCAAAACCAAGTTCCACAGTACAGAACTAGACAAATAAAGAGATAAATATACAGGAAGAAAAAAGAAAAGGAATAAATAAATGCATTTTATTTACTGTGTTCTTTGATGGCTCCCAAGCAGTATCTACCTTGCCCACGTCTTGCATGTCTTGGAGTTGGCGGAGCTGTGACAGGGTGTGGTGTCTCAGGGCTTCATGTAGGGGAGTATCCCCATCTTTATCCTGAATATCCAGCTTAGCACCTGCACGGACTAAGAGCTGAAAAGAGAGAGAACACGATTTAAAACTCAAACCCCTCACTTTTTATTCATTTTAAATCTTAGTTCAGTGAAACCATGGTTTAGGACACTTAGGGGATTCAAAGGGGTTATTCTTTTATCCCCCTACAACTCACAGCTTATGTTTTTCACATATATTTTCCATATCTGGAACTCAGCCCTCAAGTGAAGCATTTATTTCTTTCAAGTATCAAGCTGATTTCAGCAGAAGCCTAATGCTTGTCTGTGCTCTGAAGGAGCACCTCAAGAGATGATATTTTAGAGGATGCTTTCTACTATCCTAAACTTTTAGATCTTACCAGACAACCTACAAACAGTGTAACATATTACAGCAATATATCAGAAACAGAACAAGCAGGCAATACTTTAGATATGTAAATATTCTTCACTATTAGGTTTCAATGATCTCAAAAATCGCCACTTTCACAGCATGCTAAACTTTACAGCTTAATTTCCAGTGTCCTCCCATTAGCAAAGTATTTAAGCATCCACTGAGGTTTATCCTCATTCAGCAGAAGACATAAAAACCACTGACACTATTAAGTACTATCTCAAAACACTTTGGAAAGTAATGAACTGTGAGGCTTGTCTTTAAGGCTAATTTTAGACCCACGATCTGGGTCACGTGATGTGAAAGCAAGCAGAGGGCTGCAGAGGCCCTCCAATTCATTCTGCCTTTGCATACAGCCCTCCCATAATCCGATGCACTAGCTTCCATAAATATGCAGTGAAACAAAACATATCAACAAATTCTGACAAATAACAATTTCCCCTAAAAATTAAACCCTGCCATTGTTGCCACTCAGAAACCCGTAGACAGCAGCTGAGGTTTTAACTTTAGTTTTAAGCTTTCACTACTGTGCAAAAATCAGATTAGCAGCAGAGACCAAAGGCACAACCTAGAAACAGGAGTACACGAAAGGGCATCTCCCTCTTCAGAACTCATCTGCTTGCAAGGATCTCAGCCTGTTGGAACCAAAGAATCTCACACTCTAGAAAAGGCTACAGGAAAATAGCTTAAGAGGAATTCAGAACTTAATTTTCAAGGAAATATCTGCCTGCAAGTGACTGCAGCATGCCATTTTCCTCAACCTTTTCTTCCATAACAGCTGGAAGCTAGCAGTTGTGACAGCCTCTCCCCAACTTCTTGCAGTCTCTAAACAAACTCACTCTGGCCCAATTTTAGGCTCTCTTGTTCATATCTTGCTACTGCAACTACACTTTAAGAATTCCTCCTGAAGGAAAATCTAGAAGAGAACTCTTTTCAGAGCAACCTGGAATCCTTGGCTACCATGGAAATTCAAAGAAGTTAAGGAAAAAATACAAATAAAAAAAAATAAATAAAACAAAGAGCAAACCACCACCCTTTGTCAGGGCAACAGGGCTTTTAAAAGAACCCTGCTACCTTTGACCACTATTCCACAGATGCCTGAGGGTACAACCCAGCCCTGGAAGGTACCCAGTAGGAATTAGTTTTGAAATATGGAGCCAACATGTTTTTTGCATGGCTGCATGAGTTATTTTAGGACTTCTCAAACTTAATCCAACTCTGAAGTACAGATACTCTACAGGGTCATTCACTTAAACGTTCTTAGATATAAGCACGTCAGGCCAGTAGCTGCACTAGCTCTTCTACATGCTTACCTTCCTGCTCATCTGCTTTGTTAGTATTGTATTCCCAGGTACCATGTCGGTTCCAGAAGGGCACAAATAAAGCTGCCAAAAGGCTTGCAGGAGAGAAGTGATACCAACTGTAGGAAACCATTCTTTTGGTAGCAAGCAGTTCCAGATATAGGGCCATATCACATGTTCCACTGTAATGGGATCACAACCATCGATCCTCGGAGATGGAGAGACCTCATGGCTAATGCCCAACAGAACTGCAGATAAAGGTCTGCATAAGGGCGACAATTATCTACAGGCCTAAACGAAACATGTTGTTTAATGTAAAATGACTCTCACTCCACAAAGACAAATGAAAAAGATGCATACAGAGTGCCAAGGCCAGGCCAATGCATTCACTCATAGGGAACACCTTCAGCAGCGAGTGCTCCCTCTGAGCTTCAATAGCCCGCTACAGCTACCCAAATGCAGTCACATAGGACCCACGTGGACAGTGCATACAGGCCAGAATGGGCAAGTTGTGCCAGGCTCCAATTTCCTGAGCCAGTTACAAAGTTTTCTTCAATTGAAGTATTAATTTTTGCACCCATGGAATCATTAGGCTGGAAAAGACCTCTAACATCATCAAGTCCACTACTAAATCATGTCCCCAAGCACCTCTTCTACCCATCTTTTAAACATCTCCAGGGACAGTGACTCAATCACCTCCTTAGTTTCCAGTGCTTGATAACCCTTTCCGTGAAAAAAATTTTCCTAATGTCCAGTTTAAATTTCCCCTGATATAGCTTAAGGCCATTCCGTCTTGTCCTATCACCTATCAGCAGAAGAAGAGGCCAACACCCACCTCTCTACAACCTCTTTTTAGGTGGTTGTAGAGAGCAATAAGGTCCCCTCTCAGCCTCCTCTTCTCAAGGCTAAACAACCTTAGTTCCCGCAGCTGCTCCTCGTAAGACTTGTTCTCCAGCCCCTTCACTAGCTTCGTTGCTCTTCTCTGAACTTGCTCCAGGACCTCAGTGTCTGTCTTATAGCAAGGGGCCCATGCAAGCAAAACACAGAAACAGCATTACTTACACCAGTAAGGTACATCTGCTACTGGCTATAGCTCTCCCAAGCTAGGAACAGGGAGAGTTACATACTCAGAAAACTGAAAAGCAGTTATACTCCTAAAAAGATATTCCACTTAGTTACAGTTTGCAAAACCTATGAGAAAGAATAATTCCCTATACAGCAAGAGGCATCAAAAATTCTATTTGAAGGTCTCATTACAGGGCCACAAGGCTCAGACAAGAAAAAGAGGAACACGTTCTCCCTCACTCAACAAGCAGGGATGCTGGAATTAGCAGCTGCACAGAGGAAACCATAATGCACATGTACAAAAACGCAGCATTCCAGAAGCATCCTTCATACTGCCAACTGATCTTCCGTGCAGGTTGGCAGGTTTCTGAATGGATCAAAATTAACAATATAAGCATTCAATGGCTACGTGATGTTAAATCATGTTTAAAATGTTCATAAAGTAGCCACATCTTAACAGCCACAACTAGCTTGAGTCAAGTTCTATTAACCATATGGCTTATTGCAAGTAAGATACTTACCCTAACGATTTGTGTGTGCTGACGCTCAACGGCAAGGTGCAGAGCAGTTTGCTGGTTCACATTCTGGATATCCAGGTTAGCATTGCCCTGAAAGTTATTCAGAGCATTAGAGAGTTATCATCCCAGCAATTCATCTACAGGAAAGGCAGTCCATTAGGGCACCGAATATGACCCTGAACATTACAGAATCACAGAATTTCATGAGTTGGAAGGGACCCACAAGGATCATTGAGTCCAGCTCCTACCCCTGCACAGGACAAACCCAAAATTTACATCATATGCTTGAGGATGTTGTCCAAATGCTTCCTGAATATTGTCAGGCTTGGTGCCAT
Source organism: Phaenicophaeus curvirostris (assembly GCF_032191515.1). Lineage (NCBI taxonomy): Eukaryota > Metazoa > Chordata > Aves > Cuculiformes > Cuculidae > Phaenicophaeus > Phaenicophaeus curvirostris. Next base: position 49,684,448 of record NC_091394.1, on the reverse strand, counting down.
GACTACTTATGATTTCTCATTTAGAGGTTTGAGGGCAGAAGTGATTAAATACTTTAATTATTCACTGGACAGATGTTGATCTCTTGAATCAAACTAGGTATCAGTATTTTCAGTCCCTCTGTGCCACTAGGGCACTGTAATGGTCTCAAAGGCAAGTTTGACCTTTAGAGCTCACCACGTGTCCTTCCCTGCTCCACTGCTTCTGCAATTGTAGCCGTAAAGAGGCCAACTATTTTCACATCAGACGGTTAACTGAAGTGCGACATTTAAATCCTCCCGAGAAAAGAGTTCTACCTGATGCACCAAAAGTTCAGCCACTTCCACATGATTATTGAGAGCTGCCAGATGCAAGGCAGTGTAACCATCATCTTTTTTCTCATCAACAATCCACGGTCGCGGTAACTTGGACAGCAATACACGCATTGCACTGAAATCAACAGAGATAGCATAAATGCACCAATAAAGTATTTGTTGAACATCAACAGGACAATAGTAAAACAATATCCATTCTCAGAACAAAAAAGTAGTAGCTAAAGTAACATCAGCGTTTTTTCCAAAAGAGAAAGTGGGTGAAAATCTACACCAGCAGTTTCAAAGCATAATAATTTCATGTTTGGTTCCTTCTACGTAAAAGCATGCAAACAAACTATAAAATATACAAAGGAGTGTGTAGGAATCAGATTTTTTGCATAAGAAATTTATCTAGCAATAAAATTACCTTTTAAAAAAAAGATCCACGCAAATTCCAAAACACAGACAATAGAATTATTCTCCTTCGTAATCCTTACAGCATCTTTTACTTAATTATTTAATGAGCAGGTTACACTACATAAAGTTTTTTTAAAATCACCATTTTACAAAGTGATGCCGTGGGCTGTAACAGTTAAGACTTACAATTTTGAGATAAAAACCCTAAGGCACAGACAAAATGAATGCTAAAACGATAAATTAGTGGAATATTTTCATAACAGATAGTGGCTGAGTATAATACATCACGGCAGTGTAGTACTCCACACTAATTCTGCATGTGCTTGCCACAATGCCTACCAAGGAAAGGGGATTTATTTTCTTAAACAAGTCCCCTCCCCAGCTTTCCCGTAACCCCCTTCAGGCACAGGAAGGCTGCTGTAAGGTCTCCTTGGAGCCTTCTCTTCTCCAGGCTGAACAACCCCAACTCTCTCAGCTTGTCCTCATAGCAGAGGTGCTCTGATAATCTTCATAGCCTCCTCTTGACCCGTCTCAATAGCTCCATATCCTTCTTATGCTGGTGATGCCAGAACTGAACACAATACTCCAGGTGGCACTTGGTGAGAGAGGAGCAGAGGGGCAGAACCACCTCCCTTGCCCTGATGGCCACGCTTCTTTTGATGCAGCCCAGACTACGGTTGACCTTCTGGGCTGCAAGTACACTTTGCCAGCTTCTGTCGAGTTCCCCATCCACCAGATAAACTAGAAAATATTCTCACCTTCATAAGATTTTTTTTCTTTTCCTGGAAAGACTAAGCTTGTCACTTGCTCACATTTCAAATCACTCGTAACACAGCAAAATATGACAACAAAACTTAACAGATTGTACACTGCTTATTGTGAACCACTGCTCAGCTTCTACGCATAATACCTTCTACAGCTCTGTCACATGCTAGGAAAAAAAGACAAGAATATTTGGAAAAAAGACCTCAACCAACCACCAACATTAATTCTTTGAGAGATTACCTTACACAGGAGGTTCCAAAATTAAGGATACAATTTACTAAAACACAGGTTACCAAAGCTGTATGAAATGTGGCAAAAAAAGGTGAGTATTACTTGCATTAGTAAAGAACATTTATTTTGTAATGAAATCATGTGTTTTCAAAACCAGGATATATATGCCTGGTTCGAAACATCAGAACTGTTTGTAGCTGCCTTAGAGAGGGAGGAAGTCTGGAGCACTGTGGTTCACATCGTATGTGGACTGTACCTAGACAAACCACCAGCAGCTCTTCAGAAAGCTGGGCTGATGCAGAGCACCCAATAACACCAGCACAAACCGGCTTCCTTCGCACAGTGGCTTCCCACCGGGTACCATGTCATGTAAGCTCTTTATCTTCATCTCCCAGGTTCTAAAGATGCCACAAAGCTCTAGAATATCAACTGTGAGTCATCTAAAAACCACAGCAAAAACCACTGAAAATTCCTTACGGCTGACAGAAGCAATACGGCCGCTGTGAGTGACCAGTAAAAGGTGGGGCCACAATAACCTAAGGAAAAAACCCAAAGTCAAGAAATATTCTTTTTCTCAACTACAACTTGAGAAATGATATGGGAAGGCACCATCACTCAGATCTCTAAATTACAGCCAGCTTGACCCCAAAGTTGTTTCAGTCACTAAACAAGGAACTGTCCTAACCAGCTGAGATGATATTCTATATCTTTTTTTCAGTAAGGAAATAAGGAAACTGCCAACTCCACAGCTAAAGTGTGTGACTATACTTCAAATTTTATTTTATTTAACAGATGCACGAAGAAGTGAAATTACTTCAGGATCATTGTTGCCATTTCTTTAACATCTTTCTTGCTTTTGAAAATTAATCGACTTAATATTTGGCATGCTATGAAAAATTTCACTCATCCTAATACTTGCAAGCGTGTGAGCTTTACCAGATTCTCTTTCAAATCTTTTTCTATTTAGTTTGCTGTCAAATACCAGGAAAATTTGCATCTGAAGTACAGCAGTAAAATATATGGGAGCATTCTTGCTTTTATACAAATGAGATACCAGCTATGTTTTTGGATGCTTTTAAATTGCATTGGTCCTACTGAAAAAAATGAAGGACCAACAAAACAAAACAAGCATCTTTGTACAACAGATATTTATCTCACTTTCACAGAGAAGCATCACAGGGCCAGTGACTACTCTTCAGCTGCTTCTGTTTATACAAGCAGAGAGCACATTTCTCTCATATCCAGATCAAGTTTAATTAATGAACAAGCAGGAAGAACGGATGGTTTTATGGACATAAAAAAAAAAATTCTTCAAGATATGAATATGTTACAAATGGCAAATTCTTTTACAATGCTGCATCCTCCTTCTCATTAGCTGAGAGGTAGTTTCTTTTAACGCACAAGATCCTTTTCCTTCGCAATGCAGCCTTCCTTCCTACAGCTATTCTATTTTGCGGGATTATCTAGAGCTGCTGCCAAAATTCTGACAGCTATGTGGCTACCATTCAGAACAGATCTCATGGGAACAGGCACGTGCTATATCATGAAAAGTCATATTAGTGAATTAATGTAGCATGCCAGTTACAAAGCGATTCTTGATTAACTTCTCCACATGAAGTATTAAAGAAGAACCTGAGTTGTACTGCCCTGTTTTCAGGACCACAACAACACAGGCGCGGTACTGAAAAATTACTTTCATCTGATGTACGTTAAAACAGACCACAGACTACTTTCAGTGCCAGTGTATTGAAGAGATCAAGAAATCACTGAAGTAACAGTAACCCTGAAATCCGTTGAAGAAAACTCTTCAGGCTGTTGTCTTCACTGTATTCAGTTGTTACAGATTACGTTGAGTAGCCAGAGAGATTATTTAGAAGATGTTTAAAACTTTTATTGAAACACTCAAATCACACCTTCAACAAGGCCAAGTGCAAGGTCCTACACCTGGGTTGGGGCAATCCCCAATTTCAGTACAGGATGGGGAATGACATGATTAAGATCTGCTCTGCAAAGAAGGACTTGGGGATGTTCATTGATGAGAAGCTTGACATGAGCCAGCAATCCACTCTCACAGCCCAGAAAGCCAACTGTATCCTGGGCTGCATCAAAAGAAGCGTGGCCAGCAGGGCGAGAGAGGTGATTCTCACCCTCTACTCCGCTCTGGAGTACCTGTGTCCAGTTCTGGAATTCCCAACAAAAGGAGGATATGGAACTGTTGGAACAGGTCCAGAGGAGGGCTACAAAGATGATGAAAGGGCTGGAGCACCTCTGCTATGAGGACAGGCTGAGAGAGGGAGGGTAGAACTGAATGATCTTTAAGGTCCTTTCCAACCCAAACCATTCTATGATTTAAAGATTATTACTAAAGCATTACTAATGAAAAGAAATCTGTAACATGTAAGCTCCAGCACTGGTCCCTCTGCAGTATTTTCAGATTAGGAGGAAGCTGATAAGAGATTTTTGGGCCTTTTTCAGTTGGATGATCTTTTGAATGTTCTGAAATTTTCTAGATGGTACAGCAAAAGAAAAGGACTTGAGTGAAATTTTTTGAGGAGTTGTCTGTAAAGCTTTGAAGGGGATGAGGAAAGCACTTCTTTCAAAGGAGCTAAACACCTGCCTCAGTGAAAAAGCTAATGAGAAAGTGTATGCATGTAGGTGGCTGAGATCAAGGTATCTGTTGTTTTTCCAGACCCAGCTGTTGGGGTGCAATGATTTTTGAAGCCCCCCACAATTCACATAATTCATCTACATAAAATGACAGTCAAGACTCTAATAATTAGAAGTGATTAGGTAGAAGGAACACCCATTTATACTGTTAAATTTAATTAGAGATGTAGAAGAATAACAGCAAATGCCACCACTGCTGCTGCATGCACCTTTAATTTGACCTTGCCACACAAGTATTTTTTCCTTTTTTCTTTCCTTTTTTCTTTCCTTGTTTTAAATTCACAAGCACATCTTAATACATAAATGACATATTTAAATTATAAATAATAGTACAATGCAAATTCAACAGCATCAGTTTTGTATCTGCAACATAAAATGCATCATCCAACTAAACAATACCCTATTTCTTTTTTAGCCCCTCAGAGCAGTTGTTCTAACACCAGCTGCCAACATTATATATATATATAAAAAAAATCAGTGATATGATCAGAAGTTTTAACAAATAGTATATTATTTATTATCAATCTGCATACAAAATCTCTTTCCTTATACAGTATTTTCCTCTCAGAATTTTTACAGATGCTCATCGGCATTATCTGAGAATGTCACATACAATAATGGATTTATTTGAAACATCTACAAGTTAAACATCCTTGTAAGAAGGATGAAACCAGCACCCTGACATATAAAAAAAAGATGCCAGATTTAGCATTAACTGCAAAGGCAGCCTTCCACACCATTTAAAAAATAGATACTAATTAAAACTAGAGAAGATTCTTCGCTACAAACTACAATCAGAATGACTTAAGGAAGGCTAGTAGGGTTGTGGGATGGTGGTGTGGTGGTTTTGTTTGTTTGGCATTTTGGGGTTTGTGTGGTTTTCTTTTAAAGAACTTAGACACAGAAAAATAGAGAGGCTACTTCACAATCAGTATAAGCAGATCTAACTTCAATTCCCACTGAAAGGCACAGTCCCACTTTTCCCTGCACACTTCAGTTCTTGCATTATGTTGGTTCTATACACACGTCAGTGTCTAGTGAGGGAAGCAACCTGCCAGCCTCCCAGTTTGGCTAGTTTGCTTTCAGACAGATCAATGAGACAACCCAACTTACCCTGCAACTTCACAATCACTTGGAGTGACAGGAATAGGAAAAGATGAAGCTAGAGTCACATGGAGGGCAGACTGTCCTTTCCATAAGCAGTCTTAGATTAGCATGAACTTATCAGGAATCATATCTCCAGGGGTTGTAATGATTCAGTGCATTTTTCTACTACAAGTTTCTGTACTCCCCTGCCATTCCCCCCCTCAAGTCATGCCGCTGTCTTGGCACGACATGGTTTCATACTGTATGATGTTTTACAGCATTCTGGCTTGACGTATTACACACACACACCCTGCTCTCTACTTATTTCCACCTGGCTCAGCTAAGCCTGTTCATCTGTTTCCTGTTACATTCTCCAGAAGTTGAAGGAACAGACCAGATTCAAAGAGAGTTTCCATTGCAAAGTTTTCTTTTAAGGTTATGTAGACTGACATGCATTTTACAAGAAAACAGGAGCAAGGCTACCTTTTATTAATCCCACTCTTGTCATCTGACTGCCACCTCTGCTCAAAAAACACTCAAAAATGTGGTCCAAATACAGCATCTAGAAAGTCACCCCTTTTTGTCGAGTTATTTCTCACACAGAACAGTACACTGAGCCTGCACACCATAAAGCCAAAGAAATATTTGCACCAACATAGTGCACAAAGTAACACAGGAGTAGGGCAGTGCTATTTTTGGCAACGATATGATCTTAAGTGCACATCAGCACAAAACTTCAAGCCAAATCAATTCCCTGATCTGGTTCACACCACACTTGCTATGCAGTACAGGGAGCTATACTAGAAGAACGAAGGAGGAAGTATCCCTGAGCAACAAGTAACAAAGAACAGGTTAATAACTTACTACTGGTATTACCAAGCACACTGTATCTTGAAATTAAGAGTTCAGTGTTTCATATTTGACTGATGGCTCCGTTAGCACAAGTTTAAATAGGCAAGCTGTTTCCTTCTTTTTGTCTCCCAGATCTTCAACTATCTCTTGGCATTTGAAATATCAACTTCAATATACATGAAACAAAAGAAACAATGGCACAATAGAATTTTACAGGGAATTTACAAAAACATATTTTGCACTCACCTTGACCTTACACAACAATTTTGTCTGCAGTGCATGACTATGAAATTTAAGAAAGAGCAATGAAAAAATGTGACTTTTACCAGAAAGGTAAACTGCAACAGAAGTTACAAGGTAAGCAGCTACCAAGTACAGGACAAAATCAACATAAAAAGAGGGAGCAAGAGAAGGATAAATCCAGGGTAGCAGTTTGTTCAGAACTCCACATTCTACCCTGCAGTACCGAGCTTTAACACATTAATAACTACTAATAACTTTAATGTTCATTGATATTTTCATTTAATAAGTTTGTTTCATTTTAGACAGAAGGCTTTTCTGCATTTTCACTCTTCTTGCTCCTCAGCAACATGAAGAATTTTGTCTGACTCTTGAAGTATTTGGGTTCCTCAGTGTATTTAAATGGGTAAATTTCAAATACTTTATTATTTTCTGAAGAAAACATTGCATATATTCCCTATGCATATGAAAAATTCCTCTTTTCATATTTTGAGTGTGACGTTACTAGTTTTGTTATTGGCAAATTTTGTGCATATGAAAGTCAGATTAATAGAATAAGCTGTTCACTTGATTTATTATTCTGCTAAAACATTTCACTTGTTTTCCAAAGAACAGTAGCACCCAATTTCTACATGCATTTATTTTTTTTAAAAGTAATTTTATAGATAAGCATTATAAAGAAAATACTATAGAATTTTAAACACAGCAGTATGTAATTATACCAGTTTACTAATTAAAGGTTTTCCAAATATCTTCTAACTTGATTTGCATATAGAAACGTGGGGCCACAAATTGGCACCAGCTTCTTTTTTATAAAATAACAGTGTGATTTGCTGTTGAAAACTTAGAACTAGACGTAGCGGCTGCCTAGACCTCAGGTTAACCGGTGCGATGTTACTCATGGCATTTTTCACTGATCTAGAAAAGAGGTTACACAACCTGCTGTGGCAGCGCAGGGTATTTATTGTTCTATATCTGCGCAAAGTCCTTGCCTTGCTACTAGCAGGGCTGCCTTTCCCCCCCCCACCCCCTTCTCCCCCCGCTCGGCGTTTCTAAGTATAGTGACAACCTCACCAGGGTTTACTAGTAGCAGCGCAAGCTCAGTGAAAACCTGGGAAATCTAACTGGAAACACGAGAGAGCGCTTTATTTGGCAGTGCTAAAAAAACCTGGGGACAAATGGCTGGGCAGCAGTGGAAGTGCAGGCTGCACAATCAATAGGCAGAGAACTGGATAGAGGCTCCCTCCGCCGCCGGATCGACACTCGACAGCTGAGAGACTATTTTTTGCAATGGTTGACTAAATATGGTCAGGGAAGAGAGAGGCACAAGAGAGCCTGTTTGCCTGGGAGTGCATGTTTCAAATGCTTAGCTGCCTATAAAGCCGTAACAGTTTTGCTGGTGCCCCCTGAGTGGGAAATACGGTTGGTGTCTTCTGTAGTGTGCGCACGGGAGCCCTGACCTCGCTAGCTGACTTGACCTCTGAAGATGGAAAGTAGCTTCAACACAGACCTGCCTACAGTTAAGCCTGGAAACATAACCTCAAGCAAGAAAAGATGCAGTGCAATATCTAAGGAACTAGAAGAAACCAATATTTGCCAGGGGAGGGGGGAGCCGATTGCGCCTTTTTTTTGTGCCTCTTTTTCTTTTTTTTTTTTTTGGAAGCAACTCCAACTTCTCAGGGCTCAGTTTTCAGTTTTTTGTTGCGTATTTTTTCTCTTTGCTTTTTCCTGTGATTATTTTCATCTGACAGTGGGCTAAGTTCACCTTCCCTTGGCTTCCTAGCATCTATCCTTGGAGTCTTAACTTTCAGTCCAGCAGACATAAGGTATAATTTCTATACATCATCCATATTTTAGCATTCCAAGAAAGGCAGCAGGTGCCAATCAGGCACCCATCTTCATGCTTTTTTTTGTTTTCCTTTTAAGTTTTATCTATTTAAGGTGGTGAGGTACTGTACGCACCGACATTCGCCCCCCTTGCCTCCCCCTCCCATGTAACGAAGAGCTGATTCAGCGAATAGAGTGAGAGAGCACTCAGGATGAGATGGCTGCTGCTGATGTGTCTCTAGGTCATTACCTCTCTTCCAACTGCAAATGCTGCATGATACTAAGCTTACAGGTAATAGAACATCAGGAGACCTGCATTATTCTGCACGTTTAAAGGATGCCTATGACTTTCTGCATGTATAACTTATTTACTAGAATGTTGGGGTTTTTTCCTGTTATGTTAATCCCTCTACGCTGGGAACAGCTTAATTTGGACTGCGTTAAAGTACCAAGCATTTGTAGTGTAAAGAGCAGACTGAAAGAAAACAACATTAGTCCAAATTTCATACCAAAAAAAAAACCAAACCCCAACTTGCTTGGAAGGCAGAATTCTTTTTAAACGAGACGAACTCAAAAACTGTAATGCCATTAACTGATTGCTCAATTCAGTGATATATGTTCTTATCTTCCTATGCACAACTACAAAAAAATTACCAACTTTAAAAAGAAAATGTAATGAACAGTGTGGTACAGTATGATGCCAAGTTCTCAAGTAGGGTCTAAGCAAAATTTTCAAGGTGTTTTCTCTCAGATGTACATGAAAACAACCTACTTAAAAACTAGAATGTGACTGCTGTGATTCTAATGCTGCATTGCTGTTTCTCCTTGTAGTACTGTGCTAGCTACTGCTACACTCTGATTTGCTCTCTATCAGCTGCACTAGGTTTTTGTCACAAGCTGCAGAAACCCCTACTTCCTCTACTCTCAGCTTCCCTTGCGACTGCTACATCTGCTAATTGTTAAGCTTATTTGAAATTCACCTTCTAACGCTGTAAAGATAAAGGTTACTCTTTACTGTAACCCAAATCAACTCCTGAAAAGTAAATTAAGCAACCGTAAGCTGTCTGACAGCTCCTTCAAAGTCAAACCCATACTGTACTTCAAATATTTAACTACCGTACCAAACCAAAGCACACAGAATCTGACAGAACAGGGTTAAACTTGACACTTGTTTCTTTGAGGGTCTGTTGAGGTTTGGTTTTTTTTTCATCATCAAATATTGCAAGTGCAGACGAGATTTTGACTGAAGCAGGTAAGTGCCAATTTTAAAAAACGAGAAAAGCTGCTTGCAGAAGTGTTGCATAGGTATTAGTTTTCACATACGACTTTTGGCCTAACAATCCAAATCCTCTCTCAGCAGTTAGAGGTTGTTTTCTTAATTCAATGTCATCTTTACGATAAGCAAGATCACCCATGCCATATTCTGGTTGGGGCGCTTTTTTTGTTTGTTTTGGTTAGGAGTTTGTTGTTGCTATTTAAAACAAATGAAACCACTCTGAACTACAGCTGGAATCAGTACAAACCTGCAAAGAGATTGCAGAATACAGGGTGGGATGCAGAAAACCATGGAAGTGGGATTGGGGAGGGTAGGAAAGTAAATTTATGACTGCCATATTAGATGAGTCTATACTTCTTTTCAGGACACTTGGTGCAAACTGTGCACAAGCACGGAAACCTGCTAGAAGACCTGGGAGGAAGCTGAAGGTTTTACAGTGGAATACAACTACGAATTTCAAGAAAACATTGCAAAGTTCCCAGCAATTCAACTCTCCGCTCAAACATGATCACTCAGAACAAACAGCAAGCAGCTGCAAAAATCGGAGAAGCGCTTCTAATGCCCATGCCATCCCAGAACAATGAACCGTAACCAGCTTTAAGCCACCATGCAGGTAAATTGCATTGTAAAGTTCAGTTAAAACAATAAGTTTATCTTCTGCCATCAATTAATTGTAACATTGTTCTTCTAAAGAATTTCCAGCCTGAGTTTTACCTAATGACAGCAATGGAAAGCAGCAAAATATTTTTCAGGTTCATCTGATAGGTAGTCAAGCAACTCTACATGTACCTGCTCAGAGTACATACTTCTTTATGTACCCATATGAACATACAATGCTATGGAATGTAAAGAAGTATGTATTTTTGGCAGGCACAGAACGACCAGTAAGAGGAAACTAAACAGCTGTTGGAAGAAACAGGTTTCCCTCTTGTTTGAGTGACATTCATGTGACAAATTATCTTGCTAAGGGTCAGCTGGTATTGCCAAAATAACCCCTAACTTGTTAGTAGCAAACCACAAAACATTAAATTAAGTGACTATAAACATGGGTAGAAAGAATTGTTTACAGCTGATAAGCAGCATATCAGCTGTAAACTAAGAATTCCAAAACAAGGCTGGAAATGAACCCTTAAAATGCACTGCTTAAGACAGCAGCATAACTGCAAAATTTATCATCACCAGCACTCTTCACTTAATAGATCCTAAACTAATCTTAAAAGCCTGATTATCAAAATGTTATCTCATTAAAAACAAGCCAGTGTTTTATTAATCACCACCAGTTCCATGTAGTTCACATGGTAGCGGTTAAATTTACATCTACTATAGCATATTTAACCTACAGGTTGCAGCTAGGACACAAGTAGAAACAGCCAAGAAATTACAACTGTGATTTAGAAAAAAGGGGAGCAAAAATAGTTGACCATGATAACTTCTGCAATTTAATATATGAGACTTAAGTTGGAATTTTCTCCAAATCAGCACTTATTATGCTCACTGAGCTCTTCGATACAAAGTGCCGCGTCAGGTTTATGCACAGAAAGTGACAATACAGAGATTTCTAGGCCACAGTCGCTAGTCAGCGGATTAAAGCTATTGACAGATTCCTAAATGAAAACACAAATGACAAATACAATCTAGGAGGTAAGTTATCTTAAATGCTATTTTCAAATAACCTGAATTTGTTTTAAATGCAAATTTAAGAAAATTTGCCATGAAAATATGACTTAGCAGCATCCAGAAAACTGAAAGGATTCTGCAACAGCTTCAAGTTCTAAACCCAATATTAATAAAATACACCTGCACACACCATCCATAAGTAAAGATAATCAGCATCATATTCAGCAGTAAAGAAAAATACAAGGAAGTACCTCCTGGCTCATGGACCCAGCTATTACTGTTCATGACAGCAGCCTTCTAAAAGCAGTTAAACAGGGTATGGGCCATAACAAGTAAGCCCCAATTAAAGGTTCTAACTCTACCCCCGTGCTTACTAAAACGTCTGGAGGGGGAAAGCCAATGCACCATTGTTAGATGAAGAATCTTACTTTTAAATACTCATATAATTCTCAAATAGCCAATTACACACATAGCCTGCTATTTTTATTACCTCAAACTACAGAATAACGTATATACAAGAATAACATTATCTTATCAGAACCATTTTAAGTAAAAATATTAGTATGTTCTTTAAAGCTGTTTCTCTCACAAGCAGATATTTTGGCCTGAAGACTGCAGTATCTTAAAATCTAAATCAAAACCTTTTTTTTAGTGGAAAACAAATCAAATTGTAGTAACTTTTCCAAATGAATCAGTGCTACTGAACTTGATCGTGCTTGCCGAAGCAGTTAGTTACTACCAACAGCTTTACAGAGGGGTTAATTGCTAAGCATTTACTGCTTTTCTTGAGGAGTTCCTGTCCTCACCATCAACGGATATCACTTCCAGTCCACTGTCAGACCAACTTTTTAACAGCTTCAGCTTAATTTGAAAGGGTTTTGGTAACAATTCATCATATAGTGTTCCTTCTTGTCTTCTTTGTATAACATTGCAATGCTATTCCAAAACAAAATGACAGTGCAGAGCTATACAAAAGTTAAAATTATAAGTCGACATTGCTTCCTGTGAGTTCATGTTAGCAAATCTCTAAGAATACATATCCAGTCACTCTGAAATGTCACATCCATCACTTAGATCAGCTGTTCAGTTTTAACCGAGCACAGATTGAACTTTGGGCATCTGCTGACACAGTTGTAACTCAAACATTTCAACTGTGTGACTGACAGGGATAACAGATGCTGACATTATCAAATGCTACACGGCTTTTTTTCCACGGCCATTTTTTGTCCCGATATGGCCAGTACATGAAACTGTATTGCCATCCAAAAGCGCACTTGAGCAGCTGTATCGGTAAAACAGTTCCTGTATAACCGATAAAAATAGAAACCAACTTTATAGCCATCTTTAATGCTTAAGTCCAAGCGACACACCTGCTACATTTCTATTAGGATACAGGGTGTTGGGAATATATTTACATAGACCTTCTCACCAGCACCAGACTATGCCACAAACAGATGCAGGCTATACTTGACACACTCGTTACTGGTGAATGGCTTGAACTCAGGTTGCCCTCTCCTTCCCACTGCAGTCAAAGCTCAAAAAGAACTCAGCCCAGAGCGTAAAAAAAAAGCTGCGTGAGCATGCAGAAACATATTAAGAAGCTTAATTTAGAAGAAATCAGACAACCCCAGATAATTCTTTAACAGTGGTGTTTTTCTGGCATGAAATGTTTTTACATGTACAATCAGGGTGAAAATAAATTATCTATCATGCTATATTATATAATAATTCCTAAAAAGTTAATACCAACCAGCAATATAATAGTGGAATGGAAAGCACTTGACATTTATACTTGTGCTAACCAACTACAGCATCAAAGCAGCTGCAAAAGGGAACCTGCCAAAAAAATGAGGGGGGGGGGGGGGGGGAGGACTAGGGGGAAACCGAAACCTCCCTCCTCACTAGGGTTTAACACCAAGAGGCAAGGGAGTTCTACACCAGTAGAAATTGTAAGATTGCAGTTTCTGGTCACTGCTCTAGTATTTCATTATTGCAGACAGAAAAAAAAAGTTAAAATTGTGCCTGTAATTTGATCTGAGACTTATCCAAAGACCCTCAAGGAAATACTTGAGGAAGGAGCAAACCTGGATGCTATACAGGCCTTTCTGGTACACAGCTTCCCACTTTGCCATCTCCAAACTAGTGAAGTAATTTAGATTTGCATTGACTAGAAAAACTTGTAACACAGAAGAAAGCCGCATGTTCTTTGTGAACTGTTCATGTACTTAGAAATACGCTATTGAATTATAACCTTCCTGCACTCCAATGCTTTGCTAAAGCTGGTAAAATGGAACCAAATCACCTCTTCAATGGATTTGGTCCCCTTCAACCAGCTGTAGCTATGCATTGATCACTGCTGGATTTCTCATGTGTTTAAAACTGGACTCTAAGCATGCTCAAAGTATTTATGCAGTTCTCTCATTAGTTGAGTTCAATTACTCCAGGCCGCCTGAAGATGGGAGTTAACAAGGTGTGTAGCAAATTCTGTATAATAGAAAATTCCAAGGTTGTATTTGTAAATAAACAGCTACTGTGTTTAATATTCTGTCCATATGCAGTGAAAGTTGATCTCCTACAACATTTATAAAAGAAGATAGGTAAACAGTGAAATAAACACATTTTCCAGTGATTTATTGTCTCTTGCATTTTTCCTTCAAGTCTGTTGCCCTTTGTAGCAGAACTGACCAAGAAAATGATCAAAAGGAAGCAATTCTGGATAGTATTGGTAGGGCAGTTGTACTTTGTGGGCACCTTTCTCTTCCTTCCATCCTCTTCCCTCTTTTTTTTTTTTAAATACAGAAGGGAGGAAGCTCCACAGGGTAGGAACTGTATTTGCCATCTTGCACAAGTTGGGCATATTATTTACTATTTAAAAAAAATAAATCTGTCACTGACCACAACAGCTACAGGTGAATCTGCCATCTAGTTATGGAAATAATCTCCAAGAGCAGAGCTTTCTCCAAACCAACTTGAATAAAAGTACTCTTTTAAAGCATTTTAACAGAATATGCTAAGTCGTCTTAGGAACATGGGGTTTTTTTGCACTCAGCTTCAGCCTACACTGTCAGGACTGCAAATACAAAAGCATAAAAATCACTTTTGCTGGTTTAGAAAGCAACTGTACAACTCCAATTACCTCACAACTTGTCTCTTTGAGGACCTCCACAACAAAACAGCACGTAAGTTCCCAAGATGCCCATTATCACTAAGTAAAAGTGAGAAACCCCACCTCTTAAATTGCTAGTTAAAAATTCCACTGTCCACCAGTTCAAACCATCCACAAATCTAAAACCAAAGGGCAGATCTACTAAACAAGACAATCGCGAGGAAAAATTACAATTGCATTTTAAATCATAATTGTGCTAGTTAATGAACATGAAGATGACACAGTCCTTGCTCTTGGACAGCAATGCATCTGCATCTTACCCCAGGACTGTAATTTTTTTTTTTTTTTTTGAAGTCCAGCAGAATTTATCACTCTGAAGAACCAGTGGCACGCATGTGCAAAGTCAGGTCAGCTCTAAAAGCAGCCTCATCTATTTAAGACGCTTGCTGCAGCGTGAATACAGCCCTTTTCACAAGATACAATCAAACCTAAAACTAACTGGGACAGCGGATATACAATACGCCTACACTTCAGAGTTATGTCTTCAGCTCAAAAATCTGAAGTCACAGGTATGCGAATAGATCAAACATAACTAAGAGTTGATAGCATGGCAAAAATAACCAACCTGTACAGTACTTTCAAATCGTACTCTCCTTTTTCTGTCTGAAAAATCTCATTAACACTGGAAAGGAAGCGTCTGCCAAGCTTTGAGGTTCACAGTACTTTGAAGAAAAGTCCAAAATAAATGCACTTTTAATATGACTCAGTTAAAAATCATGAACAAGAAACCATGCATTATATAAAACCTTAAGTTCATTTAAATTTTTTTTAGCTCCATGCCCCACGCAGAAGTTTAAAGCTACCTACAGCATAAACTGAATAACCTCCATTCTATGTTTTAACATCATACGTTAGCAGGAAGAAAACAGAATTTGTTTCTGTACCAATTCACAAAGTAAAAAAAGCAGCAAATCACTAAAAGGAGAAATATTCCACTAGCAATAGAAAGCTCTCCAAAACACACTATACCTTGACTTTTGGAAAACACTGCCAAACTTTCATGGAATATTAACTGCTGAGACAAATCTAAGCTATTTGACAAAAATTGCTATATTTCTTCTAAAACTTCTCTAAGACTCAAAGGTTTAAAATAGATTTTTTTTTTAATATGAAAAATAAAAAACTTCCAAATGTACTTCTCAGCACAGTTTGTGTGGGGTTTTTTTTCTTGGAGATTTATCTCCCTACAGTTAGTAAAGGTCAGAATTCAAACAGAATGCAGAATAGGTTCTGCGCTGAAAATAGAATTGGTTCCAAATATCTTTTTTATATCAACTGGAAGCAATTCTGTGGAAATGCAGTTCACGTTATTGTGGTATCAACACATTTAGCACATGTACTTATTTTATTACCATTAATAATGAAGATGGATGTGGACTATATCAATACTTATATAAATAGTATTTTACTTTTGTAAGGAGATATATACACACACATATAAATGCTTATATGCATATGTGAATATACGTTTAACTTGTATTTATAAGATTTATATAATAACACAATATATCTATATTTCCCTTAAAGTCATATTTATCCATTTAACCTTCAGGGGAGTTCACTGTGCTGTATTCCACATAAAGCACCTCAGCCTGAAGCCACAAAATATCCAGTGTAGGTGGGGCAGCCATGCTTAGATTAGGAAAGACAGGCCTTTTAAGTAAGGTTTCAAGCAGAATATATTATCTGCTGCTTGAGACCCATACCAGCTACAAGCTAAAGTTCAGGGGGTTATTTTTAACAGTGTTTTATATAGGTTGCGCTTAGTGCATTTAATAGATTAGGAAAACAAAGAGGCAAATATAAAACTTTTGGTTTCATTCAGAAACAGGCCAATGGTGGAAGTACGGAACCAATAATTAAATAAACTACTATCACTGAAGTCTTTACGAAAATAAAACTTAACTCCTAAATGAATCAAACTGCTATAATGATTTGACAGGGGAGGAATGACATTTTTTTCAAAATAGATTTTTATCTCATTTTCATTAATTCCTTCCCAGGCTGATGCATAAAATACCTATTTCCATGTACAAATGAAACTACTACTTCTGTGAGGGAAACAACATGCTCTCTTTTTACATGCCTTAGAAGCGTTCTGAACATAAGTGCAACAAAGAAAGTAGGTATCCAACAGCTTTAGATATCTAACTGGTCTAGATGCATGTGAAACCTCACATACAGGGAAAAACCTATGCAGGATTCAAATCACTAATAATGGAAATATTCTCCTATTCTTCCAATAAAAACTTCCGTAAAGGAGAGAGGATTCTGGGAAAAACTGTACTATGTCTCACTTTCTATCAAGCATCAAACTGAACCAGTCTGAACTACAGTTTGAATCCCTCCATCAAAGAAAATGCCTGCCGCTCCCAAAACACTCACCCACAGAAAAAACTTCAGCATTCCTATGGAGAGCATTTTTTTTCCATACACTTGCCCTGCACCTCATATCGTGATCAAGATCACACAAACCAACCAACACAACCATTACAGAACAAAAAACTAACAAAAAAAATCCCTCCTCAGCAACTGGAGACAGGATACAGTACTCCTGGCTAATGCTGTTATGTACATACAGAGAATTTACATTACATAAAGAAGCTACCAAATCAGACCCAGAAGAATTTTCTTCTCGATGCCAAAAATAAGCTCCCTTCACTAGGCCCTTGACATGTTCCCTCACAGACCTTTTACAAGCACCACAGAAAACAGTAAACATTTATTGTTCCTATCAATGCTTTCAACCATTACTTTTGCTTGTTAAGTGTGATTCCATATAGACACGTAAATACTTATGTTCACTTTTTAACTACCAGTCTTGATACCTACGTTCGAAGAGACTAACCCAGATTTCATTCCCATATATTAACATACAGCCTTATTAGTCCAACTTCACTCAACTGAAAAGCAGACTGTAGTAAAGTTAAGCAGGTAAATAAACACATTTCTTGTTTTGTGTAACCTATACTGAATTCTCTACCATATGATAAAATATTATTTAAGTCTTACTAGAAGGACAGCTCTGCAGCATATCATGTATCCACAACATAACAAGCAGGAGCAACACAGTAAGTTTTCTGTTAAGTTCTATCTATGCAATACAGCTTCACATACAAGAATTCCTTAAAAACTCAAATCCCGTTCCCAATTCCAGTATTCAAGAAAGGACACTTTTTTTACAAATCCTATCATAAGATCTTACTTAAGAACTCACTCACCAAAACGTTTATTGGCAAAATTTTACAGCCACCACAAGAAATTTCCTTGGGATTTATTTGGAGTTATCTGAAGTCAGCATTAAACTGAGCAGACTAGCAGCATCACTCTAATAATGGCTTCCCAAGTACTAGAAACCTGCATATCTAAGCAATGTCAAAATTTAAGAAATATACTTGTAGAATCACAGAATCATTTAGGTTGGCAAAGATCTTTAAGATCATAGAGTCCAACAGAAAAATTACATGCAGTTTTAAGGCTCTTTTGAAAGAACTGAAAGAATTAGCCTCTGGCCTGGACAGGCACACACTCTCCTGGGTGGAAAACTGGTTGGATGGCCGGGCCCAGAGAGTGCTGGTAAGTGGAGTTAACTCCCGCTGGAGGCCAGTGAGAAGTGGGGTTCCCCAGGACTCAGTGCTGGGTCCAGCCCTGTTCAATGTCTTCATCAATGACCTGGATGAAGGCATTGAGGGCACCCTTAGCAAGTTTGCAGACAACACTAAGCTGGGTAGAAGTGTTGATCTGCTGGAGGGTAGGGAGGCTCTGGAAAGGGATCTGAACAGGCTGGACCGCTGGGCAGAGGCCAACGGCATGAGGTTTAACAAGGCCAAATGCCGGGTCCTGCACTTGGAGCACAACAACCCTGTGCAGTGCTACAGACTAGGAGAAGCCTGTCTAGAAAGCTGCCTGGAGGAGAGGGACCTGGGGGTGTTGGTTGACAGCGACTGAACATGAGCCAGCAGTGTGCCCAGGTGGCCAAGAAGGCCAATGGCATCTTGGCTTGTATCAGAAACGGTGTGACCAGCAGGTCCAGGGAGGCTATTCTCCCTCTGTACTCGGCACTGGTGAGACCGCTCCTTGAATCCTGTGTTCAGTTCTGGGTCCCTCACCACAAGAAGGATGTTGAGGCTCTGGAGCATGTCCAGAGCAGAGAAACGAAGCTGGGGAAGAGGCTGGAGAACAGGCCTTATGAGGAACAGCTGAGAGAGCTGGGGTTGTTTAGCCTGGAGAAGAGGAGGCTGAGGGGAGACCTCATTGCTCTCTACAACTACCTGAAAGGAGGTTGTAGAGAGGAGGGTGCTGGCCTCTTCTCCCAAGTGACAGGGGACAGGACAAGAAGAAATGGCCTCAAGCTCCGCCAGGGGAGGTTTAGGCTGGACATTAGGAAAAAACATTTCACAGAAAGGGTCATTGGGCACTGGCAGAGGCTGCCCGGGGAGGTGGTTGATTCACCTTCCCTGGAGATGTTTAAGGCACGGCTGGACGAGGTGCTGAGGGGCATGGTTTAGTGTTTGATAGGAATGGTTGGACTCGATAATCATAGAATCATAGAATCACCAGGTTGGAAGAGACCCATCGGATCATCGAGTCCAACCATCCAGTGGGTCTCTTCCAACCTGGTTATTCTATGATTTTATGAATTCCATAATTCTACCCCCACTCCATGCATTTGTTTTCCTTTTACAAACGGTAAAATAATCTTTAAAATCAAATCTTTACCTAGGGTTTCCTCTTAGTGCAGCATGGTGAAGAGCATTGAACCCATTGTTGTTGGTGATAGTAACATCTGCTCCAGCTTCTAACAATACAGCAAGGATGTCATCACGCTTTTTACTTATTGCGTCATGAAGTGGAGTGTCACCTTCAGAATCCTAAAACCAGAAACAGTTTGCATCAATTCTTGCACGCACCCACTTTAAAGAAAAAAAATACTTAACTAGCACAACTGACTATACAAACACAAAACAGCTCTTCAGATCGAAAAGTGTTGCTGTACTGAAGAGTTCAGGGTGAGCTGCTTCTGATCTCACTCTGCAGATGCTTCAGCGAGTAATGCTACCCAGGGCTCCAGTATCCTACAATCACACTTCTACCAGAACTCAAACCCAGAGCTCATATATACCTTGCATCCCATAGTACTGAAGACACTGTTGTAGACATCAACTTCTCTGTGCCTCCCACCCAGATGGAGTTGATGCCCAAGTTAAAATTTATGAGCACTAAGACAACAACAAAACCTAACGCAAAAGAGAGGAGACTAGTCAGGCAGAAGGAGGCAGGGAATTTTTAGTAATGAACTCAAGACTGAGCCAGCAATTAACTATGTAAAAGACAATACCAAAAAGCCAGTGTGAAAATAAAGGCCCAAGCAAATCAAAATAAACTGCAGTCCAAGTAATAAACTTAGGCACATCTGTTGTTTTAACTGAAGTAGATCATTTTCCATGAAGCAAAGGCCAATAGCATAAGCAACAATAAGCTGTTGAACTCTTTATGGCTTATACCAGATTATAGGACACAAGGTACATGAAAATATTTCAGTGCATAATTGAACAAGCGAAGAATTTATATTTTTAGCTTGCCATTTTCATTTCTCAAATATCCCAAATAAGGGAAAAATACTTTTTATTCCTAGAAGTGTTTTGCACATTATTTATTCAAGGACCTAAATGGGTGGACTGAAAAGGAACGCCCTAGACTAACAGTGAGAAAACACATCCATTTAAGCTTATTTGCTGCTATACAGGCAAAGTCTCCAGATTTATGATTCCAGTAAAACTCTAACACCATATAAGTCAGGAAGTCTTTTGTCACTGACACTGACTCAACTGCAAACTGACTAACACAGGAACTGAACATTTTAGCAATACACTAATATGAAAACAAATCTTGACAATCTTTACAGAGAGAATCAAAAACCTGCCAAACGCTAAGTGCCAGAATACGGAAACACTTGAACCAGTGTAAATCAGATTGCCAAAGCAAAATTATGTGGCTTTTATTTAATTGATCATATTTCCTGAATTTACTGTTTACAGACTAACATATGTTTCTGTTTACGCGGTGAATTGGCTTGAGCAGCAAAGTGCTGGCCAGTTAAATTCCAGTCATGCCTCAGCCTGACTCCCCTGTGTTCTCATCTACCAAATCAATCGCCTACTCACATTTGCACACTGGAGCTTCTCAACACACGGGATCCAGAAGTTCATTATTTTCAATGACAACAACATTTCCTAGATGGAGTCTCATAGCACCATTTTACTGAATTATTCAATTCAAATGGACTTTCATAATTTAAATTCAGGCACATCCACTTCACCTACCCATATATCATACATCGTTATGATATACAGTTGTCCCATATCAGGCTCAACACATCAGGCTCCTTACTGTATCTACTGTTCAACAAAAAATAAATAGAACATTGACATAAGCTGGCTAGCAGCTCAACCTCAACATTACCAAGACAAAACCTACAAAGGCAGGTGGAAGCAGGTAAACAATCACTATATTCACTGATTTCAATAAAGTTGGCTCATTTTTCTTATGAGGCTACACAGTTTCAAAAAAAGTCACCAATTACCTTGGCAAAACAAACACGTAAACCTGTTAAGGTGTATCTTGATTTACAGAATCACAGAATGCTTTGGGTTGGAAAAGACGTTAAAGAGCAGGGACACCTTCCATCAGACCAGGTTGCCCAAAGCCCCATCCACCTTGCCTTGATCACCTCCAGGGACAGGACACCCACAACTTCCCTGGGCAACCCGTGCCAGTGCCTCACCACCCACACAATAAAAAAAAAAAAAATCTTTCTAATATCTAATCTAAATCTTCCCTCTTTCATCTTAAAACCATTACCCCTCTGTCAGAGTTGCTCTAGACACTACAGCTTCTTCTTTCTGTTGCAAATCTCTTTAAGCTTCCCCATTCTGATTTGTTTTACTAATGCACCGCATGCAGCTGCAATCGGCTCCAGCAGAATATGGATGCCTGCCTCTTTGATAGCAGTTTTCTACTCTGCCTTCTCAACAGGACACTGCACTCACGTTACAGCTTCCACCACATTCATTATAGATAAAACTCCCTGTGAAATTATGGTACTCAAGACCTTTGCACGTGGGCCTTTCAGATAAAAAGGCTGAATATTTAAGATTCTGGCTAAACAATACTATCAATGAAGAGGTCAACTCTGAGAAAAAGTTTCTTTTAACACAGCAACATCAGCCAAAAAATGCAAAGGGTGTAGCTTGCAGAAGTAACAAACAGCTTGTGGATTCAACAGAGAAAGAATTACTGTGGAGAGAAAGTTAGTAATTACAGATAACTACAGTCTGAAAATTCCAATTAACATCAACAGCCTAGAATAAATCAGGTGGCTACCCAGCTGTCAAGAAAACAAACAGATTTAATAGCATTTTTACTACAGCTGATCACATGTTTGGGTAGAGGCTGGGACAGATAACTTAACAAGGTCCATTCCTTTCAATCCCATTTTCCCTAAGTCTTCTATTGCCTACACAGAGCAAATCATAAATTCAGTAGCTAAGAAGTTGAATCTACATTAATATTTACTTTACCTGGAGACTAGGATGACAGCCGAAGTCCAGCAAAGTCTTCACAACTTGCAGATGACCTTTGTTGACAGCAATATGCAGTGGAGTCTGTCTGCGTTTGTTGCGAGCATTCAAATCCGCACTGCCTCGGTGCAAAACCTCTATCACAGCACCTTCATCTCCGAAGGCTGCATGATGGACAGCCCTGTCTCCATCTTTGTCCTAAAGTAGAAATGTGAATTTGACCCAGATTATCCCACATTTCTTTTGCATTTAAAAATATTAATTTAAAATTAACAAATGTGCTTACTTGATTTCTTTAAAGAGAGAGGAAAAATTAGACAACCATGGTACCATTCAAATGCCTAATTACAAAATTGTTCAAATCACAGCAGAGAATGAACCATCTGTTAGTATATAAACATATATATTCTGTGACTAAGGACAGTCTATATCATATACAACTGCCTTGAATCTTTGTGTGATATGTTCATGAGGAACGCAAACGGATTCATTTCTGTTTCTATTACAAATAAACTGTTAAGAAAAAAAAAAGACCCAAAAGAAAAAAAAAACCATGAAACCCACAAAATCCAAGCCCCAAAGGTGACCCTTCCTATAAACCACGAAGCACTCTAGAGTCCAAATCATGGTATAGAACCATAAAATGCTTCGGGGTATGGACATTTAAGACCATCCAGTTCCAACTGGAGAAGGAACCCTTTCCATCGGATCAGGTTGTTCAAAGCCCCATCCAAACTGTCCTTGAACACCTGGTTCAAGGAAAAAAAAATTCTTCCTAATACCCCATCTAAATCTCCCGTCTGCTTAAAACCATTCCCCCTCATTCTGTCCCTGCATTCCCTGATAAAGAGCCTCTCTGTAGCTTTCCTGTAGTTCCCTTTAAGTACTGGAAGGTCGCTATAAGGTCTCCCTGGAGCCTTCTCTCTCCAGGCTGAACAATCCCAACTCTCTCAGCCTGTCCTCATATGGGAGGTGCTCCAACCCTCTGATCATCTTCATAGCCCTCCTCTAGACTCACTCTAGCAGATCCATGTCCTTCCTGTGCTGTGGACTCCAGAACTGAACACAGCACTCCAGGGGGGTATCACGAGAGCAGAACAGAGGTGCAGAATCATACAAGAGTTTGGGTTGGAAGGGACCTTAAAGATCATTAGTTCCAAACCCCTGCCATGGGCAGGGACATCCCACTAGATCGGGCTGCCCAAGGCCCCATCCAACCTGGCCTTGACATCCTCTCCCTCAACCTGCTGCTCACATTTTTTTGGATGCAGCCAAGGACATGTTTGGCTTTCTGGGCTGCAAGCACACATTGTCAGCTCATGCTGAGCCTCTCATTCATTAACACTCCCAAATCCTTTTCTTCAGGGCTGCTCTCAATCCATTCTCCACCCAGCCTGTATTTGTCCTTGGTGTTATCCTGACCCTTGTATAAAGGCAAGATAATTGCCCTGTTCATACAATTAAGCTAATATTTATTAGGGTTTGTTATACATCTTATTTTTCAGTTAATCTTTTCTATAGGAAACTTTGTATTGATGCTGAAATTAATTAGAAGTTCTGATTTTATGTTGGTCATTCAGAACATTAAAGCTCTGATTAAATTCAATTTGTTTCAGTGTCATCCAAACTGAGAATTAAAGTATGAAAGTAATAACTTCATCAGTTTGGGTTACTTTAACATCCATAAGAGTGGACTGTACTGCACAAAACATGTTTAAATGTTAATCAAGTGATTTCAACATCAATGACGCTGTTCAAGAGTAAAATGGAAGGTATGTAACAATGAATGAAATAACTTCATAAGCTAGGTTCTAATGAACTTCTTGTGCAGTGGAATATTACTATGTATTTGTAGGATTTCATTTTGACAATACAGAAATACCAAAAATTGTAAAGAGGAGACAAAATCATAACCTGCCAAGGGCGTGCTGGATGTCTCTCTTGGGTGAACTTAGCTTCTCTTACCAATCTGCTTTTCCTTCAGCAACGTCCTTCAAAAGTAATTTTTGTCACACATTTCTAACCCATTGTACATCATCACAGATATTAATAGCTCTTAGCATAAACTGTATTTGCACAATTACAAGATAACAACAAAGCTCATTACGGTATTTTTAAAAATTATGGAAGGGGACTTATCTGTTCATTATCAAATGTATCTGTTTGGAAGTAAGAATATGGTTTTCAAGACAGTCAGGGCACTAAACAGCAACTTCAATAGCTTTTGAAAACAAAATATTTTTATGCCTTCCAAAACAACTTGTGCTACAATATTGTCTTCTAAGACAGCAAGACTCCTTCTCAGGCTCATCTAACAAACTAACAGTTGAAAGAAGCCAAAGCTTCACCATCTGAAAGCGGAAAGGATCAGGAAGGGAAACTTGTCTGTAGTTCTCATCTGGTTATAACGATCATCAGAGGTGAAACTTATCAAGACTATGACAGTAATTGAACTGCTACAACATCTATATTTACAGATCCCTTTGTTTCACCAGTACATGCTAATTTGTCTTCTCATATTTGCAGTCTGCAAAGCACACTGAGATACTTACTGATGAAACTTCATATAATCTACTAAATACTAAAAAATTTTAATACATTCCAATTTTGAGATGGAATCTGCTGCTTTTATAAAAGTTTAATGTACAGAATTGCTACAGTGAAAGTTCAAGAAAATGTGTGCTTGTTTTAGCTCAGCATTAAAAAAAATAATCTCAAGAGCTAAATCCCACTGTATAGTTTCACAGAATCACAGAACAGTTTTGTTTGGAAAAGACCTTTAAGATCATCGAGTCAAATCATTGATCCAGCACTGCTAAGTCCATCACCAGACCACGTCCCCAAGAACAACATCTATTTGTCTTTTAAACACCTCCTGGGATGGTGGCTCCCCACTGGGCAGCCTGTTCCAGTGCCTAAGAACCCTTTCAGTAAGAGTTCCCACACAACAGCGTGTTAATACACTTAGAAAAAGCCAGCAACTAATTAAGCACCTGTCCTAAGACTTACGTTTAGATATAAATCTAAACATTAAAAGCACTAGATTTCTAAACATGCCTACAAGATGAAGTTTTCAGTACAGTCAATACAACAACTGACATCCATTAATTTCAGCAGCCTAGAAGGCTACGTATTTTTACTGTGTACTCTCAGCATTAGGCTTCTTGAGCTCTGTCAGTAGCAAATTGTTTTCTGACTAAACAGAGGCCACTTGTTGTCTACATTAAGCTGCCAGAGACATAAGCACAAAGGAGACAATGAGGGCATTTCCAGAAAATGCCATCTTTAATGTACACACTCTGCAGCAGTGTCTGTATGCATAAATTTATCCAACTGAGCTATAAAGCAGGCAGAGGAAGGGGTTTTATCCTTTGCTTCCATGCCACAGACCACAACAGTGAAGTAAATGGACTAAATTTTTGCTCTCTGCTTAATGAGACACCTCCACTGCATTTTCACATCACTAATTTAGACAGGTGACATTTTTTAAAGCCTGACATGTAATCATTAATCTAATCATATATAATATGTGATTAACATTATCATAAACAACGCAACTGTGTAATTTAGTAGGAATAGGGTCTTCACTTAATCTCAGTTACACGAACAAGGCTTGAAAATTCAAATAAAATCACTGAAAATATTTTTAACAGCACTGTTATACTTCCAAAGCCTGAGCTAACATGAACTCTAACAATTCTACTGCTAGCTGATTACCAGGTGTATTATCTTGAAGCTGTGTAACCAGTGCTTCTACTTCCCTCTCTAATGCTTCTAACCCTTCCTTATAGGAGAGAAGAAAGTATCAGTCCACCACTTGATTACTGTAGCAGCTTTAATCCTATAGTACAGATGAAAAACAGCTTAATTTAGTTTGTAACAGTATAGGCTACCTACTGCAGTGAAAGCACTAGTTCTGAAATGAAGCTACTTCACAGAAACCAGACCACTGCAAGTATGTATTGCATAAAATCTAAGCCGTCTTTACCAGTTAGTAGAAAACCTTTATAAAGTAATAGTGTAGCCATGAATATAGAAGTAATTTTAGTTGCAAAGATTGCATCATTGCTTCACTAATGTATTAACGCATTGTTAGTTCAGTCTATCAAATACAACATAAAGCTAAACGTCCAAGCATATAGTTATTTTTCTGTTACGATTACAATTGGGCACACTACTAAGTTCTAAGCATTCTATTAGGCTTTAATTTATATTCTCAGTAAGAGAAATTTGAGATCCCTGTCATGCTTCACAAAATGAGCAAAACTGCAAGGCCAGTGCACTGTAAGTAAACAAGGCAGAATTTACTCAAAACAACTATCACAGTACACCTGTAGATCATTTTCTCACAAAAAATTCTGAAAAAACTAAACAAATCTTTACATTTTGTATGAAATTAAAAAAAAAATCACCCAAAAAACTGGAGGAAGAGTTGGCAGCTCCTACCCAAAGATACTGTTATTGCTCTTCTGCTCAAACTTGCTTTAGTTCAGAACAGAAAAATTAGTCCTAACTGAACACTTTACAGAAGAAGCATGGCAAGTATCTGAAGTCAGAGACACAGCATCCAACATCATCATCTTCTCTGAATGCCACAGGTAGCATGCAAACCTACTACGTTACACTGTTGAAACAAAAAAAGAAATCAAGAAGGGGCTTCATCCCCTACAGTCGTAAACTAGCTTACGTAGCTCTAATGTATTAGCATAACATTTCACTTAATTGGAGGTGCTAAAGAACTGGATATTGACCCTTTGTAACATTGTCAGTGGCAGTCTAATTTGGGAACATAATCACAGCAAGAAAAGCAGTTTTTCATTCTGACATTTGAAAAGAAGGCAACTCCAATAGAATCGCGGGCAGCAAAGCTTAAAACTTAAGGAGACACAAAGCGTATTTTGAAATATTTAGGTTACCTCTGCTTCTACATCCACATTCTGTTTCAGAAGCAACTTCAAAATATCAACGTGGCCATTCTGACTAGCAGCTTGCATAGCTGTGTGTCCGGCACATTGTCCATTCACCTGAAAGCACATCAATACTTTGAGCAAAGTTGCAAGATACACACCCACCCCTATGCAACACTTGAGCAGCATCCACGTAAGTGTACTAGAAAACAAAGCAACAGCATGCATATGAAAATATCAAATCATTGTTAGAGAGATGCCTTCCTAGCACGTACAAATAACTCCTAGCTCTTCCCTATTTAATTTCTGTAACATTAACTAGATTGTAGGAAAGCAGCAAGAAATGGATTTAATTCAAACATTAAGAACTCAACTACAATTGGATTAAAAACTTTGATCTTTGGGTACTGTAAAGACAAGATTTTTGAGAACAGGCCTCAGATTGATACCAGTCCTCTGCTCTACAGTATATTTAACTTCGTTTTCTAGTTTATGGCAACAAGAGGAGTCAGTCTGAACAAAATACCATGTTTTGTATAATCTGGGAGCTACAAGTAAATCCTCAGATCTGACAGAGTTTAATCTCTTATCTGCAAGAATTACTACTGCTATAGTGAGAAAAACATCTGACCAATTTCAAAACATGTTCCCTGAACCAAGTCCTACAAATTTTTTAGGTGTTTTCTTTTAGACTTTTCACTGCCACATGATCAGAGAAGTTGGTAAAAGGAATCTGACAGAAAGCAAGATCAGATGATCTACCTTGCAAGTTCAGAAAACAAAACCAAAACAAAATCCACAACAGCAGAAAAAAACACCCCTCAAAATCTACCCTCCTTCCTTCCATTCCCTTGAAACAAAAGAACCCAAAGACTCTTCATTAATTCTGAGTGCTTGGTTCTCTGCCCTGACTCTGGCAGACAGAAGCTGGAACGCATTTTAATACAGACAACAGAACGCAAAATCTTTCCAGTGTAAAAGGTGTAAAGTGCTATTTTCACACACACCCCAAACACATTTCTTGGGACAACAAGAGGGAGAAGGGACACTGGAATCAGCTGTACCACTATTATGCAGACGTACCAGTGAATGGCAAGGAGTACTCATGGAAGCTTCACTTCCCTTAGTCTTACAGGTCCCCAGAACCTAGACCCAAACAAGAACACTCACATCTACATCTGGTCTCTTTAGCAGGTCTTCCACTTTAGCAACATCTCCATTGGCAGCAGCTTTAACCAGTTCTTCATTGAGATCTCCAGATTCTTGGGTTTCAAATAATTTCTTCAAGAGCTGGGACAATCTCTCTGTAATTATTAAACAAAGGACAATTATGATTATTTTTCTAATCACACAAGAACAGAAAAATAACAGCTAAATTTGCAACATTTCTAAAGGCATGCACATAGTAATACACAAATCACCATAAAATGGCAGCTGTAAGTTATTACTCAGTTTTAAGTGTTACATCCCGCTACTCTTTAGATAGTTGAGACTGTCACATCAGGCACTTCAAAACCAAGTTGACTGAACCACAAATAGCTTGTCTACCACAAAACACAGAAGGGTGGGGAGGAAGTAAAAACATAAGTTTACATATTGATATAACAGGCTTTCTAGTCATCTAGTTTAACTTAAGGTATATGCTGTCCTCTAATTTTAAGCTCATATTCCACTTCTAGCTAGTTTTACGGCCCTTGTGACTTTATTTTGATTGAAGAACACTCACTGTATTTATGCCTTCCTACGAATAAGCCTAGAAAATTATTTAGAAAGGTTTCTTGGCATTAAGGCAAATACATGAAGAGGAAAAATATTAGCTGTCCAAAAAGAGGGAAGACACTGGTTTCACTGATCCATGAAACAGCCAACAGAACACGAAACACCAAATAGTCTTTCTGCCTCATTATTAGATGAATGAGAGCAAGTTCAACAGAACTGAAATATGATTACATAGACATAAAAAAATAAATCCCACTGTAACTAGTCAAAGGATGTCTGACCAAATTTTAAGACAAAATTTAAGGAAAGAATATCATCCTGAGTAACTGCTTGCAACAGATCTCTCACACTTGCTATCCCACACCACCTATTAAACAAGGAGTCTGCTTGCTACAGTCAGCAACACTCTCTTCGTGCCTTAGTCCCTATTCCAATCTCATGTCCCTTCCTACCATTTAAATTTTGAAGCCCTTAGAGCAGACCTCCAAAGACAATCTGCACTGTGGCCAAACAGAAACCCAAATTAGATTTGGAGATTCTGCACCTTATCAAGATAATAATAACCAACATCTCCACACCAGTGCCAAGCTTGTTCTTGCATCCTTCTCCAAGGCATAGATAGCATCAAGTAGCCAAATGCTATATTTATATTTAGAAGACAGGCAGATTAGGTGCTCTGGGATATCGTTTAATAGTGGACACATACAGTTGGACTCTATCTCAGAGGTCTTTTCCAATCAAATGATTTTATGATTCTATGCGAAGTCTGATTATTATCATCTTTTCATACAAACTATGTGCTAGTGCTTATTAATTTTTAATTAATACAAATACTTGCCAAGCATACATTACTAGTTATTCTTCAAACTTACCACCAGATGCATTACTTATAGCAGATCCCGCTGATGCCACCTTTGAGACAGCTGCTGGATTATATGTCCAAGATGTCCCACAAACTTCAACTTTTAAGTCACTGTCTGAATAGATCTGCTGGACCCGACCAACTTTACCTAAAGTCTGCATTAAAGAAAACATCAAATGCAAATAATATAAAATAAAATATTCAGAAATTGGAATGCTGTTATAGCAAGTCACAAATTTTATGAAGTCAGTTGTTTAATAGTACAGTCACTAATACCTCTGGCTAAGTTTCATCAGGCTAAGCAGATTGCTACATCAGAGGCAGTATTACACCATGTTTGATGAAATACACTTTCTCTAACTTAAAAAAAAAAAGCCTTGGATTCTCACAACCTCTAGGTCATAACTAATTACACAAGTTTTATCATTCTATGAATCCCAACACACAACTACTTACGGGAAGCATTGCTTCAGCCCACTCTCCATGACCTCTCTGAAGAAGCTTGATTCGCTCCAAGTCATAACATACTTGAACAAGGTCACCCACTTGAAACTGAGAGGTACCTCCTTCTGCACCTTGAGCAGCATCTCCACTTCGGACAACATTGGCTTTGGTAAGAACAGCTGGATTAAACGTCCACCTAAGCAATGAGTCATTTAAAGTTGATTTTAAATATGCAAAGCAAAATACATGTTCAAAACAACTGTCACACGAGATTCTACTTGTATGCCTACAATCTTTCTGCAATTGGGTACCATGGCATATTTGCTGTCAACCATTACCTGTCCGTGGCTCATTAGCTCAACAATTCCAGAGTGATCTTCAGAAATGTACCTTTGTAAACGAAGCAATATCCTGCCTAAGTAGAAGCAACCGACACCACAAAATAGTAGCCCTGAAAGTAACTATACAGTTTATTTATTTTTCCATTAAGAGAAGGAGATGGCTCTGGTTGAAAAAGGGAAAATCCAAGCTGTCTCACAAGGGACTAGACTGTCAGGGAAGGACACAGAAAGAGCAGGGGATTTTGCCCCCTCCCTCCTGCAACAAAAGCTGCAACATTCAGCTATAAGAAATGCTCTTCAATCAAATGGTTGTCCCAGATAGATCTCAGCTCTTAAACTATCCTAATCTGTATAATAAATTTTACCGTTTTAGAGGCATTTGGCTGTTTTTATGCTGAATTATCTTCTAACACATAATATGGCAATCTCTCCTTTACCTGCCATTTGGTCTGGGGCTGACTTTTATTCAGCTGTCTGATCTAGTTAAAGAGCATCAGATAATCTCTATAAGGGCCAAAGTCAGGGGGGTAACCACAAGAAAGAGCAGCTCCGCTCACTGGCTCTGGAGCCATGATTGTCAGAAGAAAAGCCACTTGCATCCCTTCAGCTTGTGTTAGCTGTGAAAACAGCTTTGCCTTGCGTTACTTTGCAATATTAAACAATATCTTGAGGGAAAGCCTGAAGGAAAATGCACTGTTAATCCCTTCTGGACAAACTGAACAGGTCAGTGCCCAGATACAACTGAAACGTTGCTATAATATTAATTAGCTGCTTCTAAAAGATAAGCCCAATACTTGAGAGCAAGGTAACACAAACTCACGTGGACATATTAGCTCAGATTCAGCTGTAGAGCTGGGTTTGATTCATGTTTGCATGGACGTAGCTCATCAAACTTCAAACTGAACTGCTTTCAGGAGGGGTTTGCGCAACAGCTTCCCCAACACTGCCCATTCTCAGACCACATTTGCATAAACTAACATACCTTTGAATAAGAAAATGCTAGACAGAGGATCACACCAAGGTCATAAAAAGTTTGTCACCCATCCTCTTAAGCTACCTTCCTGAAAACATGCAATATACTGCTATTATCATTCCCTTTGGAACCATGGGATACTTTGTAATTAAAAATGAAATTACTGCTTAAAACACTACATTTTGGAAATAAGATAGTCCAGAACGTCATTTATTATTTCGCACTCAAATTTTCACCAAGTGAGAGACACAAACTTCCTTTTCCTACTAAAGCATCTTTAAAGGTTAAGTCCTCATCACACGTTGTAGGACTAATATAAAATTACCAAGAAAAATCTAATAGACACAAAAGAAGAGCAGAAAGTTTCAAGCACCAAGTGATTACAAGTGCTGAAGGCAAAGGAAAGACTACATAACAAACCTGTTGCCACTTGGGTACTGTACTACAATGTCATGATCCTCATCGATGCCACACACTGTTCCAGTTGTTGTTAAGGTTTCAAACATGCCATCAGTCCATCCTCCATGACCATGCTGCAAGGACTGTACAATTTCCAAATCAAGGTCAATGTTTACAAGGTCACCAATTTGCAGCCCACCAGGGTTTCTGTTGCCGTTTTGCTCACCTGAAACAGAGTAAGAGAAAAATGATCACACTGTTTTTCCAAGTCATCTCAAGAATGGAAATTAATTTCTGAGACATAACTCCCAGTATCTCTGAATAACTCAAAGGGAGCAAACAGGTGAAAAAAAAAAAAAAAGAACTCTGAAGCACTGGCTTATGGAATTGCATGTTCCTTGATGAGCTTATGGCCAAAAACAATGACACTGGTAAATACTAAATATTTGTGACAGGCTCCCCTATGCCCTCTAACTGGGATGGTAACAGCTATCATATGGTACCAGACATCCAGATATACATCAAACCTCTGATAATTCTGAGAGTCATAGACTCATAGAATGGTTTGAGTTTGAAGGGACCTTAAAGATAATCCAGTTTCAAACCCTTTGCCATAGGCAGGGACACTTCTCACTAGACCAGGCTGCTCAAGGCCTGTCCAACCTGAAGTCATACACGAAGTGTCACCTATCCACACACAAGCAGAACTCCCACAGGAAGTGGGTTTGGATTGGATAAATCCCTAAATGTGGTGAAAGGACTGGCTAAAATCTACCTCCCGATCAAGCAATAATCTTTAACCTTGTGAGTGGGAAAATGACTACCAAAAAAAAAAAAAATCAAAAAATCTCTGCCATTTTTTGTGCAAAACACCTTCTCCCTGGACAATTTCTGGTTTCAAAAGATGCCTCATAGCAAAAAATAAGCTGGAGAGAAATTTCATACATCCACACACATCAAGGCATGCTAACTGATGACAGAAGACATTTGTGGACTTGCTCACTGCCAGATCCAGAGGATGGTATCTGGTGCTCACCACACAACAGTGAAGAGAAAAAACAACTCCAGAACCTATAGACTGAGCTCAACAGCAACAGTGGTAGCAAAGGACAGGGTGAGCAGAGTTCCTCCAGTAATATTGTATCCCTAAGGACAGGTAAGGGGGTGGGGTGTCCTCTTCCAAGCAAGATTCGGTAATGGAGAACAAATCCTCACATTTCAAACATAAGGAAGTATGAAAATAGCCTGATAAACAGACAAAATATTATTTGAAGGGAGACTGATTCCAGAGCCTGAAATCTACACTGGATGTTGGCAGCACTAGTTGCAGCACCAAAAGTCTTCAAAAAGACATTATGGCCAAGAAGAGACTCCAATACTACCGAAGAAGCAGCACGTTCATGAATAGATGTTCATGTTCAATGGACTTTGACTTCTATGGCCATCCAGTGACTTCTTTCTGTCCTGTTCTTAGTCAATAGACCTACAGATGGAACGCTATTTTCAGTTTGCACTCTTCACCTTTCAAATAAAATACAAGCAACAGGGAAAACAGCCACTTCTGCAGAGCACAAAATGTTAAAGAGCAATCCTTCAGAAAAGCTACTGATAGGGCACTCAATAGAGAATTGATAGACATCAAACATTCCAGACAGCCCTGATTAGACAGGTCTAAGAAGAGATCTAAACCAGCAAAGAATTACAGAAGCACTAGTTGGCAGAAAAGGTCTTTGGAGGTCAC
The DNA here is from genome assembly GCF_032191515.1 of Phaenicophaeus curvirostris. Lineage (NCBI taxonomy): Eukaryota > Metazoa > Chordata > Aves > Cuculiformes > Cuculidae > Phaenicophaeus > Phaenicophaeus curvirostris. The sequence goes on along the minus strand of NC_091394.1, from coordinate 49,651,047 downwards.
CTGGTCTGGTATCCCATCCAAAGCTGAACTAACAACCCCCGAGGTCACCTGTCACTTTGTCTGAGTCATGAAAGCCCCCAAGGACTGAGGTTCCACAGCCTCTCAAAGTAACTTTTTTGCTCTTTTGCTCCAACTACATACCCATGCTGTATTCATTAGGCCCCTGCAGAAGTATATGCACTCTACTTCACACACTGCAAAGCTTTAAAAACGCAAGCATATATTTAAATTCACAGCATGAGCGTATCTGTGAACTGCGCTCAGAATACAAATAAAACGGGCAGATGTTCTGACAAAGAGAGTGACTGAGAAGACTGAGAATTATGTTGTAAGAATGATGAACTGAGTTCATCCTCACCCATTAAGAGCAACTTGGTATAGAGGAAGGGGTAGAATTTAACAAAGAGACGACTCGTACTATCTTTAGCAATTAATATTCATGCTTTCAAACACAGCATTATCCTAAAAGTAAGCTACGTGCAGAAAACAGACTTGTACTTTTAAAGCAAGAACCAAAACAAACAAAAGGCCTGCATAAGGACCTAAGTTTACCTGTGTAATAAAGAACCAGTAGGTTCCTATTACTACTTTTCTGGTTTTATTCGCATCCAACTATAATAATAATGTGTGCCTTGGCTTTTTACTTCCAAACAATTAATCTACTTGATAGTAAATATCCAAGTGACTTCTTGGACAACTGTGGGGTTTCTTTGTAAACAAAAAGACGTAAATTACCTTTTTCACCAATATCATCAATAAAACAACAGTACTACAAGTATTTGCACAAGGAATTACATGAAGACTAGTAAAGAGAAAATTTTCACCACTTTAGGAAAGCCATTATTATCAGCTAAGTTTATGTATTAAAGTATAATAAGAAACATGAGAAGAAAAGCAAAATTTTCTATAGTAACCAGCTTTATGACCAGGTGTTTGGCCAAGGAAATTATTTCAATAATAAAGAAATTTGTGTCAAATTATCTACAGAATTTATCCCAACCTGCCGATATTTCAAAAACAAAAAAGCCCAGAAATTACATTTTTAATACACTGCACACATGTACAGTTCCGAAAGTAGTCAAGACAATGGCTGATATGGAAAACTGCAGGCATAATTTCACAACATATACTAAAATAATGTCTTAAGTTATATGCTTGAATGACTCCTGATTATGGCAACGTACATGCTACTTAATTAAATTGAACTCAGAATGTTTAAGACAGTCTTGTGAGAACATATAGCTATGTTTGGCTCCTTAGAAATACAGTGCACAAGATGTGACACAGTTTATTCCTTGGGCAGCACTTAACAGCTCCCTTGCCATCCACTTGGCACACACACCAAATACATTTATAACAGGGTTACAATTTATTATTAACGAACAGAAACATTTCATTGGTTAAGGAAAGCCCTGTCAGATGAAGTTCAAAAAGTAAGCAGAACCTGGACTAAGCATGATAAACATCCATCAAGATAAATGTACTTTTCAACTCACCTAACACAGGACAATGGTCCCTGTAGAAAGAGCCTCCTTTGGCATCTTGGACACATTTCAGGTCAGACTATGGAGAGAGATTAAGACAGCTTTAGCCCTCACTGGCCAAGATTCCAGGTTAACATAAATCAGTGAAACTAGAACTGAAACACACTCAATTAAGAACAACTGCAAATTTTGTGTACAATAAAAAAAAAGCCCCATGAATTCATTACTGATGCATATAATCTCAAATATTTTCAAATCTATCAACCTCATTATTCTCAAAATTTTAACAAACTTTACCAATACAGAAGTCTATAAGGGATAAGACATTTTTAATTCAAAGAAATGTATCAGAATAACACACAGTTCCCTTGCAATGTCCTATAACACATCTTTCCTTTTTTTTTTTAAAAAAAAAAAGTGAAAAATATCCGCACACAGTTCTCAAAGCCACAGCTCCTCCTGTACCAAACATTTAATGCCTGCCAGTGCTGCCTCCTCTTCCTAACCCTTCCTGACAGACAGATGGTTAACTCTGAGAAGAAAACGTGGCACACATTCTACAAAAAGAAGAATTTCCAATTAAGAATAACAGAAAACAAGGATATTATTTTGTTATTTAAAAAAAAAAAACCAGTATACTGAGCTAAACATCATCTTTTTAAAGAGAAAAATTCTGAAGTTGATCCTTCAGAAAGCCTCTGTTTCATATTCTCTGAGAAACAGAAGTTTCAAGTGTGATAAGCAACTTCAATTCATAAAGCTAGCAGAGTTCATGTAATTCTCCTTTCCTCTAGTTTTTTTTTTCCGGTGTAACCCTTAAAGCCAAATGCTTACCATCTGCCCATCTGCCTTTGCTCCTTGTGGAACAATTCTCACTAAACAAAGGGCATTTCAGTGCACGATGAGGTGGGAAGAGGGTAGAATACTGTTTGCAAAATGTGTCAGAATATTCCATGGAATGGGTGAGGAAATAGAGGATGGGTGGCAATTATGACATAATCAAGCAGAACTAAAATAATACTTCAATGATTATTTTGCCCACACCCAAATTTATTGAGAAACTGTGCTTCTGCAGAAGGATTAAAATGAAAACTCTCAAATCTTCCAAATCATCTAGGCCTCGACGAACACAATACCACCCTCAGCAACCTGTAACCGCTTAGCAGACAGAAACAATACAAAATTCCACATAAATCCGGATCTATGAAGAACGTATCACGACTTTTTTCAAAAAGTGATGAAAGCAGCCAGACGAAGAGCGACTAAATCTCATTATTTTCAAACCCTGTGAGAAACCAGAGGATAAGTTTGTCCGGCCCGGCAGCAGCCAGCCTGCGACAGAACGCTGCCACCCGGTGGGCAGGTGCTGGGTTTAACTTGTCTGAAGACAAAAGGGGCTGCACTGACCAGCCCAGATGGCAAGCTCATTCATTCCCGCAGACCAACAGAGATTTAACGTGCCCGGGAGCGCTTGGTCTCACCCACTGAATACAAACTTTCTGTGTCATGCAACGACCAGCTGTCTGTGCAGAAGTCAAGGAGGGGTATACGCACAGGAGCTGTTTACATGTTCTTTAGAGCATTAAAAACAGATCGCGGGAAGGTCCTACATGGTTCTACCCCCAGTCAGGCAAAAACTGAGTGAAAGATCGCTTGTATTACAGCGCCTGTTAACACACAGAGCAGACTGATGGCTAAAAGCTAGAAGAAGTAAAATACTCAGCAAAAGGCTAATTACTATCTTACAGCAGCAATCATTATGAAGCAGGCTAAGACACCTTAAATTTTGTGGAAAAATAAAAGACCCAGAAATCTACAAATCAGCTCTCATTTTTCAGCCTGCCTGTACTGTGTCATCCACATGGTTTATTTCTGGAGTATAATAATATACTCGTTTGGAAAACTAAGTGGCAGCTTCATGTTGAACCTCAGCTTCACATGCCTTCCTTTCACTTACCATGGTGAAGTCAGTGCCAGATTACCAAGCAGTAAAACAAGAGTCTGATTATAAGAATCACAGGAAAGCAAGGAAACTTATTTTGTCTACATAAACCTCACCAGGACTCTAAACACACAGAAAGGTGAAGCACTTGGCAATGATTAAGGCAGAAATAAACTAACTCATGCACATTGTAAATACAGCAAAGAGCTCCTTCACCAATTTTGCAAAGAGCACTCCTAACAAAAGTAACATCAATGTGATAAAGGCCTGAAAATGCCTTAAAAAAACATAACCAAACCAATAAAGACACTGGAGTTCTAAGACAGGAGACTTAGTTGTGGTTTAGTACCACAAAAGCTGGGTAAGCAACTATAATTCTACTTCCAGCACTCAGCCACTGTATTTATCAGAAAAGTAATCACAGAACAGATTGGGCTAGAAGGGATCTTAATGATTATCTAATTCCAACCCCCTGTGATGGGCAGGGACACCTCCCACTAGATCAGGCTGCCCAAGGCCCCATCCAACCTGGCCTTAAACACCTCCAGGGAAGCCCTGTTCTGCCCAAATAGTTTAAGTGAAAAAACAGGGGGTGGTGTTAAACTCCTGGTCATCCTTCCCCTGGTGACTGCGTGGCAAGAGACCCTTCAGGTGAGGATGGAGCACTAACACAGCCAAGGTCCAGCCACAGCAGGCTGCTGGCACATTGCTGCTGTCAGCTCTCATGCTCACTCAGCCAGCTCAGCTGCACCCCACCACCGAGAACCCTACTGGGATTTTCACAAGTCTTGTAAGTCTCCCCAAGTCTTGTAAATGGATTGAAACAGGGGATCATTTGGAGGCAAGACATACAAGTACAAAAGGGAATGTACCAAAACATAGGGGATGTTAAAATGCAAACATGAGACTCACAGTGACACCATGTG